>NC_135890.1:72843497-73546578 GCF_964194155.1 Cetorhinus maximus
TTTTATGTTAGCTGCCAGTCTCTTCATACTCCTTCTTTGCTTATCTTATTTACTTCTTCATCTCTGCTCTGAAACTTCTATATTCAGCTTGATTTTCAATGGTATTTTCTACCCGACACCTGTCATAAGCATACATTTTCTTATTTATATTAATTTCAATCTCCTTTGTCATCTAGGGAGCTATGGATTTGTTTGCCCTACCTTTCCCTTTCAAGGGAGTGTACCCTGATTGTGCCTGAATTATCTCTTCTTTGAAGGTAGCCCATTGATCAGCTGCCATTTTCCTGCCAACCTTTGACTCCAATTTATTTATCCCAAATCCGTTCTTATCCCATTGACGTTGGCTTTCTCCCAGTTAATTTTTCTTACTCTGGATGGTTCTTTGTCCTTTTCCATAGTCAGCCTAAACTTTAAGATACAAAGCACTGTCCCCTAAATGTTGTCCAATTGACACTTGATCTATTTGGCCCCCCTCATTTCCAAGGACCATGTATAGTATGCTTCCTTCCTCATTGGGCTGGAAACATACTGCTGAAGAAAATTTTCCTGAACACACTATAGGAACTCTTGCCTCTCTCTGCCCTACTATCCCAGTCTATATTTGGATAATTAAAATTCCCCATTATATGTACTCTATAATTTTTGCACCTCTCTGTAATTTCCTTGCAGATTTGTTCCTCTACAGCTTTCCCACTGGTTGGTCACCTATAGACTACACCAAACAATGTAAATGCACCTTTTTTGTCCTTAGCTCTAGCCAAATAGATTCTGTTCTTGACTCCTCTGGAAATTCCTCTTTTTCTAGCACTACAATGGCCTCCTTAATCAACACCATCACCCATTCCCTTTTTCTTCCTTTCCTATCTTTCCTGAACACCTTGTATCCAGGGATGTTTAACACTCAGTTCTGCCCTTCTTTGAGCCAGGTCTCTGTTATTGCCACAACATTATATTTCTACGTGGCAATCTGCTGATGTTTTTCCTCAAATCTTCTTATACACTAAACCTTAATGGTGCCTGACCAACATTTATCCCTCAAACAAACCTACTGAAACAAAAATTTGGTTCTTTATATCTTGCTATTTGGGGTACCTTTGCCGTATGCAAATTGATTGCCATATTTTCTTCCTTCTTTTCTTCTCCCTTAGATTACTGGAAAATAAGCAAGCTTCGGACACAGACAATGTGTTCCACTAATGTCAGCTATTTATATAATGAGCATGATAGCCTAGTCGTTATGATACTAGGCAAGAAACTTAACAGTTCAGATTTTGTTGTAATTCAGTAAGTTTTTAAAAATTCATTCATGGGATGTGGGCATCGCTGGCTAGGCCAGCATTTATTGCCCATCCCTAATTGCCCTTGTTCAGAGGGCAGTTAAGAATCAACCACATTGCTGTGGGTCTGGGGTTACATGTAGGCCAGACCGGGCAAGGACAGCAGATTTCCTTCCCCAAAGGGACATTAGTGAACCAAGTGAATTTTTACAACAGTGGTTTCATGGACTTTTATTGAATTCAAATTCCACCATCTGCTGTGGCAGGATTCAAACCCAGGTCCCTAGAGCATTACCCTGGTTCCCTGGATTATTAAGCGACAATATCACTCCAACATTGCCTCCCCCTGAGTTTGGTATTTTCTGGACAAATGTCAAAATAATAACCATGAAACATGCTGGATGATTGTAAAAGCTTACCTGGTTCAACGAGTGCTGGTTGAGCCAAAATAAACCGTAGCAGCTGTCTGGCCAGTACAATGACCCAAACTCCCTTGGTTATCAAGAGGAAAAGGTTCACATTGGGGTGGATGAGCTATAGCCCACCAGTAGCATGTTATTTACCCCCCTGCCTGCTGATGGTACCGATAATACCCAGAAAAGGCTCACTATTCATTCGATCTTTGTTATTTCATCAGGAAGAAAAAAAACAAACTTGCATTTATATAGCATTTTTCACAACCTCAGAGAATCACCAAAACTCTTTACAACCACTGACATACTTTTGAAATTTAATTAGTTGTACAAAATGCAACAGCCAATTTTGCATACAGCAAGCTCTCATGAAAAGCAATGTGACAATGTCCAGACAATCTGGGATTTTTGTGGTGTTGGTTGAAATACATTTTGCCCAGGATACTGGAGGACTCCCCTGCTCTTCAGATACTGTCATGTGATCTGAAAGGGAAGGTAGGGCCTCAGTTGAAAGATGGCACCTCTGACATTACAGAACTTCCTCAGCACTGGAGCATCAGTTTCGACTTTGCACTCTAGTCTCTGAAGTGAGGTTTGGACACACAACCTTTTCACTCAGCAGCAAGGGTACTAATGCCATGCCACAGCTGAACCTAAAGAATCCTACTGTAGTTACATATATTTTATCACTTGTTTATTGATTTGGTGGAAATTTAAACAAAGGGTCTCCTGTTCGTTTCTGTCACCACTGAAGTCTTAATCTTATTTGAAGAATCTTAAGCATTGATGATATTAATCTTACGGAGCCATAAAACAGTTGTGTCTGAGGTAATTAATATAGGGTTTGATGTTTGTCACAAAAAGGATAAATGTTCTTGAGAGCTAAAAGAATCATGTTTAGGAGGTTAGAAAGTTGTGAGAAACACAAGAGAGAGAGACTAGGTTGATAGTTGAAATAATAGGAATAAAATAATAGGGGGATAGTCTGCATAGGTTGTTGTTCAGCTACAATTTGCCTTACATGTCATGTGGGGGGAGTTGGTGATGTAGTGGTAATGTTGCTGTACTAGTAATTCAGAGCTTGATGCTGCTTGGATATAGGTTCAAATCCCACCATAGCAACTAGTAGAATTTAAATTCAATTAGTAAATTTGGAATTATAAATGGTGACCATCAAAACTATCATTGATTGTTGCAAAAACCCATTTGGTTCACTAATGCCTTTTGGGGAAGGAAATCTGCTGTCCTTACCTGGTCTAGGCCCACAGTAATGTAAAAACAAAAAGCTAAAAGCTACTGCGGACGCTGGAAATCCAAAACAAAAACAGAATTACCTGGAAAAACTCAGCAGGTCTGGCAGCATCGGTGGAGAAGAAATTAGTTAACGTTTCGAGTCTTCATGACCCTTCGGCAGAACTGAAGCATAGTTAGGAGAAAGGCGAAATATAAGCTGGTTTAAGGTGGGGGGGGCGGGGGGAGAGAGAAGTTGAGGGTGTGGTGATTGTGGAGATAAGCAAGCAGTGATAGGAGCAGATAATCAAAAGATGTCACAGACAAAAGGATCAAAGAGGTGTTGAAGGTGGTGATATTGTCTAAGAAAAGTGCTAATTAAGAATGGAAGACAGGACACTCAAGGTACAGCTCTAGTGGGGATGGGAGGGAAAGACTAACAAAGTTTTAGTTTTAGATTTAAAAATAATGGAAATAGGTGGGAAAAGAAGAATCTATATAAATTATTGAAAAGAAAGGGAGGGGGGAGAAACGGGGTGGGGATGGGGGGAGGGGGAGTTTAAGATCTAAAGTTGTTGAATTCAATATTCAGCCCGGAAGGCTGTAAAGTGCCTAGTCGGAAGATGAGGTGCTGTTCCTCCAGTTTGCGTTGGGCTTCACTGGAACAATGCAGCAAGCTAAGGACAGACATGTGGGCAAGAGAACAGGGTGGAGTGTTAAAATGGCAAGCGACAGGGAGGTTTGGGTCTTTCTTGCGGACAGACCGCAGGTGTTCTGCAAAGCGGTCGCCCAGTTTGCGTTTGGTCGCTCCAATGTAGAGGAGACCGCATTGGGAGCAACGAATGCAGTAGACTAAGTTAGGGGAAATGCAAGTGAAATGCTGCTTCACTTGAAAGGAGTGTTTGGGCCCTTGGACGGTGAGGAGAGAGGAAGTGAAGGGGCAGGTGTTGCATCTTCTGCGTGGGCATGGGGAGGTGCCATAGGTGGGGGTTGAGGAGTAGGGGGTGATGGAGTAGTGGACCAGGGTGTCCCAGAGGGAACGATCCCTACGGAATGCCGTCAGGGGGGGTGAAGGGAAGATGTGTTTGGTGGTGGCATCATGCTGGAGTTGGCGGAAATGGCGGAGGATGATCCTTTGAATGCGGAGGCTGGTGGGGTGATAAGTGAAGACAAGGGGGACCCTATCATGTTTCTGGGAAGGAGGAGAAGGCGTGAGGGAGGATGCACGGGATATGGGCCGGACACAGTTGAGGGCCCTGTCAACGACCGTGGATGGAAAACCTCGGTTAAGGAAGAAGGAGGACATGTCAGAGGAGCTGTTTTTGAAGGTAGCGTCATCAGAACAGATGCGACGGAGGCGAAGGAACTGAGAGAATGGGATGGAGTCCTTACAGGAAGCGGGGTGTTTACAGCCTTCCGGGCTGAATATTGAATTCAACAACTTTAGATCTTAAACTCCCCCTCCCCCCATCCCCACCCTGTTTCTCCCCCCTCCCTTTTTTTTCAATAATTTATATAGATTCTTCTTTTCCCACCTATTTCCATTATTTTTAAATCTAAAACTAAAACTTTGTTAGTCTTTCCCCCCCATCCCCACTAGAGCTGTACCTTGAGTGTCCTGTCTTCCATTCTTAATTAGCACTTTTCTTAGACAATATCACCACCTTCAACACCTCTTTGATCCTTTTGTCTGTGACATCTTTTGATTATCTGCTCCTATCACTGCTTGCTTATCTCCACAATCACCACACCCTCAACTTCTCTCTCCCCCCACCCCCCCCACCTTAAACCAGCTTATATTTCGCCTTTCTCCTAACTATGCTTCAGTTCTGCCGAAGGGTCATGAAGACTCGAAACGTTAACTAATTTCTTCTCCACCGATGCTGCCAGACCTGCTGAGTTTTTCCAGGTAATTCTGTTTTTGTTTTCCACAGTAATGTGGTTGACTCTGAAATGATCAGTTCAAGGTCAATTAGGAATGGGCAACAAAATGTTAGCTTTGTCAGTGACACCCACATCCCATGAAAGAATAGAGGAAAAAATGTAACCTGTATTCATCTGGACAGAGACAGGAGTATTTTCCTCTGAGCTGTCTACAACCCTTACTGTATATGATCAGGTAATATTTGTTTTCCAAAATGTCCCCTAGTAACATGTTCTGTGTGGCTAGACTGCTGCTTCATTGAATGTGTCTCAAGTGGCTTTGAAGACCTATGCATTGGGAGACCTTGTGCATGTTGACATCATGCATTCCTACATCCTGTACAGACATGGCATGAGCTCTTGCTTACTAGAAACTGTTGTGAAGCAGCAGTATGATTATCTCCTCACAAGTAGGTACAGTATAGGGTCCTAGATTACAACTGTTAATTTTACTGCTCAGTGCTAAGATGCACTAGGTCAGTGAATACTTTTTACACTATTTGGGTTTTCATACGTCAACAAGAAACTAAAACAACAAAATAAGTGACTATTAGAGTGAATCACATTTACATTAGTCAGCTGAGGTGGAGTCTACCTGGTGTACACAACAATCATAAGAACTTCCACTGAAGAAGAGCAGGGAAATTTCTCAGTATCCTTAGGTAAAAGGAGGAATGGGGCTGATTAGGAACCAAAAAGGGGGTTTACCTATGGAGGCAGGGGGCAGACCTGAAATATTAAATGATTAATTTGCATTTCTCTTGACCAAGGAAGAAGATGCTGTGCAGAGCATGGTGAAAGAAGAGGTAATTTAAACACTTGAAGGGTTTAACATTGATGAGGACGTAATGGATAACGAACCAAGACTGATGAGATGCATCCAAGGATACTGAGGGAAGTGAGAGAGGAAATTGTGAAGACACTGGTCATAATTTTCAAGTCTTTGTAAGACTCGGGACGTGACAGAGGCCTGGAGAATTGCAAATGTTGCTTCCTTGTTCAAAAAAGGCCAGTTAGTTTAACTTCAGTGGTGAAGAAGCTTCTAGAAACAACAATTCGGGACAAAATTAATAATCACATGGGAAAATGCAGGTTAATTAAGGAAAACCAGCGTGAATTTGTTAAGGACAAATTTAAGTAATTTATTGGAATTTTTTGATGAGGTAACAGAGAAGGTTGATGAGGGTAATGCTGTTGATGTGTTCATGGAATTCCAAAAGGCACTTAATAAAGAGCTGCACAACAGACCTGTGAGCAAAGTTATAGCTCATGGAATAAAAGTAGCAACATGGGTATGAAATTGGTTGAGCAACAGGAAACAGAGAGTGTGGTTAATGGATATTTTTTGGACTGGAGGAAAATTTAGAGCCGAGTTCCCAAGGGGTTGGTGTTAGGACCCTTGCATTTCCTGACATATATTAAAGACCTGGACCCTTGGTGTACAGGACACAATTTCAAAATTTGCAGATGATATGAAACTTGGAAGTATTGTGAACTGTGAGGAAGATAGTGCAGAACTCCAAAAGGACATAGACAGGTTGTTGGAATGGCTGGACAAGTGGCAGATTAAATTCAATGCACAGAAATGTGAAGTGAATCGTTTTGATAGGAAAAACACAGAGAGACAATATAAAATAAAGGGTATAATTCTATAGCGGGTACAGGAGCAGAGGGACCGCAGGTGTATGTGCATAAATCATTGAAGGTTGCAGGATAGGCTGAGAGAGCAGTTAATACAACATTCAGCAATCTAGTCTTTATTAATGGAAACATTGAGTACAAAAGCAAGGAAGTTACATTAAAACTGTAAAGAACACTGGTTTGGCCTCGAATGAAGTAGTGTCCAGTTCTGGATGCCACACTTTAGGAAAATGTGAAGGCATTAGAGAGAGTGCAGAAAAGATTCATGAGTGGTTCCAGGGACAAGGAACTTCAGTTAGGTAGATAGATTGGAGAAGTTGGGACAGTTTTCCCTGGAGAAGATTGAGGAGATTTGATAGAGTATTCAAAATCATGAGGGCTCTAGACAGAATATATAGGGGAAAATTGTTCCCATTGGTGGAAAGATTGAGAATAAGAGGATACAGATTTAAGGTAATTGGCAAAGGAAACATGAGGAGAAACTTTTTTATGCAGCGAGTATTAGGATCTGGAATGCACTGCCTGAAACTGTGGGGGAGGCAAGTTCAATTGAGGCATTCAAGAGGGAATTGGATTATTATCTGAAAAGGAAGAATGTGCAGGGCTACAGGATAAAGGCAGGAGTGGCATTAGATGAATTGCTGCTTCGGAGAGCTGGTGCAGACATGACGGGCTGAATGGCCTCCTTCTGTGCTGTAATAATTCTGTGATTCTGTAGTCAACCCTGCTCATCTTGTGTTTGTCCATCTCTGTGTTCCTCATGTATTCTTGTGTTTATTCACCTCTCTGTATTCCCCACATATCATTGTGTTTGTTCATCTCTCTGTATTCCCCACATATCATTGTGTTTGTTCATCTCTCTGTATTCCCCACATATCATTGTGTGTGTTCATCTCTCTGTGTTCCCCATGTATCATTGTGGCTGTCCATCTCTCTTGTTCCCATGTATCATTGTGGCTGTCCATCTCTCTGTGTTCCCCACATATGCCATGCAACAGGAGACAATAAATAAATACTGCACTGCTGTGAGTAAATGTGTCAGCCTGCTTAACAAGGTCCCTCAAGCAGCAAATGAAATGAATGACCAGTTAGCCGTGTTTTGTTGGCATTGGATGAGTGAGCATCATTGACCAGGACACATGGAGAACTTCTGCTTGCCCTTCTTCAAATCCACTAACACTCCACCCTCCTGAAAAGGCAGACATGATCTCAGTTCCTTATCTCGTCTGTAGGCTCTCACCTTCTACAGTGGAGCACTCCCTGAGTGTTGAGGTCCTTGGGTGAAGTTTGAAGTCATAACCTTTTGACTCAGGTTGAAAGTGAATTCCAATTGAGCCATTATGAACATGAGTAATCTGATGAGCAATGTGCTTCTCCACCGGTGAAAAGCTCTGAATATCTTTGCAGGAACATGTTATTCTGTTAAGGAGTTCCCAAGATATTAAGGAGAAAGACAAGAATAAAATGGGAAAGTTTGGTGATCCAATTTCATGACTAGCCTAAACTTTTCAGAAAATCCAGGTGCCCATTGATGTTTCTCAAACTGTGGAAACATTTGTGATTTTTTTCCCTGTTTAGTATTGTGATGTAATTACCATAGTATTTATTCTGATCTGTGTCCACCACATATCTTTGTGTTTGTCCATTTCTCTACATCCCCATGTATTACTGTCTTTGTTGATGCTCAGTGATAAACAGATTTCTCTGGTGGGGAATTCCAGAGCAAAATCTTAAGATTAGAGTCTGTCCATTAGTTAAATGAGAAAGCATTTCTTCACACAAAGGGTAGTAAAAATATAGAATTCTCTTCCCCTGAAGGTCATGGGTCAATTGAAATGTTCTAGACTGAGATAAACTTTTTTTTTTACGTAAGGGTATCAAGGGAGATAGATAAGAGATAGGCGACTAGAGTTGAGGTACTGATCATCTGTGGTCTGGCTAACTAGTGGACTAGGCTCAAGCGGCTAAATGGACTTCTCCTGATCCTATGTTCTTCTTCTGCTCCCCAGTACTCTCTCCATAGAATCATATGTAGGATCAGAATCCCCTCCAACTGGGGAATTTATGGAACATAATTTCAAAACCATGGACACATTTTGACCTCATGATTGGAACTATAAATTTCAAAAAGATAAGCTGCAGTCAGCAGCACAGGGCTGGGCAAAAAGGGGTTAATTCAGACATTTAGTGAAAACACAGTGACTCATCAAAAGGGTTTGGACATTGACTAACGCGATCAAGAAGTCTGATTACCTAATACAATGGCACAAAGGACATATCATCAATACAATACACTAAAGGAATTATTCAACCACCATAGACAATAGTACTGGAATAGGATCATTCAAACCTTCATTAAGTTTGGAGCCAGGTGCTGTTACTGTGCCACCTCGAACAGCAGGAGAATTGCTCATACAATGAGAACTGATAATATTCATCTGGATACATTTTCCATGGAAAACCCTGTATTGTTTCAAACAGCAGGAGTTGATGACATTTGTCTGGACTAAGCGTGGAATCAACTAAGTGGACATTGGAACAACAGGAAATATGTTTTGACATGCCTGAATTAAATTATTATAAAAGCAGAGCAGATCTGAGCATCTGGGCTGCAGTCGGAAGAAGGGTCGAGTTTGGTCACCTTGACTCAGGCCTAATTAGATTTTTAATTAGTAATGGGTTGAAAGATTATGGGGAGAGGGTGGGAAATTAGAGTTGAGGCCAAAATAAGATCAGCCATGATAGCAATGAATGGCGGGGCAGGCTCGAGGGGCTGAATTGCCTACTCTTGCTCCTAGTTCTTATGTACAGTCAACACCAGACAGACCAGCTGTGTTGGGGATTGTAAGTTTCAGCCAAATCATAGTGATATTGGTCTGAGGGTTTTGTGAAGGTTTGGGGTGAAAACTTGGTATTTTTTTGCCGGTACCTTGTAACTAGTTTCAGCTATATCTTGGTGGTATTGGTCTGAGGGTTTTTTTCTTAAGGTTTCTGGACAGGATGTGGTGTTTTGCCTGTGTGTTTGTAAGTTTTGACTCAGACGTGGTGACTTTGTGTTGGATACTGGGAATAGGTTGTTTTAAATTTGGGGTTTTGTACTGCAGGGTTGTGGGTGATTCAATAAAGCAATTGTGAATTATCAGAAGAAACTTGTCTCTCTGGTCATTCTATTCAAGCCGTATACTTGTGAATCTGGTGTCATGAACTTGAGTGTGAGGAGGATCTCTGAGGGAAGAGGGGAACCCCTACATATAGAATCTTACAGCACAGGAGTATGTCATTCATCCTGTTTTGCCTATACTAGTTCTTTGTCCAATATAGTCCCACATCTCAGCTTTCCCTCCCTTTTGAAAGGTTCTGTGGAATCTGCTTCTACCACCCTTCAAGTTGTGTGTTCCAGATCTTACCAATGCTGTGTTGAAAATATTTCACATTTCTCCTCGGGTTCTTTTGCCAATTATTTTAAATCTCTAACCTCTAGTTACCAATCCACATACACACACACACATTGCTTGCTCTACCAAAACCCCTCATAATTTTGAATAACTCTGTTAGGTCTCCCCATAACCTTCTCTGTTCTAAGGAGACCAATCCCAGTTTCTCCAATCTCTCCAAAATGAGGACTTTCACCCCTCTGTTTCAGCCTGGTGAACCTCAGTAGCTTCCCTGGGGGCATATCCTTCCTAAAGTGTAGTGTCCAGAATTGTACACAATCGGTCCAGCTGAGGTTGAACCAGAGATTTGTAAAGGTAAAGACTTCCTTTTTTTTGCATTCAATGACCACACTTACAAAGTAACCCATATGCTTTCTTAAACCCTATCAGCTTACCCCACTATCTTCAAAAATTTGTGAATACATAAACTCATAGCCTCTGTGCTTGCATCTTCCTTAAAATACTTCCATTTCGATTAGACAGCCTCTCCATGTTGTTCCTCCCAAAGTGCATCACTTCACACTTATCCACATTAAATTGCATTTGTCAGATGTCTGCCCGTTTCACAAGTCTGTCTCTATGTCCTCCTGAAATCTGCTACTATCCTGCTCATTATTTACTATGTTAACAAGTTTTCTATCAAATTTCTACATTGTACTCTCTATACCCAAATCATGACATTTTATATAACAAGAAAAGCATTGATCCTAATACCAACCCCTGCAGAACCCCGTCTCATATTTCTCTCCAGTCAGAGTCCACTACTCTTTGACACCCATTGCATTTCATTTCATTCCATGAGTGTTCTGCCCGAAGGCTGGTCCTTGGCTCATTGTCTGCTGATGTTTCATCCTGATCCGTTTGTCTTGGCAGTTTTTGTCAGTGGTAGTTTGCCATGGTCTTCCACTCTCATGGGCAGTGCAAGGAGGCAGGTCCCAGGTCTACCTCAAGCCAATTATTTACTCAAGTTACCACTGTCCTTTCAATACCATCTGCATCCATTTTCCAAATAAGTCCATTATTTGGTATTTTATCAAATATCTTTTGAAAGACTATATTTATACATTACTGTATTACCTTCATCAACTTGCTCCCTGTTAATTGATCAAAGAATTAATTCAAGTTAGTGAGACACGATTTGCCTTAACAAATCCCCCGTGCTGGCTGCTTCTTATTAACCTATACTTCTCCAAGTGAGAAATAATTTTGTCCTTGACAACGTTTCTAGTAGCTTTCCCACCACAGATGTTTGACTGATAGGCATGTAGTTAGCAGGTCTATCCCTTGCCCCATTTTTGAACAGGAGGGTAACATTTGCAATCTTTCTGTACTCTGGCGTGGTCCCACATCCAAGGAGGATTTAAAGATTGTGATCAGTACTTCAGTTATCTCCAAAATAGCTCCCCTCAGCAACTTCAGTCATGCTCTCTGCCTCCCAAGAAAATTTCCTTTTGTTGCCCCAATCTACCTCAACTATCATTTTACTATCAAAGATTTTTGGTTTCCCTTTTATAATAGCTGCTAATCTTTTTTCACCCCCTTTCTTTGTTCTTCTTTTATCCTTTTAAATTTCCTCCTGCAGCTTCTGTATTCTACCTGGTTTTCAATTGTATTTTGTACCTGACATTTGTCGTAAATCTCTTTTTTCTAGTTTACTTTAATGTCTATTTCCTTTGTCATCCAAGAAATTCTAGTTCCATTCTTCCTCTTTATGGGAATATGCTTAGTTTGTCCCTGAATTATCTCTGCCATGAAGGCTTGTCATTGCTCATTTACTATTTTCCTGCCCAATCTCCTCCTAGTCAACCTGTGCTAGACCCCTTCTCAAATCACTGAAAATAGCTCTCTTACAGTTGGCTAATTTCACTTTTGACTTTTCTTTGTCATTTTTTATAACCACTTTAAACCTAATTATATTATGACCGCTATTTTCAAGATGCCTCCCAAGTGGGTGTGGAGATGGTGGAAAGGCTTGCCATAAGCTTCCCTAGATATGAGGAAAGTGCTAGAGGATTGGCAGGTGGCAAATGTGACATCCTTGTAAGGATGTTCCTAGCAACCATAGGCCAGTCAGTTTAACATTCATGGTGGGTAACATAGAACCATAGAAAAGTTACGGTGCAGGAAGAGGCCATTCAGCCCATCTTGTCTGTGCTGGCCATATAAAGAGAAAAAAGCTAGCCGCTCATTTTTAATCCCACTTTCCAGCTTTCCACCATTTTGGATGTGGTGCCAATCAAGCGGGCTGCTTTGTCTTGAACGGTGTCCAGCTTCTTCAGTGTTGTAGGAGCTGCACTCATCCAGGCAAGTGGGGAGTATTCCATCACATTCCTGACTTGTGCCTTGTAGATGGTGGACAGGCTTTGGGGAGTCAGAAGGTGAGTTACTCATCGCATGATTCCTAGCATCTGACCTGCTCTTGTAGCCACAGTATTTATATGGCTAGTCCAGTTCAGTTTCTGGTCAATGGTAACCCCCAGGATGTTGATAGTGGGGAATTCAGTGATAGTAATGCCATTGAACATCAAGGGGCGATGGTTGGATTCTCTCTTGTTGGAGATGGTCATTGCCTGACACTTGTGTGGCACGAATGTTACTTGCCACTTGTCAGCCCAAACCTGGATATTGTCCAGGTCTTGCTGCATTTGGACATGGACTGCTTTAGCATCTGAGGAGGCGTGAATGGTGCTGAACATTGTGCAATCATCAGCGAACATCCCCACTTCTGATCATGTGTTGGAAGGAAGGTCATTGATGAAGCAGCTGAAGATATTTGGGCCTAGGACATTACCCTGAGAAACTTCTGCATTGAAGACCTGGAGCTGAGATGACTGACCTCCAACAACCACAACCATCTTCCTTTGTGCTAGGTATGACTCCAACCAATGGAGAGTTTTCCCCCTGATTGCCATTGACTCTCCAGTTTTGCTAGGGCTGCTTGATGCCACACTCAGTCAAATGCTGCCTTGATAACAAGGGCATTCACTCTCACCTCACCTCGGGAGTGCAGCTCCTTTGTCCATATTTGAACCAAGGCTGTAATGAGGTCAGGAGCTGAGTGGCCCTGGCAGAACCCAAACTGGGCATCAGTGAGCAAGTTATTGCTGAGCAAGTGCTGCTTGATAGCACTGTTGATGACCCCTTCCATTACTTAACTGATGATCGAGAGTAGACTGATGGGGCGCTAATTGGCTGGGTTAGATTTCTCCTGCTTTTTGTGTATAGGGCATGCCTGGGTAATTTTCCACATAGCCGGGTAGATGCCAGTGTTGTGGCTGTACTGGAACAGCTTGGCTAGAGGCGCAGCAAGTTCTGGAGCACAAGTCTTCAATACTATTGCTGGAATATTGTCAGGGCCCATAGCCTTTGCAGTATCCAGTGCCTTCAGCCGTTTCTTGATATCACGTGGAGTGAATTGAACTAGTTGAAGACTGGCATCTGTGATGTTGGGGACCTCCGGAGGAGGCCGAGCTGAATCATCCACTCGGCACTTCTGGTTGAAGATTGTAGCAAGTGATTCAACCTTATCTTTTGCACTGCTGTGTTGGGCTCTTCCATCATTGAGGATGGGGATATTTGTGCAGCCTCCTCCTTCAGTGAGTTTTTTAATTGTCCACCACCATTCACAACTAGATGTGGCAAGACTGCAGAGCTTAGGTCTGATCTGTTGGTTGTGGGAAGGCTTAGCTCTGTCTTATCACTTGCTGCTTATGCTGTTTGACCTTTTTTGTCCTTTTTGTCCTTTTTTTCATAGCTTCACCAGGTTGACATCTCATTTTTAGGTATGTCTGGTGCTGGTCCTGGCATGTCCTCTTGCACTCTTCATTGAACCAGGGTTGATCCGCTGACTTGATGGTAATGGTAGAGTAATCTAATTTATTTTTTTGATGAAGTGCCAGAGAAGGTTGATGAATGGAATACAGCGGATGTTGTCCATATGGATTTTAAGATAGTGTTTGACAAAGTACTGAATAAAAGGCTGGTTAGCAAAATTGAGACTGATGGAATAGTAGGGTCAATGTTAGCTTGGACATATACAAGAAGCATTGCAGAAACTCACCAAGGCTCCTTCCACAACACTTTCCAAACACACATTTACCACCTAGAAGAACATGTGTAGCAGATGCATGGGAACACCACCCGCAGCAATTTCCCCTCCAAGCCACACCATCCTGGCTTGGAACTATATTGTCACTCCTTCACTGTCTTTGGATCATAAGCCTGGAACTCCCTTCTTAATAGCATTGTGGGCGTATCTACATCATATGGACTGTAGTTCAGGCAATTAGGGATGGGCAACAAATGTTGGTCTTGCCAGTGACATCCACATCCCATGAAAGAATTTAAAAAAAAAAGCCATCTTCCTATATGCTAGCAATGACTCCAACCAGTGGAGAGTTCCCTCCCTAATTCCCATTGCCAGGCTTCCTTGATGTCAAAGGTAATCACTTTCACCTCACCTCTGCAACTCAGCTCTTTTCACAGAATTGTTACGGTGCAGAAGGAGGCCATTCGGCCCATCATGTCTGCACCGGCCCTCCGAATGAGTATTATGACTCAGTGCCATTCTCCTGCCTTTTCCCTGTAATCCTGCATATTTTTTCTATGTAAATAATCATCTAATGACCTCGAGTGCCCGAATGAACCTGCCTCCACCACACTTCCAGGCAGTGCATTCCAGACCTGAACCACTCGCTGCGTGAAAAAGTTTTTTCTCACATCACATTTGCTTCTTTTGCAAATTACCTTAAATCTGTGCCCTCTCATTCTCGATCCTTTTTTGAGCGGGAACAGTTTCTGCCCATCTACTCTGTCCAGCCCCCTCATGATTTTGAGCACCTCTTTTCAAATCTCCTCTTAGCCTTCTCCTCTCCTCATCATAACTGAAGTTTCTCATCCCTGAAACCATTTTTGTAAATCTCTTCTGCACTCTCTCCAATGTGTTCACATACTTCCTAAAGCGTGGCGCCCAGAACTGCACACAATACTCCAGCTGAGGTCTAATTAGTGTCCTATACAAGTTCAGCACAACCACCTTGCTCTTGTACTCTACGCCCCTATTAATAAAGCCTGGGATACTGAAATAAAAACAGAAAATGCTGGAAAAACTCAACAGGTCTGGCAGCATCTGTGGAGAGAGAGACAGAGTTACCGTTTTGAGCCTGTAAGACTAGGGTAATGTATGCTTTATGTCCCGGCCAGAAGACAGGAAGTAAAGTGTATCTACGTCACCCTGGCTGCTTTATAAAATTATTATTTTTATTTTAAAAATGGAGGTTTTCCCCTGACCAGCCTTTTTCTTCCTTTAAGGGACTGTGGTGGCAAAGTGAGCCCTAGTTACTAATAGTCATTTTTATTTGGTTTAGTGATCTCCATTCTTAGTTGGACAGCTGGTTGGCTGGGAGGAGATGGGTTCACTGAGGTGGCACTCAAGAACTGAAACATTAACCATGTTTCTTTCTCCACCGATGCTGCCTGAATTACTGAGTGCTTCCAGCAACTTACTTCCGATTCATGAACTGAGAAAGTTTTGTTTGTGAGGTGTTGGCAGCAGAAAATTAACAATCATTGGACTCCAAAGTAAATCTAGGGATGGTGCCTACCTAAAGTGCTTTTATGGAATCATAAAATGGTCACAGCAAAGAAAGAGGCAATTCAGCCCCTGGTGTCTATGCCAGCTGACAATCATTCTCGCAAATCTTTTCTGCACCCTCTCCAATTACTTCACATTCTTCCTAAAGTGTGGTGCCCAGAATTGGACAATATGCTCTAGTTTTGTTAGAATCATAAAATGATTACAGCACAGAAAGAGGCCATTCAGACCGTCGTGTCCATGACGGCTTTGACAACCATTCTCGCAAATCTTTTCTACACGCTCTCCAATGACTTCACATCTTTGAGGCCAACCAGTGATAAAGCGGTAGTTTTTACTTATTGTCAAATAGTCATAAATTAATTTTTCTTCTTTGGAAGGACCCCTCTGTGTTATGCGGAGCTGTCGTGATTTCCAGCGCCAGCCTGCAATGAGCGGACAGAAAGACGTCGCCTCCGACCACGGTTACTATGGAAACAAGCTCGCGGCTCTCAACCGTCTCTCCGCTTCCTCGAGGGCCCGGAACCGGAAGTGTTGTCATGTACGCAGGAAAGGTCGTGGGTGTCATGGCGACAGTTTGAGTGGTTACAGTGCTGTTGCGTGAAGCCGGCACCATGAAGACTGTGCTGATGGTGGCCGAGAAACCGTCTCTGGCTCAGTCCATTGCCAAGATCCTGTCGCGGGGTAAGTGAGCCTGGCCCGGCAATGACCTGGGCTGCTTTCTACGAGCTCAGGTTTTCTGGGGCCCGCTGGGCTTCAGCGTTGGCTCTGCGGCTATTAGTGAGCGGGAAGGTGGCGATTTCCCTTCGTTTATAAAGCAGCTTGATACATCGTGAGGAGAGTCAAAGCGCGTTAGACGGCTTTGTAAAGTTTGGTCGCTGTAGTGATGTAGGCTGATATTTAGTTAGATTCCAGGAATAGCATTTGAGATGAGTGACCAGAAAATCTGTTTTTGATGGTTGAGGATAAATTTTGGCCAGGACACCGAGAGAATTCTCCTGCACTTCATTGAGTAGTGACATGGGATATTTTATGCCTAACTGAGGAAGTTATCTGGAAGAGACTTGTGAGGGGCAGGATACTGGCTGTTGAGCTTTGGACATGTTATCTTGAACTTTTGAAAGGAGCTGAATTGGAGGCTGACGAGGAGAATTCTAGCCTAGAGGTGATAAGTGTGGATAAAGGTTTCAGTTGTGATGAGACTGAAGTAGAGATGAAGGTGTTGGATATTATGGAGGTGGAAGTATGGGTTGATAGGAAAAGGGGCTTGAAGCTCTGCTCCTGGATGAATAGGATGCTGATGCTTCACACAATCTGATTCAGCCATTTTGGTGCATTCTGCAAATCTCATTTAAGAGAACATAGAAGAAGTTATCCAAAATTATTTTATTACAAACTTAAGTATCAGGCATTAGCTAGATTATTTCATTTTAATACGTTAAAAGTTATGGCTGTTTTAACCACTTTAAGGAATAAACATAAAGATTTTGGGTAAAGTGTAGATGGACAGACCATCTAAATATAATCTCAAAAATAAACAATTTTTTAAAAACCTGAAGCTAGTACCTGAAAATGGGAAAATTGGGATTCAAGATTTGAAACATAGTAAGGAAGGTACTGTATTAGGAAAATGTGACTAGTCAGTGTGGCTGGATATGTGTAAACAGCTTCACTTGGAAGAGAATTGGTAGTTATATTTTCTTATTTCTTATGCACTTCTTCCAAAATGAAAAACTTTTGAATGTGCACAAGCAGGATGATATGAGACTAAGTTTAAAACCATCATGGCTGTAGCTTGGTGAATTCACAGTAATCCATGTGACTTTTTCTTGCTATCTTTCAAAGTAACAGACTTATAGAATCAAGGATTATAGCTAGTCTCACTTCCCCTACCCATTCCCTTAACCCTGAACATTTTTTTTATCTACAGGTGCTTATTCAATTCCAAGCAATAGAGCTAATTGATCCCACAACCAACGGATCAGATCTCAGCTCTGCAATCATGCCACATCCAGCTGTGAATGGTGGTGGACAATTAAACAATTCACTGGAGGAGGTGGCTCCACACATATCCCCATCCTCAATGGTGGGGGAGACCAGCATATCAATGCAAATGATGAGGCTGAAGCATTTGCTACAATCTTCAGCCAGAAGTGCTGAGTGGATGACCATCTTGGCCTACTCCAGAGGTCCCCAGCATCACAGATGCCAGTCTTCAGCTAATTCGATTCACACCACCTGATATCAAGAAACGGCTGAAGGCACTGGATAGTGCAAAGTTAATGGGTCCTGACAATATTTCAGCAATAGTACTGAAGACTTGTGCTCCAGAACTTGCTGCGCTCCATGCCAAGCTGTTCCAGTACAGCTACAACACTGGCATCTATCCAGCAATTTGGAAAATTGCCCAGGTATGTCCTGTATGCAAAAAGCAGGACAAACCCAACTCGGCCAATTACAGCCCCATCAGTCTACTCTCGATTATCAGTAAAGTATTGGAAGGGGTGATCAATAGTGCTATCAAGCAGCACTTGCTTAGCAATAATCTGCTCACTGACACCCAGTTTGAGTTCCGCCAGGGCCACTCAGCCTCTGACCTCATTCCAACCTTGATTCAAACATGGACAAAAGAGCTCAACTCCCGAGGTGAAGTGAGAGTAACTGCTCTTGACATCAAGACTGCATTTGACCAAGTGTGGCATCAAAAAGCCCTAGCAAAACTGGAGAGTCAATGGCAATCGGGGAGAAAGTCTCCATTGGTTGGAGTCATACTGAGCACAAAAAAAGATGGTTATGGTTGTTGGAGGTCAATCATCTCAGCTCCAGGACATCACTGCAGGAATTCCTCAGGGTAGGATCTTTGGCCCAACTATCTTCAGCTGCTTCATCAATGAACTTCCTTCCATCATAAGGTCAGAAGTGGGGATGCTTGCTGATGACTGCACAATGTTCAACACCATTCGCAACTCCTCAGATACTGAAGCAGTCCGTGTCCAAATGCAGCAAGACCTGGACAATATCCAGGCTTCGGCTGACAAGTGGCAAGTAACATTCCCACAACTGCCAGGCAATGACCATCTCCAACAAGAGAGAATCTAACCATCACCCCTTGATTTTCAATGGCATTACCATCACTGAATCCCCCACTATCAACATCCTGGGGGGTTACCATTGACCAGAAACTGAACTGGACTAGCCATATAAATACTGTGGCTACAAGAACAGGTTAGAGGCTAGGAATCCTGCGATGAGTAACCGACATCCTGACTCCCCAAAGCCTGTCCACCATCTACAAGGCACAATTCAGGAGTGTGATGCATTACCCCCCACTTGTCTGGACGAGTGCAGCTCCCACAACACTAAGAAGGTTGACACCGTCCACGGCAAGGCAGCCCCCTTGATTGGCACCACATCCACAAACATTCACCCCCTCCGCCACCGATGCACAGTAGCAGCAGTGTGTACTGTCTACAAGATGCACTGCAGGAATTCACCAAGGCTCCTTAGACAGCACCTTCCAAACCCACGACCATCTAGAAGGACAAGGGCAGCAGATAGATGGGAACACCACCACCTAGAAGTTCCCCTTCAAGTCACTCACCATTCAGACTTGGAAATATATTGCTGTTCCTTCACTGTCATTGGGTCAAAATCCTGGAACCCCCTTCTTAACAGCACTGTGGGTGTGCCTACACTACATTGGATTGCAGAGGTTCCAGAAGGCAGCTCACCACCACCTTCTCAAAGGCAACTAGGGATAGGCAATAAATGCTGGCCCAGCCAGCGAAACCCAAATCCCGTGAATGAACAAAAAAAAAATTCCTGTTTAAAAGCCACAATTTAATCTGCCTCCACCATCCTTTTGGGCTGTCATTCTAGATCCTCAATGCACGCCGAGTAAGAAAATGTTTCCTCATATCACCTTTGGTTCTTTTGCCAATCACTTTAAATCTGTGTCCTTTGGCTTTCGACCCCTCTGCCAAAGAGAACAATTTTCTCTACCTACTCTTGATTTTGAACAGCTGTTAAATCTGCTCTCAACCTGCTATTCTTGAAGGGGAACAACCCCGATTCTTCCAATCTATTCTTGTAACTCAAGTCCCTCCTCTCTGGAACCACAAAATCTTTTTTGCATCCTCTCTAAAGCTTTCACATCCTTCCTAAACTGCGGCGTCCAGAATTAGACACAGTACTCCAGATGAGACTGAACCAGTGTTTTATAAAGGTTCATCATAGCTTTGCACTCTGTGCCCCATTTTATAAACCCATGAACTTGAAAGCTTTTTTAACTACTTCCCCAACATTCCATCACCTTCAATGTTTTGTGATCACATTCCCATGTTTCTCTGTTCCTGTACTCCCTTTAGAACTTGTACTCTTTAGTTTATATTGCCTTTCGTCATTCTTCCTACCAAAATGTATTACTTCCTACTTCTCTGCACTGAACTTCACATGCCACGTGTCTGCCCATCCACCAACCTGTCTGTCTTGAAGTCTGTCACTATCCTCTGCAAAGTTCATAATACTTCCAAGTTTTGTGTCAAATGAAATTTTGCCCTGTACATCAAAGTCTAGGTCACTAATATATATATCAAGAAAAACAGTGGTTTTAGTAAAGACCCTTGGAACACCACTGTATACTTCCAGTCCGAAAAACGACCTTTTACCGCTACTCTGTATTTCCTGTCACTCGGCCAACTTTGTATCCATGCCACCACTAAACTTTTTATTCCATGAGACTCAATTTTACTGACAAGTCTATTGTAGAACTTTTTCAAACATCTTTTGGAAGTCTATATACGCCACATCAACCGTAATACCTACGTTAACCTTCTCTGTTACCTTAACTAAAAACTCAGTTAAACACAATTTGCCTTTATAAATTTGTGCTGGCTTTCCTTAATTAATCTTGTTCAAGTGACTGTTAGTCCTGGATTATAGTTCTTAAAAGGCTTTCCATCACTGATGTTAAACTGACTGGCCTGTAGTATTGGATTTATCCTTGTACACATTTTCAAGCATGTTCTCCAGACCTCTGGTGCCACCCACTTATCTAAAGAGGATTGGAAGATTATAGCCAGTTCCTCTGCAATTTCAGCCCTTACTTCACTCAGCATCCTCGGATGCACTCCATCAGGTCAGCTTTAAGTACAGCCAGCTTTTCTAATACCTCCTCTTCATCAATTTTTAACTCATTGGTAACTCAATGACCTCCTCTTTCCCTCTGGCTTCTTCCTTGGTAAAGACAGGTGCAAAGTATTAATTTAGTATCCCAGCCATACCCTCTGCCACCATGCATAGATCCCCTTTTTGGTCTTTAATTGCCTCACACCACCTCTCACTATCCTTTTATTATTTATTTGCCTATAGAAGACTTTTGGATCTCACTTTGTTAGTTGCCAGCCACTTCTCATACACTCACTTTGCCTCTTTTATTTCTTTTATCACTGCCCCTCTGAACTTTCTATATTCATCCTGGTTTTCACTTATGTTATCAATATGACATCTGTTATATGCACTCTTTTTTGCTTCATCTTACTTTCTATCTCCCTAGTCATCCAGAGAGCTCTGACTTTGCTTGCCCCTCCTTCCCCCTTGTTGGAATGCAGCTCACCTGGTCCTGAACCATTTCTTTAAAGGTAGCCCATTGTTCTGTTACACCTTTGCCTGCCAATCTTTGATTCCAATTTACCCCACACAGGTCTGTTCTCAACATATTGAAAAGTTGGCTATCCAATTAATTATTTTTGCTCCTTGTCCTTTTCCATTGTTACTCTAAACATTATGGTACTATGATCACTGTTCCCTAAATGCCCCCTGAATGACACGATCTATTTGATTTATCAGCACCAGATCCAGCATTACTACTTCTTTGTTTTGTCAGAAATGTGCTGATCAAGAAAATTCTCCTGGACACACTTCTGAAACTTCTCTCCCTCTACCCTGTACACTGTTGATATCCCAGTTTATATTATGATAATTAAAGTCAACCGCGATCACTACTCTATAGTTTTCAAAGAAAGAAAGAAAAGTACAGCACAGGAACAGGCCCTTTGGCCCTCCAAGCCTGTGCCGATCATATTGCCTGTCAAACTAAAACATTTGCACTTCCGGGGTCCGTATCCCTCTATTCCCATCCTATTCATGTATTTGTCAAGCTGCCTCTTAAACACCACTATCGTACCTGTTTCCACCACCTCCTCTGGCAGCAAATTCCAGACACTCACTACCCTCTGTGTAAAAAACTTGCCCCGCACATCTCCTCTAAAGTTTCCTCCTCTCACCTTAAATCTATGTCCCCTAGTGATTGACTCTTCCACCCTGGGAAAAAGCTTCTGACTATCTACTCTGTCCATGCCACTCATAATTTTGTAAACTTCTATCAAGTCGCCCCTCACTCTCCGTTCTTGCACATCTCTCTAATTTCCCTCCAAAATTGCCCCTCCATATCTTTCCCACTAGTGAGTGACCTCTAGAATACATCCAGTAGTGTAATGGCACCTCGATTGTTTCTTAACTCTAACCAAATAACTTCTGTCTTCAGGACATCATCTCTCTCCAACAGTGTAATATTGACCTTAATCAGTACTGCTTCCCTCCCCTTTTCCTTACCTATCTTCACTGTGCACCTTCTATCAAGGGATATTTAGTACATAGTCCTGCCCTTTTTGAACCAGGTCTCCGTTATCACCACAATATCATATTTGTATGCGGCTGGCTGTGCTTGCAACTTACGAGCCTTATTTACCATGCTCTGTATATTTATGCATAATTATAGAGTTGGTTATCAGTAGCTGCACTAATGATGGGGCGATTAAAATCAACGATGCTCAAGAGGCCAGAATTGAAGGAGCTCACATATGTGGGAGGGTTGAAGAGCTAGAAGAAGTTACAGAGATAGGGAGGGCAAGGGCTTGGAGAGATTTGAAAACAAGGATGAGAATTTTAAAATCAAGGCATTGCTTAACTGAGAGCCAGTGTAAGTCAGTGAGCAATGGAGGTGAATGGCACTTGGAGGTAGGATACAGGTGGCAGAGTTTCAGATAAGCTTAGGTTTATGAGGCGTTGGAGACAGGAAGCTGGCCAGAAGTGCCTTGGCATAGTTAAAAAATAGTCAATAGAGTCATAAGGCTTAATTTTAACTTTCTCAAAACCTATGGTTAAAATTGGGCCCATAGAATCAGAATAGAATAAGATCATTATGCACAGAATGAGACCATTTGACCCATCAAATCTACCTAGTTTTTTTGAAGAGCAATAGAGTTATTCTGCTTCCTTGCTTTTTCCCCATATCCCTGAACATTTTTCGCCTTCAAGTATTCATCATTCCTTTTGAAAGTTGCTACTGAATGTGTCTTTACCTATCACCCAATCAGAGATTGCATTCTAAATTTCAGCTACTTTTGTAAAAAAGTTTTTCCATGTGTCACCTATGATTTTTTTTGCCAATTGCTTTTTAAATCTGCATGTTCAAGTTATCAATTTTCAGATGTTGGAAACAGTTTCTTTTTATTTAGTCTACCTAAACCCTTCATGATTTTAAACACCTCTATCAAATCTCCTCTTAAGCTTCTCTGCTCTAAGGAAAACAACTACCCCGCCGCTTCTCCAGCCTATTCACAGAATTGTAATCCTCTGCCTCCGGAAACATTCCAGTAAATGTCTTCAGTACCCTCTCCACAGCTTTCGATTCCTTCCAAACATGTGGTGCACATAATTGGACATAGCTGGGGCTGCACTAGTATTTTGTATAGTTCAGCATAACTTCCTGGCTTTTGAGCCCTCTGCATCTGTTTATAAAGCCCAGGATCTTAATTGCTTTTATTAATCTGACCTAACATCTTCAAAGATTTGTCCACAGACACACCCAGGTCTCCCTGTTCTTACAATTTTAAAGGGGATGCATCATTTAGTTTGTACTGTTCCTTCTCATTCTTTCTATCGAATTGTATCACTTCAAACTCTCCTGCATTGAATTTCATCTGCCCATTCCACCAGCCTGCCTATCCTTTTGAAATCTATTACTATATTACTTCCTCACCAATTGCGACACTTGTCATCTGCAAATTTTGCAATTGTGCCCTGCGCCTCCATGTCCAAGTTATATATATAAAAAGCAGTGATCCTAATTTTGAACCTTGGGAATTCCACTGTAAACCTCCCTATAGTCGGAGAAACAGCCGTTCAATACAACTCTGTTTTCTATTCCTTAGTCAATTTTATATCAGTGCTCCTACTACCTGTTTTATAAAATGGGCTTCAATTTTACTAAATTTTCCTATTTATGGTGCTTTATCATATGTCTTTTGAAAGTCCATGTACACAACATGAATTGCACTGCTCTCATCCACCCTCTCTATTACCTTAGCAAAAAAACCTATCTAATTAGTCAAACAAGAATCACTGCCTTTGAGAGAGGAGGTGAGAAGAACAAAAAATCTGTTTAAGATTGGAAAGAGGAACAGTTTTTATACCTGGTAGCGGGTTAGTGACATAAAAAGGGTGCTTTTGATAGCTTCTGAAACCCACAGGGCTAAATGTCTTTGAGATCTGGCATAGATGGGCCAAATGGTCTCCTGTGCTGTAACATGTTATGAGTCTACATAGAAACCACCCTGAGAACAGAAAACTGCATGCAACAGTGAAATTCTTACCTTAAGGTTACCATGGTTATCCTCATAGTACAGACGCTGCAGATTCCGGAGAATTCAATGGATTTGCAAAAAAATTCTGGTGAATGTGCTGTTTGTCCTTAGTGTTTTTATATACAGGAACACCACTTGTGTATTAGATCAGTAATCTGCTGATTTCCTATTTACGTAAATGTATTTTAGTTACTACGTACACTATTTAGATCATTGATGTCTCCTGGATAATTTTAGTTCTAAATCATAATAGTTGATGGGTACTGTTGAGGTAGTAGTGAACTTTTGGGACCACTGCTAAGTTAGTCATGCTCCCTCAAGTGCAGAGTAATTCATGAGAGTTGGATTTGTTATGGTGATTTACACCTGTCCAGTGAGACTACAACAAGAAACTTAGCCCTGTGAAATATTATATTAATTTTTCAACTCCTATTCCTTTCAGAAAGTTGAACAAGAAGGGAAAGAATGCTTTGCTACCTAGGAACCACAGGATGCCTTCTGATGCTGTGGTTGTTTAGGAGTAGGCATGTATGGGGATACAGAGCATGAGATTTCGGTGCATTGTTGATTCTTCCCACAAGTACACCAATGCTCCTTCGCTAGAAAGGGAAGTATCATCCAGAAGTCCATTCCTATGTCCCTAATGAAGTACTTGAGCCATCAAGACCCACAGGATTCCAGGTTTGGTCCCCATTCTGTGGTCAGTTAGTCAATCCCAGTGGAGCATTTGGTGAGGCTGCCTCAATCTACATTCTTAAATTGGGAGTGGAAAATTGTGGCTTGTGTAAAAACTGAGTATTTATGCAAGACCTTGATTCTCGTTGTTTGTTCTGTGGGGCATAATTTAATTTGCACCAAGATGGATCCTAAAAGTTAATCATCAATTTCAAATCAGTGGAATTTTAGTTTTGGGAATCACTATTAATATTGTAACTGGACTGTTTTTTAAAATAAAAAGAGAGAGAAAAGAAATGCCTTGTATCATCAAAATACTTAAAACTCAACACTGTGCAGTGCAATAACTAGTTTGTAGGCAGATGTAGTGGCCATTCTTTGCAAGCAACAACCTGCAAACAAGTGTGAGGTGAATGGCTAGTTCTGTTGAATTTGTTGAGTGCGAAGTGATGACCAGGGCACTGAGAAAACTATTTGGTTTTCTTCAAACTAGAGCCATAATTCATTTTATATACCAGACATGTATTTATCTATAGATACAGTTACTGGTCTGAGACTGGTTGATGTAATATGCGTATCAACTGGGTTGAACCTCATTTAAGCTCCTTGGTTCCTGTCTGGCTTGCCTGCTGCCCAGGTGAGAACTTTGCGCACACACCCTTATACATCAACCTTCAGATTGGGTCCAGAGTGGAGCTGTCCTAAAAAAGAAAAGTGCGTTGAAAATGATTTAATTTGAACTTGAAGTTTGTAGAGGTGACAGACAATTAGTGTGTGAGTTCAGTATTTGTCCTCAGCAGTTCCCCTGAAATTAGCCGCGCACTGAACTTGTTTTTCATTTGCCTTCCAATCAGGTAACTGCAACTCCCGGAAAGGGTTGAATGGAGTATGCTCTGTACACGAGTACACTGGGACTTTCCTGGGGCAGAGTGTTCGGTTCAAGGTGACTTCAGTCTGTGGTCACGTGATGACCTTGGATTTCATAGGTAATGTGGATCCTGGTGTGACATTTTTCTATTTGGGGAGGGGTGAAAATTGTTGTCTGATGTTGATGTCTGATACTGGGTACAGAAGTGGCTGCTTACAAGTGTATTCCTCAAATGAGTATTCCTCAATCTGCTTGTTTTAAATCTTAGATTTTGAGGACATAATTGTTGTAACGTTTTATGAGACTTTTGTGGGGAAAGGATCAGTACATTAACTGATCATAGCTGTGCAGAAAAAAACTAAGTTTTTGGGTTATCAACTGAGTAGACGTGTTTCTCAAGGTTTCGTCACATAATCTCCAATCGCCCTTTTCAAACAGCCCTTTTTCTCTCATCACCAATATTTTTGTAACTAATAAACAAAAGTGCTAAAGAAAATGAAAGAACAAAAAATGATTGTTTTAATGTCCCTATGATTTTTCTTCTGGGTTGCCTGCAGTGGTGTCTAGGAGATGGATCTTTAATTCCTGGAGAATCTAAGACTGTCCTGGAAGGTTTGCATCCCCAAATGCTTGCCCTCCTTTGCATGCTCATCCACATACCTCATCCAAGGTGTAAAGTTACAGAGCTGAAGTCTTTCAAACTGGTTGCATTATTTTGTATGACATCTAATTATATTAGTGACTGCCACCTAGTTTTTAATTGCTGTATGTAATTCAGCATGCAAATAAGTTCCATTTTGCTGGTGAAAAATGTACATTGGCACTATCACCAGGTTTTGAATGAAAAAATACAGTTCTGGTCCACTCTTCACATAACTAGATGCCAACTGTTGCTTTCCATATCCTATGAAATCAGGTTTTCTGCTGGTGGTAAATGGAACAAACAGGTGTGGCTCTGCTGGTATTTAGTTTATTACTCGGCCGTGGTGAACTTGCGATGGACAGCTGCTGTATGAATAAAATGTCCAATGGCTTAGTGAAATATGTGAACCATTGTAATGTCTTTTTAAAATTATATTGCCTAGCTCATTAATTATATGTACAGAATAGGATTAAGAATAGCAGATCTGTGATTGGATATGAATTGTGGTCAAAAGATACTTTTGTTCCAACTCGACTTAGCTGTTGACTAGCCCTCCCACCATGATCTGCCATATTTTCACCGCAGAATCAAAGCCATGCTCTCATTTGCAGTGAGGGAGGGTGACCCCATATCCCGAACCCCTAACACTCCCCCTACCATAAAGTGCTATAGAACATCTCCGTCAATCAACACACATTTGGGAATAATAATTCCATGAGGGAAAGGAAGGGCAATGTTGCAGAATGTACTGTCTGTTCCATATGTGAAGAACTCCACTGTAGACTTAACTAGGTTCACTTTCCTACAATAGGTAAACTTTACATTCAGAATATTGTATTGTAGTGTGCTTTTATTTATTCAGGTGCTTCATGCTATTCAACCTGTTATGAACATTCCTTGTGGGAATGAAAGGGTGATTTATTGTGCAAGGTTCAGTGTCAGCGAGAATTTTTGCATAGCTTTATCATTGGTCCAGATCCAATTTGAACTTTTTGTTAGTTATTAAAGTAGAGTGCTCTCAGAGCAGGTTCTGAAAGAAGACCTCAATAACGTGAATAGGTTTTTCTTGCTCTGTTGTCATTCCTGCATTCAGCGCTGTGTGATAATGGTGGGATCACTTGATATTAATCTTTATGGCTGAAGCAATCCAGGCTATATCTTTTATTTTCAGGTAAATATAACAACTGGGATAAAGTTGATCCGGCAGAGCTTTTCAGCAAAGCACCAACAGAAAAGAAAGAAGCCAACCCCAAACTCAACATGGTGAAGTTCTTACAGGTACGAAAAATAGGAGTCCCCAATTCAAAATAGTCGCATTCTTACCAGTACTATATATTTCACCCCCAAACTCAACTTGGTCGAGTATAGCTAAGTACGTTGGATATGCATAAATGCGGTTAATTTTCAACAGGTTCCGGTACTGTGTGACTATACACAGTTCTTTTTATTTTGTTGAATAAGGTTTGCTCGCTGCCTAAATGTATGGAGTTGCTGCTTATTCAGGATATGGGTCACACACTATTATTTAGTTGTCATTTGGTTGAAACTTTATAGCACTATGATCTTGGGTGAGGTTCACTTAATTTTAAAATGGTAATCTTGTGTCCAACAATGTAAATCAAATATTGCTGAGTTAATTGTTTGAGCATTTAATGACATTAATTCACAAGTGTATCTGTTTTGAACAGGTAGAAGGGCGAGGCATTGACTGCATTGTGCTGTGGCTGGATTGTGACAAGGAAGGGGAAAACATCTGCTTTGAGGTAAGGCTTTGATTCTGGGACTGGATAATAAATTTCTATTTGGCAGTACCCAAAACAGAAGCTTTTATTTTGAACTGAGTAAGGATGGCCAATTACAACAACTGCTCAACAAGGAAAACCTTGCCCCTTAGATCGTTTAGGTGTAAAAGTTCAGCAATTGGGCAGCTTGAGGAAAAATGGCAAAGTGACTCTAGAAGAGTGTATTTGTGAGATTCTTTACTCGTTTCCAAATCCCTCCAAGGCCTTGCCCCTCCTTTTCTGTGTAATCTTCTTCAACCCCACAACCTTCTGAGATATCTGTGCTCTTCTAGCTTGGCCTCTCGTGCACTCCAAATTATAATTGTTCCACCGTTGGTGGCCATGCCTTCAGTTACCGAGGCCCCAAGCTCTGTAATTCCCTTGTTATGCTCTTCCACTTCTCTACCTTGCTTTCCTTCTTTAAGGCAGTTCTTAAAACATCCTTCTTCAACCAAGCTTTTGGTCATCTGACCTAATATCTCCTTATGTGGCTGGTTGTCATGCCTAGTTATAATGCTCTGAGAATCACCTTGGGATGTTTCATTATGTTAAAGGCGCTATATAAATACAAGTTGTTAGTAGCGCTGTGAGATGCGTCCGTTACTTTTGCCTGTTCTGAAGCTGGAATCTGATGTCACCCATTGCATGTATTGAGATAAGCAGCTCGAATGCTGTTCACGCCAATGCACATTTTAGGGCAGTTACTGCTCTCATTTGGATTTGTAAATTCATGTTAAAATCCTGAAAATCAATGATTATCTTGATTTTAACTAAAATAAATAGTTGTTGAGAGCTATATACTTTGGACTTCATACTCAAATTGTAATTCTTGGTGCAGGAGCTTGGGGCACTCTTCAGACATGAACTGCCGAGCACAAAAGTCCTGGAGCTTCCTCAGAAGCTCTGGCTGCTGCTTGATCATAGTATCGTAATAGTGCAACGCAGCATAAAATAAAATATCTCTTAAGGAAAATTACTCTAACTATGACCTTAGTAAGTCCAACTCAGTGTCTTCAGCTCTTCACTGTTAGCTAACCCCATTAGCTGCATGGAGCTGGCTCAAATGTATGCCAACAGACTCTCCCTTGGGTGGAGGATTTCAGAAATTAAATGTAAATCTAGCACCCTTTTCTTGGAAATCTGCCTTAGAAACACGGAACAAGTTGCATGAACCGTTCAACTTCCAAACCAGAATATGTGAGCAGAATCAAAGCAATGTCCTCATCTGCAGTGAGGGAGGGTGACACCCCCCGCCCCTTCCATATCCCCAACCTCAACACTCCCACTATGAAAGTGTTTTATAGAACGTCTCCATCAATCACCATACATTTGGGAATAAGAATTCCTTGAGGGAAAGAAAGGGCAATGTTGCAGAATGTACTGTCTGTTGCATATGTGAAAAACTCCACTGCAGACTTAATTAGGTTCACTTTCCTACAATAGGTAAACCTTACATTCAGAATATTGTACTGTAGTGTGTTTTTGTTTATTCAGGTGCTTGATGCTATTCGACCTGTTATGAACATTCCTCGTGGGAATGAGAGGGTGATTTATCGTGCTAAGTTCAGTGCTATAACCGATGCTGACATTAGCAATGCTATGAACCAGTTGGGAGAACCAAATCGGAATGAGGCACTATCAGTGGATGCGCGTCAAGAGCTGGACCTGAGAGTGGGATGTGCTTTTACCAGGTACAGCAAAAGTCTATACATACAAACATTATTCAGAAATGCTGGCTGCCCTATGCCATATCCTGGCTGCCATATGCCATATATATCAATAACTTAGATGAGGGGAGTGAAAACATGGTAGCTAAATTTGCAGATGAGACAAAGATAGGTAGGAAAGTATGTTGTGAAGAGGACATGAGGTTGCAGATGGATATTGATAGGTTGAATGAGCAGGTAAAGATTTGGCAAATGGAGTTTAATGTGGGAAAATGTGAAGTTGTTCACTTTGGCAGAAAGAATAAAAAAGCAGAGTGTTACTTAAATGAAAACGGCTGCATAATTCTGAGGTGCAGAGGGATCTAGGTGTTCTAGTATATGAGTCACAAAGTTAGTATGCAGGTACAGCAAGTAATTAAGAAGGCTAATGGAATGCTATCCTTTATTATGCGAGGAATTGAACATAAAAGAAATGGATGTTATGCTTCAGTGATACAGGGCATTGGTGAGACCGCACCTTGAATACTGTGTGCAGTTTTGGTCTCCTTATTTAAGGAAGGATGTAAATACATTGGAGGCGGTTTAGAAGAGGTTTATTAGATTGACACCTGGAATGGGTGAGTTGCTTTATGAGGAAAGGTTGGACAGACTGAGCTTGTTTCCACTGGAGTTTAGAAGAGTGAGGGATGATTTGATTGAAGTATACAAGATCCTGAACACCCTTGATAAGGTAGACGTTGAAAGGATGTTTCCTCTTGTGGGTGAGTCCAGAACTAGGGGGCACTGTTTTAAAATTAGTGGATTAGGACAGAGATGAGAAATTTTTTCTGAGTGTTGTGTGACTTTGGAACTCTGCCTCAGAAGGTGGTGGAGGCGGGGTCGTTGAATATTTTTAAGACAGAGGTAGATAGATTCTTGTTAGGCAAGGGAATCAAAGGTTAGCAGGGTTAGATGGGAATGTGGAAATCGAAACACAAGATCAACCATGATCTTATTGAATGGTGGAGCAGGCTCGAGGGTCCGAATGGTCTACTCCTGTTCCTATTTCTTATGTTCTTATTCTGATAGCAACTTGCTGTTTTGACTTCAAGGTTGTTAGTAGATGGTTGATCATCAATGGAAGGCTTATGAAATAAGTTGAGAAAAAATGCTTCAGTGCTTGTAATCCAGGACTTCCCAAACTGTGGGCTGTGACCACCTGTGGCATTGTGAGATGAAATTTTGGGGTTGCAATCTCCGAGGTAGCAATGGCTGTCATGGAACTCAGATTAACAGCTGTGAGGCCCCTTTAAGTCCTCTCATTTTTTCTAATCGTGGGTGTGGCCTAACGGACAGCTCTTTGGGACCTGATTGCTGCTGCAAAAAATGGCCTATGAACAGGTCGGGTCCCTTCTCTCCCACCGCCCCCGTGCCAAGCTCACACAATTCCTCCCCCCGCCACTTCCTCTCAAACCACTGTGCCCGCCCCCTGCTACTCTCACATCTCTACTCCACCCACCCGGCTCTCACTCTGGGATCACGGCAATTTTCAAACTTCAAAATGTGGTCACAGTTGAGTCTGGATGTGTGAAATTTCATTCAGCAGGACAGTGAATCCTTATAACCACAAGGCCTGCTTGTCACAAACTGTATCAACTGAGTTAAATTACAGAGAACAGACCATGAGTGGATAATATATCAGACATCCCAATCTTGTATAAGTTGCTGGGTTGGCAACTAAAAACAGGTATATAGTACCTTTAGCGTAATGAGACATCCCAAAATGCTTCACAGGAGCATTATAAAACAAAGAATGACATCAAGCCATTACTGACCTCCGGTACTTGAAGCTACTCACTTTCTCCAAGTTTTTATCTTTACATTTAGTCAGCTGACCTAAGGTCAGATGACTAAAAACTTGGTCAGAGAGGTAGGTTTTAAGGAATATCTTAAAGGAGAAAGCAAATGTGGGAGGTTATTCCAGAACTTGGGGCCTAGGCAACTGAAGGCATGGCCACCAATTGTGGGGCAATTAAAATTAGGAATGCATGAGAGGCCAGAATTAGAGGGAAGCAGTTATCTTGGAATTTTGTTGCACTGGAGGAGGCTACAGAGATGGAGAGGGACGAGGCCATGGAAGGGATTTGAAGACAAAGGATCAAAATTTTAAAATCAAAGCGTTGATTGATGGGTAGCCAATGTAGGTCAGTGAGCATAGGGGTGATAAGAGAATGCGAGTTAAGACACTGGGAGCCAAGTTTTGTATGACCTCAAGCTGACGGAGGGTAGAATGTGGGAGACTAGTGTGGGTAGAGTGAGAATCTCAAAGCCAAAGTTGGATTACACCAAGGGCACTGAGCCCTTTCCTCTTTGAGTGAAAATGTAAAGATAAAGACTTGGAGAAAGTGAATGGGTTCAACTACCTGGGGTCAGCGATGGCAGAAGTGGAAGTATGGAAAAGGAAATTAAGCAATGGATTAGTTCCAGTTAGAGTCATTGGAAAAAGTGCAGTGGAGTGTTATGTGATAGAAAAATATCGCTGGAACTGAAAGGAATATAAGAAAATCTTGAGACTGGCTTTCCTATACGGTGCAGAAACTTGGGCAACATCAAGACAATGAACAACAGCTGGATACTAATGAGATACGGATGCTGAGCGGAGTAATGAAAAAAAATAAAATCAGGAACATCAGGGGGTCTGTAAAGATTGTGGGAGCAACAAAGAAAATAGTTGAGAAGGGATTGAAATGGTATGGTCATCTATGGCAAGAATATAAGAAATAGGGGCAGGATTAGACCACATGGCCCATCGTGCGTGCTCAACAATTCAGTACTATCTTGGCTGATCTTGGACTTCAACTCCATTTTCCTCCCTATATCCCTTAATTTCCTGAGAGACAAAAATCTGTCTATCTCAGCCTAATTTATTCAACGATGGAGCATCTACAACCTTCTGGGGTGGAGAATTCCAAAGATTCATAACCCTTTGAGTGAAGTAATTTTGCCTCATCTCAGCCTGAAATGATTGACCCCTTACCCTGAGTCTGTGCTCCCGTGTTTTAGATTCCCTGACCAGCGGAAACAATCTCTGTCCATCCTATCGAGCCCCTTCAGAATTTTGTAGCTTTCAAATAGATCGCCTCTCATTCTTCTAAACTCCAGACAATATAAATCCAATTTACTCAGCCCCTCATCATAGGACAACCCCCTCATCCCAGGGACCAATTTAGTGAACCTTCGCTGTACCACCTCCAATGCAAGTATATTCCTTCTTAATTGTGAAGTCCAAAACTGCACAGTACTCCAGTTGTGGTCTCACTAAAACCCTGTACAACTGTAACAAGACTTCTTTATTCTTGGACTTCAATCCCCTTGCAATAATGGCCAACATGCCATTTGCCTTTCTAATTGCTTGCTGCACCTGTATGCTAACTTTCTGTATCCTTTGTATGAGCACACCAATACTTACAAGTTTCTCAACTTTTAAAAAATATTCTGCGTTTCTATTCTTATGACCAAAGTGAATAACTTCACACCTCCCTATATCATCTGCCATCTTGTTGCCAACTCACTTAACTTGCCTGTATCTCTTTGCAGCCTCTCTGTGTCCTCCCCACAGCTTACCTTTGCACCTAGCTTGGTATCATCAACAAACTTAGATACATTACTCTCTGTCTCTTCATCTAAGTTGTTAATATAGATTGTAAATCGCTGAGGCCCCAGCACTGAGCCTTGCAGCATTCCACTATTTACTGCCTGCCAGAGAAGAGACAGAGAGAGAGAGAGGAAATGTGTTGAGGCAAGTGACTTAGATGGAACTGCCAGGAAGAAGAGGAGGGCCTAAGACCAGATGGAAAGATGGGATAGCGAGAGACTTAAATAGAGTGGGACTGGAAGAGAAATGTGTGACAGGAGGAGGGTGATCAACCAGCATTTTTAAAAATTCATTTGTGGAATGTGGACACTGCTGGCTAGGCCAGCTTTTATTGCTCATCCCTAATTGCCCTTGAGAAGGTGGTGGTGAGCTGCCGTCTTGAACTGCTGCAGTCCCTTTGGTGTAGGTACACCCACAGTGCTGTTAGGAAGGGAAGTCCAGGATTTTGACCCAGTGACAGTGAAGGAATGGCGATATATTTCCAAATCAGGATGGTGAGTGGCTTGGAGGGGAACTTCCAGATGCTGGTGTTCCCATGTATCTGCTACCTTTGTCCTTCTAGATGGTAGTGGTTGTGGGTTTGGAAAGTGTTGGCTATGGAGCCTTGGTGAGTTTCTGCAGTACATCTTGTTGATGGTACACACTGTTGCCACTGTTCGCCGGTGGTGGAGGGAGTGAATGTTTTTGGATGGGCTGCCAATCAAGTGGGCTGCTTTGTCCTGCTTGGTGTCAAGCTTTTTGAGTGTTGTTGGAGCTATACTCATCCAGGCAAGTAGGGAGCATTCCATCACACTCCTGACTTGTGTCTTGTAGATGGTGGACAGGCTTTGGGGAGTCAGGAGGTGAGTTACTCGTCACAGGATTCCTAGCCTCTGACCTGCTCTTGCAGCCACAGTATTTACATGGCTAGTCCAGTTCAATTTCTGGTCAATGGTAACCCCCAGGATGTTGATAGTGGGGGATTTGGCGATGATAATGCCATTGAATGTCACGGGGCAATGGTTAGATTCTTTCTTGTTGGACATGGTCATTGCTGGCACTTGTAAGGTGTGAATGTTACTTGCCACTTGTCAGCCCAAGCCTGGATATTGTCTAGGTATTGCTGTGTTTGGACATGGAATGCTTCAGTATCTGAGGAGTCATGAATGGTGCTGAGCATTGTGCAATCATCAGTGAACATCCCCACTTCTGACCTTATGATGGAAGGAAGGTCATTGATGAAGCAGCTGAAGTTGGTTGGGCCTAGGACACTACCCTGAGAAACTCCTGTAGTAATGTCCTGGAACTGAGATGATTGACCTCCAACAACCACAACCATCTTCCTTTCTGCTAGGTATGACCCCAACCAGCGGAGAGTTTTCCCCCTGGTTCCCATTGACTCCAGTTTTGCTAGAGTTCCTTGATACCACACTCAATCAAATGCTGCCTTGATGGCAAGGGCAGTCATACTCACTGACCCCAAGTAAAATGGGAGAAGCCGAAAGAAGGAGAATATGGGAAACTAGTCAGGCGTGTATTGGATTAGTCAAGTTCAGAGGTGCCAAAAGCATGAATGAGGGTTTCGGCAGCAGATGAACTGAGAAAGGCAAAGTCGGACGATGTTATAGAGGAAATGGTCAGTCTTAGTGATGGCATGAATGTGAGGTTGGAAGTCTATCTCTGGATCAAATGTGACACAAGGTTGTGAACAGGCTGGCTTAATCTCAGACTGTTGCTAGGGAGAGAGATGGAGTCAGTAGCTAAGGAACGGAGTTTGGAGTGGAGACCAAAAACAATGGCTTCAGTCTTCCCGATATTTAATTGGAGAAAATTTCAGCCTATCCAATACTGGATGATGGAAAGTAAGCCTGATAATTTAGTAACAGTGGAGGACCCTAGAGTGATGATGGTGAGATAGAGCTGAGTGCCTTCAGCAAAGATGTGAAAACTAATGCTGTGCCTTCAGATGATGCCACTAATGGTGAGAGTTTGATGGGGGGAGGGATCAAGGATCTATCCTTCGGGGATACCAGAGGTAATGGTGTGGAAAGAAAAGAAGAAGCCATTGCAAGTGGAACCAGGTGAGAACAGTCCCACGCAGCTGGGCAGCAGTGGAGAGGCATTAGAGGAGGATGGTATGGTCAACTGTGTCAAAGGCTGCAGACGAGGAATGGAAGTTTACCTTTGTCACAGTTGTATGGGATGCATTTGCGATTTTGATGAGCTGTTTAGATATTGTGCCTGGGGTGGAAACCTTATTGGAAGAATTCAAACATGGAATTCTGGGAAACATGGGAACGCAATTGGGTTGGTGACAGCACATTCAATGATTTTGAATAGGAAAGTGATGTTGGAGATAGGACGATAGTTTGCAATGCCGTTGGGATCAAGGGTTGTTCTTATTTTGAGGAGATGGGTGGTGACGGCAGATTTGAAGGAGAGAGGAACAAAAGCAAGAGAGCCCTTAACGGTATTGGCTAAACCGGGGGCCAGGACGGGGAGGTGGGTGATCAGCTTAGTGGCAGTATGATTGAGGGAATAGGAGGTGGGTCTCATGGACAAGCTGAGCTCAGAGACGGCATATGGGGTGATAGGAAAGAATCTAGAGAAAGATGCAAGTACAGGGCTAGGACAATGGGCAGTATTGAAGGAAGCTTGGTCTGATGGGTTAGTGGAAGGGAGGGATGTGGCAGAGGCATCAGATTGGATTGTCTAAATCTTAGTGACAAAGAAATCCGTGAGCTCCTTGCTCTTGTTGGTGGTGAGGGTAGAGGGGAGAAGGGTTTAAGAAAATGGTTTGCAGTTCTGGCAGATCCCTATTGGTCGCAGTTTTAGCACTTGTGATTCCAAATTCTATCCCAGTATTGAAAGTCTACCATATGGGTGTTAATCCGGAGCTCTTTGACCGTGACTTCAAATTCATAGGTGTACTGAGTCAACAAATCTACCTGTAAGAGTCAGGCAAGGTTTAGATGGCATGGCACTAAGCCCACTGAGCAAGTGTATTCACCTGAGGATAATACAATGATTGGCAGTCATTAAAACCCAACAATCCGTGCTGCCTGGCTACGACTCTGTCCTGCACGGAATACTCCACCCAACCTAACCAAGGGTCTTAGATGTTTTGGGGTGAAGGCTTTTTGTCAGTTTTAGTTTAGCTTCATGTCAAAATGAACTGGAAAATGGATCAAGTTTAAGAATTTTTTTAGCACATAAAAATAGAAAATCATACATGAAACCTCCATGTATAACATCATGACACTTGTGTGCGCCAAGTAAGTGGCTTCCTTAGAACCAGTAAAGCTAGTTTTTAGTTCTTTGTGTGTGGAAGATGCATTTATTTGAACACTGAGGAAAACTACACAAGACATCATCTGTGTTACATTGTTGCTTTGCTTTCAGACAAAGTTTTCTTATTAAATCTTAATTTCGTGTCTTGGAAGAGATCTAAGTTGAGGCTTTTTGATTCATTGCTCCATATTTTGGATATGGAATGTGGATTTCATGGTTTAATCCACAAGGTTGGATGTGCCTTAGATTCCTTCATTAATGTGATGGCATTTAATCACAAACCATAGTAGTTGTTCATATTCAATGAATTATGTACACCAGAGGTTCCAGTCTTCAAACAAACTTTAACATTGGCACTGGCAAGTATGCTACACTTTTACTGCTAACCAATGAGAAGATCTTCAAGGGATGTTGAAAGCTACCCAAGCTAGTTATTAGCTAAGTTTTGACCACACTTAGGTTTTCAAATTAACATTTCTGTCTGGAAGCTCCCACTTGGAGCATTCCTCATAACCTTACTACACACTATCTATTTATTTTAAAGAGGTCTTTGTTTTTAGTAGTTTGTAGGGAGTATAGTGGGGTGACATCATATCTCTTCAAATTTTTTTTAATGGTAGATGGAATTATAAAGTGGTGCTCACTTTATATTTTTATTCTTTCAGTTTCAAGTTAATGTGAATTTGTACCCCTTGGGTGTTTTGTCTCTTCTGAAAGTCTCACAAGGAATTAGTAATGATAGATCATTTCCTGTCTAAGATCCTCATTCTGCAAATGGAACCACCCATCGCAGACTGCGCACATACCTTCTGGCCACACACAAGTCCCACTTGGAAAGATATTGCCGTTAATTGCTAAAACTAGTTCCCAGTGTGTACAATGCATAAATTGTTTATTAGCTTTTCCATGGCAAAGTAAGCTGTTGCGCTCGGGGAGAAGCCTTTATTTGTGTCCTTGAAAGGAAGCTTTTATGAAAGACAGTGATATGAATTACAAAGAAAAGAAGTCTGAAAGGTGCTGCTTGTGCAGGGTCTCTTGGTGATGTGCCTTACTGGTATCTGTAGTGTACTCCCCATTGAATAATAAGCCCCTACAAGATCAGAAAACCTACCATTTCCCAGTGTAGAGTGACCCATGCTTTTGCTACTATGTTTTTTCAGATTTCAGACCAAGTACTTCCAGGGCAAATATGGGAATTTGGACAGTTCCCTCATCTCCTTTGGACCCTGCCAGACACCCACTCTTGGCTTCTGTGTCGAGAGGCATGACAAGATCCAGTCTTTCAAGCCTGAGGCTTACTGGGTCCTCCAGGCAAAGGTTTGTTTGTTGAAATTCCATGAACTCAGAGTAATCCTAGGGCAGGATTTTTACCTCGTTGGGCGGGCATGGCAGGCCGCAAAACTGACCACCATCTGTGATCGGGTCCCGATCACAATTTCACGCTGACTGGCCAATTAACGGTCAGCCAACATGAATCACATGCTGCAGCACTCAACACTGCCTGGGTCAGCAGGGGAGGAGGGCGAGCGCGGAAGTCAGCGCATGCATGTGGATGCGCTCACAGAAAGCTCCCTGAAGGCACAGCTGCCTTAGGGAGCTGAAGATTTTTAACATTAAAAATAAACAATTGAAAAATAAGGAAACCATGTCCCTCCATGTGACTCTCACATGAACAGGGATATGTTAAAAATGAGTTTTAAAAGTTTTTTTTAAATCACTGGTCGAAACCTCACCGCGCTAGTGGATGAGGTTTTGTAAAATATGCAAAGGCCTATTCGCCTGCCTGCCAACTGAATGGTTAGATGTGCAGCGAAAAGTTCCATTTAATTAATTGATTAAGGGCCTTAATAGGCCTCTTAATTCTTGGCGAACTTGCTGCCGCCTCTCGCACATGCCTGCCAAGCAAAATATCGTGAGAGTGCGTGATGACGTCGGGATGCTCACCCGACGTCATTGCACACGATTTCTCCCATTTGGATTGGGCCTGGGCCCACGCCCGCCCGACGGGGGAAAAATTCTGCCCCTAGTGTATTTAAGGAGAAGTTAGCTAAAGTTAAAAATGGATGGTACAAACTTTGATCCACTCGAAATATTTTTATATTTCTAGTAATTTTGGAAATTGGAATAATCATGTTTGCAGAGCTCCCGGAAACCAAGACATTTTCCCATTCACTTCGGGAACTGAATTTTTATGTTCGTTGGTTGGATTTTGATATGTTTAGGGAATAGCAATTTACCATTCATTGTGCGAGTTACCTTCTCCTTGAAAAGAGAACAAGCAACCACTTGGGTGTGACATGTGATCAGCCTGCTTTCACCAGCTGCTAGATGTGATGTATTGCATCCCCATTCTTTAACTGAACTCTAGATGCAGTGGATTGGAGCACCCTGATTTCGCTGGCTACTAAGTGCAAAAGGTCAGAGTACTATCCTTCCATTGGTGTAACATATTGGAGCACCCTCATTCTATTAGCTGTTGGCTGCAGCATTAGAACATTGTTCTGCTAGCTGCTGGATGTAATGCCTTGGAGCACCCTTCTGTTGGGTGCAGTGTTATTGGAGCACCAACCTCCTGCTAGCTGATTGGTGAGGAATTTTAAAAACCCCTCTGACCAATGGCTGATGGGTGTGTGATGTTGCAGAGAATTAGCTTTCACTGCTAGGAACTGGACTCAAAACAAACCATTCTTTTTCTTTGGTTTTCCTCTCCCACACATGTGCATGTACTATTGCCTGATTGACAGATTAATTGAGGGAGCACAGAGAGCTAGTTAAGAAACTGAAATGTATGTGCAATGCAACTAAATGGGACTGAGAACTGTGTATGGGCAGGACATGTTCTAATGCAATACAAATCTAAGAGATAGGTACAAGATGGAGTGAGCCGGCTCTGTAATCTCATTGGAACACAACAACTGTAACTAAATTGGGTCTTAGTGGCTCTGGATTAAAATTAGTGTCGTCTACTAATGGCCCTACCAATTGTTATTCCATTCCAGCTGTGACATTTGGAAAAAAAAAGTCATTTTTTTCTTAGCCATAAGTGAAGAGTGACACTTTAGTTTCAAGTACAAGACAACACAAGACTGAGGAGGATTGAAAAAGAAGATAAAGTATTCAGGAAGTAGTGACGAATTGATGCCAAGCTACGGTTTTAAAAGCCTGATGATTGCATGAAGCAATATTATGGGGAGATGGGAGTTCCATACTTTGGAGGGCTTGAGAAAGCTAGAATTTGATTAGGACACTGTGTGACTGGTCTTGAATCTAACACTGTGCAGATGTAGGGTCAAGGGAGAGTGTGTAGGACAGAGTGTTTGATGCATAGAGTCATTTACAGTACAGAAGGAGGCCATTCAAGTCTATGCCGCCTCTCTGTGGTGTAGTCCAGTCAGTCCCATTCTCCCGCCCTGTCCCGGTAGCCCTGCAAGTTTAATTCCTTTAAGTGCCCATCCAAATTCCTTTTGAAATCATTGATCGTCTCTGCTTCCACAACCCTCATGGGCAGCAAGTTCCAGGTTATTGCCACTCGCTACATTAAAAAAAAGTTGTTTCACACATTCCCCTTGCATCTCTTGCCCATTACCTTCAATATATCTCCCCAAGTCCTTGTACCATTAGCTAATGGGAACAGTTTTTCCTTGTCCACCTTAACCCAACCTGTCTTAATCCTATACACCTTTATCAAATCTCCCCTCTTTTCTCTTTGGAGTAAAGGAGATTATCTTCAATCTAACCTTGTAGCTGAAATCCCCCGTCCCTGGAACCATTCTGGTAAATCACCCACACAAGGACCCTCACATCCTTCTTAAAATATGGTGACCAGAAGTGAATGCAACACTCTTGTTGTGGCCTAACCAGAGAACAAATTGGGGTTCTAAAGTATTTCACCACTTTCTAATGTTATAAATGTTAGGTGATTTTTCTGTTACTGTGCTTGGCATGTTAGACTCTCACCGAACCCCTCTAAGTGGAGGGTTGCAAGTATAATTCAACCATAGAATCATCAATGATCACTCACTCACCTCAGTGCTATTCCCACCACTGCACAATACCTTAGATACCTACTTATTCATTACTGCAGACATGTACTAATTCACCATCTTGCCACAACCAGTTTGCTCCTACAGATTTGCTAAAGAGTCTTCTCAATTCTCAAGCTTTCCCTGGTAACCAATCAATATCAGATTGTACTGAATTATTTGAAAAGAAAATGTCCATGTTTTAACCTCCTGTTGACTCTTGTACTGACCGATGCTCTGCTTAGGCTGCTGTTGATGCTGGTATTATCATTGTAATCCCTGTCACAGCGCTCAATATTGAAAATAATGAGTTTCTGGATGATGAATAAATCTACAAGGTGCAAACCAACAATATGATGATTGTTCTCAATCTGTTTGTTTACATCAGATCAGTAATCGTGCTGGGGATTCCATGGTTCTGGACTGGGACAGAGTTAGAGTATTTGACCGGGAAGTTGCACAGATGTATCTGAATATGACAAAATCCACAACAGAAACCAAGGTAAGCAAGAATAAAAACATAGATCTTTGGTCCCTGTGCTCTCACAGAGATTACATCTCTTGGGTGGGGGTGTCAAGAGGGATCAAGAGAGCACATGGATACTGAAATATTGTAATGCAGTGGTTGGGTTACTCGACCAGTAATCTGGAGACCTGGACTATTAATCCATAAAATGAGAGTTCAAATCCCACCATTGTAGTTCATGAATTTGAATTCAGTTTAAGAAATCTGGTAATTAGAAGCTGCTATCAATAAAAGTGACCATGAAGCTTTTGGCTTGTTATAAAAACCCAACAGTTTCACTTGAGGCCCTTTTGGGAAAGAAGCCTGCCATTCTAATCTGTTCTGATTTATATGTGACTCCAGCCTCTTAACTGCCTCCTGAAGTGCCCTAAAAATCTACTCTATTGTACCAAAACCGCTACTGCAGTGGTTCGAGCAAGGCCCACCACCTTCTCAGCAACTAAGGATGGGCAATAAATGCTCGCTTTGCCAGTGATACACACACCCTGAAAGTGAAAAATAGATGAGTATATAGAAAGAAAATAATTCTCTAAATACACAGATATGGGTAATCACCTGAGTAGAAAGAGAGAATGCAGTCTATAAACCCTCGGAGTAGAGAGAGAATGGCGCCTGTAATCTCTGGAGCGAGCATGAAGTGGCAGGTGGGGAGAAAAAGAGGAAATTGGAGAACTGCAGATGGAAAATAGCAAGAGAAGGATTTCAGTTCCAAAGTAAAACTAGTAGGTGCTAGATTCTATAACTTGCAGAAGAGAAGGTGCCTTTGTACCAGCTGAAAGACCAATGTATAAATGTAGTATCTGAGAGAACCGTTACACAAATAGCAAGCCCTCCAGCTGTATACTTCAAGGGTTTCATAAACCAGGCAGATTATTTTCCACGGTCAACTCTTGGATTTCTGATTCACATAAATGAATGCCATTCCCTGTGGCATGTAACTACTTGTGAAAGAAAGCTGCTAACTGAAGACTTGGGCTCTCTTTCTTAACTCTGGAAGTACCAGCATTTATATGTTAATTTTTGTTGCAGGTGGAATCTGTAACTAAAAAGGAGAAGGTGAAACAGCGACCACAGGCTCTGAACACGGTGGAGATGCTGCGTGTAGCCAGCTCTGCTCTGGGTATGCTGTGTATTACATACAACTCTCACTAATCATTAAGATAAAAGCAAAATACTGCGGAAATACTGGAAATCTGAAACAACTCACTAATCATTGCCTGGGGATGAGTTAGATTTCTTCGTTATGTAAAGTGTCTGGTTGCTGCAAAGGAATAATAAATATATTTTTTCTTTCCTTTTATCCTTTTTAAAAAATAACAACTTTATCTGGGTTTTACATGGTAACATTTTAGTGCTGGAGAATCGTACATTGTCCATTTAGGGCAGCAGTGTCAGAATGGAAGACTCCCAAATCAACTTACCCCAACCTCAACAGCAAGCCCTATTGCATTAGTATGATATTTTATCATGTTCTCACTGAGCGAGAGTTGAATTACGTGTTGAACAATGAACAAGTTCTGTGCTGTGGGCCTATGCCTACTTGGGTTGAGACTACCTAAACTAATTTCACATAGCACCTTGATGGTCAGCAGACAAGTTTTTTTTAATTCACTCATGGGATGTGGACTTTGTTGGCTGGGCCAGCATTTATTGCCTCTGCCTGGTTGCCCTTGAGAAGATGGTGGTGAGCTGCCTTCTTGAACCGCTGCAGTCCAAGTGGTGTAGGTACACCCATAGTGCTGTTATGGAGAGAGTTCCAGGATTTTGACCTAGTGAAAGTGAATATATTTCCAAGTCAGGATGGTGAGTGACTTGGAGGGGAACTTGCAGGTGGTGGTGTTCCCATCTACTTGCAGCCTTTGTCCTTCCAGATGGTAGTGGTCGTGGGTTTGGAAGGTGCTGTCTAAGGAGCCTTGGTGAATTCCTGTAGTGCATCTTGTAGACTCTGCTGCTACTGTGTGTTGGTGGTGGAGGGAGTGAATGTTTGTGGATGGCGTACCGATCAAACGGGCTGCTTTGTCCTGGATGGTATCAAGCTTCTTGAGTGTTATGGGAGCTGCACTCATCCAGGCAAGTGGGGAGTATTCCATCGCGCCCCTGACTTGTGCCTTGTAGATGGTGGACAGGCTTTGGGGAGTCAGGAGGTGGGTTACTCGTCACAGGATTCCTAGCATCTAACCTGTTCTGGTAGCCACAGTATATGGCTAGTCCAGTTCAGTTTCTGACCAATGGCAACCGCCAGGATGTTGATAGTGGGGGATTCAGTGATGGTAATGCCATTGACCGTCAAGGGGCGATGGTTTGATTCTCTCTTGTTGGAGATGGTCATTGCATAGCAGATAAGTGATCTAATACATACTGTGACACAATAATAGGATTATGGTTCATAATTCACATGGTGAATTCTGATGCTGGCTGCCAACTACTTGACTGACTTTAGGGCATAAACTGTATATGTGTGTGTTCATTGTAGTCACTGTGTGGAGAGTATTGCCATGGCAGTATGATATTGGGGAGTGTTTTGGTGCTAGTTTCAGTAATTATACAAGCAAATAAAAACATTCTGAAAGTCCTCAAGAATTGAATGGAAGCCCCAGGACACCTATGTATTTCTATAGGCTATGTTACTCAATTCTGACCAGCTGCTTTCCATAGAAAATGGACAGAATTTTTCAATGAATTTGCATCAACTTTTGGGATATTCTGGGTGAATGGTGGTAGAAAATGTGGCAGGGAGGCTTCTGCTATATCTGGGATTTTCCGCAGGAAGTGACATGACCTTTTGAAATCCAGGCGAGCATATTGAATTGATTGGGGTTTGTCATTAAACATATTCCCCGTTGTTAACATTTTGCTCATCTGGTTGCCAGGAATGCTATTGATTGACTGAGACGATCTGTTAAATCAGTCTTTTGTATTTTTTATTTATGTCTCTAATTTTCCCCCACCCACCTTTCTTCTGATTGTATTCTTGTCTGTCTCTTATTTCCAGTTCTGCAGAAGGGTCACCGCTCGACCGTAAACCCCTCTGTTCACTCCATAGATGCTGACTGTATTTTCAGCACTTTAGTTTCAGATTTCACTGCTGCTGTTGAGTGATGTTAAAGCAGCAAAGCAGAGCTATAACTATTTACTTTAACTGGAACCAAGTCCATTGCATTTTAGGTTGTAGAAGGCAAAAATAATTTCTCAAAAAATTGTGTTCCATGACAATATCAGTCATGAGCGCTCATTATTTTTGTTTGCTGGATTGTAGTGATGGTAAAACACCAATCTCTATTCACACTCCACCTTCTCAAAGGCCCCTCAATTATTGAAAAATGCAGAACAGCAGATTGCTATCTAAATATAAAAAAGAATACCTAGAATTCATTTTTTTTCAGAGATTGTCTTAGGGCACCACAGTTATGCAAAGTGAATAAAGTGATTGATTAATTGCATCTGCCTCTGTCTCAAGGATATATGTAGATGATTAACTCTTATCTTTCATTTGTCTGAACAGGGATGGGCCCACAGCATGCCATGCAAATAGCTGAGAAGCTCTACACCCAGGGGTACATTAGCTATCCTCGAACAGAGACCACCCAATATCCAGAAAGCTTCGACCTCAAAGGAACCCTCCGACAGCAAGCGAACAACCCCTACTGGAGTGAAATGGTTGGTAAATGAGTGGCCTTTGTTTAAAGGATGTAGGAGTTGCATCAGGTTCTGATACTTGAATTTCTAGCTGGGGTATTGATGGCACAGATTGTTTCAGGTGTTGTTACTTGTTGCTTTGAAAATATTGCCTTTATTGTAAAAAAAAGACATTAAATCTCATAAATTTTTCAGGAAGACATAGGAAAGCAGCATAAGCTAATATTGCAAACGTAGAGAGGTACTGTGTGTCTGTAGATCATGAAAAAGGAGGGGTTATAGTGTGTCTGTGACTCACTAGCCAAATTTAAATGAAGTCTCAATGATGGGTGCCTCTTCACCTGTGGAATGGACGCCCGCCTAATTTGCTCCACCAGTCAGTCCCCCAAAAGTGAAAGAAGGCATCTTTGTTTATTCGCTGCTCCCATCCTGTTTCAACAATGTATTTCTTTCTCCCTCTGCACTCTTCTCTGCTATTTCACCAAGGCAGCCGCACACCAATTTATTGTTGGTTCTACCATTTGTTCTCTGCAACTCAATCTTAATTTTTATTACTTTGTCAAATGAAGTTGACAGGGAACTAATTGTGGAAGAAGGAGGAATATTTCATCTGGCAATAATGATGGGTAAAATTTTTTTTTTGTAGGTAAAGACATTACTCGCTGAAGGCATCAATCGTCCTCGGAAGGGTCAGGACGTTGGCGACCATCCTCCCATCACTCCGATGCGATCTGCCACAGAAGCTGAATTAGGTACAACTTTAATAGCTTTATCATAGCAGAACTGTCCAAACTATCACCCTTGTGTGGACCACAAAGCCCCAACAATATTTATGCTTCTTCATGAATTTTTTGGGGATCTATCTTCACAAAATTCTCCTAGTTTAATTTCATGGGCCTGAAGGTTTGGAAAGGATTTCTTAGTGCTGTTGCCTTATTGGTGGATAAATCTAAGTTTGCAGCACCAGATCCAAACCAATTCATCAAAACATAAATTTGTGGCCTGTGAGGTTCTATGGTTTATAGTTAAGTGACTGATGATGTAAAAAAAAAAGCATGGACACTTCTAGATTAAGTTAACGAACTGAGTTGATGTTCTGTAGAAAATGAAGTATCAAGTTATACCATGTAGTTTCTTTAGAATCTTGTTAGAAGTACTATTAGAACTGTTATATCCCTGCCCCTAGCTGAAGGTCTCTTATGGTCTGTAACAAATGAAATCTCTAAAATGGCTGTCTTTCTTTCTCCGCTCTTCCCCAGCATACACAATGAATAGTCCTGCTTTGTTGACATCCCAGGAGTTTGCACATATTGAAACGCTGTTCGATTGTATCCGCACTTTCTTGTGCTTTCTCTCAGCATCTTTTTGTTCTACATCAGCTGTTGCAAATTCAGGACAGTCACAGACAGCAACAAGAAATGTAAAATTGTACGATTAAAAATCAGCCTATGCTGAGTTAACTGGTCTCAGCTCGAGTGACGACAGATGCTAACAGTGGTCAAGTTTGAAAGAAAAATTAGCTGCAGTTCCTGCTCCTGATTTTTAAAATTTGTTTATTTATTCTTTCATGGGATGTTGGCCAGTCCAGCATTTGTTGCTCATCTTTAATTGCCTGGGTGGCTAATGAGGCCATTTCAGAGGGCAGTTAAGAGTCAACTACATGTGGATCTGAAATCACATGTAGGCCAGAGCAGGTAAGGATGGCAGATTTCCTTTCCTAAAGGACGAAAGGATTTTTTTTTACGATAATCGATGATAGTTTCATAGTCACCATCACTGATGATTGCTTAATATTCCAGATTTATTAATTCAATTTAAATTCCACCAGCTGTTGTGGTGGGATTTTAACCCATGTCCCCAAAGCATTAGCCTGGGCCTCTGGATTACTAGCCTAGTGACATTACCACAATTCCACCTGATTGTTATCAAGGGCCTCCTGTTGAAATGGGGTGAAATGTGTGTTGATAAGATCAAAATCTCCAAATTGTTGGAATGAAATGCAAGAGAAAATCTTCAGTCAGAGATAAGAATAAGTATAGCAAAATTATTGTCTGGGAGATATTAATTATTAATTGGGATAGAGGGCAAGCAATTGAAATCCTGTAAATGTGTACAGTACTCCTTCCTCAAGCTGTATGCTAAATGACTGTAAGGTAGGGGACATTGCTTGATCTAGTGGGGGATTCAGCACTTGTAATGCCACTGAATGAATGGGCGATGGTTAGATTCTCTCTTGTTGGAGATGGACATTGCCTTACAGTTGTGTGGTGTGAATTTTACTTTCCATTTGCCAGCCCAAGCCTTGATATTGTTCAGGCCTTGCTGCATTTGAACATGGGCTGCTTCAGTATCTGAGGAGCCATGAATGGTGCTGAACATTATGCAATCATCAGCAAACATCCCCATTTCTGACCTTATGATGGAAGGAAGGTCATTGATGAAGCAGCTGAAGATGGTTGGGCCTAGGACGTTAGAACAATGCAAAGTACAGGGTAATAAAAATAGAATGGTTCAAGAGCTTGGAGCATGAATGCACAATGAAATGTATGAAATTTCAAACAGGGCAGTGAAAATGTCTTCAGGGTTGTGGAACTCACTACCAGGGTTACTGGCTGAGACAAATGCTTATGTTGTTAGTCAAGAATAGATTGGATATGTAGATCAAGGAAAATGGGTTGAAGGGATGTAATTTAATGATAGCAGTGGGCTGTAAGTAGACGATTTTAGCTGTTTTAAACATTTTGCTTTCCATGTGTCAGTCAGAACCACCATTGTGCAATAGCAGAAGCCAAAATACAGAATAAATACCTAACCTCATGAGCTCTACCTACCAGCCTAGACTGTAAAAGCAATGTCCAGATTTCTTGTGGCCATTTCATTTGCTTAGCTATCTTCACAAATGCCTCTACCTCTCTCTCTTCAAAGTTTGGAAGAGCTTGTACAAATTTACACATTTAAGTGATCATTTCATACTCAGGACCTCCCTCAGCCCCTGAGATCTCCTTTTTAACTTCCAGCTTTTTAAGCTGATATTCTCTCTCCCTCTCCTTCTCTCTTTCTTCCATTGCTAATTTCTTCAGTGCTAATTCCCTTTCCTGATTCTCTGTCCTGCCTTTCTGCTTGCTCCCTTTGAAATGCCCTTTCTCGTTCCATTTCCTCTGCTTCTAATTCCAGTTTTTTTCATTTCCATTGCTTGTTCATGTTCAAGCTTCTTCATTTGTAACTGAAATCTCACTACATCCAGCTGTGATTCACTAGTTTCAGGTATCCCTTCCAGCTTCAAATGCTGTGCTATCACTTCAATTATGTCTGCTTTCTTTGCCCCTACGGTTAATCTCAACTGAAACTTATCTGCCAATTCTGCTAACTTACCCTTAGATACTTTTTGTAAACCAACCAGAGTTATGTCTTCTACTCCCAGAAAGGTTTTAGCCATGGATAAAGCCATTTTTACAGCCTCACCACTTTAAAATCCCTCAACACCAACTCCTGAGTTCAATGTTATTCTCATACTCGTAGCCTTAAGATTCAAAAATCCTGCAAAGAGCCCCCAATTTTGTTATGATGTGGCAGGTAATGTGTGCCTGGTGGACCAAATCCACAAGGGAAACTTGGCCACGCTATCACAATAGTTTTTGCAATTTGTATTTATTACGAAAAGATGTATGCATTGAATTCAGAAGTAATGAGTCCACTAAGACCGTTAAAGATTTTAAATATTAAATTAAAATATTTATCACCAAAAGAAAAGATTTCAAGCACATACATAAGATTAAGATTACATAAGATTACAGTTGCTTAACACTATAATATCATAACAAATCCTAAAATTCTTAGTTAATCTAACTCCCACTACACCCCTTTAAGGCAACTGTCCAAAATAGATTTTAAATTAAAAAAAAACAAGCCAGCAAGTTACCACAGCAGCCATTCGACCGTGGAATTCCAAAGGCTTTTCTTCAACTTTAGTTACTGGACACAGCAGATTTTTGCTAACATGGCTGGAGGATTCTCCAAGGCTGTTTCACACACTCCTGTTCGGTCTTACATGGCCCCCCGCAACATGGTCTTTCATTCCCCTTTATATATGTTTCTCTCTCTCTAATCTGTAAATTCCATTGTTCCATATGTCTTTGCAAATTTATTTTTCGCATAATATAAAAACCTCCCAAGTTGCCAACATGACCTCTTTCCTTTTGGGAAAAGTAAACACTACTTAGCCTTGCTTATCTTACCAGTTGTAAACACCCTACCATCTCTTTAAAATCCAAAGAACTCCCTCACTCACCCACAAATGCAAATTTCCTTCACACCTTATGTGCTAAGACCTCATCCATGTTTACTCACTAGCATTTCAAGTACCCTTCTGCACCTAACTCCTTTTGATAATTTCAAGCTTGCAGTCTAGCTGACTCCAACTTAATTAAATCACATACAGACAGAATCATCCATACTCACCCTTATAAACTTACTTTACAATAACCCGCAATAATATTATGAAAATTATTAGTTTCATAACAGTGTGATATCCATTGGTATGATCCATTGTTATGTTGTATAATTTTTTCTTAATTGTAGCCTTTTTCAAGAAAGAAATCAGAAAAAAACAGATAAAGCAGTAAAGGCAAAAACCATGGATGCTGTGGCAAGTTCAGGATCTCTGGACAGATGAATTAGTTTGGCTGAATGAGCATCTTAATTTGTAATTATCTTGTAATCTGATGACTCGGACGAGAAGGAGAGGTAAAAATTGGCAAAAAAATAACAAGGACAAACCCCACCTTCAGGTTGGAGCCTACCTACAACTGAACTGATAATTGTGATCTGGAAGTGTGCAAGTGAACTATACAGGAAAACCCAAGTTCAGTCCCTGGTCTACGCTAAGGTAGTTGATAAACTGAAATGGTGATGGGAGTGCAATAAACAATGAAAATTCCCATTCCTGATTTTTTTTTTTCTTGTTCATTTGTGGGATGAGAGTGTCACTGGCAAGGCCAGAATTTATTTCCCACCCCTTGATGCTCTTGAGAAGGTGATGGTGAGCCACCACCTTCAACCACTGCCGTCAGTCTGGTGAAGTTATATACACATTGCTATTAGGGAGGAAGTTCAAGGGTTTTGAGCCAGTGATGATGGAGGAACGGTGATACATTTCCAACTCTGGATGGCGGGCAACTTGAAGGGGAAGTTGAAGGTGGTGGTATTCACATGAGTCTGCTGCTCTTGCCCTTCTAGTTGGTAGAGGTTGCCAGCTTGGGAGGCTTTTTATTCATTTGTGGGATGTGGGTGTCACTGCCTGGGTCAGCATATATTGCCCATCACTAATTGCCCTTGAGATGGTGGTGGTGAATCATCTTCTTGAACTGCTGCAATCCATATGGTGTAGGTATACCAAAGTGCTGTTGGGAAGGAAGTTCTGGGATTTTGAACCAGTGACAGTGAAGGAACGGCGATATAGTTCCATGTCAGGATGATGTGTGGCTTGGAGGGAACTTTCAGGTGATGGTGTTCCCATGCACCTGCTGCCCTTGTCCTCCTAGATGGCGGAAGTTGTGGGTTTGGAAGGTTGAAGGAGCCTTGGTGAGTTGCTGTAGTGCATCTTGTAGATAGTATACACTGCTGTCATTGTGTGTTAGTGGTGGAGGGAGTGAATGTTTAAGGTGATGCCAATCAAACAGGATGCTTGATTGGCACCACCTTAAGTGGTGGATGGTGTCAAGCTTCTTAAGTGTTGTTGGAGCTGCACTCATCCAGGCAAGTGGAGAGTATTCCTTCACACTCCTGACTTCTGCCTTTTAGATGGTGGACAGGTTATTTATGAGTAAGTGCTGCCTGGCAACTTGCCTGATATTGTGGAAACTGCCCAGATGTGTCCTGTCGTTAAAAAAGCAGGACAAATCCAATCCAGCCAATTACTCCCCCATCAACTTACTCTCAATCATCAGCAAACTGGTAGGAGGTGTCGTCAACCACTGATTGTGGTAGAATACAATTCTGTTGCTGCTGATGGCGCAAAGTGCCTCACAGATACCGAATTTTGAGCTACTAGATGTGTTCTGAATCTATCCCGTTAGCATGGTGGAAGTGCGACATAACCCAATGGAGGGTATCCTTAGTGAGAAGAGAGGACTTTGTCCCCACAAGATTATGCTGTGGTTAGCCCTAGCAATATTGTCATGGAAAAATCCCTCTGCTGCATGTAAATTGGCAAGGATAAGATCAAGTAGATTTTTCCCTTGTGTTGGTTCTGTCACCACCTGCCGAAAACCCAGATGAATGATTATGCCCTCCTGGACTCACCAGTCAGTAATGGTGCTAACAAGCCAGTCTTTGTGATGAACATTTAAGTCTCCCATTCAGAGTACATTCTGTGCCCTTTGCTACCCTCAATGCTTCTTTCAAATTGTGTTCAACATGGAGGAGTCAGCTAATTCATCAGCTGAGGGAGAGCAGTAGATGGTAACTGGCAAGAGGTTTCTTTTCCCATGTGACCTGATGCCACGAGACTTCATGGGGACCAGAGTCAATGTTGAGGCCTCACAAGGCTGCTCCCTCCTGACTGCGTACGAATGTGTCACCAGCTCTGGTGCGCCTACTCTGCCGGTGGGACAGGACATACCAAGGGCTGGTGATGGAGGAGCCTGGGATGTGAGTGGCACTGGCAAGATCAGCATTTATTGTGCATCCCTAATTGCCCCTGAGTAGGTAGAGGCGAGCCACAGCTTTGAACCGCTGCAGTACTTTTGGTATAGGTATACCCATGGTGCTGTTACAAGGGAGTTCCAGGATTTTGATCCAGCGACAGTGAAGGGGCCACAATTTAGCTCCAAATCAGGATGGTGTGTGATTTGGAGTGGAATTTGCAGATGATGGTGTACCCATGTGCCTGCTGCCCTTGTTTTGCTAGGTGATAGAGGTCCTGCATTTGGAAGGTGCTGCCGAAGTAGCCAAGACAGGTTTCTTTCCCTAAAGGATATTAATGAATCATTTAGGTTTTTTAAGACAACCCAGTAATTCATTGTTAACATTACTGATGCTAACTTTTTATTGCAGATTTTTATTAATGAATTTAATTTCACCAGCTGCTGTGGTGCTCTCCAGATCATTAGTCCAGGCCTCTAGATTACTAGTCCAGTAATATAGCTATTATGCTACTTTACCTGTATGCCACCATATGTCCCAGTGATTTGTGCGGGAGAGTGTACAGGTGTGAACCTTGTGGTTGGATCCCCTCCTGAAATTAACTCTCTAGGCTTTTTGATGAAGGCTGCTTTCATGATTGGATCACCTTCCTGCCCCATTCACTTTAGTGTAGTAAAGCCCTCAAAGTATCATGTCTACCTAACATTGTTTTATTCCTAAGCAATGATTTTAAAGCGTAATATATTTTAACAAAGGGTTGCTGATAGATGCTGATTGATCATGTACCTCTGTCCTTTTGTTTCATTTCACAACAGTTTCAACTATGTCATCATTCAATAGTTGCTATATGGTTAATAAAAGAAACAAAATGCCACATAGTCTTTTTGTAAGAACCAAATTGACTTCCAAAGCAACGGAAACTTACCGAGCCTAATTCTACATGGAATTGTAGAATGCAATCTCCAAAATATCACAGAAAATAATAAGACTTCATGAAGTAAAATGAAATTTCTCTTATTCAATCAGTTGTAGCTTATTATTCACTGACATAAATATGATTCAATACCATCTCAATTTTTTCCTTTTCTAAATCATTTTGTTGAGAACCTATTAGAAGTAGAGAACTTTTGAAGAAATAGTTTGTTAATAATTTGTAGGAGAGGTTTAGGTACAGAATAACTTTCTCTAGCAATTGTGCATGGAGCAGAGGTGCAGAAGTGATTTGGCTGATTTATTGGGCAGAATGGGCTTTGTTCACTATTCCTGTGCACTGGATGCCTGCTTTCCTCTAAGCTGATGTTTCATCATTGTCTGCTGTTCCAGGTAGTGACGGCTGGAGGCTATACGAGTACATCACCAGACACTTCATCGCTACAATCAGCCATGACTGCAAGTATCTCCAAACCACCATTGCGTTCAGCGTCAATATGGAACATTTTACGTGTACGGGGAAGACTCTGATTTCACCTGGTAAGAGTGGAACACCAGTTAATGTTTACACAGTAACTCCACTGGGAAAGGAGGGAGTATATTGGAAAGTGCTTCATACATTCATCACTGTTACAGTAAGTCTTCATTTAAAGTTGTGGTTACGTTCCTGAAAATCACGACTTTAAGTGAAACATTGGTTCCCATAGGAATCAATGTTTAAAATGCACTTGGGTTCCTGTAGGATATTCCTTATCAGCAAAACACAAATATTAAAACATTATACCTTCTAAGTTGCAATATTTTACATTGCTAAATTCCTATATTGGTAAATAAAATAACTTTTATATTTTTTAACTTATTTTCTTTTTAAAAAAAAAAGTAACTTTCTACTTACAGTACCTCCTGCTTACCGCCGATCCTGCTTTCTGAGCCTTTCACTCCCAGATTCCCCTGATTGCTACAGATCCTACCCCTCCCCAACCCTCAGAGTTGTAGCCTTTTCCTCTCTCCAACTCCCCAATGTTGTGGCCTCTCCCCATTCCCCGACCTCCAAGCTGTGGCCTCCCTACCTCCCCAACCTCCTGCTTCCTGACTCAACCTCTCCCTACTTCCCCCTCATAGACTTGCTTTCCTGTTCAAGATCCAGATCCAATTTGAAGCCAGAGCACTGATGTTGTGGAAGTGCGAGTCCCGTTGGTGCAGAAGTGCCAAGCCGGGGCTGCAATAATCCACTTTTTTTAAATGCTCCCACTTGCTGCTTCCCTCTCCTGAACCTTCGTTTTGAGCAAGGGTTCTGGAGAAGAGCAGCGAGGCAAGAGCAGCTTTGACAGCCATGCTTAAAAAAAACATGGATTGTAGCAGCTTTGAATCGGATCTAGATCTTGAGCAGGAATGCAGGCCCAGGAGAGGGAAGGAGCAGGAGGTTCAGGGAATGGGGGCGACCACAACTTGGAGGTTGAGGAGCGGCTGCTCCAAAATGGCGCCAATTGGGTCACGTGGGAAATTACATTAAAAGAATCTTGCGATGCTCAGCAAGATTACAAGCTCCATTAAATTACTGACATTAAAGTGAAACAACATTAAACAGGGCAATGTTAATCGAAGATTTAGTGTACTACACCCTTCTGTCAAAGGCGGTGGTGCCTTAGTTTTACAGGGCAGGGCATGTAATTCCAGCTGACATAGATGATTTCTATTGTATATGTGGATATACAAATTTATAAGTTGACCAAAATATGCATTGATGTAAGATTTTATATATTTCTAATTTTGATTTATATTGTACTGTTCATATCTCTATTTCTGTAGGGCTCTAATACTGCAGTAGGAATCAAAGTATTTGCATATGCACTGCCACTGGCTAGCACTGAGTTCTTTTGAAGTGTAAAACTGACAAAAGCTTTAGGAGTTACTAATTGCTAAGCTTTTAGGGCATTTTTAAAGCTTAATCAAATTAACTTTGTTAAAACCTATTATTTTTTGACCGAAAGAAATTTTAACTGGGAATAAAATGCAGTGCAACTCAGAAGCCGTTTATTACAGCTTTACTTTGACTGACTATTTCCATTTCTCAAAGCATTTGTTTGTGGAGGAGTCAATTGTTCAACATGCCTGATTGTGTCTTGTAATTGTGCAGAACTGTTGATTAAGGTGTGTGCAAAGCAAAGATTAGAGTGACCTGCTTGTTCAGTATTTCTGGGTGTTTTCCATTTGTGCACAAGTGACTTTGTTGTCCCACTCCAGGTTACACTGCGGTGATGCCATGGCAGAGCCTGGCAGAGGAGGAGACCCTTCCAAACTGTGAGCGAGGCGATGTGTTCACTGTCGATGAGGTTAAGTTGTTAGAGAAACAGACAAATCCACCTGACTACCTGACGGAGGCAGAACTCATCACCTTGATGGAAAAACATGGCATTGGTAAGTCAGCTTTGTATATATCCAACTGTTGGCCATTCTGGCCCAACTTTAAATTTTAAGCAATACCTCTACAATTTTTAGGACACACGTCATTGTTCAATGTATCATTTAACACCATTGTGTAAACATGGACATTCTATCAGGTGAAGTATAGTGATAAGTGGATGGGCCTGAAAATGGTAATTAATTTACAATGCTGCAAGCATAAAGATAGTTGCTTTACTTTTTAAATTTTATCACGTGCCTTTGGTCCAGCATCACAGAGGTTGTGGTAAGGTTATTACAGTGTCTCATATGGTAATAAAGCCAAGAAAAATCCAAACACCCATAGTCATAGTAACAACTTCAGCCTCTAATACTGTACTGTCACCCTCTCAGTTCCAACATTAAATTCAACCTTTGATCCTGAGCGCTCTCCTTTCAGTTTAAGTACTTATTTCAAAGTCTAATCCTGTGCTTGCACAGTACTAATTTCAGCCTCCGATCACCAATCTCCCCATTGCATTCATGGACTAATTTTGATTTCTGAACTTATGCTTTCCCTCTTAGTTCACGAGTTTTGTATAATTGCATGCGTATTCCCCTTCAGTTAATGCATTAGTCACAACCTGTCACAGCACAACCTGTGCTGACCTACCTCTTCAATTCCAACACTAGTTTGAGCAGAAAAGCATTGTCAGGCTCTGAGCTCATGTTATTGATCTATTTTATTTCCAAAACTGGTCCCACTGCATTTCCCTTTCATTTTTGCTTTGATATCAGGAGCAGAATTTTATTTGGGATGGGTGGGGGGCATATTTCTCAGCCCTACCCGGAAGGAAAATCGGTGCTGGTCTGACCCACACTCAACAAGGCTGTCCGCAGCAATAAAACGCTGCTGGTGGCATGAAAGAGGTGAGAGTGGGACTTCTGCTCCTTAGTGGGAGGAAGTCCCGCCCTTAAAAGCTGCCAGCCAATCTAATTGCTCTAGCAGCCCAGCAGCACCAGAACTCATTAGTGGGCACTGTTGGGACTGCATGGGGGCCCCGGAAAGAAGAAGACATGGGGCAGAATTTTTAGCTTGGCAGGCGGGCGCGTGCCTGACCTGCTTGAGCATTAAATAAAGTGCGTTGACATCAGCCGAGCGTGCCGACGTCAACGTGCACTCTCGTGATATTTTGCAAGGCGAGACGGAGGCGTGCCCTTAAGTGGCCAGTTAAGGCCCTTGAGACACCAATTGTCTCCGACTTTACACGGGCAAAACGGGCAGGCCACAATTAGCAAAACCTCATCCATGAGCGGGATAAGAGGGGTCAGTGACTTTGTCAATGCGATTAATGAGGTGTTTGGGATATCACTTGCTGCTGGTTGCTTCTGTGAACAGGACAGCTTCATCTCGCTTCAGTACTGCACTCAGAGAATTTCAAGGCTTCAGTTCAGGACTCAGTGTTATTTTCCAGGAGGATTCACACTGCATGGGCCCTTCCAGGTATCAGACTGCCTTCCCTTACCCTGGTAATGGGATTTGTGGTCTTCGCTGGAGGAGGAAGTGAGGGCCAGAAGGGGGAAGGAGGCCAGGTGTCCCAATGCAGCTTCCAGAGGAGCGACCTGTGGGAGGAGAGGCACAGGGCCAACAGGAAGTCCAAGGTGGAAGGGGCCGCAGAAGATGCCACTATCCTGCTGCCAGGGTTTACAGGCGGCGATGCAGCTACCTCTATACGTCCGAGGTGCAATGCCGAAGGAGGCTCTGTCTCTCAAACAGTGACCTCCATCTGTCAGAGCATCGGCCCTGAGATCAGTCCCGATTGTGTGGTGGACACCCCATGCCAGTGACGCTGATGGTCACAGCAGCCCTCAACGTCTATGCCTCCGGCTCTTTCCAGGGATCAGTGGGGGATCTGTGTGGAATCTCCCAATCAGCTGTCCGCAGTTGCGTCAAACTGGTGACAGAAACTCTGTTCAGTTATGCATTGACTTTCATTCATTACGGTACGGACAAACCCAGCCATGCAGAGTGAGCCAGAGGGTTTGCAGTGATAGCTGGGTTTCCCCCCGCGTCCAGGGTGCAATTGACTGCACACATGTGACCATCAAGATGCCAGCGGGCGAGCTGGGTCCCTTCGTCAACAGGAAGGGATTCCACTCCATGAACGTGTAGATAGTGTGTGATCACAAGATGCAGATTCTGTAAGTATGTGCAAAGTACCCTGACAGCTCCCATGACACTTACATCCTGAGGCTCTCCCAGGTGCCGAGGCTTTTCAGTGCTTCAGCCCGACTGGATGGATGGCTGCTGGGTGACAAGGGCTATCCCCTCAAAAGGTGGCTCATGACGCTTCTCTGCCACCCAAGAACAGAGGCTGAGCAGCGGTACAACAGGAGCTACGCTTCCACAAGGGCAGTGATAGAGAGAACCATAGGTCTTCTCAAGATGCGCTTCTGATGCCTGGATCATTCAGGGTGCGCGCTCCAATACCCCCCCAGAGCGTGTGTCACTGATAGTGGTTGCATGCTGCACTCTCCACAATCTGGCACTGGCAAGGGGGGACGCAGTGAAGGAAGAAGATCTTGACGCAGCTGCACAGACAGCAGATGATGAGCACAGTGAGGAGAACGCTGAGGGCATAGACGCAGACCTGGATAACCTCCAGGGAGCAGGGATACTTGGGACGCTTTGATCCAACACTCCTTCAGCTAGGCTACCAAATAGGAACCACCTATTTGCCAGGACTGCAGGCACCATGCTCGGTCCCTGACAGGAGCATTTCCTTGGTCAACAACCTATACTATGTGCCTTTGCAATAAAGCTTCAGGAGACACACGTCCACCATAACACCATGGCCTACCCTGCACCTACATAACAAATGAAGCATACAGAGGCTAATTGCACAAAATAACATCTCATTTACTTGTGAATATGAAACATTGCTGAAATTAACATTAACCGATGTTTTCAATCACACCATGAAAAAATGTAAAGAAAAATGGGAAAGCAAAATATCACCCATGATAAGGCCGTGTTGTGCTTAAGGTGCTTTAAGTTTTCATTTGCGGGCACTACGCCTAGGTGCTCCCCCCTCACTGGCACCGCCATTGGAGACAGCCGGCTCACTCTGCTGTCTTGTTGGCCTTGATGACCTTGGCTGGTGTCCTCTGGCCCATGGAGCCTGTGTTGGCCCCGCCTGGGAGGAAGCGGCCAGTGCCACGGCTGTCATCAACCCAGTCGCCGCAGCATCATCAAATGCCACGGTCATTGGAAGAGGGGTGGAGGAGCTGCTGCAGTCATCCGGAGCACCCTGAGAGGAGCCCACAGAGACAACAGGCAGCTTGTGCGCCAATGTGAGGTCGCATTGGACCTCCCTGCTCGCCATTGATGAATGGGCACTTAGCTGGGATACTGGGTGCCCAATCCATCTCCCACACTGACATGGATCAGCTGAGGTTATTGTCGGTGTGAGGGCTTGCATATCCGAGCGCATCCCCAAGAACCCTAATTGAATCCCTGGAGGAACCTCTCCATGAGAGTTGCCACTCAGTCCATGGAGGAGGCACTGTGCTCAGCCATGAGGGTCAACGCAGTGCTTATGCTCCACAGGGACTCCTCCACGACAGACCCCATGGCACTCATTCCCTCATATATCTCCACCAGATCCTCCCGCACATCCTGCTGGACATCCAGCATCTGCTGCCTCATGGACGACTCCAAAGGCCTTTGACTGAGCATCGTCCTGGTACCCAGCAGCCCTCCGACTGCCGGCGCCCTGGGCACTCTCTACCTCCACCTGCACCTCAAGTGAGCATGAGGTGCCCTCACCAGTGTGCACCGATAGACTACACAGTAATGTTATGCCCACCAAGGTGCTGATAGCTGCTTGACAGGGAGGGTGTGATGCAGGTGCGTGGTGAGCATGGTGGCCCTCAGGGGTCAGGGATCGGCCTTCAGGCTCCTCATGACAACCACCTGTTGGTGAGCCTAAAAGGGAGAAGAAGGACATGTCATTAGTTTAAGTCATGACACTGTCACTGTGCAAGCCTGGCACCCTGGTGAGACAGAGATATGCATCACGGTGCCCTCATCTTTCAATTATCAATGGGGATTCAAGGATTGATGCTCACATCAATTTAGAGACTGCACTGGAATGGTTGCAATAACCGACATTCTCACCTCAGTGCACTGCACTCTTACTTCCCTCTGACACCCCAGCCTCACCGCGGCCACTTGACCGAGGTGCATGGCGCCTCTCCAGCTCCAGGGCCCCCTGCTCGTACCATATGAGGATGAGGAGGTGTGGGGGTCCCCCGCCAGTTCACGATCCCTCAGCATTGTTATGGGATGCTTTCTCCTGAAAGGACAGAGGAGCATTAATTAGTCCACCCTCTACCTGCAGCGCCATTGCAGCTTGGCCAACCCCACCTGAGGAACACCTCACAGGACTGAGCTGATTCGTGACCCTGGAGCCGCAAGGCACTCAGTCCAAGCAACCACGGCTCACCCACTTGGCCAGATCCTGCCTCATTGACATTTACCACTCTCACTCTAACACCTCTGAGATCCACAGGGGGATGGGCAGCTCTTAACTGTTCTGCAAAGTGACCCATGCCAACTCACCCTTCCCGACCCCAGGAGATTGTTGAAGCACTTCTGGCGTTGTACCCATGTGCGCCTCACCACGTTGTGGCTGTTGACCTGGATGCCACCTCCTTCCAGGCCGTTTTGGTGAGGTGGGGGTCGTCGTCCTCGTGTCTCTGGGGTCAAGGGTTTCTCTCCTGGCTGCCACCACCACCTCCAAGAGGGCTGCGAGGCACTCATCCTAGAAACACGGGGCTGACTGCTCCACCGACCTGCCCTCCCGCCTGCCTTGTCCACCTGGAACGGATTCCATTGTGCAGAATTCAGCGTCCTTCCATGGCAGCCTTCCAGGGGCTGCTGAGGCCGCTTTTGAATTGGCCGCCAGGTCTCCATTGGACTCGGCAGATATCATTAATTGGCCTTAGTTGGCCCGCCAGTGTAAAATTGTGGAGCGCTGCCAATCGCAGGCGGCGGGTGGCTTCCCAACCGCCCTCACCGATCCCGCACGCCAAGGGCAAAATTCTGCCCATGGATCCCGGAGTGAGGTAAGTCAGAAGTATTGGATGGGGAGGGCGGGAAGCCTGTGGGGGGTGGGGTTTGAGGCCAGGCAGGGAGGAACAAAGGTGGGGAAACATCTTAAGTGGGGAGGGTGTGCCCCCAAAGGACACAGGGCGGTCCCCGAAGGACGTACCCCCTCTTCCTGCCTTCCATTAGCTTGCTTAAAAAATACTGCCTACCCACTCCTGCCTGCCTGCCCACGCCAACTGTTTTATGGCATCGGCAGTGTAATATTCGGGTCAATTGGCTTGGTAACAAGCTCAATTGCCCGTTAATTACTTATTTAAAAATGGTTGGGGGGCTGCCAATTTTGGTGCTTGTCTGCCTACTGTATCATGGAGACTGGGTCAGGGTTAGACAGGAAGGTGGTGGGCTAGCCACCCATCATAATTTATGTGTCCCCTCCTGCTGTAAATACGTCTTTCAGGGGGCAGTGAAATCCATCCTCAGGTGTATTCATTTGCAGCTTTCCTTTTTTTCTCCCCTCTCTCCATTTGTCAACTCTTCAAGCCTCCTTTGACAGCACCTTCCAAACCTGCAACCTCTCCCAGCTGGAAGAACAAAGGGAGCAGATGCAGGGGAAAGCCACCACCTGCAAGCTCCCCTCCAAGCCACATACCATCTTGACTTGGAACTATATCGCTGTTCCTTCACTGTCACTGGATCAAAATCCTGGAACTCTGCTCCTAACTGCACTGTGGGTATACTTGCACCATAAGGACTGCAGTGGTTCACGGTGGCTCACCACCACCTTCTCAAGGGCATTTAGGGATGGGCAACAAATGCTGGCATAGCCAGGATGCCCACATCCCATGAAAGAATACATTTTTAAAAACTCCAGGATTTTCAGTTTTCATTTCGGTTTACAGTTCTTTTTTCTGTTTAGCTGACTGACAGATTGACAAAAGCAAGGGGTCACAAAATAATTTCCACTAATTTATTGCTTGTGTAACCCAAACCTACCTGTGTCCGGAGGTTGACTTACTTTGAGTGAAAATTACCATTGGTAATCTCGCATTGTTTGGAGTGTTCTATACCTTTCTGTAATGCAGTTGTTAAATCTTTATTCAGTCTATTTTTTCAAAAGACTGCTCACCATTTTCAATTAGACATTACACTCTTGAAATGTTTTGTGCCATATTTTCTTGCTAAACTTGCATGAAACAACAACCTGTATTTCTATCATACGTTTAGCAGATATTCAATCAGATGACCAAAGGCTTGATCTAAGGGATAGGTTTTAAGGAGCCTCTTAAAGGAGGAAAGCAAAGTAGAGAGATGGAGAGGCGTAGGAAGAGAATTCCCAAGCTTTAGGTCTTAGGCAACTGAAGGTGCGGCCATTAATGGTGGAGTGATTTAGAATCTAGGATGCTCAAGAGGCCCAAATTAGCTGAACACAGATATCTCTGAGGGTTGTGGGACTGGAGGAGAATAGAGAAAATAGGTAGGGAGAGTGATTGGGGGAAAAAAAGGATGAGAATTTTAAAATCAAGACATTGCTTGACGTAGAGCCAAAGCAGTTCAGTGAGCACAGGGTTAATAGGTGAGCAGGACTTGGTGCAAGTTAAAACATGGGTAGCAGAGTTTTGGATGACAAGTTTAAGGAGGATAGAATGTGGGAGACAAGCCAGGCGTATATTAGAATAGTCAAGTCTAGAGGTCATGAAGGGATGAATGAGGCTTTCAGCAGCAGCTGAGCTGAGACCAGCAAAGTTGGGCGATGTTAAGGAGGTGGAAACAGGTGGTCTTAGTGATGGCATAAATATGTGGTTGGAATCTCATCTTGGGGTTAAATATGACACCAAGGTTGCGAACAAATAAGTTTAGTCTCAGACTGTTGCCAGGGAGAGGAATAGAGTTAGGGAATGGAGTTTGGAACAAGAACCAAAAACAATGGTTTCAGTCTTCCCAATATTTATTGGAGGAATTTCTACTCATGTAGCACTGGATGTCAGATAAGCAGTTTGATAATTTAACAACAGTGGTGGAGTCGAGAGGTGATGGTGAGGTAGTACTGGGTGTCATCAGCTTACATGTGAAAACTAATGCTGTGCTTTTGGATGATGTTGCTGAGGGACAGCATGTAAATGAGAAATAGAGGGGGCTAGGGATGGATCCTTGGGGGACATCAGGGGTAATGGTGCAAGAGCAGGAAGAGAAGCCATTGCAAGTGATACTCTCGCTATGATTAGATAGATAAAAATGCAACCACTTGAGAGCAGTCCCACCCAGCTGGATGACAGTGGAGAAGCATTAGAGGTGGATAGTGTGGTGAACTGTGTCAAACAAGTCAAGAAGGATGAGGCAGGAAAGAGATCTTAGAAGATTTTCGTGTTCATAAAGAAATAAACACACTAATTTTCTGACGTTACTATACTCAAGATATTGAAGTTCCTTTGGGAACTGAAAAATAAATAACTTGATTCTTGCTGAATACTCACTGCAATTAGCATAACATTTGTTGTATATGATTCACTCCAATTATCTGCTGTGCTATGATTCACACCTATAAACAAACTTCAGTGACATGTTAGTGTTGCAGGTAGCATCAATACAGTCAAAGCAATTACTCCAATTAGTTATGTTGTTTGGAAAATATAAAATAACAGCAGAATATCAAAAATGTAATTGTTTTTCTAAAGGGACAAATAGATATACTTTATGAAGAGGCTCTAATAATGCATGTTCTTTCTTCTTTAGAGTAATTGGAGTAATAATTCATATCAATTCTTCTTGTTCAAATTCCCAAACAAACCTTCAGGAGATGTGTTTGAGGCCCCAAGCTTCAGCTCTCAGAACTTGAGCCAATAGATTTCCGAAGTTTAAAAAAAAAACTTGCAATAACTATCTGAACAAGGAGATTACAAAGGAAGTTTTGTAACAAAAATACTAATTTATAATTGCCCTATGCAAACTCCTTGGCCAGCTTGTTTATCTCTTTCTGGTGAATCGGGTTCTCCAGTGGTAATTAGGTCAGCCTATCAATCTCCACGAACCATCCTCATGGATATAGACAGTAATGTGTGGGAATAGGAAGCAAAGCTAAGATACTTGATGCTTGTCAGACATTCTATGTCCCCCTTTCCTGAGGTAGGCAGTGATTGGATGAAATGATACCTCTGACGACTTCTCCCACCAAGGCCAAAACCTTTGACTGCAAGTTTATCCCAGTGGTGAAACGGTTATCGGCTTTGAGAAGACTGTACTCGAGGCTTTATCTGAGACTTGGAAATGTTTAGCTGAAATGATATTCATCTTTTCTTCTCTCTCAGGGACTGATGCCAGTATCCCTGTCCACATCAACAACATCTGTCAACGCAACTATGTCACTGTGGAGAGTGGCCGCAGATTGAAACCCACCAACCTTGGGATTGTCCTTGTTCATGGATATTACAAAATCGGTAAAGTGAAATTGAGGGAACTATAGCATTGCCTCCAGCTCTGATACTAGGAGCTTATTTAGCATTCAGGAGTGTTGACCTGCCTTGTGGCGTATCTTTAGATGGTTTGTAAATATGATGAGATATAATTATTGTGCTTTGGGTTCCTTTATAGCTGCAATTCCAACGCTACTAACTGGTTACTGGTCACAAGTTGCTCTACATCCTGGTTCCTTAATCATTTGCATATTCTCTTAAAATGAAATCGCAACATCCTTTTTTTGTCCAAAACAACATTACAAAAATCGAGTAAAAATACATATACAGTAGGGTGGTTGCGAAAACTATTTACGCAAAAGATAAACTCTTAAATGATGAACTGAGATCTAAGAACCCATATAACATATAGGTGGCTTAGTAGTCCTCCCAAATCTCGTTACGGTATGACTTTTCTGAGGCCCAGACTTATCACTTTGGTGTTCTTGACTTGTAGGTGCTTGACATCCTGTGTATTATTGGAGTGCTGATGTTTTCATGGTGGTCTTCCACAATTTCATTTTCCAAGTTCATCTTGGGATGTGTCGTAGGCACAATTGGAATGCTGGGTGTTATACAGTTGTACAGTTCCCTTAGCTGGCTTCTGTTTCTCCCTAACATCACCCCGTTTGGTCTTATGGCCTCGTAAAATCTAGGCTCCCTGCACACTTTTGATACTTCTGCGGGTAATCAGGTTCCCTGGGTAGGATGTATGACCTGAACCTTTTGTCCTACATGCAGACTAGGCAGTTCTGCACCTGCATGTCGATCACGTGCTGCCTTCATTCTCCCTTGTTTTTCACGAAGTTTCTCCTGCATCCCTGAGACTTTGGACACATGATGGCTTGGCAAGGTTGTCCCAGCCTGCCTTCCAAACATGATTTCCGCTGATGATGGTAAGCCCATGTCTAAAGGTGTTCCTCTCAAATGAAATCTGGCAATACGTAGATCTTGTTTTGTTTCTCTATACTCCATGATTAATGCCTGAACAATGTGGACCATTCGCTCAGCAAGACCGTTAGATCCGGGACAGTGTGGCGAGGCTGTCACGTAGTTTATGCCCCATTTAGCACAAATGTCCCTAAAAGGTCTGCCAGTTTATCGTGGCACCCTCTCCGATATAATCTCTTTAGGTATACTGAACAAACTGAATATTGTGCTCATTGTGTCTGCCATGGATGTGCTCGAGGTATCCTTCAATTGTCTGACGACTGGAAACTTAGAATTTTGGACCATGGGTGTGATGGAACCTTGTGAGGATGTTGCGGTTCTTATGTTGGTGTGGTTGGTGATATTGACATGCTTTGTACATTCTCGCTTCCTCCATATTGATCCCTGGCCGATACACAGTTTCCCTTACCAGGTGCCTTGTTCACTCTTTGATGTAACTGGTGTAACTGTGACAATATGTCCTGGTGAAGAGCTTCAGCTACAAGCACCTGCTTTCCTTTGAAAATCACGCCTCTTGAAATGCCTAGTTCATCTCTGTACGGCTGAAAACATCTGGGGTTGTCTGGCACACTTCTTGTATCGAATCAGACCAGCCTTCTATCATAACTTTTCATAATGCCTTCAGTCGTGGATCATTTGCTGTTTCCTCCTGATGTTGATTATGCTTGTGTTGACCAAAACTCATCAGATCAACATTGAGTACATTTTCTACTTTCAGGCCTATACTGTCTACTTGTAGGTCTAGTAGAGCATCTGCATATGTTTTTGGGTTCAGTGTGTCTGAAGTAACCATTTTGCTGCCCAGAGTGTAACAGACTTCAAAGTCGTATCCCAGTATTTTTATTAGAAACTGCTGAAGTCTGGGTGATGCACTTGTCAGTGTCTTGCGCCAAATCATTTCCAATTGTTTGTGATCTTTTTCCACAATGAATCATTTTCAAATAGGTACGTATGGAATATTGTGATGGAATACTGTGATACTGAATACCAGAGTGAGTATCTTGCGCTATGTCTTCGAATAATTAGATTGCACTTGCGATAGACTTTGAGCCAAATGCATTTAGTTTTCCATCTTGCAGAATGTACGCTCCTAACCCTTTTTGATATGCATTGACCTCTTAAGACCATCTCTTTTTTTGGGTCATAGTATTGCAAAACACACATTTCTCCTGACAATACCTGTTTAAGTGTCTCAAACGCTTGTTGATGGTCTTCCTGCCGTATCTGTGGAACATCCTTCCTTAACAGCTCCCTAAGCTATGATGCTCTGTTGGCAAAGTTTGATATATTTGGCCCTAAGAATTTGAAGGATCGAAGGCATCTCTCCAAGTTCTCGCTGCCCTGGGGAGTAGGCACATGTAATACATCTTTGAGTTTTCCTGGGTCAGGAAAGATCCTGCAACTCAAATAAATAGAACCACAAAGAAGTTAATCTGACCCACGTTCACTTGGCATTTCTTGTTGTTAAAGACAAACCCTTCACGCTGAGCTGCTGCCATTAGAGAGTGTAAATTTCGGTCATGCTCTTCTTTGGTTTTGTCCATCACTGCAATATCATCAGTGATGCATAAGCATTTAGGGATATGGGAGAGATATCTGGGTATATTTGTTGTAGGTTATGTACTGATTCAGTATGATTAATTTTGGCCTCTTTTGCCACGATTGGTGCATTAGTGATCTCTTATATGGTCACAATGTTGAGTTCCGTACACAACAGTAACCCTGCTACAGCTGGCCCACTTGTGTCCACCAGGTAGAATACTCCTGGTTTCTGTGCAGACTTGTCATAGCTGAATTTCGGTGTAATTGTCATTCAATGGAGTGAATGGATGATCCATTGTACGCAGCTGATTTGGCTGTCGTAGGTTGTATCATTGACTCCCAACGATCCAGGTACATATCCTTCAGGATTCTGACTGGCAAGATGTTTGCCAGTCCTCGTGCCGACTTGGGTGTGAGTGTGTGTTTGCCTATTTTCTTTGAGCTTATGATGCTGATAGTAGCGAAAGCCTCTAATTGTTTGACTTCATCCACACATTAACGATGTTGGAAGCCTGTTCGTTTTCTGGTTGAAGATTTCCCCATTCTGAATCTTTATCCTGCTCTGTCTTGTTGCTAACCTCATTTGGTTGTGCTTATGTGGGTCTCTGGCACACTCCTTGTTGTTGCTGCCAGCATGCTGCACATAGTTTTTGTTTGATGGCATCTTATTGTAACCTCTGGTTGCACCTCCAGAACAAGATTTTCTGCATTGGCAAGCCCAATGTCCTCTTACACCACATATCTTGCAAAGGTTTTGGAACACAGGACAGCTTCGTGGTGGTTGCAGGAAACCGCGCTTCCCATACGCTTCCTTGCTTTCTGCGCCCAGGCTTCTGTGCCAATACTGGTAGCTGCATTCAGTGCTTGGGAGTGTTGTCCAGCCACAATGGCTTCATATTTTCTGCCATGTTTTAGCAGTGCCAATGTCGTGACCTTTCTTTTTCTCTAAAGGTCTTTTTGGAAGGCTTTGATCAGTGTTGAAACTATGATTAACTCCATTATCTGTTCAGCTCAGCTTCTGAAAGATCACAGTCCCTTCCATTATCATGGCACCTGCTGACGAACTGATCAATTGAGTTTTGTGGCTGTTGTCTATAAGCAATCAGCTCCAATCACTATTCCAAAGTTCACCTTTACATGAACCTGACCCTCCAGCATGTTCCACAGCTTAACAGGGATGCTCTGATCCTTCTTAGACAGGCCCGAAGTGTTGACTCTTTGCAAAGCCTCATTTCCAATGGCTTTCTTTATTTTCACCGCTTGTTTGTGTGGTTCTGTGACAGATAAATCTAAAAAGCATAATTCCATCCTTTGTTTAAAAAGCCTAAATTTAGTAGGGACACCTGTGGCCTTCTAATTCATGCTGGGAATTTGGTGGCCATCCTTCTGATGTTCCCTGTCTTAAACAGATGCTCCCAACTTATGGTGAATTTGTAACCTCTCTATTCCATGGAGAAATTCAGCAGTTACTGTTTTTGCTTCTTCTCTTTTCTTTTCTTTGGCTGCAGTTCAGATTGTGGCCAACCTTATCCCAGTGCTGCTGTTTTCCATTTCATGCTTTTTTTTGGTCCTTTGTGTGGGAATGACACCCGAGAACGCCTCAATGGTTCTGCAGCTTTTCTGTCCGATTCAAAACCAACTGCACGACATGAACCTGAACTGACTCACTGCTCCCATTCACCACTGATTGGCTAACCCACAAATAAGGTTCTGCAAAGTACTGTGTGCAGAGAGACTTTGCCTCCTGCAATTTCAGTGCACATGCAGCCCCTGTACTGCACCAAATGCTGTCTGTGGCACTTCCTGCGGTCTACAGACTCACACTGCTGCCACTATGTTGTGTTTCTGGGTTCCTTTACATGAACTTACCAGTCATGCAAACTGGATTGGTTGGTAAACTATGGGTTTGATTTATTTGAAGACTCCAACTGATATATATATTATATATATGCTGCTTTACATCCTGATTCCTTGATCATTTGCATATTCTCTTAATGTGATATCACAACAATAATAACCAAGATCGCCCAGTTTATTAGCTCCTGGATGACCCTCCATCTCCCCACCATGAGCACTTCATGACATGGCTAGAAGAGTTATATCAATAGACAACTCACATAGTCACGCATTGATTGTATCAATCTGATACTCAGTGATTCAAGAGGAAGTCCCGCCACCACATTCTCAGAGCAACTAGGGATGAGCAATAAATACCAGCCTTGCCACCAGCTCATTCTGTAATGCTGTATTGAAATGATAACCATCTATTGGGTCCTTGGTCATGTGATTAAATCTAATTATGCTGGGTCAACGCTCATAGCTGGACTTGCTAAAATTCACCTGGAAGGTACTTCTGAATACACTGTAGTGTTGCTTTGTAGTTCTGCATTCAGTATTTTTGAGATTGTGTGTTGTATTGATTACATAGAACTAACTACCAAGTAAAGAAAACACTGACATTTGATTGTGACTTGACCATTGTGTACTTGGTCAAAAATACCAAAAATAATTATATTACAACAAAGCAGTTGTATTACAAAATTAAAAGGGAAATATAAGCTATCACAATATGAATGTATTAATGCATCCATTTCACCAACGAAAGCAAGGACAGCAGTTGTGTTGTAGCACAGTTCCTTACCCCTTTAGTTTTAGTTGACAGGAAGGTGGCACAATGGCATGGCACTATGCAGTGCTGTGTTGCAGGGTCATGAGATACAAGCTTCACTTACCCACAAATTCTCAGCCAGTTTTGGCCATGCATCAACAGGGAATCACAAAGTGTCCAAGCACCTCACTGTAGAAAAAAGGTAGCATTGAAAACTAAAGACAACTCATGTACTCATTGTAGGTCACATCAGGCATTGTACTGACAGAGGCTTTCTAGCTCATTTCATTACAATGATGTACCATGCAGCAATATATAAATAAGGCAATTAAATTGCTTTAGATATATTTAAACATTACAGTATGGTTTGATCGAAGAAAGTCAGTCTTGTATTTAACACAAAATAAATTAATTAATTCCCCCACTTTTTCAAACATTTGATTTGCCCTGCACTGTGATGAAAGGGTACGCAATTGATCTGCTTCTGGAACACTAACAGTTTAGAGACAGCTGGAAGCCACACAAAAGCAGCCCCTATACATTAACTCATTTATTTAGTTTAATTTCTTTGAAATTAAGGAACAATATTTTCCCACTTCCATTTTCTTTGGATTTTCCCATACTGCATAACATTTTTCATTTGGGAGAATAATCATGTTGACCCAATCACCTAAGCTTCTGCTACTGCAGCTCCATGATGGTTGCTGTGACATGCGTGGAAATGGTTAGTGTGCAGGTGTAGCACTGTAGTGGCTATATTACTAAACTACTACTACAGAGAATGTGAGTTTAAATCTAACCATGGCAAGTTGAGAAGTTAAAGTTCAGTGAACATGAGGCATTCAGATTATTGTAAGAACCCAACTGATGTAGTAATATCCTTCAGGGAAAACCACCTTTCCTGCCCGCCCTGTGACTCCAGTCACATGCCAACGTGGTTGACTCTTCACTTCCCTTTGAAATTGCTTCACAACCCACTCAATTGTATCAAATCACTACACTGCAGTTATTAAAAAAGATGACCTGTCACCAGCTTCGCTGGGCAACTAGGGATGGCCAGTGATGGCCACATGCTGAGAATGAATATTAACAATAAACACCTCTCCCATCAATTTTCTGTCCTTTGAAACCTGTGGGACCTGAACTCTATTCAGTCTGACTGTAATCTATGAAGAAATCTTTGTCCAGATTTCCCACCTCTCCCTCTCAGATCAAGGAGCACAATGTGGGCTGATAGGTGTTAGAATTGCTGGAAGTGGGGGCTGGGTGGAGGTGGCTGTTATTAATGAAATTCCATCAGTATGTGCAGCAATCTTTTCTCTAGTTAGTAATTTGTATGAATTGTTTGTATTTTAACAGACCAGGAGCTTGTCCTTCCCACCATCCGCAGTGCTGTTGAGAAGCAACTTGGTCTCATTGCTGCGGGCAAAGCTGACTTTCCACCAGTCCTGGAGCATGCCCTAAATATCTTCAAGAGGAAGTTCCATTATTTTGTGGACTCTATAGCTGGTACAACTGAATGTTTTGATGCTTTGTATTGTAACAAATTACTATGATTAATTGTTAATCTGTTCAATAGTCAGTCACAACAATATGTTTTGTAAGGTTCTCCTCAGACACGGAACCTTAATTCTCTGTTCTGTGCTCCCACCAATTCTCTGTTGGGAGCAGAGCCTTGCAAAATTTTCCCTATGGTCTGAACAGTTACCTATATGTTCACCTGTGGATTTGCCTGAGCAGGAATCTTTCATCTGTTTGCTTATAGGCCATGTTTGCATAAGCCTATTTGTAATTGCAGCACCACCAGTAAAAAGGCAATAGTTACTTTATGGAATGATAGATAATGGGGAGAAGTTTTAATTGCAAAGTTTCATCAAAAGTTTTGCATCAAGAACTTATCAAGACAGGCATCATTACCATCCCCAACTGTACTTATATTCTGAACATCTCTAAGACTGAATGCTCCACAGTGCTCGTAAATTTTTTCAACGGTGAGAAAATTCCATCAATCCCATCTCAACCTGTAGCTTGTAAACTGCAAGGAAATTCACTTCTATACAACAATGAGATTATCCCAGGGCACACATTTGAGAGTTAAAGTGGAGGGAAATGAACAGTCAATAGAAAGCATGCCCAGTTAGTCTGACAGCAGCACCCATCCTTTTCCTATCAACTACCAACTGCAATACTTTTACATAATTTTGCTTAGAGAATTAATTCATCTGCCCTCCCATGCAAAACTGCAAAAGGATGAGACCATAAGGTTATGAAGTTGAGATCATTCCTGATCAATTGAGAAGAATGCAGTTTGAACCTGCACACAATTTTAGCTCCATTGCTGCTCATGACCAGTCTTCTTGCCACCATGTCTACAGGATTTAGGCACTACAGTGGCACTTCTTTCCGTGGTACTTAGTTCAAAATTGTTTATCAAACTGTCTAATGTTTATATGGTGTTAGCTGTGGCTCAGTTGCTAGCATACTTGCTTTTGAGAGAGAAGCTTTTGAGATTAATTTCCTAATCCAGAGACTTGAGCACAAACGTTTAAGCTGATACTCTGGTGCAGCACTGAAGGAGTGCTACGCTGTCAGAAGTGGTGCCTTTCGGATAAAACATTAAATTGAGGCCCTGCCTGCCCTCTTGGGTGGAAGTGAAAGGCCTCATTTCATTTTCTGAAGAAGAGCAGGGGGGTTCTCCCGGTGTTTTGGCCAATACTTATTCTTCCAACAGTATCGGTAAATAAATGATCTGATCGTTTTCACTGCTGTTTGTAGGACTTTGCTGTGCATAACTTGGCCGCTGTGTTACCTACACTACAGTAGTGACCACACTTCAAAGAATACTTCACTGGCTATAATGTACTTTGGGACATCCTGAGATCCAGTGTCCTGTGCATTAGCTCAACAGGTGTCCTGAGCAGGGGCAGACTGCACCCTCCCATGTGGACCTTACTACTCTGGATATTCCACATGACATTCAAGCAAATATGATTATTTGGAGTTCTTGTGGTATCCTGCCAGGATGGAGCAGCTGCAGGAGTAAAAATACCTACTGCTCCTTCTCAGTGGTGTATTGTTAGTGGTTCTGTTTCAGTGGTGTGTTATTCTTCTAGGAGGGAACATTTCTGAATTTCTCCTCTTTATTTGCTTATTCTGCAATCTATTGGGATTAATCCGGGTTACCAAATGGGAGAATCATGCATGCACTTCCTCTTTGTGTTAGCATCTGAGATTTGACTCTCACTGAAGAGTTGTGTTAAAGATGTGCAATTCCTGGGCATCACTAACACTACTCGTCACTGCCAGCTCAGTAAGACAAACCCTTTTTGGTTGCTCTCTCCCAAAGAGGGATTGAAACCACTTGTCATGTCCCACCATTGCCTTAACTGAGATGAGCTGCCTCAGCACAGACTTGGGCCTGTCGGCACTAAATCGGGCTGTGTTTACACACTAGGCCATTGAAGGATTTTCAGAGTGCTTTGCATTCAGTTTTTTTAAGAGCTTTGATAAGCCGAGATGAATGGATATTTTTGGCTGACAATAAGAACCTTTTGCAGATAATAATTCTGCTTTATTGGAATGTAACACTGTACAAAAACAATAATCTGCATCTACAGATTGGAACTGTCCTGCTTGTATCCTGCAATAACGCATTATTTGTCAGTGGGGATATGTCAGAAAAGTATTTCCCTTGGCCAAGATGTTGAAATTATTGCATTTGGACGAAGTTTGAACTGCATTGTAGGTTTGGAAAAGGTTTGCTCTTTGAAAGCCAGTAGAGAATTGGTGCCGGCTTAACCTTCAACCTTCAGTGCCCTTTTGTGGCTATTTTTACTCAGTCTGTTCTCTTACTCTGCAGGTATGGATGAATTAATGGAGGTGTCATTTTCTCCAATTGCTGAGACAGGGAAGCCTCTGTCCCGCTGTGGCAAGTGTCATCGATTCATGAAGTACATTCAGGTTGGTGAAGTGAATGTGTAACTGCAGGAGGGGGTGTAGGTGAGGTGGGTGGGGGAATGGATTGATTTATTTTTAATAATGTCCTGCACAGTGTCTCGAAATTGCATTAGTACCTGTTATCTGTACGATGATCATATGTGCAACAAATGGTGAGGATTTGGAATGCACTGCCTGATAGGGCAGTGTATATGGTGTGCAACTGTAGCCTTCAAAACAAAATTGGATTAAATACTTGAAGGAGAAAATAATTCATATGGGGAAAGATCGGTGTAGTGGGAATAACTAGATTGCTCTTTGAAAGACCCAGCTTTTATTTGATGGGCTGAATGGCCCCATTTTGTGATGTACTGTATGATTCTACATATCTCATTCTCATCATCTTCAGGAACCAAGGAACCCAATGTTTATACTAAGTGACTAAGAAAAGGTAGAATCTTGGGGCAGTAAATTCAGGTTTGTAGTTGGAACGTTTATTTACAGCAACAGGGACAATTATGAATGCCTTATAATGAGAAAAATATAACAGTGATAGTAACGCTGCAGTCAATTTGCACGAGATCCCACAAACAGCAATAAGATAAACAACGACTTACTCTGTTTTGGTGGCAGATAAATGGAAATGGGACACTGAGAATCTGCCTGTCCTTTAAAAAAAATACCAAAGGATTTTTTTTTTTACACAACCAAAGAGCAGACAACGCCTCCATTTAACATCTTATTTGAAAATCGCACCTTCGACAATGCAGCCCTCCTTTTCCATGTGATTTATGTGCTCAGTGTTGTATTCCAAAAAGCCAGTTGGTGAAGGATAGAACTGGAGCCAATCTTTACATACTTTGATATCTATTTACAGACTTGCACATTACAAGCATAGACCTCCTAACCTAGGAACCACAATTTTAGTCTGTGTTTCTTTTTATAGGGGCTCAAATGAATCCCTAGTTAATATCCAGCACCTGCATACTATTAGGCACAATTCATATACAGTTAACACCCAAGTCCTTGAATGGAGATTGATCAAAAGATTCATTTCAGGCATAAATGGTTTAATGAAAGCACTAGACATCAGTCAAAACCCCTGCTGGTGTAAAATCAGAATTCCATTCATGAGAAAGGATCATGTTCCTGAAACATTAAATTATAATTTTATAGATTTTTATTACCTGTTGTGCGTTTCTAGAATTTTCTATTTTTGATTCCTATTTCCAGCATTTCAATTTTTCTTTCTATAAATCCCATTTTCTGTAAATACACAATCTGCTTGTGTTATTCTTTTGTTTATGTATAATTACTGGGCCAGCAAATGTAAGACTAGTACCCTCATACAGTATTACCGGGCAATGAATGGGAATCCAGCAACGATCTCTCTATGGTTATGGAGCAATTTATGGGAGTTCAGGGCTCTCATTCTTTAGTCACTAAGTCCATAAATGGGTGTCCAGGGTTCTAGTATTGTAGTTATCAGGTCAGTGAATGGAAGTCCAAGGCTCTACATGGGATATGGCCAATTGGCCCAACCAGTGCATGCTGGTGTTTTTGCTGCACGCAAGCCTCCTTCTATCTTTCTTCAAATAAATGTATCATCATAACCATCTATTACCTTCTCCCTCAAATGCTTGGCTAGTTTCTCCTTAAATGCATCTAATATTATTTGCTTCAATCTCTCCCTGTAGTAGCAAATTCCAATCCTTACCACTTTTTGGGAGAAATTGTTTCTTCTGAATTCCCTATTGGATTTCATTGTGACCATCTTGTATTGATGGTCTCTCATTATGCTGTTCCCTACAAGAGAAAACATTGTCTGGAACCATTCTATCAAAACTTTTCATGATTTTAAATATTTCTATTAGGTTACCCCTCAGTTGTCTTTTTCAGGACAAAGGAGTCCCAGCCTGTCAGTCTTTTTCTGATATCCATACCCATGCATTTATGGTATCCTTGTTAATCTTCTCTGCAGTCTCTCCAGTGCATCTATATGCTTTTCACGATATGGTGACCAGAACCGCACACAGTTCTCTGTGTGGTCTAACCAGGGTTAGCATAACCTCCCTACTTTTTAATTCTATCCCTCTAGAAATAAAGCCTAGTGCTTGGTTTGCTTTTTTATGGCCTTAGTAGCCTGTGGCAAAACTTTTAATGATTGATGTATTTTTACTCTGAGGTCCCTTTATTCTGTAGTTAGCAGGTCTATGATGGGGCCCTGGGTTGTATTTCTGTAGTTACCAGATCTGTGGATGTTGTCTGGGATTTAATTCTCTAGTTAGTAGGTCTGTGGATGGGTGTCTGGGGTTCGAGTTCTGTAGTTACCAAGTCTACAAGTGGAAATCCAGGCACTAACTCAGCGGTTGATGAGTATGTCAATGAAAATTCAGGCTCCAACACTGTAATTGCTGAGTCTGTATAAAATAGCCCTGGACTTAATGCTTGTAATCCCAGAAGTGGAAATTTTAAGCCCACTTTGCAGTAATAACCTTACTAAGTAATTAGTATTACTAATATTTGATTGTTATCTCCCAGGCCAAACCCAGCCGGATGCACTGTTCACATTGCGATGATACCTACAGCTTACCCCAGAATGGAACCATCAAACTGTACAAAGAGCTCCGCTGCCCTCTGGATGAGTTTGAACTGGTTCTCTGGTCATCTGGTTCCAGGGGGAAGAGCTACCCACTCTGTCCGTATTGCTACAACCACCCACCGTTCCGTGATATGAGGAAAGGTGAGAGAGCTGCCGAAACCAATGCTGACTCCACTCTCTGGTTCATTTTGTTTGGGAGTTTGCCACAAATAGAAAATAATTCTGATCCTCCTTGTTTGTTTGTTTCTATTTACAGTTTTTTCCTTTCCTGAGCATGCTGACTCTAGATGGGGGTATTTCTACAGGTTTCATCAGTACCCAGCCAGGTGGCATTCATAATGTGTGAGCCTGGACAGTGAATACTGGTGGGCTGTTTGACTGTAGTGAATGTCACAGTCATCACCCACACAAGCTAGCCTGTGGGAATTACTGGATAGCATTTTGTCCTATCTTGAAATGGCAACTCAGGCTAAGTGTATCATCCAATTTCTGCACAGGCCAGAGATTGATCCTGGGACCTCCTGATTCAAATGGCTCAGTATTACACCACAGTGTTCTACCACTGGGAAAGGCATATCCACCCTTACGAAAAGGAGTACCTGTTATGCATGCCTGCCCTCATCCTGGTACATGGCCATACCCACAGCTTGGTGTCATACAATCCAGAATGCAGGCACCAGCAAACCTGAAAAGAGCAAAAGATTTGACAAATCAGGAAATAGTGATTGATGATGAGCACAGGCTTTAAAGAACAGAAAATTGTACATGGAAGGGAAAGCTGGGGGTGGAGGAGTTAGGTAAGGAGTTAAGGGAGTTCTCACAAATAACCAAGTTAGTGTGAGCCATTTGAATTGGGCTAGAGTATGTAGGTTGCATATAATTTGTGATTTATTTCTACAATATGATATTTTCCCACTTCAGAATAATGCAGCCTTTTTGTTTGTTTTCGGAGTTTTTAATTTTCATCACCCCCCCCTACACACACACACACACACACAACTGCCTTCTGTTGCCCACATGCTTCCAGTACGTTCCCAAGCTCCTCTTTAGCTGTCAACTGATGGTCATGTGATATTATAGTCGTAATTCTCCTTCCTCCCCTTCATTTTCCTAGCATCTGCTGTGCATTTACATTGAGACATGGTGTAGAGAAAGTATTGAAATCCCTGTGCTTCATTTTGCTTTAGGTTGACATTCCCAAGACACTGTCACCTGGCAGCACAGTCACCAGTGGAGTCCATGGGATATTCATCTCTAGCCATACTTTACCTCATTGGTGGATGAATTCTAAATCAGAGAACTAAGATTTCTTCACATCAGCAATTTAAGATGTATGCAAATTAATGGGAATGTGTGTAAACCTTTATTTTTCCCCAAAGGCACAATTGTAAGAACCCTTAGTGTCAAGAAGACAAAAAACTTGGTCATTCTTGATGTATGGTGTGCATCACTCTATTTAATAGGCGGAGTGTGAATCCTAGGAGTTCAGTGCTCAGGACTGGATGAAAAATATATAGAAATGTTACTGAGAAATAGAAGGTGTACCTTATGACAGGATTGTTCTTCTTTTCTTTAGGAATGGGATGTAATGAATGTACCCATCCAACATGTCAGCATTCGCTTAACCTGCTGGGGATCGTCCAGTGTTTGGAATGCGAGAGTGGTGTTCTGGTCTTTGACCCCACCTCAGGTCCCAAGTGGAAGATGGCTTGTAACAAATGCAACGTGGTGGTACACTTTTTTGAAAATGCCCACAGGGTGAAGGTGTCATCTGAAACCTGCGATGTGTGCGAGGCTGCAATTGTTGACGTGGACTTCAACAAGGCAAAGTCACCACTGCCTGGTGAAGCAACACAGCATTCAGGCTGTGTCTTCTGCGATCCGGTGTTTCAGAACCTCGTTGAGCTTCAGTACGCCAAAATGAAGCACCCAATGCACAGGGGTGGTGGGGGACAGAGCCGAAGACGAGGGCGGGGGAGGGGCAGAGGACGTAGACCTCCAGGCAGGAGCAATCCAAAGAAACCCAAAGACAAAATGGCGGCACTAGCTGCTTATTTTGTGTAGGAATCAATAGGGTCTTGAATAGCCCATATACAGAGGAATTTTTGTTGATGTTAGTTGAGGAATTTGTGGTCTGTTGGTCTCTTCCATTTTGTTTCATTTTTTTTTTGTTTTAAATGAGTTGGAGAAGTTTCCCTAATGGCTGAGCCGGAAAGTGCATGACTCAGTGCAGAACTGGGCCTATCCCTGTTCAATGCTGTCTTAGCTGTTATCATCCAGGGCAGGAATGGGGCATGAGAGTTTCTTTCAGTCCATCTGGGTTGAGAAGGAAATTGGTTGAGCGTTCTTATTCTTCATTACTGTCCAGGAGCTCCTGCTGCATATTACATTTTTGTGAGTATCAGATGAGAACAGGATTGACCTTGACTGCGATGCCCTTCACACTTGTATACATTGCCAACATTGACCATCTTGGCTGATGAATGCAGAATAACCATGCGGATTATTTAAGACAAAGATTTTTTATAATGTGCTGAAGTTGGCATTTAAATGGTAAATTTCTGCAATGTGCAGGAAATAATGATTTAGCCATGGAAAAATATTTTCTAAAGCATGCAGTGAAAGCCATGAGAAACGAACTCAGTCAACTTTGCTGATTCACTGCAGAACATATGTCTATCCTGGTTGCCAGGCATAGTAAGCTGGCACCATTTATAATAGATGAACACTGTGGAGCAGACTCACTTCTGCAATCAATTCACAAAATTGTAGAACACAATCAAATAGTCTAAACATTTTTTTAGGAATATTAAAAAGTAAAAAAACACTTGTATTTATTTAGTGCCTTATCACATCACTCAGAAGCATTCAAAGCATCTCGGACATAATAAATTACTTGAAGTGCAGGAATGCTGGAAATCTGAAATCAAAACAGAAATGGACGGCAAATCAATTAGCATGCAAATAAGGTTAAAGATTCCAATGAATGTTAACATGCCATTTGTTCTTCCACATTGATTAAGCTGCTATATTCCCTGAGACAGATGAGCTGCATTGATCAATTTTCCTCAACTGTGTACACTTTTTAGCTGTCAGGCTGAGCTGTGAAGCCTTACTGTACAGTTACTGCAGCTCCTCTGTGACAATTTAGTTTGTTTTGAACTGGCTGGGAACCATGTGAGGTTTGCTGCTAGACTAGCACTCCTATATAGGAATCTTTCATGATCAGGTTGGGATGACTGGCAGCCTTGAGATTTTATTCTGACACAGTATAGTCCGATGTTTACTAATTTTTGCCAGTGGTCACAGTAACAAACTGGTTTGCTCAAGGGCAGCTTTTAGAAATGCTGTAATACAAGTGATAGGATGGAGAACCCTGCTTTCAATTCTTACAATTTGCTGCTCTCATGGGTAGCTGCTGAGTGAACCCAGGCATTTCCCACAGAGAGTGTAATTTTTCAGGGTTTTTGTCATTTTGACCTAAGAAGGATTTTGGACTAACTTATATAAGATGCTGGCTGCTAGTAAGTTAAATTTGGTCCATAAATGATTAATTCCAACTTGGGATGTGGATTAAATTCACCAGCTGGGACGAGCTGAAGTGGCTAACAATCATGTTTCTCGCTTTCTATATCAGTTTAAGACAATGGTGTTCATTAGTACATTTGGAGATATTCGTTTCTGTAACGTTATAATGGCTTCCGTTTATTAAGCTCAACAGGAGATGGCCAAATAATGTTACTTGAGACTGTTTCATGGGGCCAAAGGGTAGCGGTGATAGTATGGTGACCATGGAATGAGGTAGTTCCTGACTGAGTTACCTCTTGCCCAGTGCTGTTTGCTCACACAGCCATATACTCATGACACTGCAGGTGACTTACTGCAGTTCTGTATACTTGCCTATGCTAACTCACTGCTTAGGCCAGTGAAGTTAGTTCAGCTGCATGTTGGTGTTATGTCTCCTTATTCTGTGTCTCCAACTTGCACAGAGCCTCTTGCTTCTTTTTATCCTTGTGTTGGCATTGAGCCGCCTCTTGCCTGCAATACAAGTTTCAAGCCTCCCATCAAATCAGTTCTAATTATTGGCTAATTGAGGCGTTTGTATATGGAGCAACAGATACCTGGGAGTGAGTTACAGGCTGAAGTTTATTTGAAAAGTTCAAATTATTTACATACAGAATAATGGAATCTAATGATATATAGCTTACCCTTGAATGTTGTCATGTCTGCAGTGGCTGTTTTAGATGCATGTCGCATGTCCTCAATGTGACACATTCACACAAGAATTTGCATTTAAACAATGCTTTTAATGTAGAAAAATGTGCCAAGTTGCTTCAGAAAGGCATAAGGAGAAAAAAATAGTCAAGCCAAAGAAGGAGATATTAGGAGGAATGACCAAAAACTTGGTCGACGAGGTGGGTTTTAAGGTGAACCCTAAAGGAGAGAAGATGGAAAGGCCAGAGGGGTTTAGGGTAGGTTGAGAAGGCATAGTGAATGATTGTTCCTCAATAAAACACAAGTATTGTCAATATAGTCAGTCATCAGGATCCCTGGATCTGAGTTCACATCTATTCAAGTCTGGTGTTTGTAAGAAATCCTATGAGGTTGAGAAAGTCTCAAAGCAGCTCTTTGCAGGTTGTGGGGGGGGCAGGCGGTTGTGCAGTGAAGCAATAACCCCCCCTCTCTAATTCAGCACAAGCACAGCAAGATTGCAGGATAGCATGCATAGAAAATGGAAACCAAGATTGGTATAGTGGGTGCTTTTCTGAGGTTGGTGTTGAGGTACATTGCTGGACACACTGAAAGGAAGTTTGGTGAAATTTGCTACAAAAAATGTATAAAAATGCAATAGTTTTCTGGCAAGCATGCCACTTTATCTATACTTTAACCTCAGATTGTTGAAGCTCTACTTCCAGATAGTAGTTTACTCAGAGTCCCAAATCTTTACCCAACAATGGGCATTACATCCCCTGTGGGCTTGTTTTTTCATCAAGCGCTCTATATCCTGCATTGACCTAGAAAAGGTTTGCCATCTGGAGTAATTTGTGGGAAGTACATCAGCAATACAACAGTGAACTTCCCCAATCAGCCTCCCACATGTAAAAAAAATAAATGTTTATATTAGTTTTCAAATTGCAATGTGTTTAATGGTTAACCAAAATTTTTTGCCCCTGACCTGCATTGCAGATACGGTGGGCATAAATGGAAATATTGCTTAAAGGGAGAAGAAAGAAGAGACAAAAAGTGAAAGATTCAAATCCTTCCTGGAGACAGTGCTACTAAAGCTAAATGTCCTCCTGGGGCACGCTGCATCTGGTGTGATCTGCTATCTTGAGAACGCTCGCAAGGGATACAACCGAAAGCATCCTATCATGATGTCACGCAGCCCAATCAGCTGCTGTGACACCTTTTTACCAAATCTGGACCATGAAGATTCATTCAACAAATGTGCTCTGTTCACAAAACATTCGGGCATTCGGCTATAAGATGGGTCCCCTGCTGTTGGGACTCCCTCACTTGAACGCATTCAGTGTCCTCTATTTCAGCATGTCAGACATCCTGGAGCTTCGTGGTGGATATGCGTAGTAGGCTCATTATAGTCGAGAAAAATACCTCATCTTCTCATGTCAATGTAGAATCGAGGGCGACAGCGTGGTTGACCGTGGCTCTGGAGAGAGCATCAGACATAGTTTGAGACTTCCCTGGATCATAGACGGCTGTATGTTTGTACCACTTCAACGATTTTACCTCCAGTTGAATGTGGATGGGCATTTTAACAATCTCCATGGATTTGAGAAGTGTTATGAGGGGCTTGCGGTCTGTTTCCACCTGGAAGGGCAGCCTCATCAGGTAATTAGAAAAGCGCTCAACCACCCATGTGCCTCTTTCCCAATAGTGGAATACCTTCGTTCAGTCTCCATGATGGCTCCACAAGCAAACTAGACAGGTTTTCTATTCCCATTCTTTTGCAGCTGGATGAGAGGTAAGTGGAAGAACGTTAGCAGTGGCGGCAGTAGGCAAAGTGGTGTCATGTTTCAGGACATCTGAGGAGACTAGTCAACCTTTAATGGATTGAATGGCCTTGAATTGTTTAGTGCCCCAGAACCATTGTTGGCCCTTCCGCAGGAGGTCTCTTAAGGGTTCTATGAGTGTGGCCAAGTTAAGGATAAACCTTCCCACTTGGTTTACCATCCCAAGGAAACGTTGAATGTCAATAATGCACGTTGGTTTGGGAAACTCAGTAATGGCATGTTTTTTTTTGTGGATTGACTGTAATTTCATGGCATTAGATAATGTGCCCTAGGAATTTTATGTTGGCCCTGGTGATCTCACACTTGTCGTTCAAGGTGAGGCCTGTTTCCTGGAGAGCGGTGAGCACCTCTTTTGTGTCCTGCTCTTGTAGAGGGATGTATGAGGATGTAGCCTATATGGCAGATAACACCTTGTTTGTCCTCAAGGATTGTTGACATGGTATGTTGGAATATCTCAGGGGCAGACAGAAAGCTGAAAGGGAAGCAGTTAAAGCAAACTTAACTGAAGGGGATGATAAAGGTGGTCAGCAGCTTAGATTCCTTGTGGAGGGTATTTGCCAAGACTCGCTGTTCGCATTAAGCTTAGTAAAAAGTAAAAACACTATTGGTGAGATTGGCCAAACTGTTGTTCAATGACTTCCCTCTGTACGGCTTTATTAAGCTGAGTAAGATCCAGTTGGAGCTGGCATTGTCCTTGGGAATGGTGACCAGACCGGAACACCAGTGGGTTAATTGTGTGACTGGAGAAATAACGTCCCTATGTAACGAGGTCAATTTCCTGCTTAACCTTAGGCAATAAGGGGGGCGTGGCACCCTCCCAGGGGTGAACAGGCACACTGGCATGGCGTCTGGGAGCAGAGAAAGATTAGCTTCCCTAGCCCTTGAAAAAGTTGGGAAATTCTTGGTGCAATGTGACTCTGGTGCCCAATGGAAGAACTTCATCGACTTTCTGTATGATGTCTAACTGTATGCGTGTGTTCCTGCTAATTAGGGAAATGCTTTAGGTCCAAAGGATATAAAGGGTCTCTGATTTGTCACTGCTTGTGGCATAGTGTGGCTGTAATCTGACCCTTAACATGTAGGTTTGTTCCTCCCGGCCTCTGGAGTTTTATATTGGAAAGCTGAACAGGAATTGTGTGGAGCCATACAAGGTCATCAGCCAGCATTGATACCCCTGTGCCTGTGTCAAGTTTGAAGCGTGTGGGAAACCCTCTGACCTCTAAATTGATGGACCAGAAGTTCTGGGAATGCTGATGAATTTTGCCGCGGAAGTTTGAGATAGGTGTTATTTTCTCTTGGTGCTGACATTTGCCCCATTTGCTGGAGACTCTAATTGAGCAGAAGCACTGGAAATGTCACATCCTGCTGCATCTGAAACACTCAGTGCCCCTTGCTGGGAAATCCTACCATCTGCTATTCTTTCTCGCCACAGCGCTGACATTTCAAAATGGTGGCAGACTGGTTTCCCACTTTTTGTACCATTTTGGTGGGCTTTGGCATGAGCAGAGTTACCAAGTTTGGGCCTGCAGGACAAGTGGACTTTATTGGCACCTTGGTTTATAGTGAGGTGATGGACTGAATTTGCTTGGGTGGGACGGGCTGACTGATACGATCCTGTGTTGAGGACTGTTGTCAGTAAGGATTAGATATTGGGCTGGAGTGGTCAGGAGCAAGTGAACAACCTCATCTGAGACACGGGAGACATGATCACAGCATGTTCGCCCTGCAGCAGCGTCCCTTAGCACTCAAATTTGAGTTAAAATCCACAGAGGTGTAGTTGAACCTCTGGGTATCAAAGACCTGATTCGCGTCCAGCCCCTCAAAATGGAAAGAACCAACCTGAATTGGCCATGTGTGGGTGAAAAAAACCTGAGGCCGGTCGGAACTGCAGATCTGTGTGTGGATCTTTGAGGCTTGGAAATGGGCGGGACAGGGGCAGTGACTATTCTCGCCATCACTACCTTTGCTGAGAGTGTCACCAAGATGCCTGACGAGACCATGAATCATGGTCGTCTTGGACCATGGGCGTTCATTGCATGGCACCAACTATTGACTAAATTGGTGCTGCCACCATGTTGTAGAATGTAGTAAGTCTGAATTTGAAGGAAGAGCTGTAAGCGTATCAGGGTATTTACTTAAAAACTAGTTTATTTACACTATTTACAGTATGCACATAGTGGGTTTCAGGGAAGGCACATCTCCCCACAGGGATGCCTGTCTACTACCTTGAGTATCCAGCACCTGACTGCCTGATGTCAGCGCTACATCATCATGTACATCATAGATTAGCATATCGTTTCTGTTAACCCTTTATATTAAATGCACTAGTGTTGCTTATAGGGCCAGGTACCCATCTTTCAGATAAAGTGATTTTGATGAACCTCTGCTGTTGCAAAATGTCTGAAAGTACACTGGAGTGTTTTTGGACGTGTTGAGGTGCGTTTCTGGATTTGGTAAGAAATGTTGCTGCATCCTCACAGATGAATCATACTAAACATTCTTTTAGTGTGCTCAGCAATGTATCTCAACCCAAACCTTAGAAAAATATCTCCTACTATACCGGTCTTGATTATTTTCTATTTTCCACACATGCCATCCTGTAACCTAAGTGTGATTGCTAAATCAGATGTGATTTTGTGCAGTGATGCACTAAGAGCTGTGATGAGACTTCCTCAACTTCTTTCACAAACATCTGTCTCCACACAATGCGAACTCAGATCCAGGGGTCCTGTTGATTGACTAGATTGACATATTTGTTGGTGAACAGTCATTCACTATGCTTTGTCAAGCCTCCCTAAAGCCTGCAACAGGAATAGGGACTGAAGATGCAATGTCTCTGGGTCTGCCGCACAACAGGGAGATGGAACAGAGGCTGTAGAGAGGACAAGCCGTGTGATGCCTTCTGTCAAGTTGGAGCCAGATTCTTCCATGCTTCTTAACAGTTACAGGAGGCTGTCTGGCAGGCCAGCCAATGCACCCAGTATCTTGTGTGCGCCCAACCGCATTCTCCTGTATGCTGCCCCGTCAAGTTCCTGACCTGAGTTCCCAGTCACAGAACTAATCTGCGATCTTGTCCTCTAGTGACCTGGCACATGAACCCCTGGCATGGCTGTTGTTCAATGGCTCACCACCTATGGATCCCATCTCTATAGTAGCCTCTAAGGTGCGTGCAGTGCCAGGATCTGAGCTGGTGCTGAGTGTCAAATCAAGTCTCAGGGCCTCTTTATCAGTGGTGTGGTGTTGCACTCTCTTCTGGGGCTCAGAAGGGGATGTTGAGGTGAAAGAAGAAAGCAAGAGGTCCATAGCAGAATGAGGGCAAGCTGGGAGTTGAGAAGGGGCACAAGGCAGGAATGTACCATCATCCCCAATCAACTCAATGTCATAGTCTCTGTCACAGCCAGCCTGAAGATGCAGAGAACCATCTCCTCCATAAGGCTCAGGTCCCACTGCACTGGTTTGTTTCCTTCTATTGTATGCCACCTTGGCCACTGGGTCATGACTTCCTCGGCGTCCATACTTCTGCTGCAAGTACACCTGCAAGTGAGATATGAAGATGGCGGACATTGACACTGACAAGTTGCTGACAGCCGTGACCTTTGGAGGTGGACTATTTGAAAGAGGTGAGCAGAAACGAAAAGCTCAGCTGGCCAAGAGAGACCAGAGAAAACAGGTCAGCAAATCGTGCACCTTCTAATTAAGTTGTCTTTGGTACTGCTGCCTTGGGGCTATAGGCTATGAATTGAACTCCCTGGCCACTTGCTCCCAATCCCTTCTGAGGGTTGTCCATAGGGGCCTCCTGACATCCTCACTTGGAGCCTTGGTGCTTCTCTTTCTGTTTAACTCCACCACTGCAGCACACTCTCTGCTTTGGTGTTTGATTTTCCTTGTTTAGAAATTGCTGCAATTGTATTCAGCAGCAGCCTCCTGTCATTCTGTGCATCTTCCCTTTAAGGCTGGCTAGATTACGTGCTATTTCGTGAATGCCTCTGCATTCTCTGCTGTGCCTGACCCTACAATCAGCTAAATGAGGTAGCAGCGCACCGGAACTGATATTGGCAGTTCACTCCTGTGCCCAAATAACTTGCAAACCAATTTTTAGCCCAAAGCATTTCAGTGTAAAGAACAATCGTTCAAAAACTGACACTTCTCAAAGGAGTATTCTTGGGATCCTGCTGCTGCTTTAATCTCCGCTGTGCTCTTGTGTCTTCACTGTTCTCACTCTCTCAATGATTGTTATTGTTCATTCCTTGGAGTTTTGCAATTCAGCTTTCTTGCATAATCCAACATATAATTTCTCATGCTCAGACTAGTTATCTAGGTGCATGTTTGAACTTGTACATTCTTGTGCTGACCCAGGCTAATACTTTTGGGACACTGGTTCAAATCCCATCATGGCAGCTGGTAGAATTTAAATTCTAATCTCTGTAATGGTGACCATAAAACTATCATTGTCGTAAAAACACGTCTGATTCACTAATGTCCTTTAGGGAAGGAAATCTGCTGTCCTTACCTGGTCTGGCCTACATGTGAGTCCAGACCCACAGCAATGTGGTTGACTCTTAACTGCTTTCTGAAATGGTTTAGCTAGCTACTCAGTTCAAGGGCAATTAGGGATGGGAACAAATGCTGGCCTTGCCTGCGATGCCCACATCCCACAAAAGAATACATTTTTAAAATGTGGGTGTACCTACACCACGTGGACTGCAGCGATTCAAGAAGGCAGTTCACCACCACCTAGCCAGCAACGCCCACGTCCCATGAATGAAAAAAAATTGTACCAGTATTTCTGATGGACAAAATCATCTGCACAAACTACAATCATCTCCTGAGATTTTTGCTCTATTCCTTTGATTTTACAGCTCCAGCTCCTATTTGCTCTTTTTATTGCTATGCAGATTGCTTCAGTTATCTATCCACTACTACCCCAAATTTCCTTTCCAGACTCCAATCTTTACTCTGAGCCGCAAAGAGAACTGAAGGGTGGATTTTCAGGTCAGAAACCGGAAAGTATGGGTTTCTCAGATGTTATACTGAAATTAACCACAGTATGTCTTTTAAAATTGTTCAACATGTTACCCTGCCCAACAGCCAGTCAGATAGATTGCTATATAAAAACAAAAAACTACTGTGGATGCTGGAAATCCAAAACAAAAACAGAATTACCTGGAAAAACTCAGCAGGTCTGGCAGCATCGGTGGAGAAGAAAAGAGTCGACGTTTCGAGTCTGTTGAAGGGTCATGTGGACTCGAAATGTCGACTCTTTTCTTCCCCACCGATGCTGCCAGACCTGCTGAGTTTTTCCAGGTAATTCTGTTTTTGTGATAGATTGTTAGCCTGCCAATCATGTGGGAAAGCCACTGACACTAGCTTTATATCCCAGCTTCACTAATTGAATTTGTGGTGGGATTTGAACATTGAACGAACAAGTCCAGTGACGTTACCACTAGCCCACCATCTCCCCACTGGGTCATAAGGTGCCGTTGGGGTCATTTACACAGAAGACAAACATGAGAAAAGAAACAGGAGAAGGCCGTATGGCCCCTTAAGCCTGTGCCACCATTCAACAAGATCATGGCTAATTTTTGACTTCAATTCTGCCTTCCAGCCTGACTGCCATATCCCTTAATTCCCGTTGAGTCCAAAAACCTATTGACCTTAACTTTGAATATAATCAACAACTGAGCATCCACAGTCCTCTGGGGTAGAGAATTCCAAAGATTCACAACCCTCTGAGTGAAGAAATTTCTCACCTCAGACTTAAATGATCAACCCCTTACCCTGAGACTATGCCTATGGGTTCTAGACTCTCCAGCCAGAGAACAACCTCTCAGCATTCAACCTGTCAAGCCCCCTAACAATTTTAAGTTTTAACGAGGCATAGACTATTTTCTAAATGGGGAGAGAATTCAGAAATCTGGAGTGCAAAGGGACTTGGGAGTCCTAGTCCAGGATTCTCTTAAGGTTAACTTGCAGGTTGAGTCGGTAGTTAGGAAGGCAAATGCAATGTTGGCATTTATTTCGAGAGGACTAGAATATAAAAGCAGGGATGTGCTGCTGAGGCTTTATAAGGCTCTGGTTAGACCACATTTAGAATATTGTGAGCAATTTTGGGCCCCATATCTCAGGAAGGAAGCTCTGGCCCTGGAGAGGGTCCAGAGGAGGTTCACGAGAATGATCGCAGGAATGAAAGGCTCAACATTTGAGGACTCTGGATCTATACTAGATGGAGTTTAGAAGAATGAAGGGGGATCTGATTGAAACTTACAGAATACTGAAAGGCCGCACAGAAAGCTGTGGAGGCCAGGTCATTGAGTGTATTTAAGACCGAGATAGATAGGTTCTTGATTGGTAAGGGGATCAAAGGTTATGGGGAGAAGGCGGGAGAATGGGGTTGAGAAACTTATCAGCCATGATTGAATGGTGGAGCAGACTCGGGCCAAATGGCCTAATTTCTGCTCCTATGTCTTATGGTCTTATGATATCACCTCTCATTCTTCTAAACTTGAGAGTATAAGCCAAGAAAAATCTATGGCATAGATAAATGGCAATGTGTTTAATATAGTCACAGAGGATGGAGCCTTTAATTTCAAAGGAGTGTGAATGTATGGAGGCGGTGGGTCTGGCAGAAAGCTAGAGAAAGTTGGACAAGCGCCTGAACAAAAGCAGTAATGAGGGTTATGAGAAGTGCTCATACGTTTCCCAGATACAGGAACCAGCCAGATAGTCTGCAAGGGTCTTTCCTGATCTTATAAATTCCTTTTGTATTTGGACATCTGGCACATAAATAGTGCAGTGGGGTTGGGTGTTATAGGGGGGTTAAATGTTTTAACTTTTGCAGAGGAACAGCTGCTTCATTTATAAACTAAGTTAGAAATTTCAGCTCTAGGGAAAACAAGACATTTCTATTTACCCTATAAAATCATGTTCCATTCGGATAAAGGTGTTCAAAATCAGGAGAGGTATGGACAGAGCTCTGAAAAAGAGTCATACGGACTCAAAATGTTAACTCTGCTTCTCTCTTCACAGATGTTGCCAGACCTGCTGAGTTTTTCCAACATTTTCTGTTTTTATTCCGGATTCCCAGCATCTGCAGTATTTTGCTTTTATCTCCAGGATCCTAGGAGGGCAGACCTGGAGGTGTCTCCTCCATCCCCTTGTCAGTCAGTTGTGGGTCGAGACCAGGAAATGATCTTGACTCACACTCATAACCTAAGGACAGAAGATTCCACCCTGTAAGTGCTAATCACCTAGTCCCACCACCACCAAACGCCCCACCCCCCCTCATCCTTTCTCGGAACCCCTGCAAACATTTTCTCTAAAATTCCCCCAGTCCAGTCTTGAATTGCACCTCTGCAAGTCTGGGAAGATTCCACTTGCAAAGAGCTGGCATGGATGCAATAGGTTGATAGCCTCCTTCGGTGCAATTACCATTCTATGAGATATATCCCTGTAAGTCTATAGGAACAGGAAGAGGCCATTCAGTCTCTGCCATTCAATTCATGGCTGATCTGTACCTCAACTCTATGTAGCTGTATTTGTTCCATATCCCTTGATGCCCTTCCGCCTATTAAAGATCTGTCGGGCTCAGGCTTGAAATTTTCAGTTAACCTATTCCCCACCGTTATGCGGGGTGAAAATTCCTGATTTCCATCGCATCTTTGCTAACTGGGTGAGGACGCTGGTATGTTTGTGTATATATATATATATGTGTGTCTTGGTGTAGAACCAGTCACAGACGATGAGGTCGAATTCACTTGGTTTTAAAATTATTTTTAAACTGGGGAGGGGAATCGATCTATCGAGATTTTCGCGCACAGTAATGGCCAACCGCACCTGATCATACGTCTCCTAAGCAGAGCACGTGCGTTGCACAGGGGTGGAACATGCGAGGCAGGGTAACCAGAGCGCATGCGTTAGACAAGGTGGGCGGGGCGAGGCCGGGTAACCGAAGCGCATGCGTTAGAAGGAGTGGGGGGCGAGACTGGGTAACCGGAACGCATGCGTTAGACGGAGGGGGCGGGGCGAGGCGAGGCTGGATAGCCGGAGCGCATGCGTTAGTAGTGATGGGTGGGGCGAGGTACGCTTAACGGAAGTGCATGCGTTAATGGGGAGGTGGGCTGAGCTGATATAGTGCACCTGCGCAGTCTGGCTGCCAGCGGGTGGCTGACAGTTGGAGGCGCGTGAGCTGTCGGTTAGTCCGGCCCTGGCAGTGACCGCTAACAACGTGGGATGAAGCAGCCATGACCGCCACGCTGGAAAAGGGCTGGCCGGTGGTGGCACCGGACGACAAGGAGGTGCAGCGGCTCTTGGACTTTTTCGTGCAGGAGTTCCCGACTCCCCTAGGCCCCGATGACTCGTTACCCGTTCGCCTGCAAAGCCCGAAACTGAGCTGGGAGGAGGTGGAGGGGGAATGTGCCGAAATGGGACAGAAGTTGCTGCGGGACAGGTGAGGGCGCAGGCTAGGGGGGATCCGACTTCTGTATTCGCAGCCCGCTTCCCCCGATAAACAGCAGTGGCACGTTTACTCTGAGCTACCACCATCAGATTTATGGTCAGGGTTACTCAGCCAGGGAGCTGTATGGAATGCATCAGATGTTCGACAAATCTATTAGAGTTCTTTGAGGATTGAACAAATAAGGTGGATAAAGAGGAGCCAGTCGATGTAGTGTGCTGTATTTGGAGATCCAAAAGGCATTTGATGCGTTGTTAAATAAAGGATTGTGACAGAGGAGCTCATGGTGTTGGGTGTGATATATTAGCATGGATAGAGGAATGGCTAAGTCGCAGAAAACAGAGTTGGGATAATGAGTCTTTTTCAGGATAGTAAACTAACTAGTGGGGTGCTACGGAGATCAGTGTTGGATCCTCAGCTATTTACAATCAATGTAAATGACTTGGATGAAGAGACTGACTATTGTAGCCAAATTTGCTAATGATACAGAAGAAAGCAACTTGTGAGGAGGATGCAGAGGGTTTGCAAAGGGATATCGATAGGGTAAGTGAGGGGGCAAAGATTTGGCAGATGCAGTATAATGTGGCAAAATGCTACTAGTCCACTTTGGAAACAATCGGAATACGAAACACAAAGCTAGCATGTACAGCAAATGACAAGTGAAGAGGGCACTCAGTGCATGCTGCCTCCAAGCTATGTTAACTCTCTTATAATGATGTAGCTCTTCCTTGAGGCTTTTCCCTGTCTGGTTGCTGTGTAACTACAATGCTGAAAAAAAAACATTTTTATTAAGAGCTTCCATCTGACTGAGGAGGCCTCAGGCCAATCCACATCCAACAACCTGCTGTGAAAACTCTGGTCACATTTTGACAGCTGTGACAAATTGCACCACAGCAGCTGAGACAACCCACAACATTCTAAAGCAATCAACAATATTCTAAATAAAACAACCCACAACATTTTTTTAAAAGTCAACTTATCCTCTCTCTTTTAAAAGATTCCAGGATCTGGATTTGCATTTTTGCCAAAAATTAATCTGTTTTTCCTTGGGCTGTACTGTACACCAAGTTTCATTGAAATCTGTTCTTGAGTGGTAATAACAGATCTACTCTTTAAGACAGATGAGCAGGAATTTCTTCTGAGGGTTAAGTAGTGGAGGCTGGATCATTGTCATCTACCAGGGAGGCAAGGGTTATGGGGGGCAGACAGGAAAGTGGAGTTAAGACCACAATCAGATCAGCCATTATCTTACTGAATAGTGGAGCAGGCTCGAGGGGCCAGTCTGTAGATCCTGCAAGGTTAAAGGGCAGAGGAGCAACACCATTCCTGCATTTTCTTTCTTAAACCAATTTGAACCATGAAAAACACTGCTTGAACTGTGACAGAAACGGGGGCTAGCAGCATATAGGGCCATAGTACAAACGAATGTGTAGAAAGACAAGCCTAAAGACAGTATCTGAATGCATGGAGCATTCGCAGTAAGGTAGACAAATTAACAGGTTAAGGATATCTCACCTGGGCTGCAGAGGAACTTGGAGTGGGAGGGGAAAGATCCAGTTGTTGTGGTCCACATAGGTACCAACGATACAGGTAGGACGAGGAAAGACGTTCTGCTGAGGGAATACGAGCAGCTAGGGGCTAAATTAAAAAGCAGAACCAAATAGGTGGTAATCCCCGGATTACTACCTGAGCCACGAGCTAATTGGCACTGGGTCAATAAGATTAAAGAGGTAAATGCGTGGCTGAAAGATTGGCGTGGGAGAAATGGGTTCAAATTCATGGAACATTGGCACCTGTACTGGGTAAAGAGGGAACTATTCTGTTCGGACGGTCTCCACTTGAATCATGCTGGGACCAGTGTCCTGGCGAATCGCATAACTAGGGTTGTAGATAGGGCTTTAAACTAAGTAGTGGGGGGGCGGGTTCAGTTGCATGGAAATATAAAAAATCAAAGTTTAAGGAGAGGGTAAGAGTGCAGGTTGGTGATGAGGCTGATTGTTGCCAAAAAATGAAAGGAAGGGACAGAGTATGTGAACGCCATATTGCACCAAAGAATCATATAAGAGTAGGGAAAATTGACAGGGCAAACTTAAAGGCTTTGTATCTGAATGCGTGCAGCATTCAGAATAAAACTGAGTTAACAGGGCAAATAGAGATTAATAGGTATGATTTGGTGGCGATTACTGAAATGTGGTTATAGGGAGAACAGGTTTGGGAGTTGAATATCCAAGGGTACTCAGTGTTTTGGAAGGGCAGGCAGGAAGGAAAAGGAGGTGCTTTGTTGGTAAAGGAAGAGATCAGTGCTATAGTGAGGAATGATATAGGCACTGAAGAGCAAGACGTAGAGTCAGTCTGGGTAGAAATAAGAAATAACAAGGAAAATAAGTCCCTGGTGGGAGTAATCTATAGGTCCCCAAACAGTAGTTCAGCAGTAGGGCACAGTATAAACCAGGAAATACTGGGAGCATGTAAAAAAAGCACGGCAATAATCATGGGTGATTTTAATGTGCGTATAGACTGGACTAATCAAATTGGCAAGGGTAGCCTCGAGGGAGAGTTCATAGAGTGTATTAGAGATTGTTTCTTGGAGCAACATGTGGTGGAACCAACCAGGGAGCAGGCTATTCTGGATTTGGTTTTGTGTAATGAGATGGGATTAATTAATCTCATAGCAAAGGATCCTCTAGGGAAGAGTGATCACAGCATGCTAGAATTTCAAGTTCAGTTTGAGAGCGAGAAACTTGAGCCCCACACTAGTGTTTTGGAGTTAAACAAAGGTAACTACATAGGCATGAGGGTAGATTTGGCCCTAGTGGACTGGGCAGGAAGACTACAAGGTAGGACAGTTGATGAACAGTGGCAGATATTTAAGGAGATATTCAATTCCTCCCAAGTAAAATATATTCCAAAGAGGAAGAAAGATGGTAAGAGGGGGAAAAAGCATCCATGGCTAAGTAAGGAAGTTAAAAATAACATAAAGGTAAAAACTAAGGCATACCAAATTGCAACGGTCAGTGGCAGGCTGGAAGATTGGGAAACTTTTAAAGATCAACAACGGGTTACTTAAAAAAATAATAAAAAGAGCAAAGGCAAATTATGAAAGAAAACTAGTGCAAAATGTAAAAACTGATAGCAAAAGCTTCTACAAGTATATAAAAGGAAAGAGAGTAGCGAAAGTGAATGTTGGTCCCTTGTAGGATGAGACTGGGGAATTAATAGTGGGGAATGCAGAAATGGCAGAGATGCGTAATCAATATTTTGCCTCAGTTTTCACGGTGGAGGACACAAGTACCACCCCAATAGTAACAGGTAGTGCAGAGGGTATAGAGAAGGAGGAACTTAGAACAATCACCATCACTAGAGAAAAAGTACTGAGCAAACTATTGGGATTAAAGGGTGATAAGTTCCCAGGATCTGATAGCCTACATCCCAGGGTCTTAAAGGAAGTGGCAGCAGAGGTAGTGGATGCATTGGCTATAATATTCCAAAATTCCCTGGATTCTGGAAAGGTTCCAGTGGGTTGGAAAAATGCTGATATATAACGCCCTTATTCAAAAAGGGGGAGGCAGAAAGTAGGAAACTATAGAGCAGTTAGTTTAACATCTGTCATTGGGAAATTGTTGGAATCCATTATTAAGGAAGTAGTAATGGGGCATTTGGAAAATCAAAATGCAATCCATCAGAGTCAGCATGGTTTTATGAAGAGTAAATCGGGTTTGACTAATTTGCTAGAGCTCTTTGAAGATGTGACAAGCAAAGTGGATAATGGGGATCCTGTAGATGTCGTATATCTGGACTTCCAGAAGGCCTTTGATAAGGTGCCGCATAAAAGATTAATATACAAGAAAAGATCACACGGAGTTAGGGGTAATATATTAGTTTGGATAGAGAATTGGCTAACCAACAGAAAGCAGAGAGTTGGGCTAAATGGGTCTTTTTCTGGATGGCAAGCTGTAACTCGTGAGGTGCCACAGGGTTCGGTCCTTGGGCCCCAACTATTTACAATCTATATTAATGACTTGGATTCAGGGATAGAAGGTACTATAGGTAAATTTGCAGATGACACCAAAATAGGTGGGAAAGTAAGTTGCAGTGAAGAAATAAGAAATTTACAAATGGATATGGACAGGTTAGGTGAATGGGCCAAAATTTGGCAGATGGAGTTTAACATGGATAAGTGTGGGGTTATCCATTTTGGTCGGAAGAATAAAAAGATGACTTATTATTTAAATGGAGAGAAACTTCAGAATGCTTCAGTGCAGAGGGACCTGGGTGTCCTCGTGCATGAATTGCTGAAAACTAGCATGCAGGTAATAAGGAAGGCAAATGGAATTTTGGCATTTATTGCTAAAAGAATAGAGTATAAAAATAGGGAAGTGTTGCAGCTGTACAAGGCATTGGTGAGACCGCACCTGGAGCACTGTGCACAGTTTTGGTCCCCTTATTTGAGGAAGGATGTAATTGCATTGGAGGCGGTTCAGAGGAGGTTCACTAGATTGATTCCGAGACGCGGGGCTTGTCTTATGAGGAGAGATTGAGCAGCTTAGGCCTCTACTCGCTAGAGTTTAGAAGGATAAGAGTAGATCTAATTGAAGTATATAAGATGCTAAAGGGGATAGATAAAGTAGGCGTGGAGCAGATGTTTCCCCTTGTGGGGCATTCTAGAATGAGAGGCCATAGTTTTAGGCTAAGGGGTGGTGGACTTAAATCAGAGATTAGGAGGAATTACTTTTCTCAAAGGGTCGTGAATCTGTGGAATTCACTACCTCAGAGTGCAGTGGATGCCAGGACGCTGAATAAATTTAAGGAGGAGATAGACAGAATTTTAATTAGTAACGAGTTGAAAGGTTATGGGGCGAGGGTGGGAAATTGGAGTTGAGGCCGAAATGAGATCAGCCATGATCGTATTGAATGGCAGGGCAGGCTCGAGGGGCTGAATTGCCTACTCCTGCTCCTAGTTCTTATGATCTATGTAACAGCGCAAATAGATGTAAACGAGTATGATATGATTGCGATTACGGAGACATGGCTGCAGGGTGACCAAGGCTGGGAACTGAATATCCAAGGGCACTCTATTTAGGAAGGACAGGCAAAAAGGAAAAGAAGATGGCGTGGCATTGTTAGTTAAGGATGAAATCAGTACAATAGTGAGAGAGGATATTGGCTCAGAAAATCTAGATGTAGAATCACATGGGTGGAGCTAAGAAGCAACAAGGGGCAGAAAACATTAATGGGAGTTGCCTATAGGCCTCCAAAAAGTATTAGTAAGTTAGGGGATGGTATTAAGCAGGAAATTAGAGATGCATGTAACAAGGGTGCAACAGTAATCATGGGTGACTTTAATCTACATATAGACTGGGCAAACCAAATTAGCAATAATATTGTGGTGGATGAATTGCTGGAGTGTGTACGAGATTTTTTTTTAGACCAGTACGTTGCGGAACCAACTAGGGAACAGGCTATCCTAGATTTGGTTTTGTGCAATGAGAAGGGGTTAATCAGTAATCTTGTTGTGCAGGGTCCTTTAGGGAACAGTGACCTTAACATGATAGAATTCTTCCTTAGGTTGGAAAGTGAAGTAGTCCAATCCAAAACTAGGGTCCAAAATCTAAACAAAGGAAACTACAAAGATATGAGGTGTGAGTTGGCTGCGATAGATTGGGGAACTTCATAAACATGCATGACAGTGGATAGGCATGGCTAATATATAAGGAATGAATGTATGATTTGCAACAGTTACATATTCCTTTCTGGCACAAAAACACAATAGGAAAAGTGGCCCCGCCATGGCTAACAAAAGACATTAAGGAGACATAAGATCCAAAGAGGAGTCATATAAAGTTGCTAGAAAAAGTAGCAATCCTGAGGATTGGGAGCAGTTTAGAATTCAGCAAAGGAGGACCAGGAGATTGATTAAGAGGGGAAAAATAGAGTATGAGAGTAAACTTGCAAGGAATATAAGAGGACTATAAAAGCTTCTATAAATATGTAAAAAGAAAAAGATTAGTGAAGACAAATCTAGGTCCCGTACAGTCTGAAACAGGAGAATTTAAAATAGAGAACAAGGCAGAGCAATTAAACAACTACTTTAGTTCTGTTTTCAAGGAGGAAGATACAAATAACTTCTCAGATATACCAGGGAATCAAGGGGGAATCTCGTGAGGAGGAGGAATTGAAGGAAATTAGTATTACTTAAAAAAAAAAGTGATGGAGCAATTAATGGGACCGAAAGCTGATAAATCCCTAGGGCCTGATAATCTACATCCTAGGGTACTAAAGGAGGTGGCCATGGAAATAGTGGATGCATGGTTGTCATCTTCCAAAATTCTGTAGATTTTAGAACAGTCCCGGCAGATCGGAGGGTGGCAAATGTAACCCCACTATTTAAAAAAGGAGGGAGGGAAAAAAAACAGGGAATTGCAGACCGGTTAGCCTAACATCCGTGGTAGGGAAAATGCTAGAGTCTGTTATAAAGGATGTGATAACAATTAGAAAATATCAACGGGATTAGATAAAGTTAAAATGGATTTATGAAAGGAAAATCATTTTTGACAAACTTACTGGAGTTTTTTGAGAACATAACTAGCAGAATAGATAAGGGAGAACGAGTGGATGTGGTGTATTTTGATTTTCAGAAAGCTTTTGATAAAGTCCCATATAAGATGCCAGTGTGCAAAAATAAAGCACATGGGATTAAGGATAATATATTGACGTGGATTGAGAATTGGTTAGCAGACAGGATACGGACAGTAGGAATAAATGGGTCTTTTTCGGAATGGCAGACGGTGACTAATGGGGTACCGCAGGGTTCAGTGCTTGGGCCCCAGCTATTCACAATATATATCAATGATTTGGATGAGGGAACTATATGTAATATTTCCAAGTTTGCTGATGACACAAAACTAGATGGGAATATGAGTGGTGAGGAGGATGTTAAGAGGCTTGAAGGCAATTTAGATGAGTTGAGTGAGTGGGCAAACACGTGGCAGATGCAGTATAATGTGGATAAGTGTGAAGTTATCCACTTTGGTAGGGAAAGCAAAATGGCAGAGTATTATTTAAATCATGATAGATTGGGGAATGTTGATGTACAAGGGGACCTGGGTGTCCTTGTACACCAATCACTGAAAGCAAACATGCAGGTGCAGCAAGCAGTTAAGGAGGAAAATGGCATTTTGGCCTTCATTGCAAGAGGACTTGAGTACAGGAGCAAGGATATCTTACTGCAGCCATATGGGGCCTTGGTGAGACCACATCTGGAGTACTGTGTGCAGTTTTCATCTCCTTTCCTAAGAGAGGGTATACTTGCCATAGAGGGAGTGCAGTAAAGGTTCACCAGACTGAAATCTGGGATGACAGGATTGTCATATGAGAAGAGATTGGGCTAACTAGGCCTGATTTCACTGGGGTTTAGAAGAATGTGAGGGGATCTCATTGAAATGAATAAAATTCTGACAGGACTGGACAGACTGTATGGAGGGATAATGTTTCCTCTGGCTGAGGTGGCCTAGAATAAGAGGTCACAATTACAGGATATGGGGTAGGTCATTTAGGCTGAGATGAGGAGAAACTTCTTCGCTCAGAGGGTGGTGAATCTGTGGAATTCTCTACCACACAAGGCTGTGACGGCCAAGTCACTGAATATATTTAAGAAGGAAATAGATTTCTAGACTCTAAAGCTGTCAAGGGGTATGGAGAGAGAGTGGAAGTATGGCGTTGGAGGATCAGCCATGATACTGAATGGCGGAGCAGGCTCGAGGGGCTGAATGATCTACTCCTGTTTCTATTTTCTATGTTTCTGACTGTTCCAATTGCATTTCAGCCTTAAAAAAAAGGAAAATGCTGCAGAATCTGAAACAATTGTGTGTGCGGAAGAGTTTGTTTATTAGAGTGTACCAGGGATGAAGGACATCAATTATGTGGAGAAGTTGGGTTGCTCTCTCTAGAGCGAATAGTGAGTTATGACCACGAATGCACTGCCTGAAAGGATGATGGAAGCGGATTTAATAGTAGTTTTCAAAAGAGAGTTGCATAAATACATGAAGGGAAAAAAATACAAGGCTGTGGAAAAGGGCAGAAGAGTGGAACTAATTGGTTAGTGCCAACACAGGCATAAGAGGCTGAATAGCCGCCTCCTGTGCTGTATCATTCGATGAAAGGTTAAATTTTTGTTCAGCACTTTCCATCAATGCTTAAGGTTTCCAGCATTTAGGTTTAGTTTTAGTTTTGTCTGTACAGTTTACCCTGGGGTGGGGGAAGAGGAATGAAGATTGAGTATATCTTTCCATTAGCTAATTATTTATATACATGTAAAACAATGCTGCTTTGAATTTTTATCTAATTCCTTCTAAGCTCCAAATGTATAGTAGTACAGTTTGTTGCCCTTGACACTAAACTTTAGCTTCCTGTCAGCTTGCTATAACACCGTGTTTTGTTGAGAAATTAGGGAGGCCAACTGCATTTTTAAAAAAGTAAAATGAAGTTCAGCTTGGGTGACACCATGCTTGGGTTTTGAAAACCTGAATGCAGTGGGTATCCTGAAAGGAAAAATGAATTAAGATTAGGACACTACTTCTTAGCTTTTAAGCAGTTCTTCCAACTTGACTGGGGTGCATCTCCGGTGATGCAGGACCAAAATACCCCCAAAGATGTTCCTAAAGCCAATCCAATAGTCATATAAATGTCGGAGATGGGCCTACCGGCCTTTACTGGGGATCATGCTACGCTAAGGGTGGAGAATTTTTGCAACAGGGTTTTGATGGGGAAGGTGGGGAGAGATGGAGGGGGAGCTGTTGCAGCCATAGAGTCTTGCAGGGGTTTGGGGGGGAATGAATTTGAGTGATGGGCCTGGCTGGTGTACTTTGCTTATGCAGGCCCTATTTTTCTTTTTGTCCTGGACTTCTCTGCCAACCTTTGAATGCTGAATGCCTGAGCCTAATATAGAAACATAGAAACGAGGAGCAGGAGTAGGCCATTTGGCCCTTCAAGCCTGCTCCGCCATTCATTATGATCATGGCTGATCATCCAACTTAATAGCCTGCTCTTGCTTTCTCCCCATTGATCCCTTTCACCCCAAGAGCTATATCTAACTCCTTCTTGAAAGCTTACAATGTTTTGGTCTCAACTACTTTCTGTGGTAGTGAATTCCACATGCTCACCACTCTCTGCGTGAAGAAATTTCTCCTCATCTCAGTCCTAAATGGTCTACCCCATATCCTCAGACTGTGACCCCTGGTTCTGGACTCCCCCACCATCAGGAACATCCTTCCTGCATCTACCCTGTCTAGTCCTGTTAGAACTTTATAGGTTTCTATGAGATCCCCCCTCATTCTTCTGAACTCCAGTGAATATAATCCTAATCGACTCAATCTCTCCTCATATGTCAGTCCCGCCATCCCAGGAATCAGTCGGGTAAACCTTCGCTGCAGTCCCTCTATAGCAAGTACACCCTTCCTTAGATAAGGAGACCAAAGCTGCACACACTATTCCAGGTGTGTTCTCACCAAGGCCCTGTACAATTGCAGCAAGATATCCCTGTTCCTGTACTTGTATCCTCTGGCTATGAAGGCCAACATACCATTTGCCTTCTTTACCGCCTGCTGCACCTGCATGCTTACCTTCAGCGACTGGTGTCCAAGGACACCCAGGTCTCGTTGCACATTCCCCCCTCTCAATTTATAGCCATTCAGATAATAATCAGCCTTTCTGTTTTTGCTACCAAAATGGATAACCTCACATTTATCCACCTTATACTGCATCTGCCACTCATTTGCCCGCTCACTCAGCTTGACCAAATCATATTGAAGCATCTCTGCACCCTCCTCACAGCTCACCCTTCCACCCAGCATTGTGTCATCTACAAATTTGGAGATATTGCATTTAATTCCCTCATCTAAATCATTAATATATATTGTGAATAACTAGGGTCCCAGCACCGATCCCAGCGGTACCCCACTAGTTACTGCCTGCCATTCGGAAAAAGACCCGTTTATTCCTACTCTTTGGTTCCTGTCTGCCAACCAGTTTTCTATCCATCTCAATACGTAGTACATATGCAGGGCTTGGCTATAATCACACTACATTTACCTTCTCCATCCACAACCTGCTGTATGTCAGCAACAAATCTGCTTCTCTCATGTTCCTTTTAGGCTGTAACTTAAAACCTGATGATCTTAATCCTGAACTTTATTTTTTTTAATTTTTTAAAATAAAATCATGCTTTGCTTTCTGATAATTCTAAGTTGTGCATGATCAAGAATGAACATCAAGCTGCCTGTTAGTAAAAAAGGATAGCTGATCATTTATGACATACTACTTAACATATGTAGATATATTGAATCTTGTAGACAATGTGCAATTTAAAAAAATATTATTGAGGAACCTAGGGGAAGCGGCAAGGCCCACAGTGCAGGACACCACCAAGGTTGTAAAGAGTAGAAGAAAAAACCCAAAATAGTGGTAAGCTGATGCCAAGCTTAGGTTATTAAAGTTAGTAGAATCCCTACTAGCCCCAATATATAGCCACTACATCCAGTATTTGACTGTGGAATCCATGTTTACCTCATTTGCATTAAAGTTTTCATATGCCTAGGTACATTTGGTCAGACTTGCTGGGACTCATTGGGCCTACCCAAGAGAAAATGCTGAGGCACAGTGGAACATGTTCGAGTAGTTTTTTGTTGTCTCCTGCCTCCAGTTTCCTGGAAAATTGAGGGGCACTGGAAAGCCTAGGCCTTTTAAGCCTTGATTTCAACACACTGAAATAAAAGAGAATTAACATGTACTACCATACAATTGAAGTTAGAAAGAATTAGATAAAAATTCAAAAAGCAGTGTTCATAAATTTGAATGGTAAAGACTTTGTGATGGCGAGGGATTGCTTATAAACCTTTCTAATTCAGGAGTTTTAGAGAAGTGCTCCAAGAGGCTTCTAAAATATTGAAGCAGTATTAAACCCTTGCTCGATTGAGAGTTGATGAGAGAATGATAATAAAATAAGAAACCAATCTTCCTAGAGACTGTTCAAAAGCTTGGCTTAAGGAGACCAACAGGAAAAAAAAGGTGAAGGGGCTTAGATAGGGAATTTCAGCATGTGAGACCTCAGCATTTGGAGGCATGTTGTCAATTGTGGGACAAAGAGAGAGTCGGAAGAATAGGGAATTTGGTGTTCGGGATTGTAAGGCCATGGGCTGTTACAAAATTAGAGAGGGGTGAAGCTATTCAAGATATAAACATGAGGATGTGAATTTTAAATTGGTTCTCAGTTGCCTAATTCTTTCAGTGTAGACCAGCATCGGAGGATATGTACGAGTTTGGAGAAGAGCTGCTTCCAATCGTAAGTCTTGTTCTGAACTAAAACATCAGACATACGATCACCCAGTGTGAGGGCGTATGGTGTATGGTCTTTAACTTGACTTGCCAAACTCTTGTTAGTTAGCTGCATGCTTGTGTATAACACTGAACTCTGCTTCCTCAGTCTTGACTATTTAAATGTTTTGGTCTTTGAGAGTTGACAAAGACCATTCCCTGTTCAGATTTAGATCAATGAAGAAGCAGCATGTTAGCAACTTTCAGTCCTTCAGCTGAGGATGGTTGAAAACCTATGGTTTAAAATTTCCAAATGCTCAAACTTCAAGTGGTAGCTTTGGCGATGGTCAAAGCAAGATCAGGAAAGTGAGCCACAGGCAAAATGACAAAGATTAGCTGTAAGTGAGCAATAGTTGAGTCGCAGACTAGATCAGTGTGGGAAGTGAAGAGCAAGCAGTATGTGAGTTGTTACTGATGTGGGGCATATTTGAATATTTGTATGCAAGGCATAGTTTATTTTGGTACCAATGCTTGCCTTTTTTATAAATATTGTGTCGTATGCATTTGACTGCCTACCCAAATCTTAATGCAAATCAGTCATTAGGCCCAGGGTGATTATTTGGTGCTGCCAGTTAGTGACCTGCTGGGATCCCTAAGATTTTCTGAAGATACAGCAGCCATTATTGAGATAAGCAAATAAAGTTAAATATTTCTGACAATGGAACTTCTACCAATTCTTACTCTGATTTCTCAACCTAATTTCCTATTTCTAACCACTCCAATGTAAATTCCAAATCCATGAAAAGGGCAACAAAGTACTGAGCAAGTGGAAACTTAGTAAATACTTTTAAAGCACCATTCAGACTCGTAGACACAGCAGCCAAATTTCATGTTGTAGGTTACCTTTTACACTAACCCTTGTATAAAATATTTGTACAGAACGAGCAGAATTATGGCATTGACTACTTCATGAAATACAAGTGTTAAAGTAATGTGTGAATTTCTGCAGTTCAAGAAAAGGAAACCTCAACAAAATTGAGACTCAGTGCATAATAAGAAAAACTGATACAGAAATTAACATGCTTTTTAAAAAACATACAGGGATTGATGAAGAATTTGAGACAGATGGAAGCAGTTATTATATGGCTGAGTATTCAGTTTCAACTGCTTATTTGTTTGGATAAGAATTGGGGAAACAAAAGCCCGCTGTACTAGTAAGGGTTGGAGCCTTGTTACTTCCTTTTATTTTTTTTTTGTGTACTCGTATGCTATAAAAGATAAAGGAATCTGTTTCCTTTTCGTCAGCTGGCCTTTTGTCTTACATTTACCAGCTTTGTTGGTGTTTCCTTTTTCTGAACTGTGCAACTTAACTCATTACATCTGCAGTTGTATTCCATGAAGTGCTGAGTGCCACATTTCTGCACTTGTTCTGTACACAGATGTTTTAAAGAAGGATTAGTGTAATGTGTAGGTAATCTACCAAGTAAAATTTGAATGCAATATCTAAGACTGAGGGTAAATGTTTCTTTTTAGTATGTTACTTACAGCTTAATGAATTTGATTCTGATGGTGGCTGGGTGTGCAAACCACTTTGAGGAATTGTGCTGAGGTGCCAATTTCTATCACCTGGAATTCCAAGAATTCTTGTTTTGCAAGTGAGGCTAATTCAATGTTTAACCTTTTCTATAGAAGGGGGAAAGCAGTAGTCAGTTCCACTGATTTGATAAGGGGTGTGTGAAGTCAGAGTACACTGACCTTTTGGATTAATGAATGTTGAGGTGCAAAAGGTTGAAATACATAGGGTGGTCTAACATAAGCAGCAATAACCATTGCTGTTCTGCTCCTGAGTTGACAATTCAGTCACACCCTTGAGATAGAACCATAGAACACTACAGCACAGAAAACAGGCCATTCGGCCTTTCTAGTCTGTGCCGAAATATTATTCCGTTAATCCCATTGACCTGCACCCACTCCATAATCCTCCAGACCTCTCCCATCCATGTATCTATCCAATTTAATAGAACCATAGAACACTACAGCACAGAAAACAGGCCATTCGGCCCTTCTAGTCTGTGATTGATAAGAGAATGTATCTTAACATGGAGTTGTCATCCTTCTTCAACTGATTAGACGACATTGCTTTAGATTCTATAAGCAAGAGAGAAGCTTTCTCTGCAGCCTCTCTGACATGTATTTTCAATGTCTGGATTCTGATTTTTGTGGGTGGGAGGGTGTGTGTATGTCTGGAGGAGGATATTTAAAACAGAGAGCCTAGTTCGGGAATTTCAGGAGTTTGAATTGTCCTTTTCGTTGTGGATGAAAAATGTTCTGTGAGATAGGCACAGAAATGGGTTGTATCATTTGTTTTGCCTTTTTGATGGTGATTAAAGCAGAAAACAGTAGCATTTAGCAAACAGCTCTGAGAAAAATCAACTCAATCCCTGACCCAAAAGGAAGTTACTAAAGGTTCTTTGTCGGCAGCAGATGTGTGCATGGCCTATACTATTGTACCAAATTCAGTTAGATTTTACCTTATCCCTGACTGAACTGGAACTCTAACACCAGAATATTAGATATATTTCCTTTCATAATTTTAAATCAAGATTATTTTTTGTGATTGCTTCATAATAAAATATATTCTTTAAAAATGTTTTTGCCAAAATCGAATCCATACCAGCTTGTATAATAATATTGTACTCTGTAGTACATTAGATATATTGTATTGGTAAATTATGCAATCTGGCTTTCAGCTCATGTGTGTTGGTATGTTTAAGTAATTATATGTATTGCTTACTATGGCTATTCCAGTCTTGGTATTTGCAGCCACGTAAATCAGCCTCTGTTCATTGGCCTGCCTTTTGTATTGTGCTTTTTATTTCCCCTCTTGCTCTTTTATAGTCACCAGGTGCTGGAAATAACAGCAGATGCTCGTGATAACCCCACTGCTGAAGTCCCCTGCTAGGAGGGAATATCCTCTGTAGGGCTTGGAATGTGAGGAATCCTGGAAATGTCCTGTTCCACCTTCTGGAGATCACACACACACCTAAAAGCTTTGTGGGTCAGTGGGGGGGTGGTGGGGGGGTTGGTTGCAGTGCAGAACTATTTTAGAGTGGGGCAGGAGACAAAGACTGGAGCTCCTGCGTTGGTTGCCTGGTAGTGTCAAGCAAAACATTCCATTAACATCTGGACCAGTGGCTATACATGAAAACCATACCAAGGTCAGACCATTACCAGTTCTGAATTCTGGGGACTCTTCACAGCCTGCTGGAAACTTATTGAATGAATTATTGTAACCAATGTTTAAGAAATAGGGAATGATTGATCTGTCAATCTTTCTTTGGGTTTGCAGAAGAGTTTGCGATCAGGAGAATACCTGAGGAAAATGTAGAAGGAAGAAAGACTTACGTTTATGCAGGGCATTTCATGACCTCAGGACACTTCAAAGTGCTTTACAACCAATTAAGTACTTTTTGAAGTGTAGTTACTGTTGTAACATAGGAAACATTGGCTAATTTGCATGCAACAAGCTCCCATGAACAGCAATGTGATGATGACCATATAATCTTTTTTGGTCATGTTGATTGAGGGATAAATATTGTTTGGAATACCAGGAGTAACACCTTTCTTCTTTCAAATAGTGTCGTGGGATCTTTTATGCCCACCTGAGGGGGCTTAACATCTCATCCAAAAGCACTTCCTCAGTAATGCACGAAAGTGTCAGCCTGGATTTTTATGCTCAAACCCGGTGTGGGACTGGAACCCATAACCATTTGACTCAGACAAGAGTGCTGTCACTTGGGGCAAGGCTGACAATATATGGGTTTAAGTTGTGCTGTGTAACACAGTAGGAAATATGTTGTATGAAATAATGCTTGGAGCACTTTTCAATTTTCTTTTCCCCTCTTGATCTCTTCCTTGGTATGGTTCCACAGAAACCTGTTGCCCTCTGGTATCTTGTCCAAGTGGCCAGGGTTCATGTGTGAGCCTTGATATTGTGTGCCGAGATATTATTTATCCACCGAGAACTGTCCCATTCTCACCCAATATCTGCATGCACATTTCTAGCAAGGTTCCTGGACGTCAATGAAAAATGGAAAATCTTTGCTGTGTTTTTTTCACCTGAGTTACTGTGGTCAGCCTACAGTTGTCCTGGCTGAGATCAACTATCAGCACAGACTCTGAATTGAACTCGGAAGATGTTTTTGAGCAATATGGCTCAACTATTCAACAGGGAAATTAATTGCCGAGGTGGGACTATTATATGTTTGCTCTTTGTCCTCACTGGTAAATTGTTCCAGAAATGTTTTCACTTTACTGTTTATCTTTTTTTGGGCCAAAATAAATGTCTGATTAAACTGAAAATTGGTTTAAAAAAATCAAAAAGATAAAACGAAGTCTGTACAAATCATTGGTTAGGCTACATTTAGGTTATTGTGTCCAGTTTTTCCCACCAACAAAATAGTTTCAAATATTTTTTGGGAAAGATGTCAACGGCATGGAGAGAGTATGGATGTACTAGGATGATACTAGGGATGAGAAGCTTATATTTATAAAGAGAGATAGTAGAATTTCTGGCTCTTTGCATTAAGCTAGCAACAGTTGAGAATTCCTGTTCAGTGGTGTTTAAAATTATGAAGGATTTTAATAAATTAAACAGAGAAAATAATTTTCATGTAACAGTATCTATCGGGCACAAATTTTAGATCACCAATTTTAAATTTTCACCAATGAACGGTGAGATTAGGAGATTTGTCACGACTCACTGGGGCTAGTGCACTGCAATTTCAAGCCGCACTGCTCCCCGAGCCATGACAAATGTGAAAAGTTTGATCAGCCCACCTAATTGTTTAATTTAGGTTAACAGAATATGAGCACCAGATTTGCAAACTTAATGAGTAAATAACTGTGTTTATTGAACAAACTGTCTTTAACCAGTGGCAAAGGAAAGAAATATGACCTGCTAATTTCTAACTCCATAATCTAAACTCTACCCCTCCTCAAATCCCTAGACACACACATACAAGACACATAAGACACACACAAATGTGGATTTTAAGGGTGGAATAAAACAATTCAATAGCACCAACTCCGGAGTACAGGGTTCGATTTGGTCGATGCCATCCAAATTTCTTTCAGTTCTTGTTGATGACATAAGGTGGTCTTCTAGCACTTTCAGTCTTCAGTTCACTGGCTGAGCACTTGTCTTTCAATGTCTCTAACAGTGATTTTCCTCTTTGCCTCTTGACAGGGGTTTTCAGAAAGAGTGCAGGTTATAGATATATGAGGAGAAAAAGCCAGCTAGCTATTATTGTAGAATTACTGGAATCTGACACATACAGGAGCAAGAGGTTTTAGGTCTTTTTCCTTTCAGGCTAGGAGCTATTCTGCATTGCTCTCACACAAACCCTGGCCACCTGGTTGGGAGCCAATTAAAATGATGTTGCTCGGCAGTTCCCCACTAGACTAGATAAGACCTTGGCACCATCCTATCTTTCATGGCATGCTCTGTTCCAGGACAGCAACATTGTATATATTCCTCTCACTGTTCCAGTAGACATGCCCTTCAAACTGCAGCCATTGTAATTTTAATCCACAGTCCAGAAATAAAAAATCTGTAAAGAACATTTTTTTTTAATATTGGGGATTTTTAAGCCTTGCAATGACTTGTCAGAAACAATGATTAAATCAGAATCGATAATGACTTTTTAAATTGGGACAACTATAGGGGGAGAATAGGTCAGGGTGGGGTGGCAGGTCTGCGGACATCTCTTTCAGAAGCTGCCTTAAGTGCAATGGGCCAGATGGCTGCTTCCAATGCTTTTGCATATTCTTTGTCTGGGAAATATGTATAGATGGCTTCTCGTTTTTATTCGGAATTGCCAGTGCAAATATAAAAAGATAACATTTATTCCACTATATTGGGACTAGTTTTCAGGCAGGGTAAAAAGACAATGGCACAGACTTTGCAGTCGGCAGTGAAGCAAGGGTACTTGCCACTGATCTCTAAGCAAGTTACCCATGAAGACCTAATGGTTTGTATGGCAGGGTTTTCCTCCTCCTGATGCCAGTTTTCACCTGCCAAAGTATGATGTGGCGTGGGTAGCACTGATACCAGCTAGCAGATAATGAATCAATCACATTTATATATTCTCACTAAATAAGCCAGGAAGTTGGAACCACTGAATCCTTTCACTTTTAAATTTTCAGAGAAATAAATTAAAATGACTGGATTAAGAAAGAAGCTAAAATAAAGGTAAACAAGCTCTTAGAACAATCAACATTTTGTTATTAAAAATATGTAGAAGTTATTATCATTATGGAGAAATTTGACATTCCACAAATATAGAATTTGCTTTTTGGGGCCATTGAGCAAGTTTAGCAATATGAAGCTTGTACACTGAAGTTACACTTCAGTCAACATGGTGTGGATTTTTCAAAGGTTATCACAGTGAAACTAACCACTTAGACGTGGAAGTTTCTGTCAAATGCATTGGAAATTGCGGTCTGTGCAGTTTGTGGAGTAAGAATGGTGAGTGCTAACAATTTTGCTATCATTCATGATTTGGCATCCTCCCATCTGCAAGAGATAATGGGAATGCAGCCTCAGAACTTGGCGTGGTCCAATGAGATCAGCTGCACTTTTGATGGCTGAACAAGCCAGTTTTGCAAAGCCTACCACAAATGCCACTCATAAAGATGTCCCTTGCCAGCAGTGTGGGATGATCTTTGCTGACGCCTTGTTTGTAGGGCTGACATTTGCTTTGGAGCTTCTGAAACCAGGTCATTGTTGTGGCGAACTCCTGCCCACAGCTGGTGTTGCCATTTACATCGGTCGTCAGCTAGAGTTCCCCACTTGTCATATTGATGTTGAGGGCTTTCATTTCTCTCTCAACAGCACCCTTGAATTGGAGCTTTGGGTGCCCTGCTAGTCTCTTGGCATGGGTTACCTCCCCGTGTACCATATTCTTGGGGATGTGGCCATCTTCCATCCTGTGCACATACCCAAGCCATAGAAGCCTTTGCATGATTAGCACTAGCATGGTTGGTATGTTTGCCTTAGAAAATACTGCTCCTTTCCATGTGATGCCAAGGATGTGCTGTAGACACCGGAGATGGAGGTTATTGAGACTTCTTTCTTCGTAGGTATCAGTTGTCCAGGCTGCTCTGCCATTCAGCAATGTGCTGAGGCAATTGGCCTTCTAGATAAACATCTTGGTCTGTGGGTCAGTATGCTGTTTTTTCCTGCCTGTTTTGTTAGTCGGCCAAAGTTGGTGTCTGCCTTTCCAATACGTGTGCTGAGCTCTTCATCAGAAGACAGGTTGTCTGTTGCAAGAGGTACAAGTTAGCAGAATTCATAGACTTCTTCCAGTGATGTGTTGTTGAGTCTGATCACAGGTGGAAGGACAACACCTTGTCACATAACTACAATTTTCTTCTCGCTGATGGTAAGAGTGAACATGACTTGGGCATGGGACAGATGATCCATAAGCCCTTGGAGCTGGTCTTCTGTTTGGGAAGCTAGTACAGTATCATCAGCATACCAAAGTTCTTTGATCAGGACATGTTGCAATTTTATCTTTGCTTTTAGTCCTAATAGGTTGAGGAGTTAAGACCATAAGACACAGGAGCAGAAATTAGGCCATTCAGCCCATCGAGTCTGCTCCGCCATTCAATCATGGCTGATAAGTTTCTCAACCCCATTCTCTCTCCTTCTCCCCGTAACCTTTGATCCCCTTACTAATCAAGAACCTATCTATCTCGGTCTTAAATACACTCAATGACCTGGCCTCCACAGCCTTCTGTGGCAATGAATTCCATAGATTCACCACTCTCTGGCTAAAGAAGTTTCTCCTCATCTCTGTTCTAAAAGGTCTTCCCTTTACTCTGCGGCTGTGCCCTCGGGTCCTAGTCTCTCCTACTAATGGAAACATCTTCCCCACGTCCACTCTATCCAGGCCTTTCAGTATTCTGTAAGTTTCAATCAGATCCCCCCTCATCCTTCTAAACTCCATCGAGTATAGACCGAGAGTCCTCAAACGTTCCTCATATGTTAAGCCTTTCATTCCTGGGATCATTCTCATGAACCTCCTCTGGACCCTCTCCAGGGCCAGAACATCCTTCCTGAGATACGGGGCCCAAAATTGCTCACAATATCCTAAATGTGGTCTGACCAGAGCCTGAAAAGCCTCAGCAGCACATCCCTGCTTTTATATTCTAGTCCTCTCGAAATAAATGCCAACATTGCATTTGCCTTCCTAACTACCGACTCAACCTGCAAGTTAACCTTAAAAGAATCCTGGACTAGGACTCCCAAGTCCTTTTGCACTCCAGATTTCTGAATTCTCTCCCCATTTAAAAAATAGCCCATGCCTCTATTCTTCCTACCAAAGTGCATGACCGCACACTTCCCCACGTTGTATTCCATCTGCCACTTCTTTGCCCATTCTCCTAACCTGTCCAAATCCTTCTGCAGCCTCCCCGCCTCCTCAATACTACCTGTCCCTCCACCTATCTTTGTATCATCTGCAAACTTAGCCAGGGTGCCCTCAGTTCCTTCATCTAGATCATTAATGTATAAAGTGAAAAGTTGTGATCCCAACACTGACCCCTGCGGAACTCCACAAGTCACCGGCCGCCATCCTGAGAAGGACCCCCTCATCCCCACTCTCTGCATCCTGCCAGACAGCCAATCTTCTATCCATGCTAGTACCTTGCCTCTAACACCATGGGCTCTTATCTTACTGAGCAGCCTCCTGTGCGGCACCTTGTCAAAGGCCTTCTGGGAGATAACATCCATTGGCTCTCCTTTGTCTAACCTACTCGTTACCTCCTCAAAGAATTCTAACACATTTGTCAGGCATGACCTCCCCTTGATGAAACCATGCTGACTTTGCCCTATTTTACCATGTATTTTCCAAGTTTTCTGAAATCTCATCCTTAATAATGGACTCTAAAATCTTATCAACGACCGAGGTCAGGCTAATCGGCCTGTAATTTCCCATCTTTTGCCTCACTCCCTTCTTAAACAGGGGGGTTACATTAGCGATTTTCCAGTCCTCTGGGACCCTCCCTGACTCCAGTGATTCCTGAAAGATCACCACTAACGCCTCTGCTATCTCCTTCAGAACTCTGGGGTGTAATCCATCTGGTCCAGGTGATTTATCCACCTTCAGACTTTTAAGTTTTCCTAGCACCTTCTCCTTGGTAATGGCCACCATACTCACCTCTGACCCCCAACTCTCTTGAACTTTGGGGATGTTACTCGTGTCTTCCACCGTGAAGACTGATGCAAAGTACCTATTCAGTTGCTCCGCCATTTCTTTGTTCCCCACTACTACTTCTCCAGCGTCATTTTCCAGTGGCCCAATGTCCACTTTTGCCTCTCTCTTACCCTTTATATATCTAAAAAAACCTCTTGCAATCTTCTTTTATATTACTGGCTAGTTTACCCTCATATTTAATCTTCTCCCACCTTATTTCTTTTTTAGTTGTCCTCTGTTGGTCTTTGTAGGCTTCCCAATCCCCTGGTTTCCCACTGCTCTTCGCCACATTGTGTGCTTTCTCTTTAGCTTTTATGCTGTCCCTGACTTCCCTTGTCAGCCATGGTTGCCTCGTCCTCCCTTTCGTATGCTTCTTCTTCCTAGGGATGAATTTTTGCTGTATCTCCCAAATTACTCCCAGAAACTCCTGCCATTGCTGTTCCACTGTCTTTGCTGCTAGGCTCATCTCCCAGTCAATTCTGGCTAGCTCCTCCCTCATGCCTCTGTAGTTGCCTTTATTCAACTGTAATAGAGTTACATCTGATTCCAGCTTTTTCCTCTCAAATTGCAGGGTAAATTCTATCATATTATGGTCACTTCCTCCTAAGGGTTCCTTCGCCTTAAGCTCCCTTATCAAATCTGCCTCATTACACATCACTAAATCTAGAATTGCCTGTTCCCTAGTGGGCTCCACCACAAGCTGCTCCAAAAAGCCATCTTGTAGACATTCCACAAATTCTTTTTCTTGGGATCCACTACCAGCCTGATTTTCCCAGTCTACCTGCATATTGAAATCCCCCATGATCACTGTAACCTTGCCTTTCTTACATGCCTTTTCTATGTCCTGGTGTATCTTGTGCCCCACATCATGACTACTGTTCGGAGGCCTGTACGTAACTCCCATTATGGTTTTTTTACCTTTGCGGTTCCTCAACTCTACCCACACAGATCATCTCACCCTACGTCATTTCTTGCTATCGATTTAATTTAATTTCTTACTAACAAAGCAACCCCACCCCCTCTGCCAAACCTGCCTATCTTTTCGATAGGATGTATATCCTTGGATATTTAGCTCCCAGTCCTGATCCCCTTGCAGCCATGTCTCCGTGATGCCCACCACATCATACCTGCCAATTTCAATCTGCGCCACAAGCTCATTGACCTTAGTTCGTATACTGCGTACATTCAGATACAACACCTTCAGTCCTGTATTTCCCGTCCCCTTTCTCATTGTCGTCCCTTTATCTGATGTGCTTGAAGTTAGATTCCTAGCCCTTTCCAAACACTCTGTCCTATTTTGTGTTCTGGGGACTTTAATAGCCTCTCCTGGGCTCTCCTTTCTTTTCAGTTTTTTCATAAATTTCCATGAAGTTGAATCCACCCCCCCACACGCTAACCTGCTGCTTTGTTTCCCATTAATCATACTTCTTGGAGTTTTACCCCCCCCCCCCCCACCCTGCTTTCTAGTTTAAAGTCCTGTTTACCCTACTTACCCTTTTCGCTAGAATATTAGTCCCAGATCGGTTCAGGTGGAGACCGTCCCAATGGTACAGATCTCTCCTGTTCCAATACTGATGCCAGTGCCCCACGAAATGGAACCCCTCTTTCCTGCACCACTCCTTTAGCCATGTGTTTACTTCCCTTATTCTCGCGTCCCTTTGCCAATTTGCACGTGGCTTGGGTAGTAATCCGGAGATTATAACCCTTGAGGACCTGTTCTTTAATTTGGTTCCTAGTTCCTGATAATCCCCAAACAGGTCCTCTTTCCTAGTCTTACCTATGTTATTTGTCCTGACGTGGACCACAGCAACTGGATCCTCCCCCTCCCTCTCCAATATCCTTTCAAGCCGGTCAGAGATGTCCCTCACCCTGGCACCGGGCAGGCAACATACCGTGCGGGACTCTCGATCCTGCTTACAAAGGATGCTATTAATTCCCCTAATTATAGAATCCCCTACAACTACCACTGGTCTTTTTGCTCCCCCCTTTTGAATGGCCTCCTGTGCCATGGTGCCGTGGTCTGCTGGCTCATCCTCCCTACAGCCCTGTTCCTCATCCACACAGGGAGCAAGTACCTCATACCTGTTGGACAAGGTCAAGAGCTGATGCTCCGCTGTTCCTGAACACAGGATCCCTCTACCTGCCTCACTTGCAGTCACACCCTGCTGACCCTGACCACTGACCGAACTTGAGGTACTTAATCTACCGGGTGTGACCGCCTCTTGAAACAAAGCGTCCAGGTATTCCTGTTTGTTCCCAATCTGATTGTGTGGAGGTGTACTCCTTCCATGTTGGCAGGAAAAGCATTGGTCAGTCGGACAGAGAAAAAGATAGCCAGTACTCTGTTTGCTAAGACACAGCCCTGTTTCACCCCATTCTTGATCTCAACTATCAGAGGTGGTGCCATTGAACTGGATGGCATTTTGCATGTTATCATGGAAGGACCATATGAGGCTACAAAGCTTGGGAGGATAGCTGATTCATCTATTCAGTAGAGGCCTACCCTGTTCAATGTTAAATGCTTTTGTGAGATCCACAACAGCAAGGTGGAGTGGCGTTGGCTGTTCTTTGCACATCTGTTGAAGCTGACGTAAGGAGAAGATCTTGTCTACTGCGGGTCTGCCTGCTCTGAAGCCACATTGGGCCTCTGTGTATTCTGGTGGCTAGTCGATGGAGCCTTGTTAGAATGACCCTGACATAGGCCTCCCCAGTAACAATGAGGAGTGAAATGTCCTGTTATTTGTTTCAATCCCCTCAATTGTCTTTGTTCTTGTATAATGTGTTATGTATGCGTCACGCATATTCTGTGGGATAAAGCCTTCTCTCCAGTAGAGGTGGTGGTGGTCATGGAGGAATGGCAGCAGCTGGGGCTTTCCATACTTGAATAGCTCAACTGGTATTCCACCCTTTCCAGGTGCTTTTCTTGCTGTTAGGGAGTTGATGGCTTTTTCCAGCTCAGGTAATGAGGGTTCTACATCAAGTTCACATATGTCAGGTAGTTGTAGAAAATCATCAAGCACAGGCAGAAAGATATATATCTCACATGAGTAAAGCTCAGAGTAGTGCTTTACCCAGCAGGCTATTTGCTTCTTTCAGCCAGTGATTATCTCCCCATCTGTGGTTTTCAAACTCTGGTGATGGTGGGGTCGAGTGTTCTTTTGATATCGTAATGCATAGCATGAAGGTTACCATTGTCACTAACAGTTTGTATTTCTTCGCACAGATTGATCCAACAATTGTTGGCAATGTACCTTGCTATCTTCTGCTCAACTGCCTTGGCACATGCTTTAGGGGTAGGAGACAGATTGTAAGCCAAATGAGCTCCACTCTTCATTTTGATGACGGGAGTCATTTCTGCAAGGTGCGCCTCAAACCAATGCTTGTTCCTGTTTCTTTCTTTGCCAAGTGTGGTTACTGCATTTTCATAGATGATTGACTGCAAAAGCTCCAAAGCTGCTTCAACATTACTTGGTGAGTCCTTGGGTGGAAAGGACTGCCCTAGAGCTTCTGACATTTGTTGTCATCCTTCATGCATCGAATACCATTGTGTTTGGACTTGTGTATTTTTCCATGGTTGAACTTTCAACTCACCTCTGCCAAGTGAGTGACCAGTATCGCAGTCGGCACTGTGATAGGTGTGGATATGAAGAATGCTGGACCGATCACATCATCTGGTGATGGTCAGGTTTGTGCCAATGGTGAGACCTCAGATCGCACCATGACATCTAGTGCTGATGTTTGCCTTGGAAGAAGGTGTTGGTAATGCAAAACCCACACTGTGCACAAAGTTCTAGTAGCCGTTGTCCGCTTTTGTTCACCTTGCCAACGCCATGATGACCAAGGCATGTTTGTCAAGATGCGCTGATCCAACTCTTGCATTAAATTCCCCTAAGAGAAATAACTTTTCCCCATATGGCAGATGCTCCAGAATACCATTTGGTGTCGTAGAAGTGATCTTTGTCTTTGGCATTGGTGTGTAATGTTGGTGCATAAGGACAAATGATGGTGACAAAGTCTCCATCTGTTGGTAGAGGAAGAGACATGAGTCATTCACAGGTCATTACAGGCATATCAATTATCTGCATCAATATGTTGTGACAGCAAAGCCCCACTCCATGTTCATGGTGGTCATCAGCACTTTTGCCATCTCAGTAGAGAGTATAATTGGCCTCACATGGATTGAATCCAGAGTGAGGGTGAGAGCCCTTGCGTCTGGAACCCACTCAGTTGTAAGCATTGCCAGAAGGTACTTAAATGGATTACCAGCTGCCTGTAGGACTTCACTTCAGTGTTTTGACTCCCCTGAGCTGGATCCACAAGGCAGTGTGTACTATTTGACCTGGTTGATGGATGTCAGGGCATGTCCACATTTTGTCATTACCACTGCAAAATCCTGGCCATTGTTGACCACTGTGCTCCCAGTTGCAGTTACGGAGGCCTTCGAGGACAGTACGCAGAAGAGTGGACAAACTGCTAACTCTGGACGAGTTGACAGAGGCTGCTGAGTCCTTGGGCAAATAAAACTCCAGGAAGAAATGGCTTACTGGCTCAGTTATATTCAACTGTGGGACTGGATTGGCCCAGACCTGGTACTATACATGAGCGAGCTTCTGGCCAGCAGCATGTCAGAATCAGTGAGGAAAGGCATCATCACCCTCATCTACAAGCAGAAGGGGAGAGGGAGGAAATCAGAAGTTGGTGACCCTTTTCACTGCTTAACGTGAATTGTAAAATTCTGTCCAAAGTTATCACCAATCAAGTCAAGTCTGCTCTGGTGTTGATCCACTTGGATCAGACCTGTTCTGTATCTGGCAGGAAACCTCTGATAGCCTTGTGCTACTCGGATGCGATTACCTATGTGCAGGATAAGGGGGTGGACACCTGCTTCATCAACCTGGATCAGGAGAAAGCCTTTGACAGAAAATTGCACACCTACTGATGGATGTGCTCTCCAAAATGGAGTTTGGAGAGGGAATCTACAATTGGATATAACTGCTTTATGCAAACATCACTAGCAGTTTCAATCAATGGGTGGGAATCAGAAAGCTTTCTGATCAAATCTGGAGCCAGGGCTCCCCTCTCCTGCTATCTTGTTTGTGTCTGCATTGGACCTTTTGCTGAGTCCATCAGGAAGGGTGCGGGCATAAGAGGGGTGATAGTCCCATGTGTTGGAAGCATTTGGGTCAAAACCTCCCTGTACGTGGATGACATCACCGTCTTTTGTTCGGATCTGCTGTCAGATTGAGCATCTGCGATCAGTTCGAACTGGCCTCAGGAACCAAAATAAATTGTGGCATGAGTGAGATAATTTTCTTTGGGAACTAGGCTGACTGATCCTTTGTCTCTTCACTGTCAGGTCAGACTATATGAAGTTGCTTAGGATATGGTTTGGAGGGCTAGGATATGTGCCAAAAACAGGAAGGAGTGTGTAGCCACGGTATTGCAAAAGCTGGGCATGTGGGAGCAATGCTCCCTCTTCATTGTGGGTATGAAGCTGGTCATCAGGCACAGGGTGCCATGAGGACTCGAAACGTCAACTCTTTTCTTCTCCGCCGATGCTGCCAGACCTGCTGAGTTTTTCCAGGTAATTCTGTTTTTGACAGGGTGCTCTTAGTCTTGCTGCACATGGCATGGGTCTGGCCTGTACCCTACTCCTGCACCACGACAATCACACGAGCTATCTTCCGCTTTATCTGGAGATCGAAAATGGACTGTGTCTGAAGGGGAATGATGCACAAATCTTTAGACAAGTTTGGTTGGGGGGGGTGTGTGTGTGAGACGTAGCCTTCATCCTGATGGCCACCCTTGTGTGTGGCTGCATCAAGCTGTGTGTAGACCCTCTGTATGTGAGCACCAAGTGTCACTACATGCTGAGCTTCTATCTGCCCCCGGTGTTGCGAAAGATGGGTCTGGCAACATTACCACAGAATACTACAGCTAGTCAGAACGTTCCATACCACCTGTCCCTTGTAATGATGTTTATGCAGATAACACCTTTGACCACAAGTCCATCAGGCACGTAATGTCCTCGAGACGGTGTGGGAAAAGGAGATGGTGGGTCCTGTCTGATGGTTCCCCTGAGCAGACTGTCAAACTATTTTGACAGAATACGTCATTGCCAGAACTTTCAAAGGAACACCAAACAAGCACTTGGCTAGTGGTGGTGAGACAACCATCAACTCTGTGAAAGATATTCTTTGGTCTGCCTAAGGGCCTTCCAGTGCAAAGAGTTGCTCATGACTGAGGGCTGCAGACTGGCACATTCCAAGGTCCAGAACTATGTGCTGAGGGATGCACTAAAGTTTGGGGCAGCTGCTGCAAAGGCTCAATGGGGAAAGGATGCTGTCTAAGGCCCACCTGTCATAGTATACCAAGGAGCTGGAAACTAAAACTCCTTGGGCAGTATCTTTGTCTTGGAATGTATATTGTAAATACCATGTGTAATTGCAGTTCAGGAAAGAACTTGAACTGTGTTGCACTTTTGGTAATGTCCAATTTGAACTGTTATGGAATGTAATTTTACAAATTTTTATGAATAAAGTATATATTTGAGAAAAAATGCTAAAAGCACATTCCCATTACAGTATGCATTTCTAAAGCCACTGCAACAGACTCAGCTAGGCAGTCTAAATTTCCAGTGGCAGAAGTACTGAGCTTTTAATTTTGGCAGTCAATTTTTAATTAAAAGATGCCTCGTGTGCTTTGAGCCCGAGATGGACTAGATAAATGGGTCTCTGAGATGAAAGAACAATCTGAACCATGTGACACAGTCCACAGCTTGTCAGTATTCATTTAGAGTTTCCAACTGTGACAGGATATATAATAATTGTCTGTTCCTTTTGTGTCCAGTGTGACGGTGATGAAACTGATCATGGTAAGTAGTAGTGTTTTGTTATCATTCGGCCATTTGGCAGCTGTTTTGAATTGTGCTGAGTGGAGTGCCAAACTGTTCTGTTTCAATACAGATCAAGTCCTTTTTGTTTGAAACTCCCCAAATTAAATTATGCGTAACGTGTTCTTTTGATTGAGATAGTTAATAATTGGCAGGTTCTGAGCAGACAGTCTGCCTAAATGGTATTTATTGGGGAAAAATGTGCAAATTTGACTAACAACTGGAGTTGTGTTCATTCATTTCAGCTGAATCTGCCCAATTTCAACAAAGCGTGGCATGTTTGTGTATTTACATAATTTCATTCAGTTTAACATGCTTAAAAATCTGCTCGTCATGTCCTGGGAGGAAGATATATTTTTATATTGCTTGCACTAGCAAGGAGCCAGGTACATAATCCTTTACTACAGCTTGGTAATGTTCAAAAATTGAATGCATTAAAGGGGCAAATTGACCGAGTGAGCATGTTGATGGAATGACGCTGTGCTGTGTGCAGAAGAACTCCTGAAGTTTGGAAAAAATGAAGAATGGGGTAGAAAATTGAATCTCGAGCATGTATGTTGGGGCATGGGAGGAGCTAGTTAGAAATATGAACAATGGTCAGTGTGGGTGGGAAATGAATCTAAAGAATGTGGCACTTTAATTAGATCCGAACTCTGATCGGAATTCAACCTTGCGTTCTGGGAGGCACAATTTATTTCTGCAGTTGTTTTTGAATTTGGTGACCTGTGAATGTAACTTGCTGAAAAGGGAGTAAGATTTGGTCCAAAAACAAGTTGTGTGGCTGCAAAGCCTGTATAATATTTTAAAAAGTATTGACAATCTTCTAATACAATCTTCGTTTAAAACTTTGGGAACTGTTACTTAGGAACTGTTAAATCTTCATGGGTTGTTTCCCAGATGTATGTTCATGTATATACTCCTACTCCCCATGATGACAGGAGCTGCAGAAGACCAGTAAGAGAAGCGGATCTATAATTTTACAATAATGTAAATATCTGAAATTTTCATACTAATTCTGGTTGCCTTTGATAATTGGAACATTCCTTGCACATATGACAACTCCAAAGCACAGAGAGATGAAATGAGGGAGGCTTTAAATACTCTGTCAAAGTGACAGATTTTAAGAAGCTTTCAAAGGAAGGATGAAAGGTAGCATGAGTGTGATTTTGGGAGAGATGTCACTCACTGCTAGTGTGAAAAATTGCTGTCTAGGTATTCTTATGTGATACAGTAACTGGGAGCTGACAGGACACATTGAGTGATGTGGCTGCAGTTTAGCAAGTGGTATGCCTTTTAAGTGAGTATTGTGTCTCGGAGTTGGCTAGGCATATCGTTGAATGGGATGTCGAGGAGCTGACTGGATATGTCACTTTTGTTGTCATTTTGGCCATTTACATCACTGAATAAGTGATGTAATGTCTGGGAGCCAACTGGTCAAGAGGGTAATGTTATGCTTAATGCAGCACTTCCCAAACTATTTGTAAATACAACCCCATTTTAACACTTGATAATTTAATGTGACCACAGATGCAACATTAACAAAATGGCAATAAAGCAGCATGGTAACATTCAGCATATAATTATTAAAGTTCACACATTATAGACCAACATATACAATGTGATATACATATAAAAATATATTTCTAAAGTAGTTTCCAAAAATGTTATTTTACTTACTCACCGTCCATTATTACTTCCCCTGAGCCACTCCAGTTCATTGTCGTTGGCTAGGAAGCAGCAGAAGCACAGGTTGAGGGTCTTGAGGCGGCTGATGTTGGAGCCCAAGTCGTTGACAACCCCAGGGTGACGAGGTTGGGCTCAAACAGGCCGTCTTTCACCAGGGGAGACTTTACTGCTGGGTTCATGGGCAGGCCTGGGCTGTAAGGCTTAATGAAGCATCTACAGGCAGGAACCCATGGCCCAGCGTGAGAGACTGAGACATGAGCAGGGCAGGGCCAGATGCCAGCTGAGCCTTGGTGTGGGGCACAGTTTGGAGAAGTGGGAGCTCATAACCCCATTCGCTGTTTCTGTGACCCCCAGTTAGGGTCCTGACCCATAGTTTGGGAATTGTTGGCTAATGTAGAGGGTGTCAGTGGTTGTAGAAGGGGATTTTTTTCAGTTTTTATGTTCAAGCATTAACTAAGACATATTATAAGGTTGATAAAACTTGGATGAGGAGCAAAGCACTTTGCATTCTTCTTAGTCCTGTACCTTAGCTCCAGATTTAGAATGGAACTCATGTTCCATCAATATGCCATTTCTATGATTTGCATCTTTCATGCTTTTGGTCTATTGAGTACCTAATAATACAGAAATTATTTGTGCTGTGAGCTTGATACACGAACAACTGGATTGAAACTGCTGTTAATTAATTTTGCTCTGAACTCTACCACCAGTGTGTATTGGATTCAAACTCTGGGCTATACAGGCTGTAACCAGTACAACACTAAGTCAATAAAGCCACTTGTAATGTCGGTTATGAAGGGTTCATAATGAGAAATAATGTACTGTTAACTTGAATTTCTCTGCCTGTTGATAGTGATTTTTCTTTCAGCAAGTTGTTACCTGCAGGAAAAGGACTGTAAATTTTGTATTGGTGTTGGTTGCATGGGCTGTAGATCATTTCACTATTCTGCACATGATTTATGGAGTCTAGAACAATGTCAGTCATGGCTCAGTGTTAGTGCCCTTGCCTCTGAGTCAGAAGGCTGGTTCAGATTCGATTTCAGAGACCAGAGCACAAAATTTAGGCTGTAACTTCAGTGTAGTGGTGTATTTGTAAAATGTTTCATGGCACTATTTTAAAGAAGTCGGGAATTTTTGCCATTGTCATAGATATTTATTATCCCTTACCAATATCACTAAAATAAATCTCATTGCTATTTGTGGGATCTTGCTTTGCACAAATTGGCTGCTGCGTTTCCTACATTAGAAGACTAATGACGCTTTGGAAGTACTTCACGGGCTGTAAAGGGGTCCTGACATTGCTATATAAACGAGTGCATGCCTATTGGCCTGGGTATCTGAATTCAGAGTAATTTAAATTGGCAGATCGTTTTTTTTTTATTCACTTACAGGATGTGGGCATCACTGGCGAGGCCAGCATTTACTGCCCAATCCTAATTGCTCTCAAAGGTGGTGGTGAGCTGCCGCCTTGAACTGCCGCAGTCCCTGTGGTGTAGATACACCTACAGTGCTGTTAGGGAGGGAGTTTCAAGATTTTGACCCAGTGACAGTGAAGGAACAGCGATATATATCCAAGTCAGGATGGTGAGTGGCTTGGAGGGGAACTTCCAGGTGGTGGTTTTAGCACTCAATCCTCTCACTGCTGTTACTTGTAGCTTAATTTAAATTACTATACAGTTTTATTTTTATGTATAAAAATAATTTCCAATTTTCGGCAGCGGCCTGTATGTGAATAGATGAGAATGTTTGATGTGAGTGACAACACTGAACCCCGACAATTTAGCATTATTTGACAAGAGGTCAAAAGCTTTCATGTAGGGTGTGGGAATGGCAAACTGGTGCAATTGGTAGACCTCTTGAAGTAGAAGTTAAGATTCATGGTTAGGCATAGCAGAGGGAGCTTTTTGTATATTTAACCTTCATTGTCCCATATTGTATCACTGTTAAGGCCAGAATTTTGACTCCCCTAGCTGCCCTTGAATTGGTGTGCCCCTGCCTTGAACTGCTGCAGTCTGTGCAGTGTAGGTGCACCCACCGTGCTGTTTAAGTAGGGAGTTCCAGAATTTCAACCTTCATTGTGCAGAGTATTAAAGGTGGTGGATGGCGTGCTGATCAAGTGGACTGCTTTTTTCTGGATGGTGTCGAGCTTGAATATTGTTAGAGCTGCATCCATCCAGGCAAGTGGAGAGTATTTCATCCCACGTCTGACTTGTGCCTTGTAGATGGCGTAATGGCTTTCGAGAGTTAGGAGGTGTGGTACTCGTGCTGAATTCCCAGCCTTTGACTTGTTCTTGTAGCCACATATTTATGTGGCTGCTGCTAAGTTTCCAGTAAATGGTAACCCACCCAGGATGTTGATGGTGGGGATTCAGTGATGGTAATACTGTTGAATGTCAAGGGGAGCTGTTTAGATTCTCTCTTGTTGGAGATGGTTATTGCCTGGCACTTGTATGGTGTGAAAGTTACTAGTCACTTAGCCCGAGCCTGAATGTTGTCCAACTCTTGTTGCATGTGGGCATAGACTGCTTCAGCATCTGAGGAGTTGCAAATGAAACTGAACACTACGCAGGCATAAGCAAAAATCCCCACTTCTGAGCTTATGATGGAAGTAGCTGAAGATGTTTGAGTGTAAGCCATTACCTTGAAGAGCTGCTGTAGTGATGGCTTGGGACCGAAAAGATCAAGCTCCAACAACCATAATCATTTCTTTATGCTAAGTATGACTTCAGCTATTGGAGTGTTCTTCTCCATGGCATTGCTGTTTCGTGCACCCCCCCCCCCCAGAATCCAGCACATTCAGCATTTCATGATATCAAATGGAGCGAATCTAATTGGCATCTTGTGATGGTGGGATCTTGAGGCTAATTTGGATCATCCACTCGACACTTCTGGCTGCTGATGGCTGAAGCATTTTCAACCTTGCCTTTTGCATTGACATGCTGGGCTATGTTGGCATTGAGGATAGGGATGCTCATGGAGCCTCCAACTCCCATGAGTAATTTAGTTGTCCATCACCATTCAAAACTAGCTGTGGCAGGACTGCGAACTTTGAACTGATCTATTGGCTGTGGTAGCATTTAGCTGTGCCTATTGCGTGCTACTTCTATTTAGCATGTAGACCTGTGCTTGTAGCTTCAAAGGGTTGGTGCCTCATTTTTAGGTATGCTTTGTGCTACTCCTGACATAGTCACCTGCACTCCTCATTGAACCAGGATTCATCGCCTTGCTTGACAGTAATGATAGATTGAGGGATGTGCCTAGCCACGAGGTTATAAATTGTACAGTTCTTTTTTATTCTTTCATGGGATATGGGTGCCGCTGGCTAGGCCAACATTTTTATTGCCCATCCCTAATTGCCCTTAAGGTGATGGTGAACCACTACCTTGAACCACTGCAGTCTGTGTGGTGTAGGTACACACTGCTGTTTGGGAGGGAGTTCCAGGATTTTGATCCAGTGACAGTGAAGGAATGGCAATATAGTCCCAAGTCAGGATGGTGTTGCTTGGAGGGGAACTTTCAAGTGGTGGTGGTCCCATGCGGCTCTTGTCCTTCTAGGTGGTATAGGTTGTGGGTTTGGAAGGTGCTGTTGATGAGTTGCTGCTGCTGATGGCCCCCACCACCTCATGATGGTAGTGACACACAACACAATGGAGGGTGTCCTTCAGGAGAAGACAGGCCTTCGTCCCACAAGGACTGCATGGTAGTCCCTCTTACTGATGCTGTCATGGTCAGATGTGTCTGTGACAGGTAAATTGGTGAGAACCAGGTCCAAGTAGGTTTTTTCCCCCTTATTGTTGTCTTACCACCTGCTGAAGGCCCACTCTAGCAATTGGTTTTCAGGACTTGCCCAGCTGAGTCAATAATGGTGCTACCAAGCAGCTCTTGGGGATCGGCATTTAGGTTTTCCCATCCAGAACTTTTTCTCTGTCCTTCTGTGCTTCTTTCCAAGGGTGTTCAACATGGAACAGTACTGATTCATCAGCTGAGGGAGGGTGGTAAGTGGTAATCAGCAGGCCTGTTTCCTTGCCCGCATTTGACTTACTGCCATGAGACTTTATGGGATTTGGAGTCAATGTTGTGGACTCCCAGCACCACTTCCTCTGACTGTATGCAACTGTGCTGCCACCTCTGGTGGGACTGTTCTGCTTTTGGGACAGGGCATACCCAGGGTTGGTGATGGAGGAGTCTGGGACATTGGCTGAAAGATATAATTCTGCGTGTATGACTACATCAGGCTATTGCTTGACCAGTCTGTGGGACAGCTCTCTTAAGTTCCCAGATGTTAGCAAGGAGGACTTTGTAGGGTTGACTGGGCTGCCTTTGCCTTTGTTGTGTTTAGATTAATGCCAGATGGTCACTGATTTTATTATTCTTTAGCATTTTCATAGCTATTTGATACATCCAAGTGGCTTGCTAGACCATTTTGCTATGGGTCAGAAGTTGCATCTAGGCCAGCCTGAGCAATAATGACAGGTTGTAGTCAAAAATCCAGCTTTGCTGGTAAAAAGTGCTGCTTGGGATACATAAAATTGCCATTAAGTCCTAGCTGCCTTCTGAACTTCCTATCATGGCCTGTCTGAAAAGTCCAGAATTCCATCCTAATTGCACCGCATGGTGCATCTCATTAAGCAGGTGGATTATCTTCTCACATTTATCCTGCATTCAAATATGAAAATGGTGCAATCTGCAAAAATAATGAACTGATTAAGAGGCTCCTGGACGATGTAAATATGTGCCAAGGTCAGTTGACAATTCTCCCCCCACCCCCACCTCGCTCCAGCCATCTGTCACAGCCAGCATCTAAATGTTGCTCAAAAAAGCATACTAATATTGTTCCCTGTAATTTGTAGTGGAAAATTAGGATGATCAAACTGATTACATGCAGGTTTGTGGAGTTATGTGATGAACAGAGCCCAAAAATGAATGAACCATAATCATATTGTAGTGGTGATTTGCCTAAGAGCAGATAGTCTTGTTTTTCCGTGCTTTGTGGCCTTGCACTTTGCTCTTCAGTTGCTCAGAGGAGCCCCCATTTTCAATTTCAATGAACAATATGACTCTGGAAAAGAATACATGCAGTAGTTTCCTGATGCCTTCCTGATGTGTTTCCTTTAAACACACAAGTCCTTTTCAGAAAGGATCCTCTGCCTGTAAACAGCCATTGTCCTTTGAGATTCAAGTTCTTTCATTACGTGTTACAGAACAAATGGTAATTGTATTGCTTCCGTTTCTCAAACTGCCCACAAAAGCACTTATGTTTGTAATAGAACATGATTTTTATAGGAAGAGATGTTGAGTCTCTTAGTGATGCACAAAGGAGACAGACTGGAAGGAAAATGTTTTGCTGATGACCCAATTTTTTAATGCAGCTCATGACGTGATACTGAGACACATGCAGCAGCAGGATCCCAGGCTCTATCTCTGCTAAGTTGACTGATGTCAGGGTGGTGGCCGGGGCACAACAGTTGCCTGTCACATCCTCGAGCAAAAGAGAGGGAAAATTATCTGGAGTTCGAGTCCTGACTGCTATCTAATGACCTTACAGGAAGTGTTATGATGGAATCAGTGTAATTACCCCCATACTGTAATAGTCCTCAAAGTTCAATGCAGTACTGAGGGAGTGCTGCATAGCTAGAGGTACCATCTTTTGGATGAAATGCTAAACTGGTGCCCTACTTGCTCTTTCAGGTAAATGTGAAAGAACAGCATGGCATTACTTGAAGGGGAGCAGGGAGTTCTCCCAGTATCCTGGCAAACATTTGTCATTTAGTCAACATCTCAAAAAACAGATTCTCTGGACATTTTTCTGTTGTTTGGTCCTTGTGCATTTTTTATGCTGTGTTTTCCTATACTACAATAGTGGTTTTATTTCAAAGGTACTTGATGGGCAATTAACCATTTTGGAATGTCTCAAGTGGAAGGCATTATATAAATACAAGTGCTTTCTTTTATTATTCAAACATTCACAAGAGCATATATAACATTACACACTAGGAGGGGTAAAAGGACAATTGAAGATGTAATGGAGTTCTTGAAACAGCTAGAATTTATATAGTACCCCTTGTGTAACAGAATATGAAGTGCTTTGCAAGAGAGAGTTGCATCCCAAGTGGGAAGTAATGTACTTAGTTAGGACAGGGAACCAAAAGCATTAGTCAATGGGATAGATCATAGGCATTTGAAAGGAGATAGGTAGGTAAGAAGGCAAAGTAGCTTTGGAAGAGTTTCAAATTGCAAATAATAGCTGAATGGCCCCTTAATTGCAAGAAGCTAGAGCTCCAGCATTTATCTTAAATTTCTTTTGTTCGTTCATGGGATGTGGGTGTCGCTGGCTAGGCCACCATTTATTGCCAATCCCTAATTGCCTTTGTTCAGAGAGCATTTAAGAGTCAGCTGCATTACTGTGGATCTGGAATCACATGTAGGCCAGACCAGGTGAATCAGAAGAATAGAGGAAATTATAAGTTGGGATCTTGAAGTTAACTTGAAAAAGCAACGGGAGCAAGTGAAATTGGGTAGGGCTGACAGTGGGTGCACTCAAGCTGCAGAGATTTTTGGTGGTGGTTCAGTTGGTAGCACACTTGCCTCTGAGTCAGAACATTCAAGTCCCACTCCAGGACTTGAGCACAACAATCTAGCCTGGCGCTCCAAGGAGTGCTACACTGTCAGAGGTGCTGTTTTTCAGATGAAAAATTAAAAGAACCTGTTTGCCCCCTCAGGTGAATATTAGAGATCTCATGTCACCGCACTATTTTGAACAGAAGCAGGGGAATTGTGCTCTGTATCTTGGCCTCAATGAACATCACAAAAACAGATTGGTCATTATCACATTGTTTGTGGGAGTTTGCTGAGCACAGATTAGCTACTGTGTTTCACAAGTGACTGCACTTCAAAAAGTACTTAATTAGCTGTAAAGTGCTTTGGCATTTCTGGTGATTGTGAAAGGTAAGTCTTGTTTTTCTTTTGAGTTCTGAATTAGCTAACCTGTTGGATAGGAGATACCTGCTGATAGAGCATTTGAAACATCAATGTTCAAAGTGATGAAGGCATGGATGATAGTTTCTGTAACAAAGTGGGTGAGGTAGGGAGTATAAATAAACAATGCCTAGGAGAAAGGAGGTCTTAGAGACAGGTTTGATATGGGATTCATGGCTCTGCTCACCAAAAAGGGCACATGCTTGTCTTATCATCTGAGTCAGCCTTATCAAATATCTAGAGATTGATTGAATCTTTGTCAGCACAACATTGCTGGCAAGAGCTAAACAGAGTGACTTTAGCATTATCAATATTGAATCGTAGGAAGCTGCAAGTCATCCAGGATTTAATGTTGGCCAAACAATCAGTGCAGTAACAGCTTTGGAATGAACAGTGGTGGCAAAGGAGAAAAGTTGGGCACCATCAGTGTACGTATAGAGGCTGACCTTGTGGATACAGCAAGCATTTGGAAGTTGACTCTATACTTGATGTTGCTGAAGGGTAGCATGTAGAATATGAATAGAAAGGCATCAAGGATATAGCAGTGCATATGCCAGAATTGACTGTGTGGGCATGAGGGAATAAATTCTGATGGGATTTAATAAGTATTGGTACAGAAAAGCTCGAACAAGGAGGGCAGCTAAAGGAAATCTGTGCAAGCCCAGATATATATATATAAATATATATATATATATAAAAAACACATGTTCCTTCTCTCAATTGCCAGTATCCTTTCCACGCTATCTTCTGATGTAATTAAGAGGAGTTATTTGTCTCTTTAAAAATATCGAGGAATGATTGCCTTAATAGCTTTTGATTCTTCCTTTAGAAATCTGCCACCTGTCCTTGCTGCCACTTTGATCCATGCTGCTATTGCACATGTGCTACAATTGGATATCCCTACGTTTAGAGACAAAAAGGAACCTGGTCAGGATGCGGAAGAGCTTGTCTGTAGGTATTTGCATTATTTTTTAATAACCTATGTTTTGGAATATGTTAAAACTAATGCTTTCTCTGGTCACATACTACTCTGCTTCTAGACAGTATTGCTTCACTGCCATCTTTTGGGGAGACAAATAACTATTTAACAAATGTCACAGTGCATCTGTTGAAAAGCATAAACGAGCTGTTATATCATCTACTTACACCTTTTCTGGTACAGGTGTTGCTGAGATAAGAAATAGGAGCTGGAGTAAGCCATTTGCTCTTGGTTCAATGTGACAATCGTTGATGATCTACCTCAACCTCACCTTCCTCCACTATCCCTTAGTTCCCTTGGTACCCAAAAATCTATCAATCTCTCTCTTAAATATACTTAACATCCAGATCTTGATGGGATAGAGAATTCCAGATTTGCTACCATTTGAAGAAATTTCTCCTCCTCTTGGCCCTAAAGAGCTGACCCCTTCTAGATTCCCCAGCAAGGGGAAACATTTCCTCAGCATCTACCCTGTTAAACCTCTTAAGAATTTTGTGCTTCAATTAGATCACCTCCCATTCTTCTAAACTCCAGGGAATATAGGCCTAGCCTACTCAATCCTTCCTCATAGGACTATCCTTTCACCCCAGGAAACAGTCCAGTGAACCTGTGTTGCACTTAGCATGCTAACTTTGTGATTCATTTACAAGAACCCTCTGAATGTAAACATTTCTCAGTTGCTCATCATTCAGAAAGTATTATGCTTTTTTGAAACATTTTTCTTACCAAAGTGGATAACTTCTCACATTGTATTCCAACTGTTGTGATCTTGCCCACTCATCCAACCTTCCCAAGTCCCTCTGCAGCATTCTATATCCTCGGTGGTTATTTTCTCATCTATCTTTGTATTGTCAGCAAACTTGGCTGCCTCTTACTCTGTCATTAAATTAAATTGTAAATAGCTACGGCCTGAGTGTTGATCCTCGCGGTACCCCAATAGCTACAATCTGTCAACCTGAAAATGTTCTCTTTATTCCTACATTCCATTTTCTGTCCATTAGCCAATCTTCAATCCATACTAATATTACCCTCAATACCACGTGTCCTAATTTTGTTTAATAATCTCTTGTGAGGCACCTTATTGATAACTTTTGAAAGTTCAAATACACTACATCCATTAGTTCCACCTTACCATCTTACTAATTACATCCTCAAAAAAATTCCCAACAGATTTGTCAAGCACTATTTCCCTTTCATAAATCCATGTTGACCCTGCTAATTATATTATGATCTTGAGTGTCCTGATACCACATCCCTAATAATAGATTCTAATATTTTTGCCTACAGCTGATGCTAAACTAACTGGCCTGTAATTCCCCATATTCTCTCTTCCTCCTCTCCTTAATAGCGGGATTATGTTTGCTAACTTCCAATCCTTGGAAGTTGTTCTAGAATCTAAGGAATTCTGGAATCTCAAAACCAATTAATCCACTAGCATCCACTGTCTTTTAAAATCCTAGGATTCAGGTCCATGGAATTCTTTGCCACTTAGCCCCTTTAATTTCCCCAGTACTATTCCTTTACCTATGCTGTTTCTTTTAAGCTCCTCGTTCTTGCTAGACTTTTGGTTTCTCATTATTTCCAGAATGTTTTTTGTCTTCTACCATGAAGACATACAACAGATTTCTTTTATGTCTTTGCATTTCCTTATTCCCCATTATAATTACACTGTCATTACCTCTAATGGGCCCATGTTTACTTTTATTAATATCTTCCTCTTTATGCACCTAATGAAACAGTTATTATTTGTTTTTGTCCTTGCTAATTTACACTCATTCTCTTTTCGCTCTCATTAATTTGCTGGTCCTCTTTTGCTGATTTATAAAATCCTCCCAATCTTCAGGTTGCTACTCTTTGACAACATTGTTAGCCTCTTTCTTTAATCTAACACCATCTTCAACTCTTCTTGTTAACTACAATTGGAGTGCTTTTTGTGTGGATTTTTTGTGCTTCAAAGGAATGTTTATTTGTTACAAACTTATATCATCTTTAAATGCCATTATTTGTTTACAGTCACATTTTTTAATGTAGTTTCCCAATCTCCCTTTGCCAGCTTGCCCTTGTACCTATGTAGTTTGCTTTGTTTAGATCTCAAACCCTAGTTTCAAACTTAATCAAATCACCTTCAAATTCAATATAAAATTCTATTATATTGTGGTCACTTTTCCCTAGTAACCCTTTGACTGCAAGATTATTAATTAACCTTTTCTCATTGCACAATTCTAGATCCAAAATAGCTTGTTCCCAAGTTGGTTCCTTGACGTACTGATTCAGAAAACTATCTTGTATGCATTCCATAAACTCATCCTCCATACTATTACTGCAAATTTGGTTTACACTGTCTATGTAGGTTGAAGTCCCCCATGATTACTGTATTACCTTTGTTATACGTGCCTCTAATTTCCTAGTTTATACTCAGCCTTGCACTACAACTGCTGTTCAGGGGTTTATAAACAATACCGCCAATATTTTCTGCCCCTTGCTGTTTCTTTGCTCCCCCAAAACTGATTCTACCTTGATTTTCTTAGCCAAAATCCTTACTACTCTATTCCAGCCTTCCTAATAGCTTTTTCTGTTTTGGCTTCCTCTTCTAAAGGTTAACCATCCTGGAAAATTTATTTCCCAATCTTGGTCACATTGCAACTATGACTCTAATGGCTCTTAGATCAAACCTATTAATCTGTGCTATTAATTCAAGTAATTTGTTGCAAATGCTTTGTGCATTTAGATGTGCCTTGAGGTTTGACTTTTTTCTAATTTTCCTTGATGTCACCATAGTCACTAATGCCTTATTTCCTTTGTTCCTCCTTTCTGTCCCTGCCTGATCCAGTGTGCTTATTTTTTACCCCAAATTCTGCTCTGCTGCAGAGCCTTGGCATTTCTCTTGCTGCTTTTGAATTTTCCCTTTTCTAAATCCTCCCCTTCACTTTTAGTTTAAAGCCCTATTTACTGTCCTAATTATTCAATTCACCAGGACACTGGTCCTAGTCTGGTCTAAGTGAAACCTGTTCCAGTGGAGCAGCTCTTTCCCCGTACTGGTGCCAGTGGCCTGAGAAGTGCAGCTTCTAGCTTCTTGTCCAGCATATGCCAATTTGCATGTGACTCAGGTAGTAGTCCAGAGATATTACCTTTTTTTGAGGTTCTGCTTCTTAATTTGGATCCTGTCTTTTCAAATTCTCTCACCAGAACTTCATTACTGGTCCTACCTATATTGTTGGCTCCTATGCAGACCATTTACATAAGGTCAAACAGATTAGAAGGTTAACAGAGTAGCTGAAAGAGTTGTGTTGATGGCAGTGGTATTCCTACGTAGACCACAACAACTGGATCCTCCCCGTCCCTCACCAGGTTCTTCTCTAGGCACAAGGGGCTGTCTTTAACCATGGCAGCAGGCAGGAAACACAAGCTTCAACTCCCTGCAGTGGCTTCCGAGAATATTATCAATTCCATGACTATAATGTCTCCTATCACTACAGCACTAAAATTGAGGACTAAGGCTCCTCCACTGCATCCTGGATCCCCATTTCTGTCTGACTGTCAGCCACACCCTCCTGACCATGACCAACTTCAAAGTTTTACTTAATCTAAGAGGTGTGACTGCCCCCTGGAACAAGTGCCTAGATAACTCTTAACCTCCCTCATGCACCACAGCCCGGACTCTAGCTCAACGATTCTGAACCAAACTTCCTCGAGCTGCAGACACTTAACAGACATATAGGTTATCTGGGATCGCAGTGCTCTCCACAGGCCCCCACATGCTGCAGTTACAGCACACCACCTGCCCTGCCTATCTAACCATGTTAAAATATTTATTTGGTTACTTAATATTTTTAATTTAATTAGTTATTTTAATTCTAATTGGTTTACCTAGTTTAGCTTACTAATTTAAAGTAAAGACAAAAAAATCTGTAATATTTGCTAATCAATCACCTATCTGTTTTCCTGTGATGCCATTCTTTAATGGTTTTTTTTTAAAGCTTTGGCTCCCAAATCTCCACTCTGATTCTCAGTTTCTGCTCTTTTCAAACCTCCACGTTGGTTCTTTGCTCCTGCTCTTTTCAATTTAAGAAAAAAACTCACCAGCTGCTCACCAATCACCTGGTACTCCCTTACCTCCAGGCTCTCCAATTGTTTACTTGTTTCCCAATTGGTCACAATTTTATTGATTTAGGAAAAACTGATATGACCAGCTGTGTCACTCAATGCATTAAACACTAGCCACATGTGGCTAAATGCACTTTTGACTAGTGAATAAAACATGAGTAATAGACATCATGATGTGATCTCAGTACTCCATTGCATGGATAAATGCATGTGTACTGTAACTGTTTTGTTTGGTAAAATGATATGACGAAGGGCAACTTTCTTGATTGTGTGTTTTACTTCCTTGGTTACTTGCTATAATGGTTTGTAATATTGGTGAAAATGTTGGATATCACCATTAAAGCACCAACATTGAATGGAGAGAGGAACATCCATCATGGTCAACTTGACCAATCAATTTCAGCCAATAAAGAGCATCTCCAACAGGACACATTATTGCAAAGGGCAAGCAGCATCCAGCTGCCTTTTGGATGGAGAGGAGGGTCTGGCATATCTCATTGAGTCAACATTCTGAGCAATGGAAGTCAAAGTACCGCTTGCAATTGCTGGACAGGAAACTAGAAGGTGCACCAAGATATATGCTGTGTCTGGTAAATTGTTAATAGAATTGGAAAGGTTTGTTGAGAGAGAAATACTGCAAAATTTCACACTGATTGTAACTGAGGAGCATTTACCTGTATTGTGTGTGAAGTGTTTTCTACTAAATTTAGTGCATGTGGTCAAAATGGTGTTGCTGTCACCACACCAATGGCTAGTAAACAAATACTATTAGGCAGCACTACTTTAAATCTGGTCAGAGGGCCTTATTATTTTGTTATAGAACTGCTTCCTTGGAGGTATTCACATTTAAACTGGTTCCTGCTTGCACTGTGCCAAAGGTACAGTGAAAGACATCAGCGTAATATCATTTTGAATTACAGCTTCACCTTGGAGGCAACCCTGCCACTAGAACAGGAACTGCAATATGAACGTCACCAGATCAAAATGTGTACTATGCATTCAATAACCCCTTCCCTCAATCAAAGGTAGAGATTCAAAAATTACAGACATTGCTTCTTAAAATACTGTTTTGAACTTAAACCTCTCAAAAGTTTCACTTGGATCTGATCCTCGCAAACCTTTTCAATAGGATTAATTAAACACTTATTTTTACAACAGCCATTTCTTCCTAAAAATATTTCCATGTCTAAACTGACTTTTGTGAAGGGAGAACAATTGAGACCAGAGATTGAAATATCACATTTAAGTTCTAATTCGTGGCAATGATCCTGTAAGGCTGTACTTCCTGTGTAGTTTTCTTGGCTGCTTAAGAATAAGTAGTGGTGTGGTGCAATTTTCCAAACCAAAGGAATGATTCCTCTTTGGAAGATTATACATGTGGCATTGCGTCACTCTTACCTACTTTCTCTCAACTCTGGGATGGAAACCATCTGGCCCTTGGGATTTGTCATTCCTTAGCGCCAACAATTTCTTCATTACTGTTGTTTTACTTTAATTTCAATATTAATTTCCATGCTTTTTCAGCAATGCAAAGTAATTATTCAATATATCAATCATTTCCTTATTTTCATTTAAAATATCACATCAGTTTTCAAGGGCCCCTCATTGCTGCTGACCACTTTCTTTTTCCTAATACAATTGTAAAGTAAATTGTGTTAATTTTGATATCCCCTCCAAGTTTATTTTCATACACTTTTTGTATCTCTCTTGCTATCTGTTTTGCCTTCCTTTGGCCTTTTGTATCTCCCCAGTTGCCAAGACCTGTGCTTTTTTGTTGTCTGCTTTTCTTTTAGTTTTTGTCTTTTGCCTCTTGTCATCATGGACTTTTTTTGACGAGTTAGAGCACTTGCCTTTAGGGGTATAAACTGGTTCTGTATCTCACTAAATTATTTTTTAAACACTTCCCACTGACCTTTGGTCAAGTTACCCATTAACAGATTTTTGCAGTTTATTCTGAAAATGCTTAAATCTTAAATTGTAGTCACTGGTTTCGCACTTCCTCCTTTCAAACAGACTGTGAACTTAGTCATTTTATGACTACTAGTAGCTTAACACTGTGCACATTTGTCTGTTAACTAAATCTGGCTCATTGCCTGCCTCCTTGATTATGTGACATTGCTGCAGAACTATCCAGAAAACTCAAGAAATTTGCTACCTTTCTCACACGAGCTAGTTTGCTTATCCTAAGCTACATGATAGTTAAAATCCCCCAGTAAAACCACTCTGCCGTTGCTTTTTGCTTGCTCAACCTCTGCATTTATACATTCTGCCACTTCATAGCTGCTACGAGGGAGGCTATTACAAAACTCCCATACAGATATTGCCGCTTTCTGTATTGACTCCATGACTCTGGCTACTTTTCCCATTGTCTGTGATGTAAAGACGTGGATGAACGAAATTTTCCTTTAGTCATACTTTTTGATTCTGGCAAACACCTCCCGCCAGCTCCAGCTCTCTCCCTATTTGTCACCTCCATCTTAACCCAGACATGTGGAGCATTGATTTTTTTTTCTCTCAACTCTTGAGCTCAATTTCCTTTCCCCACATCTAATTTGCCATCAAAACCTCCACAAATCTGCCTTCCTGCATTTCTACTTATCCCAATCTCTACCCCTACTTCCTCCCCCAGTCATTGAACCCCCTAATACACATTTTTCAGCTTGTGGATGAACTCCTCTAAAACTCTCCTTGCCAGCTTCCCTGCTTCCGCCATTCCTAAATTTCATCCAGTCATCCAGAACGCTGTGGCCCATGTTCTTGATGGTATGAAAGTTCATATCCCTGTCATTTCTGTCCTCACCAAGCTCCATTGGCTTCCCAAAGCTCAGAAAATCAATTAAGATTTTGCCTTCAAATCCCTCCATGGCCTGCCCAATGCACGCCACCCCTCCATTTGTCTGTCCCCTCCAGCCCTATGTATGTGCATACACCATTAGTTTCTTCAACACCCAGCCAATTTCTTGCTCATCACTCCTCTATTAGCAGCCACTCCTCTGGCTGCATTATCTTCCCTCATGAAAGCCCTTTTTCAGCACCTCTGACTTTTCATCTCATTATGACCCTCTATTCAAGCATTCTTTTCGCCCTCTTTTTTTTTCCTCCTAGCCCACTCCATATCTACATTGTCTTGATCTTGAAAAACTTTGTTTACGAGAAGTTAAAGATGGTACTGTTCCTGAACACTAAATGGCAGACTGGAGAGCAGCTGCAGATTGCTGGGATGTACACTTTCCTAAAGATTGCTGCTTTGAAAGCAATAAACTTAGTGTATGGTCCTTCAATTCAACTTATTGCCAGTTTTCTCATGAAGCACTTGTCAGCTTTTCTGTGATTATAGCATCTTAAACAATTGGCTCAACATTTATCATTATTGGATTTACCTGTTGGCTTAGATTGATAATTCATTATGGCTGTTATTTTTGGGGTTTCCAACCTGTGTTGGAATTAAGCCACAAAGTTTTTTTAACCTGTGTTATTGTACTGCTTTGCTGTAATTTGTATAAGGAGGTCAAGCTATTGAGAATGTTAGATGACCTACATTTGATGTTGCTTTTCTTTGAATGTAGTGCAGCACCTACTTGAAAAGCACCCTTCAAAAGGACAGTTTCCCCTGATTTTCTTTTTCTTTTCTCTCCCCCCACCCCCCTGCCACTTATTTTGGTCTTTCTGTAATTTGGTTGAACTGCATTCACTAAATGTGAGATGCCATACCAGATGCAACTCTCCAAACTGCAGTATAATACGGTTTCCTTTTTAATGAGCATAATGTAGTTTTATTACTTGGGGACCAAATGCCTCATTTCAGTGAAATTAACAGTCTAGCAATCTTGCAGCAGCACTGGTAAAATAAGAAAATACCAGACGCGCCCAGTTTAATGTGCCTGAGGTTACTACTTATTATGCAATTCAGTACATGAAGTAAAGTCACTTCCTCAATCTGCATAATTCAGACAAATGGCATAGTATAAAAAGCAAGCTGATTATATCTTATACTGAATGAAAAGTATATCAGAACTCAGTACGTTGCTTGGAAGAAAGAAAGAGGGCAGACCTTTTCCTCGCAAAACACATTTTTAATTTTACTTGCACTTGTGCCTTGAATGCATTTTTTTTTAATGTTACCAGTAAATGTAATTCTGTGAGAAAGCAGAAAACAAATGAAGAAATTTATTCTTGATCACTATTGTAATTTGTTTACACTGGAAAAAATAATTCAATGATTTGAATTAAACATTGTAGATAACGAGTGAAAAGTTATTGAAAATTGAATTTAGTAACTTTTTAAAATTGAGGAGTGAACTGTAGTTAACACTTCGGCATGAATTTTCGCAGGGATGGAGCCGGTCTGTGGTTTAGCCAAAATGCTGCTGGAGCCCTGATTCTGGAAGTCCCACCCCTGGACCCAGCATCTACCATTTTCACCTGGGGTGGAGGTGGTGGTGGTGAGCGAGGGTGGGTTGTGGTATGCACATCAGTGGTTCACTGAGGCAGCTGCACAGTTAAAAGTGCAATTGCCTTCAGTTATTTTCAATTTTTGTTTATGGGATGTCCAGAACATGACTTGCGGTCTTCACACTTTTCTGGAGAAGGTCAAAACTTACTGGAGTCTTTGAAAGAGGTCTGGCGGCACCTTTTGTGGGGAGGGGTCGGTGGTAGGTGGAGAGGTGGGAGGTCCAGGGGCACCTTTTTGGAGATGTAAATAGACATTAATGTGTGTAGAAAGTGGATAAACTCATTGGAACTGTCGAGGCATTCAAATTTCCTGGACCTTAAATTTAAAAAAAAGGTCTGCAGTTTAAAAACAGATCAGTGCTTGCTATTTCACTCTGTTGACTTAAGCCTGCAGGCTATCATTATAGGATTTGTGCTGATTTCACAACCTATCATCACAATGGGTCCTGAGGCCTGTCCATGGTGGATACTGGGTGATTTGGCACGGAGGGTGTAAAGGCAAAGGGTGATGAGTGGGGTGGAGCATTGGTTGGCATGAATTGGCAATAAGTTGGCATAGGGATGATAAAGGACCATGGGGCAGGGTAGAGGGGCATAGGTTGGCATGGAGGGTGCGAAGGGCCATGTGGGGGTGGGGGCATGGGTTGGCATGGATGTGGCATTGGGGGGGGGGGGGGAGAGGAGGAGTGAGGGCTAGAGGGATGGTTTTTGTTTTGAGTTTTTTTAACAGCCAGGACAAAGTCCCGAGCACCAAGGCAGGCCTTTCACACAGCCCTCTTCTGGCACAGTCCCTGTGGCTTTCTCAGCTCCATTTCCAGGGGAGTGGGCCCAACTCCAGTTAACACTCGACATCCCCGGAACAAAAATTAGAACATCCAGGGCACGTTCTCCTGAGTCAGGTTTGTGGAGCCAGAAATTTTCCTGACTCTGGAACAGAAATCCAGACCTTAATTGAACACCTTTATTGACTAGACTTGACATGAGTTCTGTGTGAGGATCCTAATCAAAATTAACATGGACCATGTCAATTCAGCTCTCAATGGGCATGTTTATGTAGCACAAAACAGCCCATAGTTTAACAAGTTTCTGCTGTATTTTCAGTATCACTGAGGGGGAACAAAATGTGGTAGTTGTGAGAAACAAGAATGTACAGAAGTGTCAAGTGAGGCACATTAAATACAAGTAACGTTAACATTGAACTGGTATTGTGATACAGTCTGATCTTGGTTTGTTTGTTCCCAACGGTGAGTGGAAAGTATTATGTTTCCCAGTACAGATGGTTTTCTCTGAGCAGCACCAAAAGGAAAAAGGCTACTAAAGAGTTAAGGAACAAATGGGATTATTGTAATTGTGAAACTATTGGATAATTTGGCTGCCTGGTACCTTTTACAGGGACCAGGAATAAAATCCAAGACCTCTTCTAGTTGGTCTTTGCTGCACAGGCAGTGTCTTTACTCACTCTGGTCCATTTCAAATTGAATCGAAAATTTTCTCCCTTGTGATGCAGTAAATGTTTTGATCACTTTTACCTCTGTACAAAAATCTACATATGGAACTTCTCTCCAATCTCTCACAACCTTCACATACTGGGATATTGAAGGATTGGCATTAAACTATACAGATCAGAAGGACCGGCAGAAGGTGGAATTTGAATTCAATAAAAAATCTGGAATTAAAAGTCCATTGTCGATTATTGTAAAAACCCATCTGGTTCACTAATGGCCTTTAGTCCTTACCTGGTCTAGCCTACATGTGACTTCAGACCCACAGCAATGTGGTTGACTCTTAAATGCCCTCTGAAATGGCCGAGCAAACCGCTACGACACAAAAAAGGAATTAAACCGGACAGGCCACCGGGCATTAACCTAGGCACTGGAAACAACAATGGCAATCGCAGTCCTGTCAACCCTAGAAACCCTGCAGAAGTCCTCCTTACCAACATCTGGGGGCTAGTGCCAAAATTGGGAGAGTTGTCTCACAGACTAGTCAAGCAACAGCCTGGCATAGTCATCCTCATGGAATCATACCTTACAGATAATGTCCCAGACTGCTCCATCACCACCCTTGGATATGTCCTGTCCCACTGGCAGGACAGACCCAGCAGAGGTGGTGGCACAGTGGTATACACTTAGGAGGGAGTTGCCTTGGGAGTCCTCAACATCTGCTCTGGACCCCATGAAGTCTCATGGCATCTGGTCAAACCTGGGCAAGGAAACCTCCTGCTTATAATTACCACATACTGCCCTCCCTCAGCTGATGAATCAGTGCTCTCCATGTTGAATATCACTCAGAGGAAGCACTGAGGGTAGCAAGGGTGCAGAATGTACTTTGGGCGGGGGCCTTCAATGTCTATCACCAAGAGTGGCTCGGTAGCACCACGACTGACCGCGCTGGCCGAGCCCTAAATCTTACAGCTGCTAGACTGGGTCTGCAGCAGTTGGTGAGGGAACCAACAAGAGGGAAGAACATACTTGACCTCATCCTCAGCAACCTGCCTGCTGCAGATGCATCTACCATGACCGTATCGGGAGGAGGGACCACCGCACAGTCATTGTGGGGACGAAGTAACGCTTTCACATTGAAGATACCCTCCATCGTGTTGTGTGGCACTACCACTGTGCTAAATGGGATAGATTTCGAACAGATCTAGCAACTCAAGACTGAGCATCCATGAGGCGTTGTGGGCCATCAGCAGCAGCAGAATTGTACTCAAACACAATCTGTAACCTTATGGCCCAGCATATCCCCCACTCTAACCCCTGTCAAGCCAGGGGATCAACATGGGTCATGAGTCTTGGCCACAATATTTCTGCTCCATTTATTTTCTTGTGGGGTGGGAAAATGATGCACCATGCAGGTACTGTGATTAGTGAGTATGTGGTATCTTCCTACTCCTCAGAGAAACATACTGTACAAGAGTGATTCCCTTAACTGGCGGGGAAGGTTGGGGGTGGGGGGGTTTATGCTTTTTTTCATGTTTCTTGACCAGTTTTTCTTTCAGTTTCCTAATGCACTGGCATTGCAAAGAAATTCTTTCTCTGTAGCTTGTCTGCATAGTTTAATTATCATTTTGTTTCGTAACACAACCACTCCTTACATCTCCCACACACTTTTTATTGTTTATTCTACTATCTGTGTACAATTCATGATCATCTTTGCTTGGTGAGCACAAACTATACATACAGAAGACTGTGGTGCAAATGAAGGGTATTTAAAATGGAATCCAAAATTGAAAGCTGAAGTTGAATTAGCTGAAACTTGACATTTTATCTCAAGTCTATTCAAATTTACTCCAGTAAGTTTTTGTTGTTTTAATGTCCTGGTGAGTCAGGTCTATTAATTCTTCATATTTAAATAATGGTCAGGTTTTGTTTTTGAACTTTCCAAACCAATTGGTACTCGCATAATTCTGGAGAACTCTGCATTGACATTGACTCTACAGAATCCCATATCATGTGAATTCATCTGGAAGGTTGGCAGTATTAAAAAACATACTAATGACTGTTGTTATTACAAAAGGCTTGCTGAGTTTCAGAATCACCACCTTTTGTCAGTTCTGACCAGTCATCAGTGCTGGATAAATGCCTGCTTGCCTGTCAATTGAACAAGTTGCATACTGGCCTGCTCTAGTGCTCTGAAAATACAGTTCTCTGTTGTCACGGGAGCAAAAGGTTTTTGGTATTGTATTTAAAACTCCCCTTTTATCATCAAGGACAGAGTGATTAAGCAAATGAACTAGTATGAACAGATTGAAGAGAGTTGTCATCTATTTGTGAAGGATAGATTATATCTGACTAACCTAGTTGAATTTTTTGAGGTCACACAACATGGTAGATAGGGGAGTGTATAAATTTTGTCAACATGGACTTCCAGAAGACATTTGATAATGTTCCACACAAGTTATCAGAAAAATGAGTGCTTGGAATTGGAGGTAGCCTTGTCGTATGGATTTGTAATTGAGCAGTATGGAATCGAAGAATGGTTACAGTGCAGAAGGGGGCCATTTGGACTACTGTGTCCACACCAGCTCTCTTGCAAGAGCAAATTTGCTAATCTCACTACATTGCCCTTCCCCAAAGCCCTGAAAATTCTTTCTCTTCTTCAGGTGTTTATACAATTCCCTTTTGAAAGCCACAGTTGAATCTCTCTCCATCACACACTCATGCTGTGTATTCCAGAACCGAACCACTTGCTATGTGGGGCTGGGGGTTGGGGGACATTTTTCCTCATGTCGCTGTTGGATCTTTTACCAATCACCTTAAATTGATGTCCTCTGGTTCTTGATCCTTCTGCCAATGCGAACAGTTTCTCTCTCTCTGCTCTGTTTAGACTTCTCATGCTTTTGAATGCCACTATCAAAACTCCTCTCAACCTTCTCTAATAAAAATCTCAGCTTCTCCAATCTATCCACTTAACTGAAGTCTCTCATCCCTGGAACTATTTTTGTAAATCCTTTCTGCTGCTGCTTCAAAGCCTTCACATCCTTTCTAACATGTGATGCCCAGAATTGTACACACTACTGTAGTTGAGGCTGAACCAGTGTTTTGTAAGTTCATCATAATCTCCTTGCTTTTTGTATTCTATTCCTCTATTTATAAAGCCCATGACCCTCTATACCTTTTTTAACTACTTTATCAACCTGATCTTCAACAATTTGTGCGTACACAACCGCGGCTGTGTGGCCTTCTGCACCCTCCCTGCCCTGGGCCTCTGACACTTACCTGGATCTCCGGTTCCTGGGACTGCCTCAAGCAGCTTGTGTACTTCCTTTTCCAGCCGCTGGAGGGACTGCAGAGATGCTCACCAATCTGATTGGCCAACAACTTTCCAAGGCGGGCCTTCCACGTGAGGGGCGGAGGTCCCGCATACTGCCAATCAACACACATTTGAGCGTAAAATGGCTGCGGGGCAGCTGGAGTTGGGTGGGTAGGTGTTCCCTGTGCTGAGCCCCTGCCATCATAAAAATTCAGGCCCAGGATTTAAAAGTTTAAAATGGGCACAAGTTACATAAACTTGCCTTGTATATTCCCTTCAGCCAAGGTTAAGGGTGCGCTAATTTAGAGTAAATACAGAAAAATTACCCCCTCTAGTGGGGAAACCTGGAAGAAGGGGCACCATTGTAAAATTAGAGTTAGTGATTCAGGAGAGAAATCAGTAAGCTGTTTCCATGCAAGAGTAGTAGAAATCTGGAACTATCGTCCAAAAGACTGAGTGCTGGATCAATTGAAATTATCAAGACTGATCAGCTTTTATTTTGAGTAAGCGTATCAAGGAATATGGACCATAGTTGGGTAAATGGAGCTAAGGTACCGATCAACCATGATCTAATTGAATCATGGCACGCATTCAAGCTCTGGACTACTCTTGTTACTATATTTCTACCATCAACTTGATGTTGTGAACTGTCTCCAGTGTAGCGAAAGAGAGTTTACATAGTTAACTTTATGCCAGCACAGCTTTATAGTATAATATCAGTGGGCTTTTGCTTCTTGAACCCATCATGTTTTTATGCCAGTGAAAGGCAGACAGGTAGGCACTTCATCCATGTAGCTATTCTGTATGTTAACCTTGATGGCAAATATTGACTTAATTTGTTTGTACAGGAGACACCACTGTTGAGCCTAATCCTGTTCTCACTTTTTCCCATGCACGTCCACATTCCAGCAGTGGTCTGTGCAGGAAGTCTAACTGACTTAATTTTGTTTTCCATAGTCAAGGCGTGCTGAGAAATTCCAGCAGCCTTCTGACCTCTGTCACAACTTTATGCTGTGCAGTACAGTTATAAACTAAACTAACAGAGCCTGAATTTTCAAACAACTTGCTTACATACCTTCAGCTGAAGTTCATGGGGACCTCAAGAGTTGGTTAAAAGTATACATGTCAGAGAACGGATGGGCTTACAAAAAGTGTTGAAGCTTTTTGAAGGAGAGGAAGTAAATAACCACATCTTCACACTTGCTTTGTGACTAAAACTATTTCTTTTATACAAGGAGTTAATGATCTAAGTTGTATGCAGATCCTCAGTGGAAGGGTGACACCTACAGCTTTTGGCCAAAACTGCAGCGTGAAAGCTGTCCTAGAGAAGGTGTAACGCAGTGGACATAGTGGTACAGCAGTACAAATGCAGTATTTCTTGCCCAAAAATGATTTGCAAACATTGCTTCATTCTTTGTTTCGTCAGTATCATATTGGACCTGAGGATGTAAATGTCATGGGCAAGAAAAGGCAATTGGCATATTAAAGCTCATTCCTCCACTTTCTTAATGCTGCCTTTTCAATAATATCAATAGATCTACTATGACATTTGATTCACCCCATGTGATATCAAGAAATGGCTGAAGGCACTGGATGCAGCAAAGGCTGTGGGCCCTGACAACATCCCAGTGCTCTACAACTAGCATCGCTCCCAGGCAAGCTGTTAGTGCATCTGCAACACTGGCATCTACCCAGCAATGTGGGAAAATTGCCCGAATATGTCTTGTCTACAAAAAGCAGGACAAATCCAATTAGCACCCATCAGTCTACCCTCGATCGTCAGCAAAGTGATGGAAGATGTCATCGATGATGGCTTTCAAGCGGCACTTACACAGTAATTGGCTCACTGATGCTCAGTTTGAGTTCTGCCAGGCCCACTGGACTCCAGACCTCATTACAGCATTGATCCAAACATGGACAAACAATTCTAGAGGTGAGAGTGACTGCCTTTGACATCAGGACAGCATTTGACTGTGGCATCAAGGAGCCCCAGCAAAATTGAGAAGTCATTTGGAATCGGGAAGAAAACTCGCCACTAGTTGGAGTCATACCTAGCACAAAAGAAGATGGTTATGGTTGTTGGGACCAATCATTCAGCCCCAGGACATCACTGCAGAAGTTCTCTGGGTAGTTTCCTGGCCCAACCAACTTCAGCTGCTTCAACAATGACCTTCCATCCACCATAAGGTCAGAAGTGAGGATGTTCATTGATGATGGCACAGCATTCACTACCATTTGTGATTCTTCAGCAACTGAAGCAGCCTTTGTCCACATGCAACAAGGCTTGGACTGACATATGATGTGAAATGTTACTTGCCACTTAAGTGCCCGGCAGTGACCATCTCCAACAAGAGTGAATGCAACCATACCCCCTTGACATTCAATGGCATTACCATTGCTGAATCCCCACTATCAATCCCCTGGCAGTTACCATTGCTGGCCATATGAGTACTTTCACAATACTGATGTACAAGAATGTGACAAGATCAAAATTCAGATTCATTAAAACAAACAGGCAAGAGCTTTGTTCAATAAAAGCAGAAGATGCTGGAAAAACTCAGGCCTGACAGCATCTATGGAAAGAGAAATAGTTAATGTTTTGAGTCCTTATAACTCTTCAGAACAGAGCTTTATTTAATCCTATAGTAACTTCATAACAGGAAACAGCAAATATTTTTTCAGTTGCAAGTTTACGAAAACTGCATTGTCACTCACACTGGGTTATGTAACATCAACACAAACGTTTGTGATGTGGAGGACACCATGCAAAAAACATGAAATGAACTAAACTTTAATCATGTTCCATTCTAACCCTTCTGAATGGGAATGCTATAAAAAGGATGTCCGGACACACTGCCTCAAAAAAGGCAAATAAACAGAAACAACTAGGAATTCACTTTCATTTCTTGCTGATTCTGATAATGGCCATTATGTGCTAGGACACCAGCCATAACGACTGTTACCATGGTTTTGCTAGACTTGTATCTTGCCAGCCCTTTGTGACATATCCAAATCTTTTTTTCAGGGTTATTATTGACTACACTCTGAGCACATTGTTTTCTTATCAGAATGTTTCAAATGACTTCCAATGAATTATCTTATTTGCATTGAAGTTCATTATTAAATTTCACACATTGGTGTCCATCTTTGAAAACTAGTGTTATTAATGAACATGAGAACATTGCTTCAATTTGCACAATGTTGTCTCAGTTATATCTATCATATATATTCTATCAAATGATAGTTCTAATGTCCATTGCTCCAACATTAATTTCAGGTCAATTTTAAGTTTAACCGCTAAAATCCCTTCAGCATTGAAGAAATATTTATATAAATACTGTGGCTACATGAACAGGTCAGAGGCTGAGAATTCTGTGGCAAGTAATTCACCAAAGCCTGTCCGCCATCTACAAGGCGCAAGTCAAGAGTGTGATGGGATATCTCCACTTGCCTGGATGAGTGCAGCTGCAACATTTGAAACTTAATGCCATCCAGGACACAGCAGCTTGGTTGATTGGCACCCCACCCATCACCTTAAACATTCACTCCGTCCACCACTGGCAGCAGTGTGTACCATCTACAAGATGCACTGCAGCAACTTTCCAATACTACTTTGACGGTGCCTTCCAAACCTGCGGAATCTACCATCCAGAAGGACAAAGGCATGGGAACACCAGAGCCTGCAAATTTTCCCCTGAGCTGCACTCCATCCTGACTTGGAACTCTATCGCCCTTCCTTTGTCGCTGGGTCAAAAACCTGGACACCCACTTCCCCCACCCTCTTACAGCACCGTGTGTACCTAACCAGATGGCCTGCAGCTGTTTAAGAAGGTGGCTCACCACCACCTTCTTGAGGATAATTAGGAATGGGCAACAAATGCTGGCCTTGCCAATGACGTTGACATCCTATGAAAGAATTTTTAAAAATTGCTCATGATGTTCGATTATACTGTTGGAGGGAGCGCTAGGGAGGGGAAAACAATGTATGTACTTGCTAAAAGATTTTGGAAAGTGAGAGATGTGCTTGGACTGAACAAGCTAAGTACTGATTTGATTTCTCGAAAATAAACGTTTCTCTCAAATTTTATTATTGAATCTAAAATTATCTGTACTTTGATTATAGATCTATAGTTAACTGAATTATATTGCCTGAAAGTTATGGCTCCTTGTTTTAAGCAACAATTATTTTTCTTGCAATATTAATCATAATTTTCCTTTATAATTACATCTGTTTTCTTACAGTTGGATGAAATACAATGTTTTGAACAAAAGAAATAGAAATTATCATTTCCCACAAAGCCTCCTTAAATACATTAAGCAGGTTATTGTTACTTTGACCAAGTGGTAGCAATCCTACCTCTTAAGTCAGAAGATTGTGGTTTCATTCTAGGGCTTGTATACATAATCTAGCCTGACACTTAAGTGCAGTCTCATTGTCAGAGATGCAGTCTTTCACATCAGGCCCTGTACAGAAACAAGAGTAGGTCATTCGGCCCCTTGAGCCAATTCTGCCATACAGTTAGACCATGGCTGATCTAATGCTTATTCAGCAGCATATGAAAGATCAAGGAATTGCAGAAGGTCTAGAAAGAGGAACTAAAACATTAGCTGAAAATATTTTCAAAAGAATTTTGATTCTAATTTCTTGCTGAAATTAACATGAGTTAATAACAACACACTTTTGATCTCATGAAGGCGTCCTTGGTATGTGATTTATAATGTAATTGGCATCTATATGTTGTATGCACTGCATGTAAGGTGTTGTGTTTTATTATCTCATTGACTTGATTTAATAAAGGAATAGTAACCAGAATTTCCAAGTTTCCTCGTCCCCATTTGTATTAGAGATAAAGGATGTATGACATCCTGTAATGCATATGACAACATCCTATATAAATTCAACATACTACATTTTATCAGTACCAGAGGTTCTAGGATGGCACCTGAATGGATCTTTATTAAGTATTGGAGCAATTTTATAAGTTCCACATTTACTGGTGATAGCTGTTTAATTGTCCACTTTGAATTGGCAGGTTTTAGGAACATAGGAATGTAGGGCCATTCAGCCTGTCGAGCCTGCTCCACCATTCAACGCAATCATGGCTGACCAAACACTTCAATGCCTTTTACCCACACTATCCCCATAACCCTTTACATTATTGTTAATCAGAAATCTATCAATCTCTGTTAAACATTCCCAATGACTGAGCTTCCATGGCCCTCAGGTAGAGAATTCCAAAGATTTACAACCCTGCGTAAAAAAAGTTCTCCTCATCTTGGTCCTAAGTGGCATCCCCTTATTTTGAAATTGTGTCCCCTGGTTCTTACTCCCCAGCCAGGGGAAACATCTTACCTGCATCTACCCTGTCTATTTAAGTATTTTGTAGGTTTCAATGAGATCAGCTCTCATTCTTCGGAACTCTAGAGGCCCAGTTTCCCCAATCTCTCTTCATAAGACAATCCCACCATCCCCGGAACAAGTCTGGTGAACCTTTGTTGCACTCCCTCGAAAACAATAATATCCTTTCTGAGGTAAGGGGACCAAAACTGCACAGTACTCCAGGTGTGGCCTAACCAAGCTTCTATACAATTGAAGCAATACTTCATTGCTCCTATACTCAAATCCTCTTGTGATTAAGGCTAACATTCCATTAGCCTTCCTAATTGCCTGCTGCACCTAGAGGCATAGAGGTCTACAGCACAGAAAAGAGACCCTTCGGCCCATCGAGCCTGTGCCAGTCAAACGAGTACCTAACTATTCTAATCTCATTTTCCAGCACTAGGCCTATAGCCTGTATGTCATGGCATCGCAAGTGCCCTTCCAAATACTTCTTAAATGTTATGAGGTTTTCTGCCTCTACCACCCTTTCAGGCAGAGAGTTCCAGATTCCCACCATCCACTGGGTGAAAAATTTCTTCCTCACATCCCCTTTAAACCTCCTGCCCCTTACCTTAAATCTATGCACCCTAGTTATTGATCCCTCCACCAAGAGAAAAGTTCCTTTTTGTCTACCCTGTTGATGTCCCTCATAATTTTATACACCTCAATCATGTCCCCCCCCCCACTCAATCTCCTCTGCTCCAGGGAAAATAACCCCTGTCTATCCAATCTCCTCATAACTAAATCTCTCCAGCCCAGGCAATATCTTGGTAAATCTCCTCTGCACTCTCTCTAGTGCAATCATATCCTTCCTATAATGCGGATTCCAGAACTGCACATGATACTCTAGCTGTGGCCTAACCAGTGTTTCATACAATTCCAGCATTACCTCCCTGCTCTTATATTCAATGCCTCAGCTAATAAAGGCAAGTATCCCATATGCCGTCTTAACCACCTTATCTACCTGTCCCGCTACCTTAAGGGATCGGTGGACATGCATACCAAGGTCCCTCTGATTCTCGATACTTCCCAGGGTCCCACCATTCATCGTGTATTCCTGTGCCATGTTTGTCCTGCCCAAGTGCATCACCTCACACTTATCCGGATTAAGTTCCATTTGCCCCTGATCAGCCCATCTATATCCTCCTGTAATCTAAGGCTATCCTCCTCACTATTTACCATACCACCAATTTTTGTGTCATCCGCGAACTTACTGATCAACTCTCCTACATTCAAGTCTAAATCGTTTATATGTACCACAAACAGCAAGGGACCCAACACCGATCTCTGTGGAACCCCACTGGACACAGGCATCCAGCCACAAAAACACCCCTCGACCATCACCCTCTGCTTCCTGCCACTCAGCCAATTCTGGATCCAATTTACCAAATTGCCTTTGATCCCATGGGCTCTTATCTTCGTAATCCGTCTCCCATTCGGGACCTTATCAGAAGCCTTGCTGAAGTCCAAGTAGACCATGTCAAATGTATTGACACACCTGGTTTACCCCTTATTTACACACCTGGTCACCTCTTCGAAAAATTCAATCAAATTGGTCAGACATGACCTCCCCTCAACAAAACCATGCTGACTGTCCTTGATTAATCCCTGCCTCTCCAAGTGTAGATTAATTCCGTCCCTCAGAATTGCTTCCAATAGTTTCCCCACCACTGAGGTTCGACTGATTGGCCTGTAGTTCCCTGGTTTATTCCTTCCTCCCTTCTTGAATAACGGTACCACATTGGTTGTCTTCCAGTCCTCTGGCACCTCTCCTGTGGCCAGAGAGGTATTGAAAATTATTGCCAGTGCCCCTGCTATCTTCTCCCTTGCCTCACTTGACAGCCTGGGATACGTTTCATCCAGGCCTGGAGATTTATCTACTTTTAAGCCTGCCAGACCACTTAGAACCTCCTCCCTTTCTATGCTAATTTCTTTAATTATATCACAATCCTTCCGCTTGATTTCCATACCCACGTCGTCCCTCTCACTTGTGATCACTGACACAAAGTATTCATTTAGAACCCCACCTACGTCTTCTGGCTCCATGCACAAATTACCACTATGGTCCTTAATGGGCCCTACTCTTTCCCTAGTTATCCTCTTACTCTTAATGTACTGTAAAATAACTTTGGATTTTCCTTTATTTTATCACAGAATCACACATGGCAGAAGAGGCCCTTCGGCCCATCAAGACTGCACCGGCACATAAGAAACACCTGACCTACCTACCTAATCCCATTTACCAGCACTTGGCCCATAGCCTTGAATGTTATGACGTGCCAAGTGCTCATCCAGGTACTTTTTAAAGGATGTGAGGCAACTCACCTCCACCACCCTCCCAGGCAGTGCATTCCAGACCGTCACCACCGCCTGGGTAAAAATGTTTTTCCTCACATCCCCCCCTTAACCTCCTGCCCCTCACCTTGAACTTATGTCCCCTTGTGACTGACACTTCAACTAAGGGGAACAGCTGCTCCCTATCCACCCTGTCCACGCCCCTCATAACCTTGTACACCTCGATCAGGTCACCCCTCAGTCTTCTCTGCTCTTTCGAAAACAGTCTAAGACTATCCAACCTCTCTTCATAACCTAAGTGTTTCATCCCAGGCAACATCCTGGTGAATCTCCTCTGCACCCCCTCCAGTGTAATCACATCCTTCCTATAATGTGGCGACCAGAACTGCACACAGTACTCCAGCTGTGGCCTCACCAAGGTTCTATGTAACTCCAACATGACCTCCCTACTTTTGTAATCGATGCCTCGATTGATAAAGACATTAAATAAATGTCCCATATGCCAATGTTTTCTCATGCCCCTTTTTTGCTCCCCTAATTTCCTTTTTAAGTTCCCTCCTACACATTCTATACTCCTCTAGGCCTTCCGCTGTTTTGAACCCTTGGTATCTGCTACAAGCCTCCCTTTTTCTCTTTATCCAATCCTGAATATCCCTCGACATCCAGGGTTCCCTGGATTTGTTGGTCCCGCCCTTTATCTTTACTGGAATATGTTGGCCTTGTACTCTCCCTATTTCCTTATTGAATAAGTCCCACTGCTCTGACGCAGATTTATCCAAAAGTAGCTGCTCCCAGTCCGGTCTGGCCAAATCACATCTGATCTTATTAACACCGGCCTTCCCCCAATTTAGAACTCTGATTTCTGGCCCATCCTTGTCCTTTTCCATAACAACCTTGAATCTAACGGAGTTATGATCACTATCTGCAAAATGCTCCCCCACTATACCTCTACCACTTGCCCTGCTTCATTCCCTAAAATAAAGTCCAGGACCACCGCCTCTCTTGTAAGACCTTCTACGTACTGGCTTAAAAAGCTCTCCTGGATGCATTTTAAGAATTCCGCTCCTTCTAAACCTATCAAACTATGACTAACCCAATTAATATTGGGGAAGTTGAAATCCCCCACTATTACTACCCTATTATTTTTACACCTCTGAAATTTGCCTACATATGTGCTCTTCTATTTCTCTCTGACTGTTTGGGGGCCTATAGTACACTCCCAGCAATGTGATTGCTCCTTTTTTGTTTTTCAGTTCTACCCATATGGCTTCATTTGAGGAGCTTTCTAAGATGTCGTCCCTCCTTACTGCTGTAATTGATTCCTTGATCAATATTGCGATACCCCCTCCTCTTTTACCTCCTTCCCTGTCTCACCTGAAGACCCTATATCCTGGAATATTGAGCTGCCAATCCTGGCCCCTCTCTCAACCATGTCTCTGTGACAGCAATGACATCATACTTCCATGTGTTAATTTGTGCCCTCAACTCATCTGCCTTATTCGTCAGATTCCTTGCATTAAAATAAGCACCATCCAACCTTGCCAAACTCCCTTGTGCCTTAACTGGCCTATAATTTCTATGCCTTCCAGACTCACTTTCTCTCCCTTCTAATTTTGGCTGTGCATCTCCCCCTGTTGAACCTCCTCTCAGGATCCCATCCCTCTGCCAAGTTAGTTTAAACCCTCTCCAACAGCACTAGCAAACCTCCCCGCTGGCCCCATTCCCATTCAGGTGCAACCTATCTGCCTTGTACAAGTCCCACCGCCCCCAGAAATGGTCCCAATGTCCCAGAAATCTAAAGCCCTCCCTCCTGCACCATCTCTCCAGCCACGCATTCATCTGGACTAACCTGCTACTCACTAGCGCGTAGCACCAGAAGTAATCCAGAAATTACTACCTTTGAGGTCCTGTTTTTTAATCTGCTTCCTAGCTCCCTAAATTCTGCTTGCAGGACCTCATCCCTCTTTCTACTGATGTCGTTGGTACCAATATGTACCGTGATCTGTGTCTGTTTGCTCTCCCCCTTTAGAATGCCCTGCAGCCGTTCAGTGACATCCTTGACCCTGGCACCAGGGAGGCAACATACCATCCTGGAGTCAAGTCTATGGCTGCAGAAACGCCTGTCTGTCCCCCTTACTACCTCCATATTAGCTTTCAATGACTTATGGACAAGGACACCCAGGCGCCTTTGTACTGCTACACTTTGTAATCTCTTACCATTTAGGAAATATTCTGCATATCTGTTCCTTCTACCAAACTTCTACCCCACATTTCTCCACATTGTATTCCATCTGCCATTTTTCTGCCCACTCTCAAAATCTGTCCAAATCCTCCAGTAGCCGCTTTACATCTTCCTCACAACACACATTCCTGCCTAGCTTTATATCACCCGTGAACTTGGAAATATTACATTTGATCCCCACAACCAAATCATTGGTATATATATGTATATATATATATTGTGAACAGCTGGGGCCCAAGTACTGATCCTTGCAGTAGCCCATTAGTAACAACCTTCCAATGTCAGAATGACCCATTTATTCCTACTGTTTTCTGCCTGTTAGCCAACTCTTAATCCATGCCAGCATATTGCCTCCAATCCCATGTGCTTGTATTTTGCTAATCAACTTCCTGTGGGGGACTTGATCAAAAACCTTCTGAAAATCCAAGTATACCAGGCCATTGACTCTCCTTTTATCAATTTTGTTAGCGACATCCTCAAAAAAAACTCCTAACAAGTTCGTCAAACATGACTTCCCATTCGCAAATCCATGTTGACTATGCCCAATCAGATCATGATTATCCAAGTATCCATTTATCACATCCTTTATAATAGATTCTAGTGTTTTCCTTACTACTGATGTAAGGCTAACAGGTTTGTAGTTCCCTGTTTTCTCTCTCCCTCCTTTCTTAAATAGTGGGGCGACATTTTCTACTTTCCAATCTTCAGGAACGATTCCAGAATCTCTAGAATTTTGGAAAATGATCGCCAATGTATTCACCATCTCTATAGCAAATTCTTTCAACACTCTGGGTTGCAGAATATCAGGTCCCAATGACCTATCAACCTTTAGTCCCATTAATTTCTGGAATACAACCTCCTTACTTCTAGTAATTTCCCATAACTCCTCATTCTCCCTAGTCCCTTGGATCTCAAAATCTGGGAGATTTCCTGTATCTTCCTCAGTGAAAACAGACATACACAAACCATTTAGCTTCTCTGCCGTTTCTCTATTCCCTATTATGAATTCTCCTGACTCTGCCTGTAATGGACCCATATTTGTCTAAGCCAAACGCTTCCTTTTTACATACCTGCGGAAGATGTTGCAGTCCGTTTTTAGGTTTTTGCTAGATTGGATTCACATTCTATTCTCCCTTTACTAGTTTCTTGGTCTTTCAATGCTGTATTCTAAAAACCTCCCAATCTTCAAGTTTACTACTACTTCTGGCAACTTTATAAGCCTTTTCTTTTAATCTAATACAATCCTTAACTTACTTTGTCAGCCACAGTTAACTGACTTTTTTTGGGATTTTTGCACCTAGAAGGAATGCATAAGTGTTGTTAGCTATGTAATAGTTCTTTGAAGACTGTCCATTGCCTATGTACAGTCATACCTTCTAATATATTTTCCCAGTCCACCTCAGCCAATTTGTCCCTCGTGCCTTCATAATTTCCTTTATTCAGCTTTAAGACCCTTGAAATTAATGATTGCTAGTTTGCACTCTTAACTTGCTTAATGGTACATTCTGTACCTGCTGTAATTATTCAGCTGTAATATAGGGATGAAATACATCTAGCCCCTGTGGTGTCTCAATTAGAAGTGCTTATAAGATTATTCACACAATTGTGTAACCTTAATGAGGTTAGTTAGCTGCCTGATTAAAAGTAGGATATATAAAAGTAAAAGAAAAACTGACTGACAATCCCCTTTCTCCTACTTGATCACTAAATGTTACTTTATAGCATAAATTCAAAGGATGAAAGGATTCTCCTACCCACAGACTGGCAATATGCCCACACACTAGTTATTAAAATATAGGGATAAAAATGGATCTCATCTCTCACTTTAATCTAATTTAAAGTAGTTGCTTCCAATGAGGGAATAGTATAGACATGATATACAAACTGGCCCAAAGTTAATCCACCTGCCAAGCTGGGTAATATGTGTCTGAAACATCTAACTAAGATATCTCCTTAAATAAATCATAGAATCTTCTTAATTTTCATCTCTCGCCACATGCTTCTTTGTTCACAAACTACATGAGATAATGAATTCTGCACCTTTCAAATGGCAGTGCAACCAGGTAACGCAGTTTTAACACTTGAGCATTATTAAATCGGTTTCTAATAATTGTATGTTTATTATCCAGTCAAAATTTGGTTTACAGACATGCATTCAAATACATGACAGCATAGAGTGAACAATAGTAACTTCTATTTAAGTTACAGCAACACATGACATAATTCACATTCTCAGCATTACTCATTTTGAGAATTTTGCAGTAGAGATTGGAACATTTTGAGGTTTTGTAATGTTCTGGCCTCTGATTTTTTGCCTCGACTCTTGTTTACTAGGAACTTTGTGGAAGAGTGGAGGCCAGCAAGACACATAGAAAAGGTTGCTTCCAATCAGTCACAAACTTCTTAAACTCATCCTGTTAACACTTTTCTCATCATAAACCCCTTACTAAGAGGAAGTCAGTTCACTCTTCATAATTAACTTGCCTTCACTGCTTTTTATGCCTCTTCAGTTAATTAGTTGCTTATTAGATTTTATCCAATTTCATCACTGTTCCCTCTTTCATAGTGCTGGAAGGAGAACCAGTGGCCCGATCATTCTTTAACAAATTGCTGGGAGTCTGCTATGAGTGGATGAAAGAACTACAGTTACTGCATCTACCAAAACAATATTTAAAAGTTTCCAGCTACGCTATCCGTAACACACGGAGAAAGATGGAGGACAGACATGTAGCACTGCCCGAGTTTAACGCTTTCTTTGGCATTAAGGTAAGTCTGCCCTGTTGAACAAGACATTTTCTTTCTGCTCTGGGAACTGTATATAAATGTCTGCTCTGGGAACTGTGTATAAATGCTGATTAGGTGAAAGTATCTAGTCTCCGACAGCGCTAAGGGTCCAGGTTGAGTGACTGTGCTCTGGATTTTGCAGGTGTTTTTGACGGTGAACTGTCAGGATTCATCATTGCCCCTTTGAAGCTGGTTGCAATGTCGAGATTTACTGCATGGCTAGATTAATGTGGAAATACTGAAGTTGCTATTTATCACTCGCTGCTGCACTACAGGCTGTGCTGTAGCAGCTTTCCCAGAGCCAGCAATCATTGGAATTGGTTGATGTGATGAGAACTTCCCCCTTTCTGTTTTCTAATCACTGTTCGAAATCCTATAAAAAGTTACACCTTTTTCAATCAGATGTGATTGAAGTTAGAACAGTGATCTGAGTAATAAGTATTGCTGAGCAACAGACTTGGCCCTAAAAAAAAGTATTTGTGGAGTGTTGTTAAATGTTTCCAATGTGATGAATTAATAGATTTTTGAACTATTTCTTTTAAACTTTTAAGTTTTTTCATGATATTTCAGCTTCTACCTTTTCCCCATGTTTATGTCCCAATCTTCATTTTGTCCTGTATATTTTTTTTAAAATGCAAAGTTATCTGATTCTTGAGTATTGCTGAAAAAAGCCATATCAAAACTTTTTGTCTTGCACTCGTCAGGGTACTTTGCAAGATCACCAATATAAGGGGAAAACAACAATTTATACTGTATGTGAAAAGAGTGCTAATTTGGTTGGCAAGTGGACTCTGGTAGAGGTGTTGCCATGGAGAATGCACCAGTGATGGTGACTGACCGTTAACTGCCAAGCATTGTTTGAAATTTAAACAAGGTAACTTGGCCCTGATTGGCCAAGGCATTGTTCTGAGGAATGAGTCAGTGGGTGGTTCTCACTTATTTTATTTAGCTGAAACAGGCGCAATGTGTGTACATGTTCTTTCTGCAAAGAACAGGGCCCTGTGTATTAATATATGTAGCTTCCAGTACACACACATACCACACTGCGAGCCCGACCGACAATCTTAAATTGGTTGTCAGCGTAAGTCTTAGCGCACTGAGGATTATTTAGCAAATGTTGTTCAATTGAGGAATCACATCTAATCTTGGGCACTGTTTTGAGTTTTGCAAGGACGGGCTGATTGGGTGCCTTGCCAGTTGTGAAAAGTGGCTCGGAGCTGCTGTTTGATAGGATCCGCCAGTCTTTGAGACGTACAGCCTACATACCTAGCATTACACTGGCACTGAAATTCATGCACCACATTACTCATTTGTATGATAGGCGGAACGCCTTTTTGGCTTGACAGCAGCATCCTGTTACTGGTGAATACCACTTGTGTTGCTACTGCATAGTGAAACAGCTAGCTTCACTTGTTGCTCAAATTTTTTTGAGATGCCTTTCCCTTCCAGGGTAACCTGAGATAGACTGGACACTTTTCAGGGCCGAAAGTGACGGCCTTAGGCTTGTTCATGAGTTTGCGTGATATACAGTGCAAAATGATCCGATCAAGGTAGACATTATCCTGCAGGATTCCTTTGATGCGCCTTATTTCAGCATCAAGCTTGCATGGGTAGCAAATGGCTCGGGCCCTATTGACAAGGTTGCTGATAAGACCAATCTTTAACCTATGGAACTGTAAGAATTCCAACGCATATATTGACCTAATGGCCTGCATCCTAGGGTCTTAGAAGAATTGGCTGCTGATATAGTAGAGGATTTGGTTATAATATTCCAAAATTCTTTAGATTCTGGAAGGGTCCCAGCCGATTGGAAAATAGCAATCATAACACCTTTATTTAAGAGAGGGAAACAAAAAGCAGGAAACTACAGGCAAGTTAACCTAACATCCGGCATAGGTAACTTGATAGAATCCATTATTGAGGCAGTTATAGCTGTATACTTAGAAAATCATAATGAGATCAGGCAGAGTCAACATCATTTTGTGAAAGGGTAATCATGTTTAACTACTTTATTAGAATTCTTTGAGGAAGCAGCAAGCAACGTGGATAAAGGGAACCTGTAGATGTGGTGAACTTGGATTTCCAAAAGACATTTGATAAGGTGGAGTGCCACAGTGAACATACGAACATATGAAATAGGAGCAGAAGTAGGCCATTTGGCCCCTCGAGCCTGCTCCACCATTCAATAAGACCATGGCTGCTCTGTTTGTGTTTTGAATCCCACATTCCCATCTACCCCCAATAATGTTAGATTCTCTCGCCTAACAAGAATCTATGTACCTCCACCTAAAAATATTCAAAGACCCCGCCTCCACTGCCTTCTGAGGCAGAGAGTTCCAAAGTCGCACAACCCTCAGAAAAGATTTCTCCTCATCTCTGTCCTAAAAGGGCGACCCCTAATTTTAAAACAATGCCCCCGAGTTCTGGACTTGCCAACAAGAGGAAACATCTTTTCCATGTCCACCTTGTTAAGACCATTCAAGATCTATATACTTCAATCATGTCACCTCTCTCTCTTCTAAACTCCAGTGGAAACAATCCCAGTCTGTCCAATCTATCCTCATAAGACAACCTGCTCTTTCCAGGTATCAATCTAGTAAACCCCCTTTGAACTGCCTCCCAATGCATTTACATTCTTCCTTAAATAAGGAGACCAAAGCTGCACACAGTATTTGAGATGTGGTCTCACCAATGCCATGTATAACTGAAGCATAACATCCTTACTTTTATGTTCAATTCCTCTCATAATAAAGGATAACATTCCGTTAGCCTTCTTAATTACTTGTTTACCTGCATATTAACTTTTTGTGACTCATGCACTAGAACACCTAGATCCCTCTGCACCTCAGAATTCTGCAGTTGTTCTCCGTTTAAGTAATACTCTGCTTTTTTATCCTTTCTGCCAAAGTCAACAACTTCACATTTTTCTACATTATTCTCCATCTGTCAGATTTTTGCCCACTCACTCAACCTATCTGTATCCATCTGCAACCTCCTTATATGCCCTTCACAACCTACTTTCCTACATATCTTTGGGTCATCTGCAAATTTAGCTACAATGCCTTTGCTCCCCTCATCTAAGTCATTGATATAAATTGCGGAAAGTGAGGCCCCAGCACACACCCCTAAGGGACTCCACTCGCCACATCCTGCCAATCAGAAAAGGACCCATTTATGCATTCTCTGTTTTCTGCCAGCCATCCAATCTTCTGTCCATGCTAATATGTTACCCCCTACACCATGAGCTTTTATTTTCCGCAATAACTTTTGTGGCACCTTATCAAATGCCTTCTGGAAATCCAAGTACAGTAAATCTATAGGCTCCCCTTTATCCACAGCGCACCGTACTCCTTCAAAGAACTCTGATAAATTGGTTAAGCTTGATTTCCCTTTCAGAAAACCATGCTGACTCTTCCCATTTACCTTGAGTTTCTCTAAGTGCCTAGCTGTAACCTCCTTAATGATTGATTCTAACACCTTCCCCACGACAGACGTTAAGCTAACTGGCCTATGGTTTCCTGTTTTCTGCCTCCCTCCCTTCTTGAATAGAGGGGTTATATTTGCTACTTTCTAATCTGATGGAACCTTTCCAGAATCTAGCAAATTTTGGAAAACTAACACCAATGCATCTACTACCTCATTAGTCATCTCTTTTAAGACCTTAGGATGAAATCCATCTAGATCCAGAGACTTGTCAGCCTGCAGTTCAGTACTGTTTCCCTAGTGATTTTAATTTCACCAAGTTCCTTTCTCCCATTCACCTCCTGATTTGCAGCTATTACTGGAATGTTTTTCGTATCCTCTATAGTGAACACAGAAGCAAAATATTTGTTCCTTTCTTCTGCCATTTCCTTATTATCTACTATTAACTCCCCATTGTCACTCTCTAGAGGACCAGCATTCACTTTACTTTTCGTTTTTAAATATTTGTAGAACCTCTTGCTCTCTGTTTTTACATTTCTAGCTAGCTTCCTCTCATACTATCATTTCTTTCTGCTGATTAACCTTTTAGTTATTCTCTGTCGTTCTTTACATTCTGACCAATCATCTGACCTGCCACTCATCTTTGTGCAATTGTATGCTTTTTCCTTAAGTTTGATGCTTTCTTTAACTTCTTTAGTTAACCACGGATGGTAGATCCTCCACTTTAGAATTTTTCTTTATAGTAGGAATATACTTATTCTGTGTACTCTGAAATATCACCTTAAATGTCTCCCACTGCTTCTCTATTGATCTATCCTCTAGATTGTATCCCAGTTCACTTCAGCTAGTTCAGCTTTCATGCCCACATAGTTGCCCTTATTTAAGTTTAAAATATTAGCCTTAAACCCACTCTTCTTCCTTTCAAACTGCATGTAAAATTCAATCATATTGTGGTCGCTGCTACCTAAGAGTGCCTTTCCTCTAAGGTAATTAATCCTGCCACATTACACAATACCAAGCCTAATATAACCTGGTCCCTGGTTCGCCCCAGAACGTGCTGCTTTAAGAAATTATCTCGAAAGCATTCTATAAGCTCCTCATCCAAGCTACTACTGCCAATCTGATATTTCCAGTTTATATGTAGATTAAAATCACCCATGATTATTGCCGTCCCTTTATCTCACACACTCAATATTTAGAACCATAGAAATGTTATGGTGCAGAAAGAGGCCAATCAACCCATTGCATCTTCGCTGGCCAAAGAAAGAAAAAAAAACTAGCCATTCATTTTTTAATCCCACTTTACAGCACCTGGTCCATAGCCTTGCAGGTTACAGCACCTCAAGTTCAGATCCAGGTATCTTTTAAATGAGTTGAGCATTTCAGCCTCAACCACCAACTTAGGCAATGAATTCCAGATGCCCTCCACCCTCTGTGTGAAAAAGTTTTTCCTCATATCCCCTCCAATCCTTCTACCTGTTACCTTAAATCTATGCCCTCTAGTAATTGACCCCTTAGCTAGGGGAAGCAGGTCTTTCCTGCCTACCCTATCTAGGCCCCTCAAAATTTTGTGCACCTCAATTAGGTCACCCCTGAGCCTCCCCTATTCTAAGGAAAACAACCCTAGCCTTTCCAATCTTTTCTCATAGCTGTAATTTTTCAGCCTTGGCAACATTCTTGTAAATCTCCTCTGTGTGTTCTCCAGATCAATTATGTCCTTCCTGTAATGTGGTGACCAGAACACTGTACACAATTCCAGCTGTGTCCTAACCAGCATTTTCACACAGTTCCAGCATTACATTCCTGCTTTTGTATTCTAAACCTCATCCAATAAAGGAAAACATTCCCTTTACCACCTTATCAACCTGTCCTGCCACCTTCAGGGACCTCTGGACATGCACTTCAAGGTCTCTCACTTCCTCAACCCTTCTCAATATCCTCCCATTTATTGAGTATTCCCTTACTTTGTTTGCCCTCCCCAAATTCATTACCTCTCACTTTCCTGGATTGAATTCCATTTGCCACTTCTCTGCCCACTCAACCAAACCATTGATATCATTCTGAAATCAACAGCTATCCTCTTCACTATCAACTACATGACCAGTTTTTGTCATGTGCAAATTTCCTAATCATGCCTTCCACGTTTTAAGTTCAAATCATTAATATATACAACAAACAGCACTGAACTCTGTGGAACGCCACCAGAAAACCACTTTGCATTTGCAAAAATACCCGTCAACCATTACCCTTTGTTTCTTGTTGCTGAGTCAATTTTGATTCCAACTCACCACTTTCCCCTATATCCTATGAGATCTCGCTTTTGCGACCATTCTGCCATGTGGCACCTTGTCAAATGCCTTACAAAAATCAATGTAGGCCACATCCACTGCACTGCCCTCATCAATCCTCCTTGTTACTTCCTCAAAAAATTCTATTAAGTTAGTAGGACACGATCTTTCCCCTGACAAAACCATGCTGACTATCCCTGATCAATCTATGCCTTTCTAAGTGACGGTTTATCCTAAGTGTGTCTCAGAATTGGTTCCAATAATTTTCCCACCACCAAAATCAGACTGACCAGCCTATAATTTTCTGGCCTGTCCCTCGCAGCCATTTTTTAACTATTGGTACAACGTTCACAGACCTCCAATCCTCTGGTGCCTTGCCTTCATCTTGTGAGGATTGGAAAATGATCCTCAGAGCATCTGCTATTTCCCCCCTGGCTCCTTTAACAACCTGGGATATAATCCATCCAGCCCTGGTGATTTATCCACCTTCATGGATACCAGTCCCTCCAGTACTTCCTCTCTCATTATTCTTATTGTATCTAATATTTCACACTTCTGCTCTTTAACTGTCTGCATCATCCCTCTCCTTAGTCAAGACAGAGACAAGACAGAGACAAGACAAAGCACTCATTGAGAACCTTGCCCACATTTTCAGCATCAACACACAAGTTGCCAGGTACATCTCTGATGGACCCTACTCTTTCCTCAGTTATCCTCTTGCTTTTAATGTACTGGTACACATCTTTGGGTTTTCTTTGAGTTTACCTGCCAATATTTTATCGTATCCTCTTTGCTTTCCTAATTTCCTTTCTTACTTCACCCCTGTACTTTCTATACTTCTCTCGGCTTTCTACAGTATTAAGCTTTTTGTGACTGTCATAAGCTTTCTTTTTTTTGCTTTATCTTGCCATGTATGCTTTTGGATAACCAGGGGGCTCTAGACTTTGCAGTCCCACCCTTCTTCTTTGTGGAGACATGTCTACACTGTGCCTGTAGAATCTCACTTTTGAACACCTCCCACTGATTTGATACAGTTTTCCCTTCTAGTAGCTTTATCCAGTCCACTTTCGCCAGTTCACCTTTCAGCTTTGAAAAATTTGCCCTCCCCCAATTTAGAACTTTTACTCCTGTTCTAATTATACTAGATCTAACTGTATTATGGTCACTATATCCAAAATGGTCCCCCACTGCTACTTCATCCTCTTGCCCAGCTTCATTTCCTAAGACTAAATATAGATTTACACCCCCTCTTGTTAGGCTTGTTACATGCTGGCTGAAAAAGTTCTCTTGAATGCAAGAATTTTGTGCCCTGTGCCCTTCACATTATTCATATCCCAATTGGTATTAGGGTAATTGAAGTCTGCAACTATTACTGCCCTGTTGTTTTTGCACTCGGCAAATTTCTCTTCTAACTCCTTCCCCTATTTCAGGGTCTATAGTACACTCCAAGCAATGTGGCTGCCCCTTTTTTATTTCTGAGCTCAACCCATATGGCCTCATTTGATTCTTAATTTAGTATACCACCCCTCCTTACAACTGTAATTGTTTTTTTAACCAATAATGCTACACTCCCACCTTTTTTAACCCTCACTGTCCTGTCTGAAAACTCTATATCCAGGGATGTCGAGCTGTCATTTTTGCCCCTCTTTAAGCTAAGTTTCCATTATAGCGATGATATCATGCTGCCACGATTCTCTGTGCCCTCAGGTCATTGGCTTTATTTGCTATACTCCTTGCATTTACATATACACCTTTTTAACACTGCCAAATTCCTGTGCTGTACTACTTCTGTCTTTCAGAGTCACTCACCAATTGTCCATCTCCTGTTCCCTGCTGTGAATTTGCCCTCAGGTTCCCAGCCCCTGCCAACCTAGTTTAAGCCACCCCCCCTCCACCCACACACACACACACACACACACACACACATACACACAACAACAGCACTGGCAAGTTTCCCTGCGAGGATATTTATCCCAGTCCTGTTCAGATGTAGGCTTGTACAAGTCCCACCTTCCTCAAAACTGGTCCCAATGCCTTCGAGATCTGATGCCCTCCCTCCCACACCGGTTTTCCAGCCACATGTTTAATTGCTCAATTTTCTTATTTCTATACTCACTAGCATGTGGGGCTGGGAGTAATCCTGAGATTGCTGCTTTAGAGGTCCTGTTTTTCAATCTCCTTTCTAGCTCCCTGAAATGTGCTTTCAGGATCTCCCCACCTTTCCTACCTAAGTCATTGGTACCAACATGGACCACAACCTCTGGCTGATCACCCTCCCCAGAAGAATGTCCTGTACCTGTTCTGTGATATCCTTGACCCTGGCACCAAGGAGGCAAGATATCATCCTGGAGTTACGTCCACGGCCACAGAAACACCTGTCTATTCTCCTAACTAACGAATCCCTTATCACTACTGCTTTTCCCTGCTTCTTCTTCCCCTGCTGTGCAGCAGAGCCACCCGTGGTGCCACAAATCTGACTAACTGCACTCCTCCAAGGAACCAATGCCCTCACCAGTACTCAAAATGGAAAGCTGATTGGCGAGCGGGGCCCCAGGGCACTCTTTCACTACCTGCCTAGTTCTCTTGGACTGTCTGGTGGTCACCCATTCCCTTTCTACCTCCAGGCTCCCAAGCTGCTGTGTGACCACCTCTCTCAGCATGCTATCCATTTCCTCTTGTATACTTTGTCCTATATTGTGGTTCCTATTAGGGACCAGTAGAACAACCCCATGAGTGACTTAAAAACAGAAAATGCTGGAAAAACTCAGCAGGTCTGGCAGCATCTGTGGAGGGAGAAACAGAGTTAATGCTTTGAGTCTGTATGATTTCTTCAGAGCTGAAGTGTGATGAATTTTATACTGTTTAAGAGGGGTTGGAGCAGGTGGAGCAAAATGGAAGGTCAGGGTTAGGTGGGAATTCAGGAGAGATTGACAAAGATGTCATGGACACAAGATGAATGGGGTATTAATGGTAGTGTTAAACTCTAAAGATGTTGAGAGTGGCTTAAAGGTAAGATAGCAGAATGTGTTATTAGCAGAACAAGGGTCAGCGCTCTGAAAACACAACATAGAAAAAAGTGACAGATGGCCCTATGTGGGGGGGAGGGTGGGGAAAAAGGATAAAAAAAATTATAACTAAACATAGAACAAAAATTAATAAATAAAAAGAAATACATTTTTAAAAAATTTTAAAATAGGTGAAGATGGGGGAGAGTGTTCATGGTCTGAAGTTGTTCAGCTATTTGTTTATTATTTTTCTGTTTTAAATCCTTTTCCCCCAACCCCCCACAGGCCATTTGTCACTTTTTTCTATGTTGTGCTTTCACAGAGTGTTGACCTTTGTTCTGCTATTAACACATTCTGCTATTTTACCTTTATGCCAGTCTCAGCACCTTCTTTAGTCTTTAACACTACCTTTAACACCCCCTTTGTCTTGCGTCCATGACATATTTGTCAGATTTTTCCTGAACTCCTACCTATCCCTGACCTTTCATTTTGCTCCACCTGCTCCACCCCCTCTTAAACAGTATAAAATCCATCACATTTCTACTTCTCTTTAGCTCTGAAGAAGCATCATATGGACTTGAAACGTTAACTCTTTTTCTCTCTCCACACATGCTGCCAGACCTGCTGAGTTTTTCCAGAATTTTCTGTTTTCATTTAAGATTTCCAGCACCTGCAGTATTTTGCTTTTACCCCACGAGTGACTTCTTTCCTCTAACATTCCTCATCTCCACCCAAAACGGTTCTACATCCTGATCTCCTGAACCAACATAATCTCTAACTATTGCACCAATACCATGCTTGATTAACAGTGCTACCCCTGCATCTTTTACCTAGCTTCCTATTTTTGAATGTCATATACCCCACATAGCCAGGGCCCAACCCTTATCACCCTGCAGCCACATCTCTGTAATGGCTATCTAAACTTATTTCCTTCAACACGCACTATCAATTCATTTACTTTGCTATGAATGTTACATGCATTCAGATACAAAGCCTTGAGCTTTGTCTTTTTGTTATCTTTGTAACATCTAATCTTGACAGTTGGTATATTCTTAGGTTTTTTTCTCTCTATCCCTTCTTGCCATTCTCTGACCCTCATTTCCCTTACTGTTTTGCTCTCCTGCCTTGACTCTACCCCTTGATTTGGTACATCTACCCAAGTTTGATCTCTCACCCTCACCCCCCGCCCCCTTGTTTAGTTTAAAGCCTTGTCTATTTCCCTAGTTATGTGGCTCGCTAGAACACTGATCCCATCACAGTTCAGATGTAGACCGTCCCAAAGGTACAGCCCCCACTTTCCCCAATACTGATGCCAGTGCCCCACAAACTGGAACCCACTTCTCCCACACCAGTCTTTGAGCCACACCACACATTTATTTCCCTAATCTTATTTGCCCTTTGCCAATTTGCAAGCTGCTCAGGTAATACTCCAGAGATTATTACCTTTGAGGTTCTGCTTCTTAATTTGGTGCTAAGCTCTTCATACTGACAATGCAGAACCTCTTTCCTTGTCCTGCCTGTCGTTGGTACCTACATACACCACAACAACTGTATCCTCCCCCTCCCACTGTAAGAATAGTATCAATCCCCCTCACTATACTGCCCCCTACTACTAGTGTTGGAACCTCAGCTATTTACAATTTATACCAATGTCCTGGATGAGGGCATCGAATATGCGGTAGCTAGATTTGCTAATGACACCAAGGTAGACAGGAAAGTAAGCTGCCAAGAAGAGGTAAAAATGACTACAAAAAATGTAGGTTGAGTGAGTGGGCAAAAATTTGGCAGATGGTGTATAATGGGGAAAATATGAACTTGTCCACTATGACAGGAAGAATAGAAAAAAAGAAGTATACTGTTTAAATGAAGAGAGATTGCAGAACTCGGTGGTACAGAGATCTGGGTGTCCTGGCACATGAAGCACAAAAAGTTAGCATGTAGGTACAGCAAATGATTTCGAAGAAAAATGGAATGTTGGTGTTTATTGCAAGGGAAATGAAATGTAAAAATAGGGAAGTTTCACTGCAGCTGTATAGGGCCTTGGTGAGACCACATCTGCAGTACTGTGTGCAGTTTTGGCCTCTGTATTTGAAAAAGGATAATTGCATTGGAAGCAGTTCAGAAAAGGTTCACTCGACTCATTCTTTGGATGAAGGGCTTTTTTAATGAAGAAAGATTGAACAGGTTGGGCCTGTACCCATAGGAGTTTAAAAGATTGAGATGATATTGAAGCGTACAAGATCCTGAGGGGATTTGATAGGGTGCATACTGAGAGGATGTTTCCTCTTGTTGAGAGACTGGAAATAGGGGACATGTTTTTAAAAAGAAGAGATCTTCCTTTTAAGACAGATGAGGAAGGTAGTTAGTCTGTGGCATTCTCTTGCCCAGAAAGCAGTGCAGGTTTTGTTAGGAACTGGATATAGTGTTAAGTAAATTATTTGTATTTGTGGGTGTTAAGAACAAATTTTAAGAAAGTATAAATTAACCTATGCTATATCTAGTTCTTAACAAAATGAACCCAAATCCAGATTTCACCCTTAACACAAATTTTAAGAAAGTATAAATTAACCTATGCTATATCTAGTGTTAAGGGTGAAACCTGGATTTGGTTTCATTTTAGAGTTTTTGAGATGGAGTGGGGAAGCCTCCAGGCTCTGTTTGTATACATGCATTTTTAATAAAGTTTTAGGGCCTTGGTTACCTAGGGGTTAGTAGTTTAGGGAAGTTAAAACAAACACACAATGTGGGAAAGAAAGCTTTCTGAATAGCTCAAGGGCGATACTAATTGTGGAAGGACTTCTAGTCAATATTATGAAATCTACTGGAAAAGAAACCTTGTTGCAACTGAACCAGCTCTAGCCTATGTGTGGAAATAGTGGTATCTCTTCACTGGAGTGTTGGGTCTGTAAGAATATTGCTACAATAAGTGGGATAGTGTGAGTTTGAATCATTTTTCCTTTATGTTGAAATCTTTCTAACTATACTACACTAGACAAAAAGGTTGACGTTTCTTGTTTAATAAATGTTTTATCTTGTTAAAAAAATCAAGATTCCTGTGAATCTGTTTCAGTAAGAAACAGTCCTAAAAATATTTTAAAAATCTATAAAGCCAGGTTCCATTCTGATAAGTTCTGATGAAGAGCCATTTGGACTCGAAACGTCAACTGCGTTCCTCTCCACAGATGCTGTCAGATCTGAGTTTTTCCAGCTATTTTTGTTTTTGTTCCATCCTGGGATCTGATTTGTCCAGTAATAACATCAGGTTGGATCATAACAGTTGGATCATTGAATTTATTCAAGGCTGAGTTAGATTTTTGATGGACAAGGAAGTTGAGGGTTATGGGGGCCAGACAGGAAGGTGGAGTTGAGACCACAACCAGATCAGCCATCATCTTGTCAAATGGCAGAGAAGGCTCAAAGGGCTGAATGGCCTACACTTCCTAAGTCCTATGTTTCAAGGGTGTGTAGCTTAGACCGGACAGAACTCTAAATATTGGATGATAGGAAAGCATCATCCAGTGCCCCACTGCACAGAAAGACCTTGGAGCAATGTTTCAGACATCAATGGAGTTAACTGTAGGTAGATTCAGCAGTAGTTCTTTATTTAGTACAAGTGTGCATGGGGAGTGCTCTTTCAGAATGCTCTAAAAGGAAATTCGAAGTTGCAGTTTCTGTCAAATATTTATACCGCCTTTTGGGTAACTCATCTTTAACCCATAATGTTCTTATCTTGTATGTCTAATTGTTACATCCCTAATTAAAAATGAGTTTACAACATAAACACAGAATGACCTGTTCATTACCTCTGCAGTTCTGGAGGAATTTGTAAAACAATCACGGAATGACCTGACCGTTAGCACAAATGATGTTCACAGTTTATTCCAAAACATTAACTTTGCTTATCTATCCTGATATTTTGCAGCTGTGCCTAGTCACCTGCATATATTGACCCTGAGGTCAAGCTATCAGTTTATTACATTTTATAACTCATACCAGTCATCAACTTATTTTATCCTGACCCAAAGGTCACATTCTTTAGCTTATCATGGACTGATCCATAGGCTAGTTATTAACTTCCGGGCTTGGCCAAAAGGTCATACTCATTTTAGTTTTATGGCCAAGCCTGCATAATCCCATGGTGCAAAACAAAAACAGAATTACCTGGAAAAACTCAGCAGGTCTGGCAGCATCGGCGGAGAAGAAATCAGTTAACGTTTCGAGCCTTCATGGCCCTTCGGCAGAACTGAAGCATAGTTAGGAGAAGGGAGAAATATAAACTGGTTTAAGGTGGGGTGGGGGGGGGTGGGGGGGGAGAGAGACGTTGAGGGTGTGGTGATTGTGGAGATAAGCAGTGATAGGAGCAGATAATCAAAAGATGTCACAGACAAAAGGGTCAAAGAGGTGTTGAAGGTGGTGATATTTGTCTAAGAAAAGTGCTAATTAAGAATGGAAGACAGGATATTCAAAGTACAGCTCTAGTGGGGGTGGGGTGGACAGACTAACAAGGTTTTAGTTTTAGATTTAAAAATAATGGAAATAGGTGGGGAAAGAAGAATCTATATAAATTATTGAAAAAAAAGGGGGGGGGTGGAGAAACGGGGTGGGGATGGGGGGAGGGGGAGTTTAAGATCTAAAGTTGTTGAATTCAATATTCAGCCCGGAAGGCTGTAAAGTGCCTAGTCGGAAGATGAGGTGCTGTTCCTCCAGTTTGCGTTGGGCTTCACTGGAACAATGCAGCAAGCCAAGGACAGACATGTGGGCAAGAGAACAGGGTGGAGTGTTAAAATGGCAAGCGACAGGGAGGTTTGGGTCTTTCTTGCGGACAGACCGCAGGTGTTAACTATGCTTCAGTTCTGCCGAAGGGCCATGAAGGCTCGAAACGTTAACTGATTTCTTCTCCGCCGATGCTGCCAGACCTGCTGAGTTTTTCCAGGTAATTCTGTTTTTGTTTTGGATTTCCAGCATCCGCAGTAGCTTTTAGCTTTTTGTTTTTAATCCCATGGTGCATCCTGATATGCCTCTTCACTTCACTTTCAAAATTTGGTTGTACTTTTCAGTGCACAATCCCTTTAAACACTTTGTGCAGCCTCTCAGGCAGGTATCTATTAAGGAACAAGCCCTGCGCAGGACCCTCCAGGCTTCTATGAAACCACACACACTTGCAGTTTAGTGGGAACATTACCTTGGAGTTTTACCTTGAAGGAAAGAGCACCAGTTTATCTCATTGCAAAACTTGGGTCATAAAGCACAGGTCATAAAGTCCTTTCCGGCTTAGAAGGAAGCCATGCTCACCGAGTCCATGCCAGCTCTCCCTGAAGAAATCTAGCCCGTCCCAATCACCTGCTCAATCCCTGTAACCCTGCAGGTTTATTTTTTTCAAATACCCATCCAATTTCCTTTTGAAATTATTGATTGTTTCCACTTCCTCCACCCTCATGGGCAGTAAATTCCAGGTTGTTATCTCTAGCTGTGTTTAATAAGTTCTTCCTCACAATCCCCCTGCATCTGTTGCCCAAAACCTTTAATCTGTCATCTCTAGTCCTGTCAGCTAATGGGAACAGTTTTTGCTTGTCTACGTTATCCAAACCTGACATAATCTTGTACATTTCTATCAAATCTCCCTCAACCTCTTTTGCTCCAAGGAGAGCAACCCCAGCATTTACAACCTAACCTCGTAGCTAAAATCCCCCATCGCTGGAACTATTCTGGTAAATCTCTTCTGCACCCTCTCAAGGACCCTCACATCCTTCCTAAAGTGTGGTGCCAGAACTGGATGCGATACTTTAGTTGGGGCCTAACCAGAGCTAACGTCCCTGCTTTTGTACTCAATACCTCTATTTATGAAGCCCAAGATCCCATATGCTTTGCTCACCAGTCTCTCAAATGTCCTGACACCTTCAGAGATCAATGCACATGCACCCCCAGATCCCTCTGTTCCTGTACACTCTTTAGGATTGTACCATTAAATCTATGTTGCCTCACCCTATTCCTTCTGTCAGAATGCATCACCTCACACTTCTGTATATTCAGTTCCATCTGCCTGCCTGCCTATTCTGATAACCTATCTATATCATGTTGCAGGTGATTCATATCCTCCTCATCGTTTGCCACTCCCCCAAGTTTGCTATCATCAAATTTTGAAGTTCTACTCTGTATTCCAAGACCTAAGCCAATTCAACACCGACCCTCCTATTCCATAAGCCTCAATTTTTGTCAACCAGCCTTTTATGTGGTACTTTGAACACTTTCTGAAAGTCCAAATAGAAAGCATCCATTACATTCACTTCATTAACCTTATCTGTTACCTCATCAAAAAATTTAGATAGATTAGTCAAGTATGATCTTTTTTACAAATCTGTGCTGGCTATCCTTAATTAACTCAAATCTCTCCAGGTGCCTATTGATTTTTGTTTCCCTGATTATTGTTTCTAAACCATACCCACTGTTGATAAACTAACTGGCTGGTAGTTACGAGGACTATGCTTACACCCATTCTTGAAGAAGGGTGTCACATTTACCATTCTCCAATCCTCTGGCATTCCCCGCCCCCCCAAGTATCTCAGAAAGATTTTGGCAAGCCTTCTGCTATCATCACCCCACTTCCTTCAGCAACCTGGGGTGCAAGCCATCTGGACCAGGTGACTTATCTACCCTAAGGGGAGAATTTTCTCCCCGTTGGGCGGGCCGTTTGGGAGCCGGTGCGGAGCCAATTGCCGCCTCCATTTTACGTGGGCGGGCCAATTAAGGCCTGCCCAGCGTGAAGCACGGCTCCCAAGGATAGTGGGATTGGGCGGGCGGCGGTGGGAGTGCAATGGTGGGTCCAATGGCGACCCGGCGGCCTGTTCAAATAGAGCGCTGGCGGCCTTACAAAGGCTGTTCATCATGGCCAGCAGAAGGACTCCCCAGAGCGCTGCTGGAGAGCAGGCCAGGCAAGAGGGTAGGGCAGGGGGGCAGTGTGCCCCTCGGTTTTCAAATGAGTGCCTAGCTACCCTCCTGGAGGAAGTGGCAGCACAGTGGGAGTTCCTCGTTCCGAGGGACGGCAGTTGGAGGCCCCCCCACCTGACCTGACGTCGTGCGACATGGGTCCAGTGCCACAAGCGATTCAAAGACCTCTTGCGCTTGGGAAGGGTGAGCACCATGTTGGCAGAGGTCACTTAACGCAGCAGGTAGGCTCCCCGCCACCACCACCCAACTGAGTGCAGTTACAGCATTTAATCCTTCACGGCATGTTTCTCTCGCTAGGTGAGCCAGCAGATATTGCCCATGCCTAGTTCACCCTGAGAGGGTAGTGCTGAGATGGATTCTGCACCACAGCATGTGTTAGATTGACACCCAGAGTACTGTTTTGAGGGCAACCTCAAGGATCTGTACCTAGGCACAGTGCTGGAACTGCGAAACATGTCAAAGTCAGGGTGCTGACATGCTGGGCGGAGAGCTTCCAGGTGGTGGGGCACCAATCCATGTGCTGCCCTTGGCGTTTCACATGCTTGTGCTTCCTTGCTTTGCAAGGTTAGACCGTGTGGTGCCAAATGTGATGGAGGCAGCATGTGGGCAAGTTGGGGGCTCAACCCTGGCTTCTTGGTGTGAGTATGCGGGGTGATGAATCACTGGAGCCCTGCAATGTCCCACTCTGGCCGGTGAGGCAGGGATGCGATGGGAATCCAGGCACAGGGTGGACTAACCAATGCACCTCTCTCCTTTTCAGGAGAAAACTGCACACAATGCCACCGAGCGGATGTGGACTGGCAGAGGCGATTGATCTGGAGAGGTGCCATGCGCCCAGGTCCACCGGTGGCAGTGAGGCTGGGGTGCCACGGGGAGGTAAGATTGCCAAGCACTGAGGTCACCATGTGTGTCCCAGCAGCCATGGCACTGCTGAATGTTCAGTGATTGAAGCTTGCAACATGGGTTGACCATTGATTATGGAAGTATGATCCGGGGGAACAGGCATGCACATTGACGTTGTCTCCACTTTAACTAATCAAATGTCCTTGTTCTACCTTTCAGCATCACCGGAGCAGGACCGGGAGGAGGAGGAAGAGGGGCCACTTCTGACACCTGAGGGCCCTGAACAATTGGACACACCAGCGTCACACCATCTCTGCCAGGCAGGCACTAGCGCAGATACTAGCACCTCGATGGAAATTAGATCATTGGCTAGTGTCCCGGGGCACAGCAGTGAGGGCACTTCACACTCATTTAAGGTGCAGGCGGAGACAGAGAGTGCCCATGGCACCGGCAGTCGGAGGACAGCTAAGGACCAGGCACATGCTCAGCCGGTGGCTGATGATGTGCCTCTGGAGTCATCCGTAAGGCAGCAGACGCTGGAAGTGCAGCAGGATATGCGGGAGGATCTGGCAGAGATACATGAGGCAATGCGTGGCATGGTGCCCATGCTGGAGGAGTGCACGTGGAGCATCACCATTGCAGAGAGCCTCATGGCCAAGCGCCATGCTTCCTCCATGGAGAGAGTGGCGACTCCCATGGAGAAGCTCCTCCAGGAGAACAATCAGGGTCCCCTGGGGTTGCGCTCGAACCTGCAAGCCCTCACAGCGGCATTGACCTCAGCTGGCCAGTGCCAGTGTGTGAGATGGTTTGGGCACAAAGTATCCCAGCTCTGTGCTCATCCACCAATGGTGAGCAGGGAGGTCCGAAGCGACCTCACGTCGGTGCAAGAGCTGCCTGTCGTCTCTGTGGGCTCCTCTCAGGGCACTCCGGATGAGGGCAGCAGCCCCTCCGTCCATCTGCCAGTGACTGTGGGATCCAATGAGGCTGCGGCGACTGGGGAGATGCTAGCTGTGGAATTGGCCGCTCCCCCCAAGTTGGGGCCATTAAAGGCTCCACGGGCCAGAGGATGCCCACCAAGGTCATCGAGGCCAACTGGGCAGCACAGTGAGCAGGCTGTCTCAGATCCCAATGCCAGCAATGTGGGGAACACCTAGGCTTAGCACCCGGAAACGTAAACTTAAGGCACCTTAGGCACACCGTGGGTTTCTCACTGGTGATTTTATGTTGCCCTGCTATTAGTTGATGACCACTCGGAGTGATGCGTAACACCTTTGCATTTATTTCTTTTGTGCTTCATTTTGTTAAATCATTAAATTTTGATATATGAGCATGGCTCAGGGTGATTCCTTACTCCTGCAGGTGGACGGGAGCCCATGATGTTTTGAGTGACTTGTTTGACATTGAGCTTTATTGACAAGGCACTTAGTTAATGTTCCTACCCAGGCAAATTTTGCACTCTGATATCGAGTATGGAACCTGCAGCCCTGGCTTGTGTTGGAGGTCCATCTGTGGTGGGCTAGCTGAAAGTTCATTGAATTAAAGCCTCCTGGGTGTCCCTGCCTCCCTGGAAGATGCCCGGGTCAGAGTCTACCCCCTCAGTGTTCTCCTGTGCGTGGTCATCCTCAGACTCACTGCTGGACTCATCGTGTGCAGCTGGAGCAACTGCGTCTACATCTTCTTCCTCCGCTGCATCACCCCTTTCCACTGCCAGATTGTGGAGAGCGCAGCATGCAACTGCTATCAGCAACACCCGATCTGGGGGGGTATTGGAGTGCGCCCCCTGAATGGTCCAGGCATCGGAAGCGCATCTTGAGAAGACCGATGGTTCTCTCTACAACAGCCCTTATGGAGGCATGGCTCCTATTGTACAGCTGCTCAGCCTCTGTTCTTGGATGGCGGAGGGGGCTCATGAGCCACCTTTTGAGAGGATAGCCCTTGTCACCCAGCAGCCATCCATCCAGCTGGGCTGGTGCACCGAAGAGCCTCAGCACCTGGGAGTGTCTGAGGATGTAAGAATCATGGGAGCTGCCTGGGTACCTTGCACAGACTTGCAGAATCTGCATCTTGTGATCACACACTATTGACATGTTCAAGGAGTGGAATCCCTTCCTGTTGACGAAGGCACCGGGCTTACCCGCTGGCGCCTTGATGGCCACATGTGTTCAGTTGATTGCATCCTGGACGCGGGGGAAGCCAGCAATCGCTGCAAAGCCTCTGGCTTGCTCTCTCCAGCTGGCCTCATCGGCAGTGGATGAAAGTCAGTGCACGCCTGAACAGAGCGTCTGTCACCTGCTTGACACAAATGTGGACAGCTGATCGGGAGACTCCGCAAAGACCACCCACTGACCCCTGGAAAGAGCCGGAGGTATAGAGTTGAGGGCAGCCGTGACCTTCAACACCACTGGCATGGGGTGCCCACCCATACAGTTGGTGCAGATCTCAGGGCCTATCATCTGACAAATGGAGGCCACTGTCTCCCTTGAGAGATGGAGCCTCCTTTGGCACTGCACCTCAGACATATTGAGGTAGCTGCTTTGCCGCCTATATTTTGCTTCCAATCTCCACCCCTCCATCATCTTCACATGGTCCATCTCTGACACTTCTCTTCCCTTCCTTGACCTCTCTGTCTCAATTTCTGATGATAGACTGTCCACCAATATCCATTACAAGCCTACCGACTCCCACAGCTACCTCGACTACAGCTCCTCACACCCCGCTTCCTGTAAAGACTCCATCCCATTCTCTCAGTTCCTTCGCCTCCGTCGCATCTGTTCTGATGACGCTACCTTCAAAAACAGCTCCTCTGACATGTCCTCCTTCTTCCTTAACCGAGGTTTTCCATCCACGGTCGTTGACAGGGCCCTCAACCGTGTCCGGCCCATATCCCGCGCATCCTCCCTCACGCCTTCTCCTCCTTCCCAGAAACATGATAGGGTCCCCCTTGTCCTCACTTATCACCCCACCAGCCTCCGCATTCAAAGGATCATCCTCCGCCATTTCCGCCAACTCCAGCATGATGCCACCACCAAACACATCTTCCCTTCACCCCCCTTGACGGCATTCCGTAGGGATCGTTCCCTCCGGGACACCCTGGTCCACTCCTCCATCACCCCCTACTCCTCAACCCCCACTTATGGCACCTCCCCATGCCCACGCAGAAGATGCAACACCTGCCCCTTCACTTCCTCTCTCCTCACCGTCCAAGGGCCCAAACACTCCTTTCAAGTGAAGCAGCATTTCACTTGCATTTCCCCTAACTTAGTCTACTGCATTCGTTGCTCCCAATGCGGTCTCCTCTACATTGGAGAGACCAAACGCAAACTGGGCGACCGTTTTGCGGAACACCTGCGGTCTGTCCGCAAGAAAGACCCAAACCTCCCTGTCGCTTGCCATTTTAACACTCCACCCTGTTCTCTTGCCCACATGTCTGTCCTTGGCTTGCTGCATTGTTCCAGTGAAGCCCAACGCAAACTGGAGGAACAGCACCTCATCTTCCGACTAGGCACTTTACAGCCTTCTGGGCTGAATATTGAATTCAACAACTTTAGATCTTAAACCCCCCTCCCCCCATCCCCACCCCGTTTCTTTTCCCCCCCCACCCGCCTTTTTTTTCAATAATTTATATAGATTCTTCTTTCCCCACCTATTTCCATTATTTTTAAATCTAAAACTAAAACCTTTAGTCTTTCCACCCCACCCCCACTAGAGCTGTACTTTGAATATCCTGTCTTCCATTCTTAATTAGCACTTTTCTCAGACAAAGACCACCACCTTCAACACCTCTTTGACCCTTTTGTCTCTGACATCTTTTGATTATCTGCTCACACCACACCCTCAATGTGTCTCTTCCCCCCCACCCACCTTAAACCAATTTATATTTCTCCCTTGTTGAAACTATGCTTCAGTTCTGCTGAAGGGCCATGAGGGCTCGAAACGTTGACTGATTTCTTCTCCGCCGATGCTGCCAGACTTGCTGAGTTTTTCCAGGTAATTCTGTTTTTATTTTGTTTTGCCGCCTATATACCCTGGCAGCAGGATAATGGCGTCTTCTGTGGCCTCTTCCGCCTTGGACTTCCTGTTGGCTCTGCGCCCCTTGTGGCTGTGCCTCTCCTCCCAAAGGTGGCTCCCCTGGAGGCTGAATGTGGACTCCTGGCCTCCTCCGCCTTCTGGCCTCCCTACCTCCTCAGAGGAGGTGCCTCCAGTGGAGAGCACAATCCCATTCCCAGGCTAAGGGAAGGCTTCCTGAAATCAGCAAGGCCCCAGAAATGATGTTTACTCAGAGTCCTGACCAGAAGGCTGTTTCTCCTGTCCAAGCAGCTGTGAAGAGTTTTGAAGTATTCCTGCTCACACAGACAAGTATCAGTAACTTTAAGCATTACATGACTGACAAATAACACTCGTGACCCCACTCACCCCTCTTATCCTGCCTGTGGATGAGGTTTATACAAATGTGTTCTACCCGCCTGCCCCTTGCGCCCATGCGATGACCAGAAGATCACACGGGCCCCGAAAAATCGGCATTAATTGCTGCCTCAAGGGCCTTAAGTGGCCTGTTAATTAATGGCGGGCGCGCATCGAAGATCATCGCGCGCCTGCCCACCAAAATATCGCAATGGCATGCGGTGACGTCGGGATGCTTGCCCGACGTCTCCGCACGTCATTTTGCGCGTTGGTATTCAGGGCTCGGCCCTGCACGCCAACAAGAAAATTCTGGCCTAAGTATAGCAGCCTTTTCCGGTACCACCTCCCTCTTAATTTTCACCCTATCCATTGCATCTACTATCTCTGATTCTACTGATGTTTTGTTAGATACCTCCTCGGTAAACACTGATGCAAAATAAACATTAAGTATTCTAATCTTGTCCTGCATATATCACCCTCCATGCAAGTAGCATTCCAGGTAAACCCCACTAACAAATAAAAAAACTAACTTCCATTTATATAGTTTTTTTCACGACCTCGATGTCCCATTGTACGACAGTCATTGAATTACTTTTAAGTGTAGGCACTTTTTTAACGTAGGAAATTTGGCAGCTAAATTGTACACACCAAGGCTGCACAAAAAGCCAAAAAATAGATGACCAAATATTTTTCATGTTGACTGAGGGATGAAGTGTTGGCCAGGGCACTGGGAGAATTCTCCTGGTCTTCCTTGAAATAGTGCCCTGGGATCATCTATGTCTACCTGATGTGGCAGATGAGGTTTCAATTTACCATTTCATCTGAAAGCACTTCCAGCAGTTCACTGGAGTATTACTCTTGATTATGTGCTCCAGCATCTGGAGTGAGACTTGAAACTATGATATTCTGGAACCTCTCCGCCAAGGTAGCCACAGACCATACGAGTATAATTTCACTCATTTATCCCAATATCCGCACTTGGGCAGTTCATACAATAGTAGGCATTGTGGTAGTATTCAAGTCAAGATACCGTATTTAGTTTGATTAAAAGCTTTCTCTTTCAATAGTGTTCAGTAAATAATCTAACAGACCTGAGGATTTCCATTGAAGAAGAATCCCTGCATGTAAACTGTATCTACAGGAAGTGAGACAGAACTTATTTTCTGTGAGCAGTAAAGTTATTAGAATCTAATCTCCAGGTAGAACCAGAACCTTCTGAGAACTTGATGGATGAGACAAGAATTTTGAGCTATTGTCAGATAACTTGTTTGTAGGTCTGTCTTTCTCTATTTTCCAGGTTCTTTTTCCTGCCATTTTTCTTCTCCCCTCTCTTTCTCTGATTCCTCCCCAACCAACCCCAACATGCCTCATTTCTCATGAAGGTGTGATTCTTTGCTGGATACAATCCATAATCTCAGTCACAGAATCTAGGCTAGGAATATTGACAGGATATTTGACATATTTGAAATGGTATCACAGCTGGGCCTAATTCTGCCATACCTGACTTTCAGCAAGGGTGGCTGGTTAAATAATAGAAGGAATCCTTCTCTCTTCTGAATCTGAGGCAGAGGCCATTTAGAGCACTTCTATCACTGCCTCTGTTGAGGTCAGCTTACTAAGCATAAATCAAAGATTTCTTTGGATATCTTTCTGATCTATATAAATCAGCTGCTTGTCACCTTCATCACTATCCCTGGGGAAGGTTGCAATGTTGTCCAACAAGATCATTCCTGTCTGTCATGGGTATGTGAAATGTAAATACTGAATGCAAGTGAATCTTTTTGCATAAAGCCAGTTGTTTTATTCTGGCAAATTGAGTGCAGTCTTGGGCATTTATGGGGGAGAAGGGTAAAGAGGGATTTGGGTGGGCAGAGTGAGAAGAGATAGAATGGGAATAGGCTTGTGTGGAAGATAAATATTGACATAGACTAGTTGAATTGATTAGCCTGTTTCTGTGCTGCTGTACCAAAACTTCGCTTCCATTTTAATTTTTCCAAAAATCTTCTTTGGGTTAGATCGGGCCTGGAGCAACCCATGTATTCCTCCTACATGCTAAAGTTTTCACATCAATTGAGCCAAAATTGCACCCACTGAAAATAGACTTCAAATTAATCTGGAGTTTGACCTGTTTCAACTAGGAGTTGTAGTTGTATTTAATTGTCTTGTTTCAAATTCTCCATTTTATCTTGTGAAGATCATTTTGGGTTTGAAATATGGCTTGAAGTAAAGCAAGATTATAAGTAATCAGTAGTAAACGATGCTGTCTTTAATTTCTGCTGCTAGAGGTCAGTGCAATGTGCGCCTAATACTTGTAGCTATAGCTTTGGAAACAATTACTATATTGAAGAGTGCAGCATTCAGCAGAGTTGCAGACTGTGGCTCAGTGCTTACCTGCTTTCTTACTGTTGCATCGTGGATCGGTCAGTCTGCCAAACTATTTTGGTACCTACTAAGTTGGTTGCAGTTATCTTTATAAGATGCACCAAGTTATCGATGCAGTATTCTACTCTAATCCTGGGCAAGAAAAAAACTGATTTAGCACAAAGTGTGCATCCTGTTAATTAAGGCATTTGCGCCCTAGGGCTTGAGGCTTGTTTTTTCAGAACTAGAGGTGCGGGTTGATTCAAGCCATAAAACATGAATCCTTCTCTCAATCACTTTGTATTAGACTGCAATGAATAAGACCAAAGTTGTTTTGTTTTCCATCCTAGGATGCGAAAGAGAGGGCGTATTTTGCTGTGTTTGATGGTCATGGTGGAGTGGATGCTGCTGTCTATGCTGCAACACACCTCCATGTCAACCTTGCACATCAGGAAGTGTTTTCGACTCAGCCAGATGAGGCGTTAAGGCGGGCCTTCAAACAGACAGACGAGATGTTTCTTCAGAGAGCCAAGAGAAAGGTGAGTGTAGTGAAGCAGAATGAAGTTTGGAAGGACCAAACTGCTTAACACCAGAGTCCATCCCTTCAGAGAGGACTCCTTTCCATAAGGTTGTTTTGTGCTCATTACAACGGTAGCATGAAAATGCGCAATATTCAGCCTGTCCATTTTAGATTGAACTGGTAGCCCAATGCTGTGGAGCCATTGGACTTTTGGACACAACAGCCCTTTTTTTGTTTACTTTTTTTGTCACTGTGAAACATTTTCAGGCGGTACTAAAATGCTTAACTTCGATTGGTGATCTGATAAAGACAGCACCAAAGTAAGGGATGTAAGGAGGTAGACACGTAGTCCTTAGGTTTTGTATTAGCTGCACTGGTGCAAAGCTTAGTTTAAAAAGCTCCCAACTGACCCATTGGATTCCAAGGGAATTTTTAAACTTTCTATTTCTTGTTAGCAAACAGCAGATGCTATGGTCCTACCTCTGAATATAGAAATTGGCATTTCGAATGAGCATAACTCTGTCATTGGAAAAATGAAATGACTTATTGAACAGCACAATGGAATTGCATCACTGTATAGCACTTCATTTTTTTGAATGAATAGTAAGTTTTTTTGTTCATGCACTGATGTGGGCTTCGCTGGCTGGGCCAGCATTTATTGCCCATCCCTAGTTGCCCTTGAGAAGGTGGTGGTGAGCTGCTGCCTTGAACTGCTGCAGTCCATGTTGGTGCACCCACAGTGCTGTTAGGAAGGGTGTTCTAGGATTTTGACCCAGCAACAGTGAAGGAACGGCGATATATTTCCAAGTCAGGGTGGTGACTGACTTGGAGGGGAACTTCTAGGTGGTGGTGTCCCCATCTATCTGCTGCCCTTGTCCCTCTAGATGGTAGCGGTCATGGGTTTGGAAGGTGCTGTCTAAGGATCCTTGGTGAATTCCTGCAATTCATCTTGTGGTACACACTGCTGCTACTGTGCGTTGGTGATAGAGGGAGTGAATGTTTGTGGATGGGATGCCAATCAAGCTGGCTGCTTTGTCCTGCTTGGTGTCAAGCTTCTTGCGTGTTGTTGGAGCTGCACTCACCCAGGCAAGTGGGGAGTATTCCATCACACTCCTGACTTGTGCCTTGTAGATGGTGCACAGGGTTTGGAGAGTCAGGAGGTGAGTTACTCATTGCACTATTCCTAGTCTCTTAGCTGTCCCTGTAGCCACAGTATTTATATGGCTAGTCCAGTTCAGTTTCTGGTCAATGGTAACCCCCAGGATGTTGATAGTGGGGGATTCAGTGATGGTAATGTCATTGAATGTCAAGAGGAGATGGTTTGATTCTCTTGTTGGAGATGGTCATTGCCAGGCTCTTGTGTGCCGCAAATGTTACCTGCCACTTGTCAGCCCAAGCCTGGATATTGTCCAGGTCATGCTGCATTTGGACATGGACTGCTTCAGTGTCTGAGGAGTCGCGAATGGTGCTGAACATTATGCAAGCAGCAGCGAACATCCCCACTTCTGACCACATGATGGAAGGAAGGTCATTGATGAAGCAGCTGAAGATGGCTGTGCCTAGGACACTACCCTGAGGAACTCCTGCAGTGATGTCCTGGAGCTGAGATGATTGGCCGCCAACAATCACAACCATCTTCCTTTGTGCTACGTATGACTCCAACCAATGGAGAGTTTTCCCTCCCGATTCCCATTGACTCCAGTTTGGCTAGGGCTCCTGGATTCAAATGCGGCCTTATTGTCAAGAGCAGCCACTCTCACCTCGCTTTTAAGCTGAAACCAGTAAAGTCCTTTTGCCTATATATTTTGTATTCATTGCACACTTACTCAAACAGGCCAAGCTGAAGGGTGAATCCATTTTTTCTGAGTCTTGTCTTCATCTTAAAATCCCGTCAATTTGTGGACCTTCCCTACCATCGCAATTCTCCAGCTCGATGTCCCTGTGAGAACTCTCCAACACCAAGCTACTTCTCATTCTCCTCACTAATGTCTGGAAGCTCCTTTAGCCACTTTGCCCTGGCCCTTTGGAACTCTCCTTAAGACCCTCCTGGCTTCACAAACCTCAAAACATTTTTGATTATGATTTTGCTTTGCCTAATTTCCTTTGTTGCTCTTCCCCTTCCATCCACCCAGCTTCTTGGTCCTGGTATGACCACCCATTGGGAGGAATATTGGGGTAGGTACCAGACCAAATGTTGTCCAAAACTCATTAGCACAAGCAAAGGAAGACTGTGTGCCTCAGCAGCTGAGAGAGTGGAAGAAGGCTGCAGTGGTAAGGCAGTCCCAGTCAATGTGATTTGATATGTCACTGAAATCTGACCACCAACCTGTCAAGATCATGTGGGCAATGACAGTGCCCCAAAGTCTCCACGTTAAACAAAGTCACGCGGAGGGGTCCATTTGCCAAGTCCTGTGGCAATGGAGAATTGGGGACAGGGCTGTGAAGCTGGGAGTCCCTAGCCAAGAACCTATACACAGGTGACAGATGCATAAAGGTTGTTGGACACCTGTGTAGGGAAAGAGGTGTCTTTGGGCAGCAGCATCTATAACTGAGCAGTCCTCTTCAAATGCTCTCTGAGCACCTCTGGCTAGAAAAGGTGCTCTAAAGATAGGATGTCCCGCTTTTCTCAGAAGGAAAGAAAACAAAGCAAATCCTACGCTCCAGATCCCACTACTTCATGGGACACCCTGCACCATGCGCCCAAGTATCTGCAGGTCAAGAATCAGTCCGTTCAGTCTCATGCAGGAAAGTGGCAGAAACTCACGACCCTGAGTAGGCGTCATCCTTGAATAGAGAGGCTGCCAACGATGACCGCAGACATATAAATTAGCATTTGAGACACTTATTAAAAATGTGCTTTTTTTTTTGTGTCACACTGTAGGGAGGTAAATAAAAAGTAACTTTTTTTAACTCTATAGTACCAGATTGTTTGTTTTTTACCTAGTGCAAGTATCATAAAAATTAATATCACTAGGAGCTGATGCTGTTGGTGAGGAATGTAATTGGATGGCAATGTGTTGAAATAGTTCATCTTTTGCGGTAGAGTTTTCATTTTAAATTAACAATGCAAGATTGCCTATAAAGGGATTTAAAAAAAAGAGCAACTGCTTTTGATTGGGAGCAGGGCGGGCACAGCTTAATAAGAACTAGGTTAGAGGGAGGAGGGGACTGGCTAAACTTGCGACTGTGTCATGGAATAGATGTTTTTATGTGTTGCAGAAATTACGGAGCGGTACCACTGGAGTGGCAGCCTTGATTATTGGTGATTCACTGCATGTGTCCTGGCTTGGGGACTCGCAGGTGATGATGGTACGACAGGGCCTGGTCGTGACCCTTATGGACCCACACAAACCTGAGAATGAAGTGAGTGAGCCATCAAGTGTAGGTACTTTAGAAAGAAAACGGAGGCCATTCAGCTAAATTGAGCTCTATCTTCACCATTGTATGTGAATGAAACTACAGTTGACCAGAATTTTAAATGCACATATGCAAAGTGAAAATTGGGCAATGTATTCAGCTGACCTATTAATTACATATATGTATGAGCACTACAAAACACCATTCACAGCATGTATTTAGTATTCATAATGTAGTTTTTAATTTGAAAGCCTCATAGATTTTTATGGATAGGTTAGTTTGCAAACTGGTCACAGATATGGTGCTTTTACACTTAAGTGCCACTCAAGTGTCACCAGCTACTAATGCAAAAATTTTGTGCAGCTAGCAGAAATGTCAGAGCCTCACTGGATTAAATAAGACCAGCAACAAGGGTTTGTTTTTAATTGGGCCTTTCCAACGGCTTTAAATTCATTCATGGATGTGAGTATTGCTGGCATATTCAATGTTTATTGCTCATCCCTAATTGTCCTTAAATCTAGAAATTTACTTGGCTATTGCTACTGTATGTCAGGATCCTGTGGCATTAGTGCAACACTACAGCAGTTCCAAAGCAGCTGTAGCCTTGAATCAGAGACTGAGTTGTGCTATTTCACAAAGAAGACCTGTGTTCAGGTTGGCTTTTTACAATTCCTGAAGACCTTTTGTTTTGCTAGTTTTGATTCTTCTGCACAAAACAATAAATGTTAATGTTCCCCCTAACTGCAAAGTTAAATCTGCTGCATCACTCTAGGTCTCTGTAAGAATCTGCAGGAATTTGTGTTCCGATAACTGGCTGACTGATTTGGCAAGTTGGATCTTGTCCTGCATTTTCTTTTCAAGTAATTCTAGAGAAGTTCAGAGCCTGTAAATGGCGTAATCAGTAGTTTAATAAAAGCTGATATACTGGAACCAGATTGTTCTGCCTTGTGAATGTTTCTAACTGCACTTTGATTAATTTTTGCTTTGGACTAATTGTTGGTTACCTGTGCCTGAATTATTCTATTCTAGAGTGAGAAACAGAGGATTGAAGATCTTGGTGGGTGTGTTGTATTTCTGGGATGTTGGCGTGTAAATGGAACTCTTGCAGTCTCTAGAGCGATTGGTGAGTAATGTGTCTGATCTCTCAATGGGAGACATGCTGAACCTAGCAACCTTAGAGTATCAAACAGTGAATGCGATGCCTCAGTTAAGGCAAATCCAACACTGATTAAACTTGAGTTTCATGTTCCCACTTTATATTGCAAATCTTTTACAACCTGCAAAAAGAAAACTGAAATCCCAATATCCAATAATAAAGTTTTGATTAATTATCTTTTAGATTTCTTTTCCCTTGAGCTTTAACTTTGCGTTTTCACTCATGTTGGAATGAATTCTTGGGAATATGGTAAGCACTAACATTTGTGAGCCTAAGTGTTAACTGCTAGAAAATTGCTAAAGTGAAGTTAAAGATTCATTGTGTAAAATTATTACATATTCTCAAATTCTAAAACACTTTTCTGAGGAGGACAGGGTTGCACACTGCCTCTTCATGTCTACATTCAGATTTGAATCCAGCTGACACTGCTTTGGAGAATGTCTGTCCCATTTCCATCTATGTGGGACCTGATTTCCGGGTTTCCATACTGTGTTTAACGTACAATAGTAACTTGTTTTGAAAAAGTACCTTTTCCATAGTTAAACATCCCAAGGCAGTTGAAGCATCTGACACTAAGGAACATAAGCAGATATTATATTGGAGGTAGATTTTAAGGAGTTCCTTTAAGAACAAATATAGAGATGGAGAGGTTTAGGCCGGGAATTCCACAGCTTGGAGTCTAGGCAGCTGGAGGTAGCATGGCTAATTTTGGAGTTGTTAAAATCAGGAATGTGCAAGAGGCCAAAATTGGAAGAGCACAGAAATCTCAGAAGGTTATAGGGTTAGGGATTGGAACAGAGCAAGGCCATGGAGGGATTTTAATATAAGATAAGAATTTTATAATGAAGGCATTTGGTAACTGGGAACCAATGTAGCTGAGCAAGCACAGAGGTGATGAGTTTTTAGAACTTGGTACAAATTAGAATACAAGCCTAAATTTATGAAGGGTGCAAGGTGAGTGTCCAGCAAGATAAACACTGGAATAGGTGAGTCTAGCGGTAGCAAAGGCTTGAATGAGAGTTTCATCAGCAGATGAGCTGAGGCAGTAGAAAGGATGGGTGATGTTACAGAGGGGTGAAAGTAGGGGCAGGGGGGGGCGGTCATGCTGATGAGGGATATTGGGCCAGAAGCTCATCTTGGGGCCAATAAGGAATGCCATGTTTGCAATTGACCTGTCTAACCAGCCTCAGACAGTGACAGGGAGAGGGATAAAGTTGGTGATCAGGAAACACAATTTGTGTTGGGGATCAAAGATAATGGTTTTGATCTTCCCAATATTTAGCTGTAGCAAATTTCTGCTCAGACAGACATTGGATATCTGATGAGTGCAGGACAAATCGGAGGCAGTGGGTCTGTAGCATAAAGCTCTTGTAGATTGAAGTATCTGAGCAAACACACAAGAATGTCTAATGTTGGAATAGAATAACTTACACTAGTACATTAAGAAACACTGTTGAGTTTGGTGTATTATTGTTAATATGCCTCTTCACCGTCTGGCTATGCTGTAACTGATCTAGAATGTTTCATGCTAACACTGGTAAATAAAGTGGTTTTCATTCCAGTACTAACACTGTTCTGAAACCATTGGAAAGAATTGAATAATTGAAAATTTGATATAATTTATTATCCAGTTACTGACATTATTTTTGTGAATGTGTATTCAGTTCATATAGTGCAAACCAGATGCAGCAAGAATCCTCTTATCCTTCCCATCAAGAGCATTTGGGTCACGTATGACACAGGTGGGAGGGTCAAACTCCCACTTACAAGTACCTTACAAATTTCATGGTAACTTCACAGGTGTCCATACATAGATGTCATATCTTGTTTCAGTTTCCTATTCCACGTGAATTCATAAGATCTCTAATTGAAATGTTTTCTATAAATTGGTTCTGAGCAATGTGTATTTTTTTGCTGAGTCCCTCTTCTGGGACTCAGTGTCTGAGTTCTCCATTAGGGGACTTTCGTAACTATTAAAAAAAATGTCATCTTTGTGGGTTGAATAAATCCACATCGCCAAAGGTGAGTTGGTGTTTACTGACATTCTGCACTGTACCAAATCCTGATATGTTGATTTTTCTTTCCTGTTATCAAGATGATTTTTGTTAATTCTTTTAGGGGACATTGACCAAAAACCATACATTTCGGGGGATGCAGATAGTGCTTCGTTCAAATTGGATGGCACGGAGGACTACATTGTTTTGGCCTGTGATGGCTTCTTTGATGGAATTGAACCTTCCAAAGTTGTGGACCTTGTGCAAGAACACTTGCAAGAAAACGCAGGTGATGGCAGTACAGTTGCAGAGACACTTGTAGCAGCTGCAAAAGAAGGTGGCTCTAGTGACAACATCACTGTGGTGCTGGTCTTTCTACGGGATCCACAGGACATTCTGAAAGTTAGCAACTTGCATGTGAGCATTGAGAGCACTGACCATAACACTGGGTGCCCTCAAGCCAGAGGCGACTCTGAAATCTCACCTCTACAGTTGACCACCTCAACAGTAAATAAAGACAGCCAGGCAGAGGGTCAGACAGGCTGACTTCTGTCTACTGGAGATCAGATGACAGTGTTACTTTCAGGATTTAATGCTTTAATGAGTGTTGCCAAAGAACTGGGGTGGGGGGAGGGGGTGGGGGGGGAGGGGTTTGATGTCGAAATGCCAGGTCACAGTAAAGAGATGACTTTGTTTTGGCGAGCTTATGCCTACATCTGCCAAACCAGTCTATTTAAATCCAGTCTCCTGCATCAGCTTTAAGGAAAAGCGTGGTGACAATCAGTAACCAAGGGTGCAAAAAGGGTGGCTGAGGTGATATTAGTCTATTATGGTTATGCACCTTTCCTTAAATCCCAAGTTTAAAGGGCTAACTCCCAGAATTAAGTAGCATCAATGGATTTGTACCACATTGCCACAGCTTTCTATCTTGAAATGGAGAACAAATATTGCCTGACCCTAGGGCCTAGCTCTGTAGAGTGGGCAATAGGATATTACAAGGTAGTACTTTATTTGCCTCAGACATATCCTGTGTCTAGAGTTTGAAATTTTGCCTTAGCATCCTCCAAATTAACAAAATTGTGTTCAAACTGCAGCCGTTCTGATGCAAGCTTTTCTCAGGAACTAATCTGATAAGTATTTCGGGAGCAGGCTGTTTCATCTGCCTGAGAACTCTGAAATCGAGATATTCTGAGCTGACATCAATGAGTGTAAGTAATTCTATGCCAGTCTAATTAGGTGACAGTGGGTGGTGTTGCAGGATTTTTAAATTATTAATAATAATAATAATAATAATAATCTTACACTATTGCATGCATTTTAAAGCACTCTATTCCAATCTCTCTTATCTGGCCCAGAAGAAAAATCAATGATTGAAAGAAGAGAACAATAGTGAGACTGAATGGTTAGTGGGTTAGCCCATTGGTGAACTGCTCCCACTTCCACCATGTTGACTAGGTTCCCTGTGGTAAAGTTGCAAACTTGCATAATGTTTATTAATTTTCCCAAATTATTTTGAAGTATGTCAAGTTTTCAAGCACCCTTGTGTACTGATTTACCTCCAGCAGAAAAAGCAGGCTGACTATTTTAGTGCCTTATTCCGCCCCTTGTATGCAGTACAGACTATCTAATGATTTGTACTGTTCTATCAATACAGTGCAGGCTAACCATTAGTGCCTTATACCTTTCCATGCAGCTACAGTACTGTTACATACTGCACAGTGTAACATGACTTCATTCCCTTCTCTTGTCAGGAGAGGAAAAATAAGTGTCAATTAACCACAAAGCCTAGCTTAGGTCTTTGATTTGGTGCTGAGTTTGGAGACTTCATTTTATTGCTTGTGTTGAAGAGTTTGGATGGATGAATGTATTGTGGTTTTATGCAACTGGAATTGTTTTGATCTGTTGCAGAAATGTAAGGATTTTGTCAGTAGTTTAGTAACTGCTGAATTAAGTAATAGTGAATGATGTCTCTGACGTTGTGTATTCTAGGACATGTGGTAGAGTTCTACCTCCATCTGTCCTTAATTTTTATAACCTAATGAGTAATTTACATAGAATCCTCTGAAGGACCAGGGCTCACAAATGTATTCATTTTCTGAAGTAATGAAAGCTAATATGCAAAGCAGCTTTCCAAAAGCAAATTTTGTTTTGAAACTGGAAAAATCATAATACTAGAGACTATTTTGAGGATCTTTATATTTTTTCATGGGATGTGGGTATTACTAGCAGGGGCAGAATTTATTGCCCATCCCTAACTGCCCTTGAGAAGGTGGTGGTGAGAGGGTTTCTTGAACCACTGTGGTCTGTGTGTAGGTACACCCTCACTGTAAAGGAGGGAGTTCCAGGATTTTGACCTAGCACTGATGAAGGAATGACAATATATTCCAAATCAGAGTGGTGTGCGATTTGGAGGGGAACTTGGGAGGTGATAGTGTTCCAAGCAACTGCTGTCCATGTTCTTTTAGTTGGTTGAGGTTGCGTGTTTGAGAAATGCAGTTGAAGGAACCTCAAGTTGCTGCAATATATCTTGAAGATGGTATACCCTACAGCCATGGTTTACTAGCAGGAGAGGGAATGAATGTTAAGCTGGTGGCATCCATTATGTCGTACCCCTTAATTTCTGTTCTGAAAAAGGTAGTTTGCTAGGACATGGTTCAATAGATGCCAATAATCTCTAATAACTCTCCCAGGTAATCATTTGCTTTGTTAGCACGTAGGGAGATGACTTGAACAGCTCAACCTAATTTTATCCTCACGTGACGCACATTTTCGAGTAAGGATTCCTTGATAGAGATTAGAAAACAAACAGGATTAATTTTTTATTCTTCAAGGGCAATCCACAAGATAAACTGACTCAGCATAGACCAGGGATGACAACTTTGAAAATATCCAGTTGTATGATTTCATACCACATGGGTTGTGCTTTTGCCTGACAGGCCATCGGGGCACTTTTTCTTTTGTCAATTCACACAGTTATTTTCTGTTACTTTGATTTTCTCATTCCAACATGATATATATCTGCCAACTGTCACAGGTTCTTAATCTTCTATCTTCTTTTTAATTGTACTAATTATTTTCTGCTTTTGCAACCTTGAAAGGAAACTGCACAAATACATTAAAGAACTATAGCACATTAACTTAAAAATTTGAGTGACAAATGGCCATTTGGCCCATTGAAGCTTGTTCCTTCTATACTCTGATTCATTCAGCATAACTGCATTTAGAATGCCCCTAATGTTATTTATGTTCCTTGGTAGAGCATTCCAAATATTTCAGTTTTTCAATGCTGTGTTTTTGTTATTTGCCAAATCTGTCCTAGATAGTCTTTTTTTCAAAGCAGTATTGTGTTAATCTTACCACTATACTTCAATACTTTTTATACTCTGACCCCAACCCCCAATTTTTTCTATCCCCATCTCCTTCCATAAGAACATTTTTATTGCTTTCTTTGCACCTAATCTATTGCATATTTCCCCATTGAAACAGGGTGACTAAAATGCATGCCATACTTAAAAAGGAAGTCTGCCTTTGAGTCTGATGGTTATATAGCCTTAACATTGTCTCTGGAGATTTAAAAGTTCATTTTTGTCAATACATATTGTCTTTTTTTTATAAATGCTTCTCCACATTGTCTCAACATTGAAATGTACTGTTTCAGCTCAGTCCCTTTATATGTCTCTATGCACTGATTCTCTTCACTTAATTCATATCTTAGTTGCTTTTTTGGCCTGATATGCAATAGTTTATTTTTGTTTGTCACTACACAACTGATCTAAATTCTCCTGCATCTATTGTTGCCCCTATTTTAATATGTAAATTTAATAAGGTAGAATCGGTTTGTGTATCCAAATTATTTTTGTACATAAATAGTCTGTCAGGCATCAATTGCTGCAATCCTTCGCTCAACATCTCTCTAGTACTAGTTCCAATTTGTATACAGATTCTTGCCGAGATAAATGTTAGCTGTGTTTTAGGATGCCTCACACTGCTGAGGTGATGAGGTTGGGCAGTTGATAGAAAATAACAGAAAAAGAACAGGTTATTTCTGCTAACAGCTCTGGAGTATCTGACTCCTATTGCAGTAGGACACTGCTGGGTATCTGAGAACACCATTGTATAAGCTTGTGCACAGCTTTTACATAATGGGAGGGTGGGCAAAAGTTTGGGGGGGGTGGCTTCAGAACAATACCATATCTTTATTAATATGTTACACCTGATTCTGGTTCATTACTGATGACCCAGGCTCTGGCAGATGATAATCATTCTTAATTCTTAAGTCAATCTTTTACAATTTATGTTGCTGTTTGAGTGTTCTGATTTTGTGAGGGTTCCTTATTGAACCCCTAACAATGTTTTTGCACTGTTTATAGAAAGTGCAGGGCTGGTAATATTCTGGTGCCTGTGTATACTTATCTGTTTTATTTTACTTGCCTTTTCTAATTGCATTTTTACTGTGTTTGATATAACCACAATACTTTATAATCTGATTTTATTTATTCACATTGCATGATATGAACATATATTTTTTTAAGCAAACCTGCAAATTGCTAAGTTGGGAGATTGTGCCTGGTGCGGTTTTGTGCATGTTGAAGTGCTGTGCAGCTAAAGGAACCCTGTAATGGAAAGTCCTCCTGTGTACTACCATGAGCATTGCTTATGCTTACCAGCAAAAAAATTTTTCTAAACGTTACATTGTCATCTACTAAAGATCTGAAATATTTGAGCCAGAAGGTGACAGAAGCACTTACCTTACTTTAAATAATTGTTACATGCATAGAATATTTAGTGGCAAGGTATTTCTGTCTTGCTTCCACAGCAGTTTATATATTAGGCTCTGTTACTGTCAGATATATTTCCCCAGAGTGCCTTGGGTCACTGTCGAGTCCTACAGGATATCAACTGCAGATACTGATTTTGTAATCTCCAATTTAATATCAAGTGTCTGTATCAGAAGTGAGGAAATGCATACAAGGTGAATTATTGGGAGAAATAGCTGTCTTGAACATGGTATATACTTATTCTGTTCCCACAGGAATGTTACTTTTTGTTTTTGGGGCTTTCCACAAATTCTGTGCACATGACTGCTGTAAGGTCAAATCTACAATGTGATCCTTTGGTCTATGCAGGGTTTGTACCTGCATCTAGTAAGATGTATGTTGGCTGATTTGTTTTTCTCAAGTGTTCAACAGCAGGACTATGGAATACTGAAATGCAATTGGTCAACAACTTTAGTTTTGTTAGTTAAAGATAGAAAATGTCAGATCTGCTGAATGTTTCAGCAAGAAAAACCACTAACCTGAAACATTAACTCTGTCTCTTTCTTCATAGATGCTGCCAGATCTGCTGAGTCTTTCCAGCATTTTCTGCTTTTATTTCAGATTTTCAGCATCTAGAGCATTTTGCTTTTGTTTTATTGGTTCTTCGTATGTGGATGACACTGGCAAGACTATGTATTACCCATCCCTAATTACCCTGAAAAGGTTGAACCACTCCAGTCCTTGAGATGATGCCACTACAATTATTATAGATAGGACGTTGAGTTCAGTGGTGGGGTTCTCATTAAACAAACTGGCCTGCCCTGGATGATGTTGAGTTTCTTGAATATTGCTGGTTCTGCCCTGTCTAGGCAAGTGATGAGTATCCCATCAAATTCTGCACAAGCTCTAAAGACCACATCCGTGTATCTAGTATTATCTGTCTTTATACCACATTGACTTTTCACTTCCAGGAAATATTTTTCATATTTGACCATTAGAACAGATGCATCACGAGAATAAAGTTTCACAATGTTACAAAAACAACTCTTAAATATCAGAATGATTCCCATTTAAAGTTCAAAATGTAGACTGTTTACCACTTTAATATAAATACTGGTATGTACCTGATTCTGTACCGTGGGATATAATCCATGCCCCATTGGTAGCATTGTCTCAACCTGTGATGTTTTCAGGGCACTCCACTCAATGACATACATTTATATAGTACCTTTAATATACTAAAACATCCCAAGGTGCTTCACAGGAGCATTATAAAACAAAAGATGACGCCGAGCCATAGAGATATTAGATCAGGTGGCCAAAAGTTTGGACTTAAAGGGAGAAAGCGAAGTAGAGAGGGTATTCCAGAGAACCCACCAGTTCTTATAATGAATCCTGTATTTGCAATCTAAAGCACACCAAAATAGCTGCTGGGTTTGGCTTGCACTCATAGCAACAGCTCTTCACTTAGCAATAGTAGTAATGACAGTGATCAAGAGCACTCATAGTTTTACAATAAATGACACCACAGCATTGCTAGTTAAAAGCATTCGGGACAGTTGCACTGTAACTATATATTAACAACTTTGAGGCAGAGGTAGAGATCCATCTATTTAACAGCATCAAACTTCCCATTAATTACCGTAATACATTTTTAAATCTAATGATGCCCATATACTGCTAATTTATACAAGGATTTTAGTAATTCCTGATGGCATACTTGAGGACTTAATGCCCAAAAACTGGCTTGCTGAATATATCATGATAAAGTGCAGATAATTGCAATTCCAGCTTATATAAAAAAGTGTATGCCTCGGATGATAGAAAGCATACAGCACTTGGCAGCCATCAGCACACTCACATCTGGGTTGAGTGACAGTGCACTGCAGTGTTTTACTGGTCTCCATTAAAGAATCAAACTCCCACAATGTTGTGCTGCTGCCATAAGCTGATTTGAGGTTTTCTAGGCAATGTGTATGTAAATTGGTCAGCTTTATGTTGCACCATTAATTGAATTTAAGGGGTGGCTATTAAATGATGTAGACCTAAGCACCAATATTAATGATCTTTGTTCTCATCCTGTAAAACTTTAATTGGATAATTATAGTTAACAGTAACTGTAAACTAGTTTGAGCACAACCTCCACTATTTCATCATGTAGAACTGAGTAGGAACAAGAAAAGGAAATAACCCTGTGGCTAATTTACAGTGCCAAAGGTAGATTTACAGCAGATAAGGTTTTTTCCTGCCATATCTTGTCTCTTGTGGCAACTGTTAACATTTAATAATTTGTAGGAAAAGTACAAATATAACAAACTTGCAGATCTGTTGTTGTTGTCTGGATGGTGCTGCCAGTGATGTGCTCAATTAGGCTCTCTGCTCCTGCTGATGTCTCTCTCTCTTCCCTCCCATCTCCCTTATCACCTCCCTATGTTTTGGTGCTGCTGACTTGTAATCCATTTGAAAACCATTTTTATTCCATTGACCAGTAGATGACTTGGGGCTAAAATACACTCTATTTTTCTCTTGTGTGCAACCAATTCACTGAAATGTGTGGGCTATTTAATTTTTTTGTGCAGCCGCACAGCGTGGTAACTTAAGGTTGATTTGTTCACAGCCAGTGTGGGAATTTTGGGTTGCTGCATAATCATTCTGCTTAGAGGGAACAGTACTTGAGGCTATAGACAGGACTCCAATGAGCTGTTTCTCTTCAGACAACATTGCACAAAACCAACAGGAAGCAACTTGGTGTCAAAGATTTATCTCAAAAGTATTTATTTATCTGCTAAATTAAATCTTTTGTCACTGCTACAACAGGATGACTTACTAAGCTGAGTTTGAAACCTGTGTTATCTCTATTAGTCTTATTGTGGATGGGTTATTAACTATCCTGAAATGTTTCTATGACACAGTATTATCTATTAATAAAGATATATGCAACTTCCTTGTATTACCAGCTTTACTTAACTGTAAATAAGTGTCTGTATTCTGCTTAAGGATATTTATTTTCTCACCTGGGGAAGAAAGTAAGGGTACATGAGGTTTAACTCACGGAAAAGGGCACCAATGCCTTGGAAACAGCCTTGTATCTACGATGTCCTATAGGGCACCCTCCCTAAGCCAATGAGAGTGAGGACCTCCCCTAAGCAGATCTGGAGTCCCTCAAGAGGAGGAGGAATGCACACCTGGGGTCTCCTAGAGGTGGATTAAAGACACCATTTCTTTTGCATGGTTAGGATAATTTGGGGACATTGAACAGAAGTAGTAAAAGGTGAAATTATCCCCTTTTAGTGTTTGTCTTCATTTTTGTGTTGGTGATTTCCAGACATGTGACACAGCAAAAAGCAAAACCACTGCTCCAAAAACACCAACTTGCATTTGAAGAGCAACTTTAGTGTAGTTAAATGTCCCAAAGGGCTTCACAGGAGTGTAATCAGACAAAATTTGACACCGCCCCTCATTAAGGAAATATTAGGACAGGTGAACAAAAACTTGGTTGAAGAGGTAGGCTTTAAGGACTAACTTAAAGGATAGAGACATTAGTGAGGGAATTAGAGTTTGGGCTTAGGCAGTTGAAGGCAATGATCGAGCAATTAAAATCAGAATGTGCAAGGCCAGAATTGAGAGAAGCAGAAATCTTGCAGAATGTAGGGCTAGAGTAGGTTATTGGGTGAGATCATGGAGAAATTGAAAGCTAGGTTGAGAATTTTAAAATCAAGGTTTTGAGTGGACCAGGAGCCAATGTAAGTCAGCAGGCAAAGAGGTTATTGGAGAACGGGACTTGATACAAGTGACTGTAGGCCTCAAGTAGCGGGAAGATAACTCATTTTGTTCTTTTAAGGCATCTTATTCAACACCACTAATAAAAGCAAGAAGCAATCTTCAATCCATTCCCACGCATAAAAGTGCCCAAATTTGGGTAAGAGCCCTGTGAAGCACTTAAAAATCTGGTGCAAAACAGGGGTTGTATTATTCATGGGAATCTCTCCCTCTCCTTATCCCATCCCTTTTCCCCACCGGCTCTCCTGTCACCCGCTTTCCCACCCTCTCTCCCATCACCCGCTTTCCCCACCCTCTCTCCCGTCACCCGCTTTCCTCACCCTCTCTCCCGTCACCCACTTTCCCCACCCTCTCTCCCGTCATCCGCTTCCCCCACCCTCTCTCCAGTCACCCGCTTTCCCTATGCTCTCTCCTGTCACCCGCTTTCCCCACCCTCTCTCCCGTCACCCACTTAGACCCATATTGGGGCTAACTTGGTATTTGTCACAATTATTTTCTCCCATCAGTAGCATACTAGCTGAAGAAGACTGATTTTAGGAGCATCCAACAGTCCTAGGTAAGGTATGGCTTCTGGTAAATACAAGCTCCTTCCACTCTACATCATTAACTTCTTTCAACCCAATATTTGAAGTCGACCTGCTTTTGTACCACTGATATATTCCAATTCCCAATTCCTGTCATCCTATGGGATATGAGTGAGAATTTGTGCCAAATTATAAGCAGTATTGTGCTGTGGCTTCTCACTGACAAGAAACTCAGCTGCAATTGCCCAACGGTATTTTTCCATCAGATATTTGCTGCTGTTAGAGATGTCACGAGGTTATGCCCCTTTATTTTTGAAAATGATTTTTCAACTGACTGGAAATTTTGCAATTTAAACTGAGAGCGCAAACTGCTTAAAATGCAAGGTCACATTCCAAGGTGAAGGTAAGAAACAAACAAATCACCTTAGAAAGAGTGTGAAGAGAGAGATATTTCCTATAATCCATACATCCATCGAAATTCAACTCTAAGGAAGAGACATTTAAAAATGCGAAGTACTGGGTATTGAAATAACAGTTGCCATAGACAGACACACCCAAAACCTCTTGGAAATACACAATGGGTGAAGTATTTCAAGGTAAGGCTGCCCGGCCACTTGAGAGAGATTGCAAGTGACACAGGCAGTGTCTGTAAGTCATCAGCAGAGGAAATGGGCTGAAGTATGCTCTCTCTCCCCCTATCTGTTTTGGAATAAGTGTTCTTCGGTTCGAGATGCCAACTCTACCAGAAGCCTATCAGTGAACTGAGATCTCATTATACTTGCAACATCTGACCGCATCCTGAATCGGCCACGGCATTTAAAATCTATGCCTCAAGGACAACAAAAGACTATATCCTTTTACCTTTTTTAGGACGACTTCAGGAGTCGAGTCATATTGGACTCAACGTTGACTCTTTCTCTCTCCACATGCTGCCAGACCTCCTGAGTTTTTCCAGCACTTTGTTTTTATTTCAGATCTCTAGCATCCCCAGTATTTTGCTTTGTGTTTAACTCACTGCCTACCTTGAAGTTCTGCTCTTCTCCCCAAAGGGAATTCTATTTATCTCTTTCACCTTATTCACCTTTATTGCTTTCCATTTCCCCCCTGGTGTTTACCAAAACTCACTTTCAAAGTCACGTTGTCTCCTTCAGTGACCATCTCCGGCTCTGACTTTCCAACTGAAGTTCAATCCTTCACCTAACCCTGACTTTGTGATCGAATCTGCTGATAAGGGCAATGCTGTTGTTGTTTGACATACTGACCTCTACCTTGCAGAGGCTTGAGTATCAATTTTCAGACACTTCCCCCTGCCTTCTCCTGGGCCATGACCCCACCAGTTCTGAAGAAGAATCATATTGTACTCAAAAGTGTAGCTCTGTTTCTCCCTCCACAGATGCTGTCAGACCTGCTGAGTCTTTCCACCACTTTGTTTTAATTTCAGATCTCCAGCACCCGGAGTGTTTTGTTTTTGGGTTATTTTGGATCTTGTCTTGTGTAATGAGACATGGTTAATTGCAGTTTCATAATGGAGTACTTTGGGGAAGAGTGATTTATATGATAAATTACACGTTTGAGTGACGTACATAAGTGTGAAAACAAAGTATTTAACTTAATTAACAACAACTTACATTGAGCCTTTAACATAGTTAAATGTCCCTAGGCACTACACAGTAGCATTTTAAAACAAAGTATGACACCAAGCTGCATAAAGAGATATTAGAACAGATGACCAAAAGCTTGATCAAAAAGGTAGGCTTTAAGGAGTGTTTTAAATAAGGGAAGTGAGGTCGAGGCGCAGAGGTTTAGTGAGGGTATTCCAGAGCTTGGGGTCTCAGCAACTGAAGGCAAAGATACCAATGGCAAAGCAATTAAAATTGATGCACAAAAGACAATTAGAGGAGTGCAGGTAACTTGAAGGGTTGCGAGCTAGAAGAGATTTAGAGGGGTGAGGCTGTGGAGGGATTTGAAAACAAGGATGAGACTTTAAAATCATGATATTGCAGGGACTGCAGCAGTTCAAGAAGGCAGCTCATCACTGCCTTCTCGTGGGCAAATTAGGGATGGGCAATAAATGCTGGCCTAGCCAGTGATGCCAACAACCTGTAAATGAATTTTAAAAAAACACGAGCTGAGGCACATAGAAATGTGGTAGTATGAAAGCATGCTATCACAGAAACATGGCTTAAAGAGGGACAAGAATGGCAGCTTAACATTTCTAGTTAAACTTTTCACTCAAGATAGGGGGATAAAAAGGGAAGAGGGGTGGCAATTTTGGTTAGAGAAGTGATTACAGCTATTAGGAGGGATGAAATGTTAGAAGGATCAATAATGAAGGCCATATGGACTGAGCTTAGGAACAAAAAAGGGCAGTCACAACACTTGGGAGTGTACTATAGACCCCCAAACAGTCAGGGGGAGATAAAGAGCAAATATGTAGCCAAATTTCTGAGAATTGCAAAAACAGTAGGGCAGTAATAGTTGGGGATTTTAACTACCCCAATATTGGGATAGTTTGTGTGAAAGGAATAGAGGGAAAAGCATTCTTAAGGTGCATTCAGGAGAACCTTTTTGGCCAATATGTAGCAAGTCCAACAAGAGTGAGTGTGGTTCTGGACTTAGTTTTAGGAAACGAAGCTAGATAGGTGGAAGGAGTGATAGTGGGAGAGCATTTTGGTGATAGTGATCATAATTCAGTTTTAATATAATTATGGAAAAGGACAAAGATAAAATGAGTTGAAGTTCTAAACTGGAACAAGGCCAATTTTACTAAGCTGAGGAGTGATTTTCAAAAGTGGACTGAAAACAGCTACTGGAAGGCAAATCAGTCTCACAGCAACACAAAAACAAAAATACCTGGAAAAACTCAGCAGGTCTGACAGCAACTGCGGAGAGGAATACAGTTAACGTTTCGAGTCCGTATGACTCTTCAACAGAACTCACACACTTCTTCAACAGAACTGTGTCAGTCTCACAGCAATGGGAGGCATAGAATATAAGAGCATGGAGGTTATACTGGAACATTAGTTAGGCCACAACTTGAGAACTGTGTGCAGTTCTGGTCACCTCATTCCAAAAAGGATGTAATTGCATTAGAGAGGATACAGAGGAAATTCATGATGTTGCCAGGACTGGAAAATTGCAGCTATGAGGAAAGATTGGATAGGCTGGGGTTGTTCTCCTTGCAATAGAGGTGTGAAGGGGAAGATTTAATTGAGATGTACAAGATTGAGAGGCCTGGATAGAGTGGTCAGTGACTGGGGGCATAGAATTGAAGTGATGGGGATATGAGGTAAGTTATTTTAAGCTAGAGGGTAGTGGAGATCTGGAACTCACTGCCTGAAAGGGTAATAGAGGCAGAAACCCTCAACTCATTTAAAAGGTGTCAGGGTGTGCACCTCAAGTGCCGTAGCTGCACTATGGACTAAATGCTGGAAAGTGGGATGAAGTTGGGTGAACCACGAACCATTTTTCAGCCGGCGCAGACACAATGGGCCCAGTGGCTTCTCTGTGCTGTAAACTTTCTATGATTCAATATAGGTCAGCGAGCACAGGAGTGTTAGTGGAACAAGATTTGTTGTGAGTTAAGACTTGCCAGCAGAGTTTCAGATGATCTCAAGTTTACAAAGGGTGGAATGTGGGAGACCAGCCAAGAGTACATGGGAATAGTCGAGTCTAGAAGTAACAAAGATGTGAATAAAGCCAATTAAGTGGAGATGAGGGGATGAGTTGGCTTAGGTAGGCTTGGAAGTTCGATAAAAAGTCTGATAGATAAGCAATGGTGAAACTTCTTAAAAGAAATATTTCATAATTCTCAAGAAACATTCCATTGAGTGAACCAAGGTGTCAGTAGGGGATTGGTCCCTTAGGAATGCTACCTCGAGGGAAGGAGGGAAATGGTGGTGGCATTAAGTGGGAGGTGATGGAAAAGGTTCACCTATCATTTTAATTTTCCACCTCATTCTCAACCTGATCTCTCTATTCTTGGCCTCCTACTCTGTTCCAATGAAGTTCAATGAAAAATTCAGCTCATCTTTCGCATAGGCACTTTGCAGCCTTCTGGCCTCAACATCAAGTTAGAATATAAGAACACACACAATAGGAGCATGAGTAGGCCATAAAGCCCCTCAAAACTACTGCCAATTAATAAGATCATGGCTGATCTTTGACCTCAACTTCACTTTCTCGCCTAATCCTCCTATCCCTTAGAGCCCAAAAAGCTATCAATCTCTGTCTCGAAAATACTCAACAATTGAACATCCACAGCACTCTGGAATAAAGAATTCCAAAGATTCAGTCTTCCGAGTGAAGAAATTTCTCACCACTGGCCTAAACAACTGACTCCTTATTGTGAGACTGTGGAGACCCCCACCACCCCAGACTCTCCAGCCAGGAGAAATTGCCTCTGAGCATCCTCCCTTCTCACTGTTCAATGCCCCAAACACTCCTTCCAAATGAACAGTGTTTTGTACTCCTTTCAACTTACTATACTGTATCCACTGCTCACAGTGTGGCCTCCTATACATGGGAGACACCAAATGCACACTGGGTTATCTGTTCACTCTTCAAGCCTGACCCTGAGCTTCGGTCCCCTGTCATTTTAATTCTCCATCTCACTCTCACTCTGATCTCTTTGTCCTTGGCCTCCGACACTATTCTAATGAAACTTAACCTACGCTTGAGGAACAACATCTCATTTTTCAGTTAGGCACTGTACAGCCTTCTGAATTCAACATTGCATTCAACAATTTCAGACCATAGCCTCTACCCTCAATTTTTTTTTTGAGAAAAGCTGTTGCTGATGATTCTGCTATTCCCAATTACATCTCCCCTATTCCTTTTCTTGACTCATTACCATCTTGTTTTGCAGGTGAACTGTCATCCCTTTTGTCATTTAATCTCTCCTACCTTCTACCCTATTACAGACCTTCATTCCTGCCCTATTTCTGCCTCTGTACATGCTTAAAACCTGTTACACCCCTAACCTTTTCCAAATCTGAAGAAACTTTAACTCTGTTTCTCTCCACAAATGCTGCCAGACTGCTGAGTATTTTCAGCATTTTCTGTTTTCATTTCAAATTTCCAACATTTGTAATATTTTACTTTCATTTGGTAGTACAGAACTTGAATATTGCTGAAAAGAGACCTGCTAAAGCTTTTTGTTTTACACTCGTCAGGACAAATGCAAGAATGCCAAATTTTAAACAACATTTTATAGTACAGAAGAAAAGGGTGCTGATTGGTTGACAAGTCTACTTTGATTTGCCATGGTATTGCCATGGAGAAAGCAACAGGCTCCCAAGGTCCCGGGTAATGCAAAAAATGCACAAGGCTTGAACATATTCCTTTTGTTTGCAGAGAATGGATCCCTGTGTATGAATGTATATTGCTTCTCTCAAGCGTTGTTGAGCCATGTTATGAGCTCAACTGATTATCTTAAATTGGTTGTTAGTGTAGCTATTAGCACACGCAGGATTGCTCAACAAGAGTTGCCCAATTGCAGAATCGTATCTAACTGTAGACATTTTGTTTTGGGTTTTGCCACCATGCTATTTGAAAGAGTGCAAGAGGAGCAGCGTGGTCTTTAACAGTGAGAGAGCGAGAGGAGCAGTGGGGCCTTTAACAGAGAGAGTGCGAGAAGAGTGAGAGACCATTAAAGAGTGTGGAGAGCAGCTGATTGGTGAGTAGGATTGGCGAGTATTTCTAGTTTTTAAAGTTAAAGTAAGGCCTTTAACTTGTGTTTAGGTCTCTAGTTTTTCTTTTTCCTCACTTCTTAAAAATAGCTTGTTAAGCATAAGATTAATATTGGTATGTGAAAAAAAAATTATAATAAAGTGTAAAGAGCGGGAATACTAGAGTAATAAATTAAGTAATTTAAACAAAGTACAATGAAGATGGCAGGACAGGTGATGTGTTGCTGCTGCAGCATGTGGTGCAGAATGTGGTTGCTACTGGACACCAATGTGATCCAGAGTGAACACATCTGTAGTAAGTGATTGCAGCTCGAGAAACTTCAGATCTGAGTTAAAGAGCTGGAGCCTGAGCTGCAAACATTGTGCCACATCAGGGAGAGGGAAAGTTACCTGGACTCTTTGCTCCAGGAGGCAGTCACATCCCTCAGATTAGGTAATTCAAATTTGGTCTGTGATCATGGACAGGAGGGTGTCACTGCAGGTGAAGCAGATTTGGGGACTCGGGGTAGCGTTCGAGGATCCTTGGCCCCTGCAACTGTCCAACAGTTGAGGTTCTTGCAAACTGTGTGGACGAGAGCAGGGACTTCAGGGAGGGTAAGTGAACTGACCACGGCACCATGGTACAAGGAGCCATTCAAGTGAGGGGAGGAAATAGGAACAGAGTAGTGGTAGGGGACGGTATAATTAGGGGGATAGATACTGTTCTCTGCAGCTGTGAGCATGAGTCCCGAAGGCTGTGTTGCCTGCCCGGTGCCAGTGTTAAGGACATCTCCTCAGGGCTGGACAGTAACATGGAGTGGAAGGGGAGGGATCCAATTGTTATGGTCCATGTTGGTACCAACGACATTGATAGGACTAGAAAGGAGGTCCTGCTGAAAGAATTTGAGCAGTTAGGAGCTAAATTAAAAAGCAGAACTCCAAGGTAATAATCTCATGATTACTACCTGAGTCACGGGCAAACTGGCATAGGGTAAATAAAGTCAGGGAGTTAAATGTGTGGCTCAAAGATTGGCGTTGGAGGAATTGATTTCAGTTTATGGGGCACTGGCACCAGTTCTGGGGTAGAAGGGGGCTGTTCCAGTGGGACGGGCTTCACTCGAACCGTACTGGGACCAGTGTCCAGGCAAATCGAATAACTAGGGTTTAGAGAAGGCTTTAAACTAAATAGGGAGGGGGAGGGTTCTGGAGATGAGATACATAGGCTAATAAAATAAAAGGATATGGCAGCATTGCAGGGCAGCTATTTAGGTATTCATACCCAGAGTGTGACAGGAAGGGACAGAGTGTACAAACATTAAAAAAAAAACAAGCAGCAAATAGGGTCAAAGGGGGAAGAAATGGTAAAAAGGCAAAATGAATGGCTCTTTACTTAAATGCACATAGTATTCAGAACAAAATTAATTAATTAACGGCACAAATAGAGGTTAATGGGTATGACCTTATAGCCATTATGGAGACGTGGTTACAAGGAGATCAAAGCTGCGAATTAAATATTCATGGATACGTGAAGGCAGGAAGGAAAGGGTGGTGGGGTAGCTTTGTTAGTAAGAGATGGAATGAATACGATAGCAAGAAATGAACTTGGATTGGAAGATGTACAATCCATATGGGTGGGGTTAAGAAATAACAAAGGGAAGAAGACACTGGTGGGAGTAGTCTATCAGCCCCCTAACAGTAGCTATACTGTAGGACAGAGAATAAATCAGGAGATAATCAGGGCATGTAAAAAAGGCAGTACATTAATCATAGGTGACTTTATTCTTCACGTAGGTTGGGAAAATCGAATTGGTGGAGGTAGCCACAAACAAGAATTCATAGTGTATTTGGGACAGTTTCCTAGAACAATATGTTGTGGATCCAACCAGGGATCAAGCTATTTTGGATCTGGTAATGTGTAATGAGGCAGGTTTAATAAATGATCTCAGAGTAAAAGATCCCCTGGGAAACAATGACCATAACATGGTAGAATTTGGCATTCAGTTTGAGAGTGAGAAACTTGGGTCGGAAACAACTGTGCTAAACTTAAATAAGGGTAATTACAAAGGAATGAGGGCAGAGTTGGCTGGAGTGGACTAGGAAAAGGAGTTTAGCAGAAAAGATAGCTGATGAACAATGGCAGACATTTAAGAAAATAGTTCATGACTCACAAGAAAGATATATCCCAGTGAGAAAGAAGGATTCTAGGAAGGGGATGCACCAACCATGGCTAACCAAGGAATTTTGCCCCAAAAAATAATAAAGAGGAATAAAATTAACTTTGAGGGTAAACTAGCAAGTAATATAAAAATGGACAGTAAGAGCTTCTTTAAATATACTAAAAGGAAGAGAGAGGCCAAAGTGAACATAGGCCCCTTAGAGAATGAGGCTGGGGAAATAATAATGGGGAACCAGGAAATGGCAGAGGAGTTGAATAAGTACTTTGCATCAGTCTTCATGGTAGATGACACTAATAACATTCCAAAAATACTAAATAATCAAGGGGCAAAAGAGGGGAAGGAAATAAATACAATAACTATCATTAGAGAAAAAGTATGAGGGAAACTAATGAGGCTAAAGGCCGATAAGTCCTCTGGACCTGATGGGTTGCATCCTAGGATATTAAAGGAAGTAGCTACAGAGATAGTGGATGCACTGGTAGTAATCTTCCAAGAATCCTTAGGTTCTGGAAAAGTCCCACAAGATTGGAAAACTGTCAATGTAATGCCCTTATTCAAAAAGGGAGGGAGACAAAAAATGGGTAACTATAGGCCACTTAGCTTAACATCCATCATTGGGAAAATGTTAGAGTCGATTATAAAGGATGTAATAACAGAGCATTTAGAAATGCATAATATAATCAAGCAGAGTCAGCATGGCTTCATGAAGGGGAAATCATGCCTGACAAATTTATTAGAATTCTTTGAGGAGGTAACAACTAGGATAGATAAAGTGGAACCAGTAGATGTAATGTATTTGGATTTCCAAAAGGCATTCAATAAGGTACCTCGCATAAGGCCACTTATTAAGATAAGAGCCCATGCTGTTGGGGGTAGTATATTAGCGTGAATAGAGGATTGGCTGACTAATAGAAGACAGAGTTGGGATAAGGGGGCATTTTCAGGATGGCAACCTGTAACTAGTGGAGTGCCACAGGGATCAGTGCTGGAGTGACCATCATTTACAATATAGATTAATGACTTAGATGAGGGAAGTGAATGTACTATCGCCAAGTTTGTGGTTGACACAAAAATAGGTGGGAAGGCAAGTGGTGAGGATGACACAAGGAGTCTACAGAGGGATATAGACAGGTTAAGTGAGTGGGCAAAAACTTGACAGATGGAATATAATGTGGGAAAATGTGAGGTTATGCATTTTGGCAAGAAGAATAGAGGAGCTGAATATTGCTTACATGGAGAAAGACTGCAGAAAGCTACAGCACAAAGGAATTGGGAGTCCTTGTGCATGAATCCCAAAAAGATAACATACAAGTTCAGCAGCTAATTGGGAAGACAAATGGAACGTTGGTCTTTATTCCAAAGTGAATGGAGTGTAAAAATAGGAAAGTCTTGCTAAAACTGTACAAGGCACTAGTTAGACCACACCTAGAATACTGTGAACAGTTTTGGTCCCCTTATCTAAGGAAAGATATACTGGCATTGGAGGCAGCCCAGAGAAGGTTCACTAGGTTGATCCCTGGTATGGAGGGATTTTCTTATGAGGAGAGGTTGAGTAGGTTGGGCCTGTACTCATTGGAGTTTAGAAGAATGAGAGGCGATCTTATTGAAAGATATAAGACTCTTAGGGAGCTTGACAGGGTAGATGCTAAGAAGTTGTTTCCCCTTGTGGGAGAGTCTAAGACCAGAGGGCATATAATCTCAGGGTAAGGGGTCACCCATTTAAGATAGAGATGAGGAGGAATTTCTTCTCTCAGCGGGTAGAGAATCTGTGGAATTCTTTACTGCAGAGGGCTATAGAGGCTGAGTCATTAAGTATATTCAAGGCTGAGATAGAAAGGTTTTTAATCTGTAAGGGAATCGAGTTATGGGGAAAGGCAGGAAAGTGGAGCTGAGGATTAAAGATCAGCCATGATCTCATTGAATGGCGGAGCAGACTCGATGAGCCGAATGGCCTACTTCTGCTCCTATGTCTTATGGTCTTGTGGTCTTATTTGATTTGATTAGCCAATCATTGGAACCAACGACCCATGTTACTGGCATCACACCGGCACTGAAATTCATACACGACATTGCTCAATTGTGTGGCCGGCAGAATGTCTTTTTGGACCGATGACAGCATTCTGTTCATGGAAACAGCACTCCAATAGCCGCTGCATTGTAGTAGCTTGAAACAGTTTAACCTGTTGTTCAACTTTTTGAGATACTTTGCCTTTCCAGGGTAATTTGAGTTCGACCGGGCACTTTTCAGATCCAAAAGTTGCGTCCTTTGGCCCATTTGTAGGTTTGCACGACACACAGCGAACAATGATCTGATCAGGATAACCGTTGTCTTGCAGGGTAGCTTTGATCCACTCTATTTCAAGCCTTATGCCTTTTTAGTATTACACAGGAGCTTGGGGAGCCTATAATTCCCTGTTGCTTTCTCCATAATAACATCACGGCAAATCAGAGTTGACTTGCTAACCAAGTTAGGCAACACCTTCCAAACCCATGACTGCTACCATCTAGAAGGACAAGGGCAGCAGATACATGGGAACACCACCACCTGGAAGTTCCCCTCCAAGCCACTCACCATCCTGACTTGGAACTATATTGCCGTTCCTTCATTGTCGCTGGGTCAAAATCCTGGAACTCCCTTCCTAACAGCATTGTGGGTGTACCTACACCACATGGCTCACAGCTGTTCAAGAAGGCAGCTCACCACCACCACCTCAAGGGCAATTAGGGATGGGCAATAAATGCTGGCCTAGCCAGTGATGCCCACATCCTGTAAATTACTTTTTATAAATTGTTGTGATTGTTTTGAAACTTGGCATTCTGATGAGTGCATGACTTGTTGCTTTGGCAACATGCCTCCCTTTTCAGCAATATTTTGAACAAAAGTTCAACTACGACATAACTGCTGATATAATATTGTTTTAGACTAATTAACCTGTTGTATGTGTTTTTATATAACCTATGTATAGTGCATTCTTTTACTTACAACCACCAGACAAAGAACCCAGGAAGCTTCAGTCTTCAGCTGAACTTCACATATATCTGATTTACAACACAGCTTTTGTTCACCACAGGATGGAGCCATTTTCGAATGTAGGAAAGGAGCAAGCTCCAGTGTCACAACATAATTCCTACTTTCAACGCCATGTTCAAGGACATGCACATGAGAAATATAGATGAAGAGAGCCTAGCTTATCTCATCCATCCAGAAAATCTCTACTACAATCTCCCCATCACAACATTTGACTCTCAGAATGGCAATGCAGGGAGGGTAAAAGAAAGTTAAACACTGTATTCTGTTTTATTGTTTGGAAACTGGCTTCTCACCAGTTTAAGTTCCCACCCAGCCTGTTCTTATGCCACACCTCGGAGTAGCATTTTTTGATTTACTGGACTAAAACAAACCACCTTATTTTGAATAATTGTGTTGATATCTAGGCTTTGACTGAAACCTGACTCACAGATGGAGTCCCTTGCCGCCTACTGAAGTGTCTGTACTTTGCTATCATTTCAACAATCTGCCCTGCCCAAAACCGCTGCTGTAATTTGGCTCTCAGTACCAAAAATATTGAATCAAAATCAAATGATATCTTTTCCTCCATTAAGCATATTGCCTTGTTCCACCCTGCGCACCTTATTCAAAGTCCTACCTCAGCTTCTGCACTGAAAAGCTCCTTATCCTCACTGATTACAATCTTCATCTCAGCTCCCCTTGCCTTCTCTTCATAACCTTCTTTCTTACCCAGGCTTGCTACCAACCCCTCAACTTTGTTATTGCCTGCAGCCTCTCTTCTCCCACTGCTATATCGTGGATAGGCCCAGCTTCAACCACTTACCTGTGTTCATCACCACCATGTCTTCTCTCAGGGGGGTGTTAATCTTTGGAATTCTCTTCCCCAGAGAGCAGTGGAGATGGGGTCATTGAATATATTCAAGGCTGAGTTAGACAGATCTTTGATCTATAAGAAGGGGTAAAGGTTAGATTGGGGGTGGGGGGAGCAGCAGGAAAGTGGAGTGAAGGTGACAATCGATCATCCATGATCTTAAGGATTGGCAGAGCAGGCTCGAGGGGACCAAATTGCCTACTCCTATTTCTTATGATCTTACAATCGCCTTATCTGCTTCCAAACTTATTTCCTTTTTGAATTTAAAAAAAAAACCCCAAACAATGTTCCCTTTTAGCTGCATGGCCCAAAAATACCTGCCGAGCCAAGCATAAACAGCCCCTTTAAGATACCATGCATGTGCAACCGGGCCCGCACACTTAAATGAATTGGCTGATTGCCACAAAAAAATTAGAGAGTACATTGCCCTCAAATCTCTTATGCCTACACTTTCTATATTTCAACTGCCAGGTATTAAGCCCTCCATTTGCCATAATTTTTGCAGCTGTCAATTCACTTCCTCTTTCTTTGGTGCCCTTATCAAAAATCAAAATCTTTATTTTCTCCCAACCCAGTCCTTCGTCCTAGTATAACTGCTCTCTTTGCTCCCTCAAGTCCAAGGAGCACAGTCTTGAGTATAATGGGAGAGAACCACTTTAGGCAACCATTAGCAGATCTGGCTGAAGCACCATCAGGCCTTACTCTCCTCTACTTAAGGAAAAGGAGGTGATGTAGCTTTGTTAGTAAAGGAAGCGATCAGTGCTATAGTGAGGAATGATATAGGCACTGGAGAGCAAGGCGTAGTGTCAGTCTGGGTAGAAATAAGAAATAGCAACGGAAAGAAGTCCCTGGTGGGAGTAATCTATAGGTCCTCAAACAGTAGTTCAGCAGCAGGGCACAGTATAAACCAGGAAATACTGGGAGTATGTATGAAAGGCTTGGCGATAATCATGGGTGATTTTAATATGCATATAGACTGGACTAATCAAATTGGCAATGATAGCCTCGAGGGAGAGCTCGTAGAGTGTATTAGAGATTGTTTCTTGGAGCAATATGTTGTGGAACCAACCAGGGAACAGGCTATTCTGAATTTGGTTTTGTGTAATGAGATGGGATTAATGAATGATCTCATAGTAAAGGATACTCTAGGGAAGAGTGATCATAGCATGCTAGAATATCAAGTTCAGTTTGAGAGCGAGAAACTTGAGTCCCACACTAGTTTCTGGAGTTAAACAAAGGTAACTACATAGGCATGAGGGCAGATTTGGCCCCAGTGGACTGGGCAGGAAGACTACAAGGTAGAACAGTTGATGAACAGTGGCAGATATTTAAGGAGATATTCAATTCCTCCCCAGTAAAATATGTTCCAAAGAGGAAGAAAGATGGTAAGAGGGGTAAAAAAGCATCCATGGCTAAGCAAGGAAGTTAAAGATAACATAAAGGCAAAAACTAAGGCATACCAAATTGCAAAGGTCAGTGACAGGCTGGAAGATTGGGAAACTTTTAAAGATCAACAAAGGGTTACTAAAAAAAAGATAAGAAGAGCAAAGGTAAATTATGAAAGAAAACTAGTGCAAAATGTAAAAACTGATAGCAAAAGCTTCTGCAAGTATATAAGAGGAAAGAGAGTAGCTAAAGTGAATGTTGGTCCCTTGTAGGATGAGACTGAGGAATTAATAGTGGGGAATGCAGAAATGGCAGAGATGCGTAATCAATATTTTGCCTCAGTTTTCACGGTGGAGGACACTAGTATCACCCCAATAGTAACAGGTAGTGCAGAGGATACGAGGAACTTAGAACAATCACCATCACTAGAGAAAAAGTACTGAGCAAACTATTAGGATTAAATGGTGGCAAGTCCCCAGGACCTGATGGCCAACATTCCAGGGTCTTAAAGAAAGTGACAGCGGAGGTAGTGGATGCATTGGCTATAATATTCCAGAATTCCCTGGATTCTGGAAAGGTTCCAATGGATTGGTAAAATGCTAATATAACGCCCTTATTCAAAAAGGGAGGCAGGCAGAAAGTAGGAAACTATAGAGCAGTTAGTTTAACGCCTGTCGTTGGGAAATTCTTGGAATCCATTATTAAGGAAGTAGTAATGGGGCATTTGGAAAGTCAAAATGCAATCCATCAGAGTCAGCATGGTTTTATGAAGAGTAAATCATGTTTGACTAATTTGCTAGGGTTCTTTGAAGATGTGACAAGCAAAGTAGATAATGGGGATCCTGTAGATGTAGTATATCTGGACTTCCAGAAGGCCTTTGATAAAGTGCCGCACAAAAGATTAATACCCAAAATAAGATCACACAGAGTTAGGGGTAATATATTAGCTTGGATAGAGGATTGGCTAACCAACAGAAAGCAGAGAGTCGGGATAAATGAGTCATTTTCTGGATGGCAAGCTGTAACTAATGCGGTGCCACAGGGTTCGATCCTTGGGCCCCAACTATTTACAATCTATATTAACGACTTGGATTCAGTGATAGAAGGTACTATAGCTAAATTTGCAGATGACACCAAAATAGGTGGGAAAGTAAGTTGCAATGAAGAAATATGAAATTTACAAATGGATATGGACAAGTTAGGTGAATAGGCCAAAATTTGGCAGATGGAGTATAACATGGATAAGTGTGGGGTTATCCATTTTGGTCAGAAGAATAAAAAGGCAACTTATTATTTAAATGGAGAGAAACTTCAGAATGCTTCAGTGCAGAGGGACCTGGGTGTCCTCGTGCATGAATTGCTGAAAGCTAGTATGCAGGTACAGCAGGTAATAAGGAAGGCAAATGGAATTTTGGCATTTATTGCTAAAGGAATAGAGTATAAAAATAGAGAAGTGTTGTTGCAACTGTGCAAGGCATTGGTGAGACTGTGCCTGGAGTACTGTGCACAGTTTTGGTCCCCTTACTTAACGAAGGATGTAGTTGCATCGGAGGTGGTTCAGAGGAGGTTCACTAGATTGATTCCAGAGATGCTGGGCTTGTCTTATGAGGAGAGATTGAGCAGTTTAGGCCTATACTTGCTGGAGTTTAGAAGGACGAGAGGAGATCTAATTGAGGTATATAAGATACTAAAGGGGATAGACAAAGTAGACGTGGAGCGGATGTTTCCCCTTGTGGGGCATTCTAGAATGAGAGGCCAAAGTTTTAGGCTAAGGGGTGGTAGATTTAAATCAGAGATTAGGAGGAATTACTTTTCTCAAAGTGTTGTGAATCTGGAATTCACTACCTCAGAGTGCAGTGGATGCTGGGACGCTGAATAAATTTAAGGAGGAGATAGATTTTTAATTAGTAATGGGTTGAAAGGTTATGAGGCGAGGGGGGGAAATTGGAGTTGAGGCCAAAATGAGATCAGCCATGATCGTATTGAATGGCGGGGCAGGCTCGAGGGGCTGAATTGCCTACTCCTGCTCCTAATTCTTATGTTCTTATGTTCTACTAAAGCTGCTCACTACTCCACAGCAGGTCAATACAGCACTGAAAAAAACAAGTCTTTCAGTCCAATTGGTATACAGCTTTATAGACCACATAAGCCTCCTCCCACTCCAATTACCTCTCCACTCTACCACATACCCCTCTATTTCATTCTCCATCACATATACATCAAGCCTTCCCTTGAATGTGTTTGTGCTCTTTGTAGCTTTTTCACACTTTCTCTAATGCTTCAGTATGCTTTTTGTAACATGGAAGCCAGAATTGCACACAGTCCTCTAAAAATAGTCTAGCCAACATTGTAGATAAATTGAATTTTACTTTCCTGCTTTGTATTCTATTCATCTAGAAATGAAACCCACTACTTTGCCCTCTTTTAAGGCCGTATCAACTTGTGATACCATTTTTGGTTACATCTGTGTCTGCATTGCCTGATCTCTTTGCTGTTCAAAGCCATTTACTTCCTTAACTTCCAAGGATTAAGTGATCTCCTTATTCCTCCTGCCAAAATACACCACCTCACACTTAACTATTTTGAATTTAATTGGCCATTTATCCTCCCACTCTGCTAGCTTGTTTGTGTAGTCCTATATTTTACTGTAGCCCTGCACATTATTAGTTATATCCCTCAATTTGGTATCATTGTATATGTGTCACAGTTTGAATCTCTATGGCTCACTACTTCACACTTTTTGCCAGTTCAAGATCCCTTAATTCCTACTATCTGTTTTCTTTTCAGGAGACTTCTCTCAATCCATTGTATGACCTGGCTGTGACCACACACACCCTGAACCTTGTCACAAGTTTCTTATGCGGCATCATATTGAAGGGCTTCTGTAAGGTCCAAGACTACCGCATCCCTATCTCTGTAATCTCCTCCAACTCTACAACCCTCTGAGATATCGGTGTTTCTCTAATTCTGGTCTCTTGTGCATTCCCGATTTTAATCACGCCACCATTGGTGACTATGCCTTCGGTTGACGAGACTGCAAGTTCTGGAATACCCTCCATATATCTCTCTGCTTCCCTCCTGTAAGATATTCCTTAAAACCTACTTCTTTGAGCCAGCTTTTGGTCATCAGAATTAATATCTCCTTATGTGGCTCAGAATGGTAAAGAATATATCTTTTTATTTCTGTTGGACTGTAGATTAAAATTACAATGGCTGCAGTTTGAAAGACATGTCTACTGGAACAGTGTGAGGGATATATACAATGTTGCTGTCCTGGAACAGTGTGTGCCATGAAAGACAGGATGGTGCCGAGGAAGAGTCTGGTCTAATGGGGAATTGCCTGGCATCAATGTTTTAATTGGCTCCGGACCTGGTGACCAGGGTTTGTGTGAGATCAATGCAGCAGAATAGCTCCTACCGTGAAACGAAAAAGACCTAAAACCCCTTGCTCCTGTGTGTGTCAGATTCCAGTAGTTCTACAAAAATAGCTAGCTTGCTTTTTCTTCTCATATGTTTATAACATGCTCTCTCTTTCTGAAAACCCCTGTCAAGAAGCAAAGAAGAAAATCACTGTTAGTGACACAGAAAGGAAGTGCTCAATGGGTGAACTAAAGACTGAAAGTGCTGGAAGACCACCTTGTGTCATCAACAAGAACTGAAATTAATTTGAAAGACATTGACCAAAATCAACCCATCGAATCCTGTACCCTGGGATTGGTGCTATTGAACTGTTTTATCCCGCCCTTAAAATCCATGTTTTTGTGTGTCTTATGTGTCTTGTTGATATGTGTATAGGGATTTGAGAAGGGCTAGAGTTTAGGTTATAGAGTTAGAAGTTAGCAGTTCATATTTCTTTCTTTTGCCACTGGTTAAAGACAATTTATTCAATAAACAGTTATTTATTTATTAAGTTTACAAACCTGGTGCTTGTATTCTATTCACCTAAATTAAACAATTCGGTGGGTTGATCAAACTTTTCACATTTGTCACAGCTTGGGGAGCAGTGGGGCTTAAAATTGCAGCGCACTTTCCCCAGTGAGTTGTGACAAAGTTTGGGGCCTCGGACCTGGGATATTTTGGAACAAAAAAAAGTGCTGATTTGGGTGTAGATTTAGTAAGTAATAAAAGCTAAAAAGGAAACACAAGATTTATACTATCAAAAATAAGATAGCATTGGAAACTGCCAAAGTTTTCCTGCAACTGGAAGAGATGTCCCTGACAATTTTACAAGGGATTCCAAAAGCCAGATTAATCGAATTGTCAAATAAATTAAGAGTAGGATTATTTGCCAAAGCTAGAAAGGCAGAGATAATTGAAGGTATATCACAGCATTTAAAGTTGGAATTGATACCTGACATTAGTGAGTCACAGCTGGAGGTAGTGAAACTTCAGTTAGAAATGAAGAAGCTTAAACTTGAAGAAGCAAAGGAAATGAAAAAAATTTGAGCTAGAGGCAGCAGAAAAAGAAAGGGCAGGGAAAGAAAAAGAAAAGGAAAGAGAGCGAGCATTTCAAAGAGAGTTAGAAATGGTGAAGTTAGAAAAGGAGGAAAGAGAAAAAGAGAGAGAATTCCAGCTTAAAATGCTGACAGTTAAAAGGAGACACCAGTAGGTGAGGCAGGCCTTATTTCCAGATCAGAATCCAGTGGGGAGATGTTTAAATTTGTACAAGCTCTTCCAAAGCTTGAGGAAAGGGATGTCGAAGCACTCTTCATTTCATTTGAGAAGATAGCTAAACAGATAAACTGGCCAAAGGAAAACTGGATGTTGTCCAGGCCAAGCAAATTGACAGGTCGAGCACAGGAAATGTATGCTTCACTGTCAGAGGAGGTCTCTAGGGGGTATGATGTGGGAGAAAGGCCATTTTGAGTGCATATGAGTTTGTCCCTGAAGCATACAGACAAAAGTTTCAAAATTTAAGGAAACAGCCTGGGAAAACTTACATTGAATTTGGAAGGATTAAGCAAAGTAGTTTTGACAGGTGGATATGAGCATTAGGAGTTGAAACTACCTGTGAAGTTCTCAGAGAGACCATTCTGTTGGAAGAATTTAAAAACTCCCTACCTTCTGTAATAAGAACCCATGTTGAAGACCAAAGGGTTGTAACTGCTAGACAGAGAGCAGTAATGGCTGATGATTATGAGTGATCCATAAACAAAACCTTTTTCCATCACCCCCATAAATTTGAAAAGAATAGAAAGTGGGAGAGTGAAAGGAAGGCAAGTAGCCAGGGTAAAGAATGGATAGCTGGGAATACCTTGAGATCTCCTCCCCAGATCAGGAAGGAAGGTACTGAGGGTGGAGGTGAAACTCGAAGACCTAAGTGTTTCCATTGTTATAAAGTGGGACACATTCGTTCAGAATGCTGGAAGTTGCGAGGGAAGCTCATAGGACTTATTGGAGTTCGTAAGAATGAGTCCAAAAAGGGAACTCAATATAAAACGCCACAGATCAAATTGTAGCTTTAACTACAAATAAAGGTCTGGAGGTAACCACTGCTGTGAATGCAGGCGAAATGGATAAGGTAGATGAGAGATATAAAGGGTTTTTGTCTAAAGGAAAGATAACCCCTTTTTCATCAAATGATGCAGCCAAATCCATGACTAAACTAAGGGATGCAGGAGCTACTCAAATACTTCTGCTGGAGAAGGACCTAGTTTTCCCTCCAGAGACTTCAATGAAAGCTAAAGTATTGGTAAATTGGTATAAGTGGAAAGTATATCCCGGTTCTATTGTACAAAGTGCAATTGGAGTGTGATTTGTTGTCTGGATCGGTGGTTGTAGGAGTGGTTAAGAAATTACCCGTGGATGGAGTTGATTTCCTCCTGGGGAATGATTTGGCAGGAGTAAAAGTTATAGCTTCACCCATAAATACGGAAAGTCCAAGAGAGGCTAAAGAGACAGAGCAGTTACAAGGACAAGTTCCTGGTATTTTTCCATTGTGTGTGGTGACCAGAGCAATGGCTAAACAAAGTCCATCACCAGAGGTCAAAGTAATGTCACAAGCAGTTGTTAGAGTAGCTGAAACTTATTTTAAGGATGACGATAATTCAAAGGAAGTGTTTGGCATGTCTTTGTTAATTGAGGCTCAGAAAGCAGATCCAGAGTTAAACAAATTAGCACAGTCAGCTTACACTGAAGCTGATGCTGAAGGAGTTCCGGAGTGCTGTCACATTAAAAACAGAGTTCTGATGAGGAAGAGGAGATACCCTCACAGGCCTGCGGATGAAGGATGGACGCTTGTTCATCAGATAGTGATACCACCCAAATATCATTAGGAGATATTGCGAGTAGCACATGAAATTCCTATGGCAAGACGTAGGAATACGGAAAACCCAAGCATCGATAAACAGGCATTTTACCTGGCCAAAACTTCATAAGGACATAGTGCAATTTTGTAAAACGTGTCATACATGTCAGGTCGTAGGTAAAGCTCAACATGTAGTCAAACCAGCACCTTTAATACCCATACCAGTTTTTGAAGAACCATTCAGTCAGATATTAGTAGATTATGTAGGACCATTACCCAAAACAAAAGCAGGACAGCAGTTTATCCTTATAACCAAGGATATGACACTCTGATTTCCAGAAGCTATTCCTTTAAGGACAATTACAGCTAAGGTGGTAGTTGAAAAGTTAACTCAGTTTTTCAATCGTTCTGGCCTACCAATTGAAAGACAATCTGACCAAGGTTCCAACTTCATGTCTAAAATTTTCCAGGACATAATCAATTATTTAATTTGGATATCAAACAACTAAAGTCTACCGCCTATCACCCACAGACACAAGGAGCTTTAGAGAGATACCATCAGACTTTCAAAACCATGATTAAGACCAATTGCCATGAATACCCAAAGGATTGGGACAAAAGATTAGATTTCTTACTATTTGCTACCAGAGATTCTCCGAATGAATCTACTGGATTTTGTCCATTTGAATTAATCTATGGTCATGAAATAAGAGGCCCATTAAAAGTGATTAAGGTAAAGTTTCTAAGGCAGGGAGACGAATCCTCCATGTTGGATTACATGCCCACGTTTCTAGAAAGACTCACAGGAGCATGTAAAGTAGCACGAGAAATCCTGAGATTTTTGGGAATGTGTGGGTTTTTTAAAGGAAGTTTGTACCTAACTTCAGCACAATAGCTGTACCTCTCACCAATTTGTTAAGAAAACAGGCAAAAGTGTTATGGTCAGCAGAATGCCAAGCAGCCTTTGAAAAGCTGACGACAATCATAATAAATGAATCAGTGTTGGCCGCCCCTGACTTTACCAAATCTTTTAAAATGGCAATTGATGCTAGTGACTCAGGGATAGTTGCAGTCCTATTACAAGATGATAAATTAGGGATAGAGATGGGGTACTTTTCTAATTAACTAAATCAATATCAGAGGAAGTACTCTACAGTAGAAAAAGAAACTCTAGCATTGTTGTTGTCTCTTCAACATAAACACAAGTTTACGATAACAAAGAAACATTAACCTACACTGACCATAATCCACTGGCGTTCATTGAAAAGTTTAAAACTCGAAATGCGAGACTGTTTAGATGGAGTCTATTGTTTCAACCATTCAATTTAAAGATTGTTCACATTTCCAGCAAAGATCACAAATGCATTGGCTTGGGTGTAAAATACTAAAATAAGTTAAAGGGGTTAGAAATGCTGAAGATTGTATAAGGGGCGGGAAGGATGAATAGAAGTAAGTCTTGGGTTTTGTTGTCCATGTGTCACATACCTTGTGATGAAACACATTTTTTAAGATGGCGTTTCATCTCTTTTAAGGGTGTAGGCACGTAAAGAACATATCTTTTTATTTCTGTCCAATTGTGGATTAAAATTACAATGGCTGCAGTTTGAAGGACATGTCTACTGGAACAGTGTGAACAGAGTGTGCCAAGAAGGAGTCTGGTTTAATGGGGAACTGCCTGGCAACAATGTTTTAATTGGCTCCTGACCAGGTGACCAGGGTTTGTGTGAGAGCAGTGCAGCAAAATAGCTCCTAGCCTGAAAGGAAAAAGATCTAAAACCTCTTGCTTGTGTGTGTCAGATTCCAATAATCCTACAATAATAGCTAGCTGGCTTTTTCTACTTATATCTCTATAACCTGCTCTCTCTCTCTGAAAACCCCTGTCAAGAGGCAAAGGGAAAATCACTGTTAAGAGACATTGAAAGGCAAGTGCTCAATGGGTGAACTAAAGACTGAAAGTGCTGGAAGACCACCTTGTGTCATCAACAAAGAACTGAAAGGAATTTGGAAAGCATCGATCAAAATCAACCCATCGAACCTTGTACTCCGGGATTGGTGCTATTGAACTGTTTTATCCCACTCTTAAAATCCATGCTTTTGTGTGTCTTATGTGTCTTGTATGTGTGTGTGTATTGGGATTTAAGAAGGGTTAGAGTTTAGGTTATAGAGTTAGAAGTTAGTAGTTCATTTTTCTTTCTTTTTGCCACTGTTAAAGACAATTTGTTCAATAAACAGTTATTTATTATAAAGTTTACAAACCTGGTGCTTGTATTCTGTTCACCTAAATTAAACTATTAAGTGGTTGAGCAAACTTTTCACATTTGTCGCGGCTTGGGGAGCAGTGGGGCTTGATATTGCAGCGCACTTTCCCCAGTGAGTCGTGACAGTCTCATGCTATATTTTATAGCGACCCTGTAAAACGCCTTGGGTTGTTTAGTTACATTAAAGGTAATATATAAATGAGTTGTTGTATATTAGGTCACCCTTCACTTTCTGGAATCATCCTTGTTCAAAAAAAACTACGCCTTCTCCAGTGCCTCTATCTCCTTTTCATAATACAAAGACCAGAACTGTGTACAGTACTGGAAGTGTGGGTCTAACCAAGGCTCTTTATAAGTTTAACATAACTTCTCTGCTTTTCAATTCTATCTCGCTAGAAATTAAACTCAGTGCTTTGTTTGCTTTCTTATGACCTTGTTAACCTGTGTTGCTACTTTTAATGATTTGTAAATCTGGAAGCCTAGGCCCCTTAGCTCCTCCACCCCATTTAGACTCTGAGGCCCAAACCTGCCATGCTGGCAGAAAGTAAAGTAATGTGTCTATTGATGACATCACTATTTTAAACAATAAAACCTCTCTCATTGATTTAAAAAAGAACATTCAATACTTAGAAATTCCTTCAACTAATCTCTTATGAAAGCAAATACTTCTATAACCATTTGGAATCGTCAATCAAACTACTCACTTAATGGGCACTGCACTGTGATGATGTTAGTTTATAAAATCAGACATTGCAACACAAATACTATATCCATAGCCCTCAAGCTTATGTCAACAGAATGAAATATCAAGCACTGATGTTTGTTTGAACTCCAGGCATGAGTTTTGACAGTTCCAATGAGTTTTGACAGCTTTGACAGTTCCAATGAGTTTTGACAGCTTCGACAGTTCCAATGTGTTTATGCATTTTTTTACGTACAATCATGTTTACTTTTAACAATCCTAAAGGCTGCCTTACTTCTCCTAAACGTGTCCCAGGAGCATATCCAAAGGGGTACGTTACCTCTCCAAAGGGGTACCCCTAGTTATCCAAACAAAGCTACCAAGTTCAGACCAGCTCTTAGCTGGTCTACTCTGCACACGTTGGGTTTCACACTTCTGACCTGCCAAAATCCCACTCAGTGGAGGCAGCTGTTGATTTAAATGGCCAGCTGCCTCTGTAAAATGCGCATGCGAAAATAGGAGCCTCAGAATTTTCTTCAGATGGGTGAGTACGTGACTTCCAGTTGAAAAAGTTGTTAAAGGAAATGATCTCTATTTGTGTCCAGCAGCAACTTGCATTTATATAGCACCTTTAACACAGCAAAAAGTTTGAAGGCACTTCACCAGAGCCTTATCAAACAAAATTTTGTATATTATTTCAGGTGATCAACACTTTAGGATGTAGGTTTTAAGTAATGTCTTAGAGGAGGAGAGAGGCAGAGAAATTTACTGAGGGAATTCCAGAGTTTAGGACCTAGGAAGCTGAATGCATGGCTGCCAATAAAGGAAAGAAATCAGGGAAGTACAAAAGGCCAGAATTTTCTTTTATTCTTTCATGGAATGTGGGTATTGCTGGTAAACCCAGCATTTGTAGCCCATCACTAAATGCCTTGAAAAGATGGTGGTGAGCAGTCCACCTGATGCAGGTACACCCACAGTACTGATCAGAATGGAGTCCCAGGATTTTGACCCAGAAACAGCAAAGAAATGGCAATATACTGTAGATTGTAACGTGAATTGGCCTTTGAAGCTTCAAAAAATCAATCCAAAAATGGGGTCAACTTATACAGCGAGTACAAAAATGTGAACTGCCAACGGACCCATTTCTGTTTGTCGGTCGCCATGTATGTTCTGCCCTGTGTGGGCGTGTCTGGTCCAGTTCAGTTTCTGGTCAATGGTAACTCCTAGGATGTTGATGGTGGGGGATTCAGAGACTGTAATGCATCGAGTGTCAAGTAGATATGGTTAGATTCTTTTTTGTTGGAGATGATCATTGCCTGGCCCTTGTGAGGCATGAATATTACTTGCCACTTATCAACCTGTAAGTAGGCCCAGGCAGTAGATTTTAGTCTAACTTCACCATCTTTAGGGAGTTTTCACATTATATTCACTGTTGTAAGCTAACAAGGTTAAGACTCCATTTTGTACTAACACATGGGCTAAAAAAGCCATTTTGTATTATGTACTTTATAATCACTCACACACATTTGGCAATAGTTACTTTATAATTAGTAACCAGCCAGAAACAGATGATTAAATATGTAGTGAGCCTCAACGTATAATTGAAGAATAAGTAATTAATCAGGTAGTTATTAAGGCTGGATAATATACTAATGTTTAAAGTCTAAAATATTAATTTGCTGCTGTAAGCATTGTCCGTGGGAACAGAGAGCATTCAGATACTGGTGGGAACATGGGCCTCATTCGTCCTTGGCCATCTGAGGCAGGTGTCCTGAGAATGAGTGAAGGCTTGTCCAAATTCGGATAAGAGAAAGATCATGAACTGTCTCATTGTTCTGCACCATGGAGCAATGTACATAAATGGTCAAATCCAATAAAATTAATCCAGTAACAACAAATGACCAATTGACTAAATACAGGCCTGATTCGAGATGAGGCAATGCTAATTCAAGGGATTCAGGGGTCATCTTGTTGCTTGCAAGTTTGACTATAGTCATGGAGGTGCTGAGTGCTCCCTGGGGCAGGATTTCGGGAAATTGCTGTCAGTTCTGAAACCTGGGAAATATTCACACTTTTACCTGGCTTAATCACCCAACTGAAGTTGTGAAAGTCGGTTGTGTTTTTTATAAGTATACTTTTTTCCTTTTAAAAATAAACTTCTTTTAAAATACATTATCCAGAGTTCTGCTTTTGCCTTAGTAGGTTAAAATCTTGCCCGAACCAAAGGGAATCTATTGAGCTATAGGGGACAAGATCAGACAACGTAAAAGTTAACATTAGAAGTGACCAGGTGGCAGGACAAGACAGAGAGGCTGGATATCTGATTACTAAAAATATCCAAAGTGGAAGTTAAGTCCCATAAGATTCTCGACCTGAGTTAGGAAGGATAAGAGAGGTAATACAGACAGGGTGATAGTCACGAAGACTATTTTCTCACAGGATGTGGAGAAGCTTGACTGCATCCCAGGCCGAATGTTTAGTGAAAGAAAACAATGTTTGCTTTCAGGATGTTGTCACCTTTATCAAGGATAAAGTGAACAACAAGGTGTGTGCAGTGCATACTTTTGTGTAGTGCGGGATGGTGGGAGTGTCCAGGAGAGATATAAATGTAAACAAGAGAATGATGTGTTGAAATGTGTGTATGCATGCAAAGCTTAAGATCTTTAACACTTTGTTATCTGTTTCTTAATGTTGAAAGCCTAGGCTTGCTATTTGTTCTATCTATGTACCTATGTACCTGTACGTCTTTATGAAAACAGGATGAATTTGATTGTTGAGTCAGTTTAAACATAGGAACTAAGGTACACCGACATTTTTAGCTTAATGTGAGTTTTGCCATTTTAAAGGATTTTGAAAATATTGAAACGGGAGAAGTTTCAATAGAGAGATGTCTGGCAGAAATCCAAGTGCAACTATTCAAAAAACATTCTATTTAATTTGGAATATGTGCAAATTTAAAATTACATTGGGAGGTTTAAGGTTAATTAACCTGAGCAGGCGATGGCGTAGTGGTATTGTCACTGGACTACTAATCCAGAGACACAAGGTGATGCTTTGGGGATCCAGGTTCAAATACTGCCCCGGCAGATGGTGGAATTTGAATTCAATAAAATCCTGAATTAAAAGTCTAATGATAATAAAGATAAGGCTCTGTAGCACTGCTACTAACTGAGCTGGCTGAATCCTAAAGGACATAGCTGCTAGACTGGGTCTGTGGCAGGTAGTCAGGGAACCAACAAGAGAGGAAAACATACTTGACCGCAGATGTATCTGTACATGACAGTATCCATCAGTCCATGAGTGACCACCACACTATCGTTGTGGAAACGAAGACCATGACTTCACATTGAGGATACCCTCCATCGTGTTGTGTGGCACTATCACCATTCTAAATGGGATTAATTTTGAACAGATCTAGCAACTCAAGACTGGCCATTCATGAGGTGCTGTGGGCCATCAGCAGCAGCAGAAGTGCACTTGAACAATCTGTAACCCCATGGAATGGCATGTACCCCACTCTACCATTACCATCAAGCCAGGGGATCAACCCTGGTTCAATGAAAAGTGCAGGAGGACATGTCAGAAGCAGCACCAGGCATACCTAAAGATGAGGTGTCAACCTGGTGAGGCTGTAACGCAGGACTACCTGCGTGTCAAACAGCAAGTGATAGACAGAGTTAAGTGTTCCCACAACCAATGGATCAGATCTAAGCTCTGTGGCCCTGCCACATCCAGTTGGGAATGGCAGTAGACAATTAAACAACTCACTGGTGGAGGAAATGCCACAAATATCCCCATCCCCAATGATGGGGGAGCCCAGAATATCAGTGCAAAAGATGAGGCTGAAGCATTTGCTACAATCTTCAACTAGAAGTGCCGAGTGGATGATCCATCTCGGCCTCCTCTGGAGGTCCCCAGCATCACATATGTCAGCCTTCAGCCAATTTAATTCACTCCACATGATATCAAGAAATGGCTGATGGCACTGGATAGTGCAAAGGCTATGGGCCCTGACAATATTCCAGCAATAGCACTGAAGATTTGTGCTCCAGAACTTGCTGCGCCCCTAGCCAAGTTGTTCCAGTACAGCTACAACACTGGCATCTACCTGGCTATGTGGAAAATTGCCCAGGTATGTCCTGTACACAAAAAGCAGGACAAATCCATCCCAGCCAATTAACCCCCCATCAGTCCACTCTCGATCATCAATAAAGTAATGGAAGGGGTCATTGACAGTGCTATCAAGCGGCATTTGCTTAGCAATAACCTGCTCACTGACGCCCAGTTTGGGTTCCACCAGGGCCACTCAGCTCCTGACCTCATTACAGCCTTGGTTCAAACATGGACAAAAGAGCTGAACTCCCAAGGTGAGGTGAGAGTGACTGCCCTTGACATCAAGGCCAATTTGACTGTGTGTGGCATCAAGGAGTCCTAGCAAAACTGGAGTCAATGGGAATTGGGGAAAACCCTCCACTGGTTGGAGTCATACCTAGCACAAAGGAAAATGGTTGTGGTTGTTGGAGGTCAGTTATCTCTGCTGCAGGAGTTCCTCAGGGCAGTGTCCTCGGCCCAACCATCTTCAGTTGCTTCGTCAATGACCTTCCTTCCATCATAAGGTCAGAAGTGGGGATGTTCGCTGCTGATTGCACAATATTCAGCACCAATTGCGACTCCTCAGATACTGAAGCAGTCCATGTCCAAATGCAACAAGACCTGGACAATATCAAGGCTTGGGCTGACAAGTGGCAAGTAACATTTGTGCCACAAGTGCCAGGCAATGATCACCTCCAACAAGAGAGAATCGAACCATTGGCCCTTGACATTCAATGGCATTATCATCACTGAATCAACATCCTGGGGGTTACCATTGACCAGGAACTGAACTGGGCTAGCCATATAAATACTGTGGCTACAAGAGCAGGTCAGAGGCTAGGAATCCTGCGGCGAGTAACTCATCTCCTGACTCTCCAAAGTCTATCCACCATCTACAAGTCACAAGTTAGGAGTGTGATGGAATACTCCCCACGTGCCTGGATGAGTGTAGCTCCCACAACACTCAAGAATCTTGACACCATGCAGGGCAAAGCAGTGACTGATTGCCACCACATCCACAAACATTCACTCACTCCACCACCAATGTACAGCGGCAGCAGTCTGTACCATCTACAAGATGAATTGCAGGAATTCACAAAGGCTCCTTAGACAACACCTTCCAAACCCATGACCACTACCATCTAAAAGGACAAGGGCAGCAGATAGACAGGAACACCTCCACCTGGAAGTTCCCCTCCAAGCCACTCACCATCCTGACTTGGAAATATATTGCTGCTGGGTCAAAATCCTGGAACTCCCTCCCTAACAGCACTGTGGGTGCACCTGCACCACATGGACTGCAGTGGTTCAAGAAGGCAGTTCACCACCATCTTCTCAAGGGCAACAAGGATGGGTAATAAATATTGGCCCAGCCAGTGAAGCCCACATCCTGTGAATGAATAAAAAAAAAATAGAAATTTCACTCCTGGCCACTGTGGAAACTCTAGTTTTCACGTCAAGATGTATATGAAAGTCTTTGATTCCCGATAAAATGACACTCACACACACATATATAACACTCAGCAGTTTTCAATTTTAAATGTTCAATCAGCTAAATTGGAAATTGATTCTGGTTAATAGTTGCATCAGAAAAACGACATTTTGAAAAAGCTTTGGGAACAAGTAAAGTTTAATCTAAGATGCAGAGTATTTTCTTCTAATGTCACGAAGAATTTTTTTGTTGCTGCTATTAACTCATAAGAATAAATTTATAAGAATTAGAACAGGAGGGAAAAGTACAAAAGAATTTAAGAAAGCAGTGTTTAAAAACAGTGTTTGGATCTCTGAGAAAGCTTTTCTTTAAAAGGCACATAAGGTGACAACTGAAGTGGTCTGAGCCCACATGCAGCCACGGATGGCATCAACAGAATGGTTACAGTTGAAGAAGGTGAAAGACTGAGAATTGAACATAATTGAATGAGTTTAGAAGACATGGGGACGGGGAGTCTTCCAGTCTGGAGGGAAGAGCGGAAGTGAGAGTGATTCCTACTTGGGGATGAGGTGACTAGCCATGCACGACCTCCCCTCCTCCACCCCTGCCTCAGGTCAACAGGAGATACCCTTTAGCACATAGTTTACTGCAGCTCCTGACCTTGCTGGAATCTCGCTTGAATGAGACCCGGCTTGGTGTTGTAATGGTGTCCAGAGTGGCGAGCCAGATCTGAAAGACTGTTTTTTTAAAAAACTGAACAATCAGGTGAAGGGTGAGCTGAGGGCGGGTTCGGGTGGCTGGGGCGGGGGAAGGTGGGGGTGGGGGGATGGTGTGATCAGGTGAGGTGATGCAGTGAGGGGTGTGTGGGGGTGGGAGTGTTCGATGAGGGTGTGAGAGTGGAGGGAGGATGTGAGAGGGTAGGTATGCGTGGGGTGAGGTGAGCGGGCTGGGTATATGGGCATCGATGTGAGGGGTGTGGATGGGGTGTGAGGTGAATGGGGATGACATATGGGTGGGGTAAGGTGAGGAAGTGGGGTGTTTGGGGATTGAGTTGAGGTGAGGGTGGGGGGTGAGGTGAAGTGAGGGGGTGTGGGTGGGGGGATGAGGTGTGGAGGCTGAGGAGTGGTTGGAGAGGTGAGGGGGTGTGGGTGGGGTGTGAGTTGAGGGGTGTGGATGGAGGTGAAATGTCAGTAGAGGTAGTGAGTTGAGGGGGGTGAGGTGAAGGGTTGTGGATAGGGGGTGAGGTGAGGGATTGTGGGTGGGGGGGTGAGGTGAGGGGGTGTGGGTGGAGGGTGAGGTGAGGGGGTGAGCTGTGGGTGAGGGGTTGTGGGAGGGGGTGAGGTGAGGGGGTTGAGGTGTGGGTGAGGGGAGTTGAGGTGTGGGTGGTGGGTGTGAGATGAGAGGGGTGAGGTGAGGGGTACTGGGGTGTGAGGTGTGGGTGGTGAGGTGTGGGTGGAGGGTTGTGGGTGGGGTTGTGTGGGTGGGGGTTGTGGGCGGTGAGGTGAGGGTGTGGGTGGGGGTTGAGGTGAGGGGGAGTGAGGTGAGGGAATGTGGGTGATGAGGTGAGGGTGTTGGGTGTGTGGAGGGATGAAGTGAGGGGGTTGGGGTGTGGGAGGATAATGTGAGGGGGTAGGGTGTGTGAGGGGGGTTGAGGTGAAGGGGCAGGGTGTGTATGGGGGAATGAGGTGAGAGGGTGGAGATGGGGGGGCTTAGGTGTGGAGGATGAGGTGAGGGGGTGAGGGTTGAGGGCTGAGGTGCGGGAGATTGAGGTGAGGGGGCTGGGGGTGTGTGCAGCTGGGTATGGGGGTTAGCATGGGGCAGGGGGTTTGGGGTCACTTTTAAGGTTTAGTACCACAAAATGAAATAGTGTACGTCTCAAAATCCGCTTTTGAATTTAAACCAGCATATAAGTAGCAGTCTAAATTTTCATTATGCCCTAAAGTAGACATAATTCTGATGACATTCTGTGTTGATTTACCAGATGCTTGAGAATCTTGCGCCTCATTAAAATACATGTAAGAAACTAAAAACCAGGGTTGATGCAAAACAGGGTGTTGACTCACTCTGGTCCATTTTATTACTCTTGCAAAGTCTGGGAATGAAATCGCTCGGAGATTGCTTAAACAAAGGTTTCACAAATCTCTACATCATCCTACGTTCACCTCAGATAATCTGTAAATTTTCAGTATACAACACAATTTGTATGACAGCTTCTGCAGGAAAGAGAAAAAATTCAGTTCTTCAGTTAAGGCCATTCTAAATTTTTGTACCATCTATCATTCTTTTCTGAAAAATTCAGATCAACAATTCGATGTGCATTTTTCCTGAGCTGCTGGGACTTGTCTGATTGACAAATCTTGGGGATAGTATCATTAGCCTAAAAGGGGCAGATTCCATTTATGGTATATTGAGGGTTGGTGCCAGAGAAGTCAGAATGGTAAGGTTGTATTAAGTACAGAGTTGAATTGTTTTGTAAATGTAGTGATTTGTAGCCACTTTCCTAACATCAGCTGATTGCTCTGGGATTAATTATCCTTAGAGAATGAGCATTGGGCCTCCAATTTCACCATTGTTACACTCACTCTGCCTACTGCATGCAAGTGCATTGAAAGAAACTCAAAACTTACATTTATACAGCACCTTTCACCATGTCCCAAATCGCTTTACAGCCAGTTAAGTACTTTTGAATTGTAGTAGTCACTGATATAATGTAGACAATGTTATCAAATGGCAGAGCAGGCTTGAGGGGCCGATTGACTTACTCCTGCTCCTAACACATATGTTCATGTTTCATTTGGATGGATGAATTGAGCTGGGCTAGATGGCCTTTGTCATCCATAATTATCTTGCAAGCAGAGGTTTATCATGGCTGCAGTTCTGTTTATTTTGTTGCTAATGGAAGTTTACTGAACAGGCTCTGTGGGGTGAAATTGTCAGGACAGGAGTGTGTAATGGGCTCATAGTGAATCAGTAATCTGTTTTACACTGCACATGATTCTCAAGAGTCTTATCCATTGACTTCAATCTTGTCATTTTGTCTACTTACCTATTATCCCACTCTATCTTGGTGCTTTTGTGAGTTTTTTGAGGTTTTCAAATATCATGATAAAGTTGTGTTGCATAGTAGATATTGAAAACACATTGTAGTGAGAAGCAGCAATCAGCAGAGTCTTCAGACTTGTTGATCAAGAAAACACAGATACAGTTGTGAACCATTCAGTCTTTGTCTTCAGGCCTCTAAAAAGTTGTATCACACAGAGACACCTGAGGGCTCCGAATCTTCTCACTGACAGTAAAGACCTATGTTGTTCAATCATTCCACATTGTTGCTCAGGAGTCATTTGATCTTACTACTCTGTGAGATTACTGATAAAATAGAATCCACTTACACCCCTTCTATGAAATAATTGAATAATATCATGAACTCAGGCAAAAGAAAGTCTTCTACTTCTTCTACAGGATGGAAAAGATCTTGTGCAGTTTTTCTGGGTTGCAAGTACTAATCTTCCCTCAAATATGAATTTACTGTTACTGTGTCCGTATGATGCAATGTGTGGAACATGTTAATGAGGGCTGAGGCAGTCACCAAAATCAATGTTATCATCTGCACAGTTATAAATAACCACTGGGATATTTTCCTGTCAAATTAATAAGATTGCATGATGCTGTTAAAGTAAAAATCTGTGCTCTCTGGTTTGTTTAATAGTCATGGTGGGATCACTTGGGGTGCACACAAACTAACGCTGCATTATATCGTTGCTGCTCAATATTAATGACCTATGCTGCATATATATTGGACAATATTTGTAACCAGATGCCAAAAATGGGCATTATCATTTTACTAGGACCTTTCTATAATTGTTTGATGAATTGCTTGATGAATCTGGAATATCATGCATGATTGAAAGAAAGGGTTAAAGGGACAGCGGAGTGGACGGTGGAATAAGGGGCCTGGAAACAGGAGAAGTACCAGGATTTCTCTCATGGCCCTGCTCCCACTAGAAAAGGCCCTCCTCCCATTTTGTGTTGGTTATTAGCAAAGGACAATGTTCAGACCGACTGATCGGAAAAATGGTGCACAATATTTTTCAAAGACACTCCAGCACCTTCAAACCCTATCACCCACCAAGTTCCCCCACCATCCTTCATCAACACCACATTCTCATTCCTCTTCCGTTACCCTTGACCATCCTCCCATATCCTTGGCCCTATTATTATCTTTGTTGAAAGATCTGCTTTTCCCCCTGAGCCCTAAATCATTGACGTTTCCATGCCACTCCACATCCTGAACCCTCCTGTTCTTGAGGCCATCTGTAGCCTGACTTACTGCGACATCACCCCATGTAGTATCCACCCATGACCCTGCAACTACCATCCTCCCAGGTTCAATTTCCCCCCCTCACTGTCACTGTTCACTCTGCTTCCCTGTACCCTCATTTAAACCCTCAAAACCAAACCCTGGACATCAGCGCCCCGCCCTTTAGACCCATCTCTCTCTCATGCTCACTGATCAGAAAGTCCCTCCCCCACCCAACATCAGGACAAACACATTCATGATATGTTTACCCTCCCACCCTTCCCTGCACACACCCCCTACCCTGCCCCGGACAGCCTGGCTTCCTTCCCCAGACACCCAATTACCCTGCCTCACTGACCCTTGCACTTTTGCCCGGCCCCAGTTCCACCCTTCCTAGCTGACCCCATCTTCCTTGTCCAACCTCCTTAACCCTTAACCAGTGGTCTACATCCTCCCTCCCTTGGTCACCCTCTGCACACCTTGGACAACGGACACTTGAACTCAAGCTTAGCCTGCCAAAGAAGTACAGTCCTGAAAGAGAGCAAGGTAACAGCTATTCATTCCAAAGTCCAGGGAGATGACTACCTCGCCTGTGGAACTCCACTTAACTGCAGTCGTGAATCTAAAGGCACCTATTTCTCACTCGCAGATAACTTAATTGAGAGGGGGAACTTAATTCTGGCGAGCTGACCTTTTAATGAGCATGCATGACGTACAAATGCATGCAAAGGGGCTTCCCGACACTTGCCATCAGGAAGCTTGAATTGCTTTTAAAGTTCCGAGACCTTAATTGCAAAAATTCATCCCCCTGTCGGGATCCTGAATTTTGGCCTCCTGTGCCATTAAGTTCCCCGTTCGCCTATCTTTCCACTCCTAGCAGTAGCAGGAGATTCCACCCACGGTAAGACCTACATTCACACTGGGTGCTGGAGTATGTGCTGGGTCAGCAGGGCAGAAAAAGGGATTCCTTATATCAATAAAGATCTTAAGTCAATAAATTGGTCCAAACTGTGAATATAACAGAAGAAGCTCATCTTAATGATCTTGGGGAATGTTAAAGACGACAATAAAGAAGGATTTGGCAAAGGTTGGGAATTAGTGCTACTGCAGGCACTGCAATTTGGAACACGGTAGATATAAAAAGCATGATGGAACATAATGAAGCTATGAGAAGACAGTTAAAAGCAATGTCATTGGATGATAATGATAGAGGGAAATAAACTGAGGAAGAAATGGGTTGAAGCCTCTTGACCATTAAAGCTGAACTCCTGCATCAACAGATTCAGGTGTCTGAAAACAGCATAATTTGGGACCCTCACAAGGAACTCAAATTGGGAATGATTTCATATTTCTAGTACCCACTCATAACACGCTGAAATCAGGATTGATTTTGGAATGCAGGAACAAACATTAAGGGCCATACATTAGGCAGGCCACCCCATACCTGCTCTGTCTCTGAATTTAAAGACTATCATCAAAAGAACTGAGGCTTCCCAAACACATGTGGTTAAGATGCAATAAGATAATAAGAGAAAGGGATTAAGGAACTAGAAGATGAGAAAAGCTACTAGTGGCACACTGTTGTTAATGCAAGCTAACACCTTTGGCTCAGAACTATTTCCACTATTTTCGTACTGGTACAATTAGCCACAATTCTATAAAAACAAAAAACTACTGCGGATGCTGGAAATCCAAAATAAAAACAGAATTACCTGGAAAAACTCAGCAGTTCTGGCAGCATCGGCGGAGAAGAAAAGAGTTGACGTTTCGAGTCCTTATGACCCTTCAGCAGAACTGAGTAAAGTTAGGAGAGGGGTGAAATATAAGCTGGTTTAAGGTGGGGGGTGGGGTGGGGGGAGAGAAGTTGGGGGGGTGGGTGGTAGTAGGGACAAGCAAGCAGTGATAGGAGCAGATAATCAAAAGATGTCACAGACAAAGGAACAAAGACGTGTTAAAGTTGGTGATATTATCTAAGAGAATGTGCTAATTAAGAATGGATGGCAGGACACTCAAGGTACAGCTCTAGTGGGGGTGGGGTGGAAAGCCTGACAGGGTATTACAGTTATAGATTGAAAAATAATGGAAATAGGTGAGAAAAGAAAAATCTATATAAATTATTGGAAAAAACAAAAGGGAGGGGGAAGAAACAGAAAGGGGGTGGGGATGGGGGTGGGAGTTCAAGATCTAAAGTTGTTGAATTCAATATTCAGTCCGGAAGGCTGTAAAGTGCCTAGTCGGAAGATGAGGTGCTGTTCCTCCAGTTTGCGTTGGGCTTCACTGGAACAATGCAGCAAGCCAAGGACAGACATGTGGGCAAAAGAGCAGGATGGAGTGTTAAAATGGCAAGCGACAGGGAGGTTTGGGTCTTTCTTGCGGACAGAACACAGATGTTCTGCAAGGCAGTTGCCCAGTTTACGTTTGGTCTCTCCAATGTAGAGGAGACCGCATTGGAAGCAACGAATGCAGTAGGCTAAGTTAGGGGAAACGCAAGTGAAATGCTGCTTCACTTGAAAGGAGTGTTTGGGCCCTTGGACGGTGAGGAGAGAGGAAGTGAAGAGGCAGGTGTTGCATCTTCTGCGTGGGCATGGGGGAGGTGCCATAGGTGGGGGTTGAGGAGTAGGGGGTGATGGAGGAGTGGGCCAGGGTGTCCCGGAGGGAACGATCCCTACGGAATGCAGCCATGGGGGGTGAAGGGAAGATGTGATTGGTGGTGGCATCATGCTGGAGTTGGCGGAAATGGCGGAGGATGATCCTTTGAATGCGGAGGCTGGTGGGGTGATAAGTGAGGACAAGGGGGACCCTATCATGTTTCTCGGAGGGAGAAGAAGGTGTGAGGGCGGATGAGCGGGAGATGGGCCGGACACAGTTGAGGGCCCTGTCAACGACCGTGGGTGGAAAACCTCGGTTAAGGAAGAAGGAGGACATGTCAGAGGAACTGTTTTTGAAGGTAGCATCATCAGAACAGATGCGACGGAGGCGAAGGAACTGAGAGAATGGGATGGAGTCCTTACAGGAGGCGGGGTGTGAGGAGCTGTAGTCGAGGTAGCTGTGGGAGTCGGTAGGCTTGTAATGGATATTGGTGGACAGTCTATCACCAGAAATTGAGACAGAGAGGTCAAGGAGGGGAAGGGAAGTGTCAGAGATGGACCATGTGAAAATGATGAAGGGGTGGAGATTGGAAGCAAAATTAATAAATTTTTCCAGGTCCCGACGAGAGCATGAAGCAGCACCGAAGTAATCATTGATGTACCGGAGAAAGAGTTGTGGGAGGGGGCTGGAGTAGGACTGGAACAAGGAATGTTCCACATACCCCATAAAGAGACAGGCATAGATGGGGCCCATGTGGGTACCCATAGCCACACCTTTTATTTGGAGGAAGTGAGAGGAGTTAAAGGAGAAATTGTTCAGTGTGAGAACAAGTTCAGCAAGATGGAGGAGAGTAGTGGTGGATGGGGATTGTTCAGGCCTCTGTTCAAGGAAGAAGCTAAGGGCCCTCAGACCATCCTGGTGGGGGATGGACACAATTCTCATGATTTTCATCCTTTGTTACTTGAGGGTCCTCATGAGAAGATTCCAAACATTTACATCTGATTCGATCCGGAGAACAATTCTCATGCCTCAAAAGAAATTTATAAAAGATCAAATAAGGGATCAATATACTGGCAATATATTTCACCCTAAACCCAGAGAGATGTAAGTAAGCTTGGGCAGTAGATTTTAGTCTCACTTTACCCTTCATCTTTAGGGAGTTTTCACATTATATTCACTGTAGTAAGCTAACAAGGTCAAGGCTCCATTTTGTACTAACACACGGTACCTTATAATCACTCATGTATTAATCAAGAATTACTTTATAATTAGTAACTAGCCAGAAGCAGATGATTAAATAAGTAGTGAGCCTCAATGTATAATTGAAGATAAAAAGGCTGGATTATACACTGTTTGAAGTTTAAAATATTAATTTGCTGCTGTAGGCATTGTCCGTGGGAACAGAGAGCATTCAGATACCGATGGGAACATGGGCCTCATTCGTCCTTGGCCATCTGAGGCAGGTGTCCGGAGAATGAGTGAAGACTTCTCCAAATTCAGATAAGAGAAAGATCATGAACTGTCTCATTGTTCTGCACCATGGAGCAATGGACATAAATGGTCAAATCCAATAAAATTAACCCTGTAACAACAAATGACCAATTGACTAATTACAGGCCTGATTCGAGATGAGGTAATGCTAATTCAAGGGATTCAGGAGCCATCTTGTTGCATGCAAGTTTGACTATAGTCATGGAGATGCTGAGTGCTCCCTGGGGCAGGATTTCAGGAAATAGCTGTCAGTTTGGGAACCTGAGGAATATTCACACTTCTACCTGGCTAAATCACCCAATTGGAGCTGTGAAAGTTAGCCATGTTTTTGATAAGTATACCCTTTATTTTTAAAAAATAAACTTGTTTTAAAATACACTATCCAGAGTTCCGCTTTTGCCTTCGTTGGTTAAAGTCTTGTCAGAACCAAAGTGAATCTATTGAGTTACAGAGGATAAAGTCAGATAACAAAAATCTCTGTAAAAGTAAAAGTTAGTAGCCCAAGCCTGAATTCAATTTGAATGTTGTCCAGGTCTTGCTGAATAAGGACACAGATTGCTTCAGTATCTGCGGAGTTTTGAATGGTACTGAGTTGGCTGAACACAGAGAACTCAAGAGTTGTAGGGGTAGAAGAGATTACAGGGGTAGGGAGGGTTGAGGCTATAGAGGAATTTTAAAACTAGGAGCAAAATTTTCCGGTCCCGCCAGCAGTGGGAATTGTGGTGGGCAGGAGCAGAAAAAATCGGAGTGAGGCCAAAAGTCGGCTTTCCACCTGCAGGAAAACAAGTTGGAATTTTCCCGTCAGCGCTTTCATGGTGGCCTAATGGCGGGTCGACTTTCCTGCTGATCCATGTTGGAAACCCCATTTTCATGTATTAACATATCATGAATGCTCATTAAAAACACAACTTGCCGGAATCACATTCTCTCTCCTGAATACATGCCACACCAGTGGGAAATTAGACCGGTCCGAATCAGCTAAATTATGGCCCTTAATGTCTGTTCCTGAATTCATAATCAATCAGTGATGTTATGAGTAGGTACTGGAAATATAAAATCATTTCCAATTTGAGTCCCTTGTGAGGGTTTAAAACAAAAGTGGTGTGCACCTGCCCACCTTCACTTCACTCATGACTTCGAGGTACCTACAACATTGTAAGTCTACTGGCAACAGCACTGCCCGCCTCATCACTGCTGCCAAAGCTGCTCTCGTGGGCGAGATGTGGAGTTGGCAGGCAGGGCTGCTCACACTGGGTGCTGCGGGGCACAGGCAGGGCTGCTCACATTGGGTACTGCGGGGCACAGGCAGGGCTGCTCACACTGGGTGCTGTAGGGCACAGGCAGGGCTGCTCACACTGGGTGCTGTAGGGCACAGGCAGGGCTGCTCACACTGGGTGCTGTAGGGCACAGGCAGGGCTGCTCACACTGGGTGCTGCAGGGCACAGGCAGGGCTGCATTCTACCAGCAGAGACCAGCATAGGAACAGGGTGGGGGGGGTGCAGGGGAGAGGCGGGTGCATGGAAATAAGCAGAGACATGAGGGTGAAGAGTGGAGGGATGTCAGGCAGAGGGATGACTGGGGGCGGGGGAGCTGGAGCCTGACATGGAAGGGATGCACGCAGATTTGGGAGGGAGGTGGGTGGGGTTAGTATGGCACAAGAGGAAAGGGTGCACGCAGACATGTGACTGGAGGGGCGATTAGGGTTACATAAGAGATAAGGGGTACATAGAAACTCATGACTGGGAGGTGGAGGTAAGTCCTGAAGGCAGCGGTGGGGGTGAGTTTCAGACAGTCATAGTCCTCAGCCTGAGGCCAAATGGTCAGGGTGAGAGATTAAAGGCAATCCAGGGGTTTTGTGGACCACATTGTTGGGGTGAGAGTTTTTTAAAATTAATTTATGGGATGCGGGCATCGCTGGCTCAGCCAGCATTTACTGCCCATCCCTAATTGCCCTTGAGAAGGTGGTGATGAGCTGCCTTCTTGAACCACTGCAGTCCCTGCAGTGTAGGTACACCCACAGTACTGTTAGGGAGGGAGTTCCAGGATTTTGACCCAGGGATAGTGAGGGAACAGCAATATATTTCCAAGTCAGGATGGTGAGTGGCTTGGAGGGCAACTTCCAGGTGGTGGTGTTCCCATGTATCTGCTAAAAGGCAGTCTTGGAGCTCTGTGGACCATATTGTCGTGGTGAGACATTAAAGGCAGCCCTGGGGCTTTGTGGGCCATGCTACAGGCCTATGTATGGCACACATGTTGTGGTCTTGGTCCAGGGAGGAGCAAGGCCTGTCTGCTCAATGGGGGTCATGCACAGCATGGTGTGCAGTGTGTGGTCAGTGCTTCACACATGGTGGAGCTGGGAGTGACTGGCTCAATACTGGGCTGCAGATGGAATAGTCATGTTCAGAGGACGCAACTACAGCAAGTAGATGGGGAAAACATAATAAGGAGGGATACTTGAAGCTCTCGTGGTTGTGGGAAGCAGGGGTGCGTACCTCTATACGTGACCTTGCACATGGCCTCAAGATGGGGAGGGGTGATGTCCACATGGGGCATTGGGACATCTACAATGATAGGTTCAGAGGGGAGGGAAGAAATGTCCACAACAATCACCATGGGCTCCAGGGTTACTGGGGGAGGCTGAAGAGTGACCAGGAGGTCTCCGTGCACATTGTGAGGTTCCAGGATGATCGGAGGGACATGACCGATGATGGGGAAGGGTCAAAGCTGGGCTGGAGGTACAAGTGCAGCACCACCATGTTGAGAATCAATGATGCAGTTTAAAAATGAAACTAGAAAAAAAACCACGGGAGGGGTCTAAGGCAGTGTGGGAGGGGCCCACTGCTGGACTCCAGGGCCCTTTCAGGGGACAACCACATAACTTATACAATTTCAACATAGAGATTAAGGCTCAGCTGAGGGAACTCATGAAGACTTTACTGAAAAGTTAGAGTTGGAACCAATAACTCATAGGGAAGAATTTTCCCGTCGGTGAGCGGGGGAGGGGCCCGCTCGCCGACACGTAAAATGACGCGGAATGACATCAGGCGGAACTCTTGATGTCATCCCGTCCCGTGTCATTTGCATTTGCAGGTCGGCGGGGGCACAGCCGAGTCAGCTGTGCACCTGCCAACCTGTCAATGGCCTATTGAGGCCATTCAAAAAACAATTAAAGTAATTAGTGGACCTGCCTGTCCAACCTTAAGGTTGGCGGGCAGGTCGGGAGCCCTGGTGGCCACCTGAAAAAGCATGAAACCTCATCCATGGGTGGGATGAGGTTTCATGACTGATTTAAAAAATTAAGATTCACTTTTATTTAAAGTTATGTCCATGTCCCAACTCATGTGACATTGTCCCATGAGGGGACATGGATGGTAAATGAAATTTGCGACAGAATAACTTTTTCACATTGGGAACCGATTTCCCTGAGGCAGCACTTAGTCTCAGGGAGATTGGAGCACTCCTTCGAGCGCATACGTGAAGGACCGCACTTCTGTGTTTGGCATCCCCCACCCCCACCGCCCGCACAGGGAGCGCACAGCGCTTCCATGCAGGCATCACACTGGGTAGGCCTTAATTGGCCCGGCCACGAAAAATGGTGGCACGCCCCAGATCGGGGGCTTTGATCAGAGGGCTGCCCGCCCACGCTTGCTCCTGTATTTCCCCCCCAACGGGGGGAGAATGTTGCCCATAGTGCACTTTTGCACGAGACTACACTAGGCTTTGGGGTCACATTAGACATGGTCCCATTGAGCAATTAACCGTCAGAAGAATGCGAGAAGGCAAGAGGCAGCCAGCCATTAAAGAAGCACAGCTACTGGATATATGCAGGAACCTCCATCAAACCCTGCAAACTGCACTGTCTATTTGACATGGCTCACAGGGCACAAGATATCCAATCTTTCCAAAAGTGCAAGGCAAGGGTAATCTCAAATCCAAATTAAGCATCATATGTGCCTTTAGTGAGGCCAAAATTACATGGATGTGCTCAACCCTCTTCCATCCTATATGGGATTGAGATGTTAAATTGTTGGGTGGCTTCTTAAACAGCTATGATTAGTGAGGGAGTGCCTCAGCTACAAAGGTGGAACAGGGAAAGGCAGGTAGTGCAAGCGAAGCCCAAGGGCATGACAGTGGCTTTCTGGTTTTAAGTGGGAGGTCTATAATTGCTGAGTGAACTACATTCATCTTTTGGATCTATCTGTCCATGGGAAGGAGGATTGAAGAAGGAGGCTGCGATCAATGCTGCCTTCTTGATGGCGATGCTCAGTTTGAGGAGGAGGAGAAGGACCAGATGCTGTCTAGCATAGCTTCGAGAAGAGCCCTGGCCTGAGGTGCATGGACCATGGGTGCCCCGGGAAGACCCAGAGGCTGAGGAGTTCAGACCCATCCCACGGAGGCGACTGGCACCACTAAGGGTATACGAATTTGGAGATAAGTGAGAGACAGTGCCACGCACGTCTATGTTTGTCAAAAGATGTGGGGTGGCTCATTTCTGCCACATTCTCCAGGAGCCGCATCGATTGGGAAGCCATCCCCTGCCAGTGACCCTGAAAGTCACTGCCGCAATCAATGTTTTTGCAAGTGGCTTATTCCAGGGATCCGTAGGGGACTTATGAGGTTGCTGGAACTCCTGTGGCCAGAAAGGGGGCAGAGGACATCACAGCAGGCCTCCACCGTGTCCAAAAGGTGTTCCAGGGATGCGTCACTGAATCTGGGGGGGCAGCAGTCTTCTTGCTTTTCAGGGCCTTATGGCTGGTCTGGGAGATAGAGAACTGCCCAGGAGCCCCCCTAAAAGTGATGTGGCACTGTCTGCGGAGCCTGGCTTAGCCAGCATTTATTGCCCATCCCCAACTGCCCTTGTTCAGAGGGCAATTAAGAGTCAACCACATTGCTGTGGGTCTGGAGTCACATGTAGGCCAGACCAGGTAAAGACTGCAGATTCCCTTCCCTAATGGACATTAGTGAGCAGATGGGTTTTTATGACATATCGGCAATGGTTTCACAGTCATCATTAGACTTTTTAATTCCAGGTTTTTATTGGATACAAATTCCACCATCTGCTGTGGTGGGATTCAAACCCAGGACCCCAGAGCATTACCCCAGGTTTCCAGTCCAGTGACAATGCTACTACGCCATTGCCTCCCTTATAAAAACTTTTCAAAAGTAAGCATTCTTTCAAATTTGAGACCGTTCAGCAACAGCTTGGAGTCAGGCCTCTTGATTTCTGCCCAATCAAGCAATGCAAAAGCATAAATATGCCGCCAAATGTGCCAGAACATTTCACCCCTCAGGCGGAGACTGCAAATTAATGTGTGTTTTAGGGGGCTGCAAAACAATTGGCCGACTGGGCAAGTTGGAGAATCCCTTTGTGAAAGGTGTCCATGGCGTAGTCACTGGTGGAGGTGCTCGCAGCCTCTTGCAATGTTTTTATTAAGGTTTGGACCAGTATCCCTTGTGGTTCAAGCTAACAGTGCATCCTTTCAGTGTGGCTTAGGAGAATGCCTGTGCCTGAGCTGAGAGCACAGCATGCAGTCCAATGGCCGATGCCAATTGGTCAAGTGGAGTAGCGCAGTGGTTGGTGGGGTTTCAGACAGGCATGAAGCACACTACACACTGGACATCTAAGTGGTGGCCAGCTCTTTCTGGCATGCGTGAAGCAGCCTTGAGACTTAACCAAGAGAGGTTCTTAGGATATATATGCTAACCCATGTCTCTCTCTTTGATCTTGCAGTAGGAGAACATCGGGGTCATGGAGCTTGGTGATTTAGCGGTAAGTCTCATGGCTTACAGAGAGCAGAGATGAAGAAGAGTGCGACGTAGGTGCTTGGCTTGCCAATGGGAGGAGTACTGCCCTCAAGATGAAAGTGCGGCAGGGCCTCCTGCGCATGCAGCAGAAGATGCGCAGCGAGCCATCGCTTGTAGGCGCCTTGCTAGACCCAGGGTCTATGGTCGGCACTTGTCATTCCTGCAGATGACTGAGAACCAGTGTCACCAAAGACTGCACATGTCTAGGGAACTGGCCGTATATACCACCTGCTGCAGGATTTGGTGCCATGGAGGCATGGAGGGCATGCACTGCCAGTGGCCATGACAGTGACTGCAGTGCTCAATTTTTATGCCAATGGTTTTTTAAAAATTTATTCACGGGATGTGGGCTTTGCTGGCTGGGCCTGCATTTATTGCCCATCCCTAGTTGCCCTTAAGAAAGTGGTGGTGAGCTGCCTTCTTGAACTGCTGCAGTCCATGTGGTGTAGGTACATCCAGAGCGCTGTTAGGAAGGGAGTTCCAGGATTTTGACCCAGCGACAGTGACGGTGTCAAGCTTCTTGAGTGTTGTGGGAACTGCACTTATCCAGGCAAGTGGTGAGTATTCCATCACACTCCTAAATTGTGCCTTGTAGATGGTGGACAGGCTTTGGGGAGTCAGAAGGTGAGTTACTCGTCACACAATTTCTAGCCTCTGACCTGCTCTTGTAGCCACAGTATTTAAATGGTTATTCCAGACCAGTTTCTGGTCAATGGTAACCTTCAGGTTGTTGACAGTGGGGAGATTTAGTAACGGTAATGCCATTGAACATCAAGAGGCGATGGTTGGATTCTCTCTTGTTGGAGATGGTCATTGACTGGCACTTGTGTGGCGCAATGTTACTTGCCACTTGTCAGCCCAAGCCTTGAGATTGTCCAGGTCTTGCTGCATTTGGACATGGACTGCTTCAGTATCTGAGGAGTCGCAAATGGTGCTGAACATTGTGCAATCAGCAGCGAACATCCCCACTTCTGACCTTATGATGGAAGGAAGGTCATTGATGAAGCAGCCGAAGATGGTTGGTCCAAGGACACTGCCCTGAGGAACTCCTGCAGTGATGTCCTGGAACTGAGATGACTGACCTCCAACAGCCACAACCATCTTCCTTTGTGCAAGGTATGTCTCCAACCAGCAGAGATTTTTCCCCCTGATTCCCATTGACTCCAGGTTTGCTCGGGCTCCTTGATGCCACACTCTGTCAAATGCTGCCTTGATGTCAAGGGCAGTCACTCTCACCTCACCTCAGGAATTCAGCTCTTTTGTCCATGTTTGAACCAAGGCCGTAATGAGGTCAGGAGCTGAGTGGCCCTGGCAGAACCCAAACTGAGCGTCAGTGAGCAGTTCTTGCTAAGCTGCTTGTGAGCACTGTTGATGACCCCTTCCATTACTTTACTGATGATTGAGGGTAGACTGATGGGGCGGTAATTGGCTGGGTTGGATTTGTCCTGCTTTTTGTGTACAGGACATATCTGGGCAACTTTTCACATAGCTGAGCAGATGTTGTAGTTGTACTGGAACACCTTGGCTAGGGGCGTGGCAAGTTCTGGAGCACAAGTCTTCAGTGCTATTGCTGGAATGTTGTCAGCGCCAATAGCCTTTGCAGTATCCAGTGCCTTCAGCCGTTTCTTGATATGATGTGGAGTGAATCGAATTAGCTGGAGACTGGCATCTGTGATGCTGGAGACCTCCGGAGGAGGCCGAGATGGATCATCCACTCGGCACTTCTGGCTGAACACTGTAGCAAATTCTTCAGCCTTATCTTTTGTACTGATGTGCTGGGCTCCATCATTGAGGATGGGATCATTGTGGAGCCTCCTCCTCCAGTGAGTTGTTTAATTGTCCACCACCATTCACAACTGGATGTGGATCCAGGAGGTCAGGGACGCAATCTTCACGAAGGCACAGAACTTTGTGCATTTTGACCGGGATCAGGAAGCAAGAGTGCTGAGATTTGCGCAAATCTCTGATTTTTCACTGGTGCAAAGTGCCATCGACTGCACTCACGTGGCACTTAGATCTCTGTGGCAACAATAAGTCAACTATGTGAACAGTAAGGGCTTCCACTCGCTGAATGTACAGCTGGTCTGTGACCACCACAATCGCATCCTACAGGACTGTGCACGATTCCGAGAGAGCATCCATGATTCAGATATCCTTAATGGGTCTCAGGTCCCTGACATCTTCCAAGGTCCACAGAGGCTGCAGGGTTGGCTCCTCAGGGACAAGAGTTACCCACAGAGGACGTGGCTGATGCCGCCCATACGGGAGCCTCAGACTGCAGCAGAAAGATGGTATAACAAGGCTCATGCTGGAACTCAGACATTGGTGGAGCAAATGATAGGCATATTGAAAATGAGGTCCCGGTGCCTTGACAGGTCTGGTGGAGCACTGCAATACAGTCCCCAGAGGATGTCGCGCATCATCATAGCTTGCTGCGAGCTATACAAACTGGCACTTCAATGGGAGGAGGAGCTGGCTGAGGAGGGGATGGAAGAGCTGCACATTACCTCCGATGAGGAAGATGTTGAAGGGGGTGAGGGTGATGAGGTCCTCAGAGGTGAGATGCCAGCGATGAGGCCATCAGACTGCCCAGACGAGGCAGGTGCACTTGTGAGGCCCTCACAGCCACAAGATTCATGGAGGATGATGACGAGATGCAGTGACTACAGTCTGGACATCCTCACCTTGCATCTGTAAACGTTTGACTACGGTGTGACTGATGGCAGCACACATACCCTCAGTGCTCAGGCTCATGTCATGGAGACACAGCGGAGGCCCTGATAGTCGCTCGATTCCAGGAGGATGATGATGACATGCAATGAGGACATGCCATAGATCTTCACATTGCCTCTGTGAACATCTGACTCCTGTTTGGCTGAGGGCAGCGGACTTGCGCTCTGTGTTCAGGGTCATTTCATGGAGATGCAACTGTGATCCTTTGGCAGCCTTCAGCACCTATTCCCTTCAGGACCACACCGTCACCGGACACAGATGCTGAAGAGGTGGGGGCCAGCCCCACCTCAAAGGTGCTGAGAGCACACAGAGAGAATGACAGAACACTGACACCTGCCCACGACATTCTGGGTGCAATGACAAGCCCACTATTGAACTGCAGGCATAAGTGATGTGTCCAGTGAGTGTGAAGCCGGACCATCACTTTGCTCTGAAGGTTACACACCACACAGGGAAGAGGCCCTGGACTTAGACACCTGCCTTTATCTTGTCCAGGAACCAAGTTTTCACATCTGAGTGACACAAACACTACTCATCATAAAAAGTAGGCATAGACAAAGAGACATTCTTGGGAATTTATTTACAATAGTGAACATTATGTACAAGTGACTAATGCCTGTGCCCATGTAGTGCAACTACATCTTCTTAAACTTCCTAACCCTGTCTTGGTGCTTCCGGGGACATCCACAGTGGGGGTGGAGACATCCTGCTGACTGTTACGCCCTGTTGTCTGTGACGACTATGGAGGGCATCATTTGGAGGGCCAAGATCTGGAGGGCCCCGGCCTGCTTTGGGTATCCTGCTGTGGGCCAGGTGCACCCTCCTCGGCTTGTGGAGCTGGAGATGATGGGGTCACAAGAAGAGGGGATTTGGATCGGCCCAATATTCCCAGAGTCACCTGGGTGGATGGCCCTGGAGTGTCGAGCTGCTGACCCTCCTCCCTATAGGTGCCCGAGGGCCCCAGCTGAGTCCTTGAGGAGAGGAGAAGCTGGATTGAGATTGAGTTGCCCTGCACCCCTCTTGCATTGACAGTGTTTGAGGCCAACTATCGCGTCAGTGATGGAGTTTAGCCCGCGCAGCAGTGCAGGACTAGTGTCCTGGACTGAGGTCTCCATGGCATGCCAGCGCTATCACCTCAGACTGAAGGTGGATGGACTCCTCCATCATCCCTTGCAATCTGAGGAGTGCACCAGACATCCCTTCCTGATGTTCCCACGATTCTTTGCAGCTCCAACAACTGATTGAGGACCAAGTCCAGAGGCTCATCATGGTAGATTGTTAAATTTGAATTCAATAAAAATCTGGAATTTAATGATGACCACGAAACCATTGTCGATTGTCATAAAAACCCATCTGGTTCACTAATGGCCTTTAGTGAAGGAAATCTGCAATCCTTACTTGGTCTGGCCCACATGAGACTCCAGACCAACAGCAATGTGGTTGACTCTTAAAAATGCCCTCTGAACAAGGGCAGCTAGGGATGGGCAATAAATGCTGGCTGAACCAACGATGCCCACATCCCATGAACGAATAATAAAAAAGATTGTGTCCTGTGCTCACCAGATTGTGATCCCGAGGCTGCTCTACATCTAGATCCCACTGAGTGTGTTGCTGCGCCGGTGGAGGGTGTGGGTAAGCGCTGTGATGGGTCTTGAACAATGCTACCCTCAAGATCTTCATTGGAGGTACTTTCTGCACTGCAGTCGGGGTCAACGTTGCCTGATGTGCCTAGGAGAGAAGGTGGAGATTATTAGCGCTTTGCAGCCATGTTACACACAGAACAGTGCACTCAGAGTAGCGTTGACAGAGGGATGATGTGGTGCAGGGCCCTCATGTGGATGCTTACCGCTGACCTCACCATCACAGGAACAGTCCACGCCCTCTCTGGCCAGCTCCAACGTGTGACTCTCGAACAGAGTGAGGACCTTGATGTCTGGCACTCTACCCCGGTCTGGGACCTCTCCTGTTGATCGTGCGCGATCTTGTCCTGCATAAAAACAGATGGAAAGAGGGGTGAGCAAGTCACATGCCAGGCCAACTGAGAAGAATGCCAGGACAGTGTGTGTGCTGTTTGGAGCCATGGTTGGGATGATGAGGCAATCTCCAGAGCAGATGAGGCCAGATGTGGAGGTGTGTGTGAGAGAGTGAGTGGTGATGTCCCTTGAGCTGGCAGTGAGAGAGATGCTAGTGCATGTGTGATGGGCTTGTGAGTGTGAGTTGAGTGATGAGATGGTTGACTTACCCTGGTGGCATGGATGAGACAATTCATCCTTTTTCTACACTGGATGGCCGACCTCTTGTGTGCAGGGTTGGCACTGACCACCTCTGCCACCACCTCCCAAGGCGGAGTGGCGAGACTGATGGGCCTCCTGCGGCCAGAGTTGGGGCAGAGGACATTGTGGAGGGCCTCCACGGTATCCAAAAGGCATCCCAGGGATGCATCACTGAATTGAGGGACTGCACTCTTCTAGGCTTTTGGGGCCATATTTTCACTGGAGCAGTCCTGGGCTGCAAGCATTGAGAAGTGCTTGCAGCTGCAGTAAAAATGGTGCCCATAATGAGGAAGCAGCAAAGTAATGGCGTGGCAGGCAAATTGGAGGCCAGCTGCTAGCAATCCAGCATGTTTCCCATGACTGCATAATTTGTGAGACTGTAAGGGGATGATACAACGTGAAAATCTGCCATTGTGGCATCTCTCTCACTGCCAGCTCAAGGGACATCACCACTCACTCTCTCATACAAACCTCCACATCCCCATCTGGCCTCATCTGCTCTGGAGGTTGCCTCCTTATCCCATCCATGGCTCCACTCAGCACACACACACGCCTGGCATCCTTCTCATCTGGCCTGGCATGCAGCTTGCTCACACTCTCTCCATTTGTTTTTAAGCAAGACTAGACCGCGCACAATCAACAGGGAGGTCCCAGACCGGGGGTGGAGTGTTGGACATCAGAGTCCTCACTCTGTTCGAGAGTCTCACGTTGGAGCTGGCCGGAGAAGGTGTGGACCATTCCTGCGGTGACGGTGAGGTCAGTGGCAAGCATCCATGTAAGGATCACACTTGCTACTGTACTTAATGCAAACTAGGTCGGTTCCACCCTATGATGGGGACACTGTACAATTTTTCTGGATTGACAAGTTAAAGTGTGCTGAATGGCCCTTCTCATTTGGATATACAGTATGATATAGAAGTAAAGGTGATGGGGAGCTCGATGGTGCAGTGTTTTAAATACTGGCCTTTCTTTTCTCAGGTCTGGACTCAAATATAGCAAAGATGGAAGAATCAAAGTCTCTCTCTCTTTGCTAGCTGTAATGGTCTGATGGGAAATTAGATTGAAAAGTCTCAATTCAGTTTGAAAAGCATCAGTCTACAATACACAAAAACTGGCAATCTCACATCAATAGGTATCTAGTTTTGAAAATACAAAAAATGTTACACTGTGTAGTACTGAGAGCTTTAAAGCAGGGGAAGGAACACATAACTGGGAGGGAAAAATAGTAGGAATTTTGTTTTACATTTGGCTGTGCCATTTCTGACCTGTGAGCACTTGATGCTAAAATTGGAAGCAGGCCCATCCCAAGTTTTAACATTCCTTATCTTGATGGACACAAGTCAATGTTAATATTGCATAATAGTGGCACAGTCTGAGGGATGACACAGTCAGGACACAGAGAACTCCCCTTTTTATCTTCAAATAGTGCCATGGGATCTTTTGCATCTATCTAAACAGGTAATTGGGGCTTGGGTTCAATGTCTGATCCAAAATACTGCACCTCAGCAATATAGCACTCCATCAGTACTGCAGTGTCTGTCTAGATTATGTGCTCAAGTCCCTGTTGTGGACTTGAATTTAAAACTTGGTGTCTGAGAGACGAGGATGTTTCTGCAGGCTGACACTTTAATTAAAGGGAAACGGTAGAATCAGTGGTTGTTTTACACGGTATTGATGATACTATCCATAGAAAGTTAGGAGAACTAAGAGAATATAAAAGGGATGGGGATAATTTTAAAGCAAACAGTGCAAATATTGCATCAGGATTGTTTCCAGTGTTTTGGAGGGGGAGTTGGAGAAAATGAGCAGAGTTCAATATGTAGTTATCAAAATGCAGAGGAAAGTTTACTTTACGGGTAATGAAGTTTTGATAGGCCATATTGTATCAAAGGATGGGCAACATGTAGACCAATGAGGTAGGGGAGGTCTAACTGCACAGCCTATAATTGAAGTAATTTAAACGTAAATGTGAGGGGACAGGCCTGAGAAAATGATTAATCAAGAGGATCAGCAAAGTAAACAATAAAGTGAAGTAAACAATATTGATCAGGGTGGAGACAGGATACAATTAAGATAATGTAAAGAAGAGGTTTAAGCATAAATGCTTTTATGATAATGCAAGGAGCATTACCAGTATTCTCTCCAGCTGCATATACTTGCATTAGTGGTATCAGAAGGACATGACTGATGACTGATAATGGACAGAAAATGGGACTAAGAAGGTCTGGAATTGCACATAGTTAGGCATATAGTTAGAGTTTGGTTGGCCGACAACTCACTTACCCAAGACATAAAAAGAACAAAAAGGCTGGAAAAACTCAGGTCAGACAGCATCTGTGTCATCGACCTGATAAATTGAGTCCGTCGTGGCAGGGGGGCTGGGCTGGAAAATGCAGTGAACTGTTTAAAATTCCATTGACTTCGGTGGGACCGGAAAATCCCACCAGCAGGAGGGGACAGAAAATTCTGCCCCTTAACTCTGTTTCTCTCCACAGATTTTTTTGTTGTTCAAAAACCCAGGCTTATTGGGGGGAAACATCTGCTAAATTCCTCTCCATTCATCCCTAAGGTGTTTGAAACTGGACTAGACGACCACTCTGGCTGTGATTAAAGCTATAAAGTTGTTTCACAAACAAAAAAAGTAGCGAGTGATATCTTAGGCTCTCTGCCATAGTGAGTTTGGAAGCAGGGCATTTGATCAGGTAGGAGGAACAGATGCACAGAGTATTTATTAAATGGTAAAAGTTTAGAAAGTGCAGATATACAAAAGGACCTGGGTGTCCTCGTCAATAAGTCACTGAAGGCTAACATGCAGGTGCAGCAGGCAATTAGGAAGGCTAATGGTATGTTGGCCTTTATCACAAGAGGATTTGAGTACAGGGGTAGCGAAGTCTTACTTCAATTGTTAGAACCTTGGTTAGACTGCATCTGGAGTACAATATGCAATTTTTGTCCCCTTATTTTAGGAAGGATTTTATTGATATTGAGGGAGTGCAGCGAAGGTCCACTAGACTTGGGATGGCAGGACTGTCTTATGAAGAGAAACTGGGCCTGTATTCTCTAAAGTTTCAAAGAATAAGAGGTGATCTCATTGAAACCTACAAAAGTACTTAAAGGGATAGACAGGGTAGATGCAGGTAAGATGTTTCCCCTGGTTGTGGAGGCTAGAACCAGGAACACAATTTCAAAATAAGGGGGAAGCCACTTAGGACTGAGATGAGGAGGATTTTTCTTTTTATTCAGAGGGTTGGAATCTTTGGAATTCTCTACCCAACGGGCTGTGGAAGCTCAGTCATTGAGTATGTTTAAAGTAGAGAATGACAGATTTCTAAATACCAATGACGTAAAGGGATATGGGGATAGTGTGGGAAAAAAGCATTGAAGTGGATGATCAGCCATGATAATATTGAATGGCGGAGCAGGCTCGTTGGGCTGAATGGCCTACTCCTGCTCCTATGTTCCCAAGTTCCACCCTGATTAAGTCCATAATAAAATAAGAACAGAACATGCTAGAAAAACTCAGCAGGTCTGGCAGCATCTGTGGAGACAGAAACAGAGTTAATGTTTCGAGTCCATATGACTCTTCTTCAGCGCTTACAAGAAGTAGAAATGTGATGGATTTTATATTATTTAAGAGGGGGTGGAGCAGGCGGAGCAAAATAGAAGGGCAGGGATAGGTGGGAGCTAGGAGAAATTTGACAAAGATGTAATGGACACAGGGCAAAGGCAGTGCTAAAGACTAAAGAAGGTGCTGATAGTGGCATAAAGGTAAGATAGCAGAATGTGTTAATAGCAGAACAACAGTCAGCGCTCTCAGAGCAAAACATAAAAACAAGTGACAGATGGCCCTGTTTCGGGAGAGGTTGGGGAAAAAGGATAAAATATTTTTTTTAATTGGCTTAAAAAAGCGGTAAATATGGAGGAGAGAGTTCATGGTCTGAAGTTGTTGAACTCGATGTTAAGTCCAGAAGGTTGTAAAGTGCTGAATCGGAGGTTAGGTGCCATTCCTGCAGTTTGCGTTGGGCTTCACTGGAACATTGCAACAGGCCAAGGACAGGCATGTGGGCACGAAAGCAAGATGGTGAGTTGAAATGGCAAGTGACAGGAAGGTCTGGGTCATGCTTGCGGACATCCAGTTTGCATTTAGTCTCCCCAGTGTAGAGGAGACCGCATTGGGAGCGGCGAATACAGTAGACCAAATTGAAGGAGGTGCAAGTGAAGCGCTGCTTCACCTGAAAGCAATGTTTGGGGTATTGGATGGTGAGGAGGGAGGAGGTAAAGGGGCACGTGTTGCACCTTCTGTGATTGTATGGGAAGGTGCTGTGGGAAGGGGATGAGGAGTTGGGGGTGATGGAGGAGTGGATCAGAGTGTCACGGAGAGAACAGTCCCTACGGAATGCTGATGGGGTCGGGGGGTGGTGAGGGGAAGATGCGTTTGGTGGCGGCATCATGCTGGAGTTGGGGGAAATGGTGGAGGATAATCCTGTGAATGCAGAGTCTGGTGGAGTGAAAATGCGGACAAGGGGCACCCTATCATGGATCTGGGAGGGAGGGGAAAGGGTGAGGGCAGTGGTGCAGGTGATGGGTCGGGCATGTTTGAGGGCCCTGTCAACAACCGTGGAGGGAGACCCTTGATTAAGGAAAAAGGAAGACATGTGAGAAGCACCGTTTTGGAAGGTAGCATCATCAGAACAGATGCGACAGAGGCGGAGGGACTGGGAGAATGGGATGGAGTCCTTACAGGAAGCAGGGTGTGAGGAGCTATAGTCGAGGTAGCTGTCAGTGGGCTTGTAATGAATATTGGTGGGCAGCCTATCACCAGAAACGGAGACAGAGAGGTCAAGGAAGGGAAGGGAAGTGTCAGAAATGGACCATGTGAAGGTGAGAGAGGGGTGGAAATTGGAAGCAAAATCGATAAATTTTTCTGGGTCCAGACAAGAGCATGAAGTGGCTTCGATACAGCCATCAAGCCCATGGTGGGAAGGCCTGTGGACAGCCTTCCCACCCTGCCACCAATTGAGGCCCTTAAGTAGGCAATTAAGGCCCAATTAAGGGCCTCTTCCCACCACTGTTTGTATTAACCCAGCTCCGCTCTTCTGGACCTCCAGTCAGTGTATTTCCCACAGAAGCCACCCACTCCCCAGTGGCACTGCTGAGCAAAAGAGCTGACTGCCTCTGATTGGCCGGCAGCTTGGCTGGCAGGACTTCGTGCCCCAGGGTCCTGATTCTCTGAAAGGCCCACCAGTGACCTTTCAGCTGCCTGATTGGCTTGTAATATGGCATGCTTTCCCAAGAGACAGCAGAGAGGGTCTCTCAACGGCTTTCCAGCTGGCAGCCGAGACCCCTGTCGATCCCATAAAATTTCCTCCAGTGCTACAATGTATTTATAGTACAGAAACAGGCCATTTGGCCCAAGAGGTTCATGCTGGCGTTTATGTTCCACAAGAGCTTCCTTCCACTATCTCTTCATCTAACTCTAGCCAGAAATGGGTCCAACTCTCAGGAATTCACATTTACTGCATGAGCTTGCAGCCCTCTCCACAGGCCCACTATTCTCTATGAATGAACCACCTAAACATTCTGCCCCAAACCTAACCAGTCTTCTTTTATTCTTTCATAAATTTTCTGTGTTTCTATCATCACTCACCACTCCAATTCTGGAGCTGGGGGCACCTGTACCTGCACATGAGTCTGGTTCATTCGTAAACACAACTTGACTAGAAAAAAGGACATTGCAGGTCCCTTAATCAAAAGTAAATTAGAGTCCCCAGTTGTGAGTTATTGAGGAGCAAGTTTGCATGAAGGAGCAGATTGGACTTCTGAGTGGAAGTGTGGTGTGAGAGCAGGATATCGTCAGTGATTGGTCAAGGGCATAGTATGATGGATTAGAGGTTGAGGAATGTGAGTAGATCCCTCCCTGGGATGAATACCATGCTGCGATAACATGCAGCTACACTGCAATTCGTTCAGGGTGATTTGGCAGCCAACATGGGCCTTTCATCAAGCTTGGGATTTTTAAGTACAGAGAGTACAATGAATTGATAACCTTATCTTGATGCTATGTCCAATAGAGTTCCAACTTTCCAGGGAATACTGGTCAGGGTTTGCAGATGTTTTGGAGACCTCAAGTCTGTGTAATATAACCTCATCATTCAGATGGCTGTGCCTTGTGTGGCACTGTATTCTGTTATCAGAGAATCATAGAATGGTAACAGCACAGGAGGAGGCCACTCAGCCCCTCATGTCTGTGCTGGCTCTATGCAAGAGCAACGCAGCTAGTCCTCCTCCTGCAGTCCTTCAACTTTTTTTCCCCTTAGGTGTTTATTCAATTCCCTTTTGAAAGCCATGATTGAATCTGCCTCCATCACACTCTCAGACAGTGCATTCCAGGTCCTAATCATTCACTGCATAAAAAATGATTTTCCTCATATCATCGTTTGTTCTTTTGCCAATTACTTAACCCAGTATCCTCTGATTCTAGGCCTTTCCACCAATGGGAACAATTGGGAAACAGTTATTATGGAAGGGTTGGTAGAACTTACAGACTTTCATCAGCCACCAGAATGATGATGTCAAGGCAACAACCTCACCCATGATATCAAGGAGCCCAAATGAGAGACCCACTTGAGGTCCACTCAAAGACATTGACCATCAACAGTGATGGTTACAAGGTCTTAAATGTGAGGTACAAATAGTAGATGATGCTGACGCTTCTTCAGATTGCACATCCAGGTAAGCAATGTTACTCCATCTTCCAGTGGCACTGTTATGACACAGCCAATGGTAAATGTGGAGTTGTTCAAATCCCAGGAGGAAACTTGAAACAACTGTCACAATTAATTTTCAATTTAAGAACATAAGAGCATAACAACATAAGAAATAGGAACAGGAGTAGATCATTCGGCCTCTCGAGCCTGCTCTGCCATTTAGTAAGATCATGGCTGATCATCTTGTGTTTCGATTTCCAGGTTCTCATCCAACCCTGAATACCTTTAATTCCTTTGCCTAACAAGAATCTATCTACCTCTGCTTAAAAATATTCAATGACCCCGCCTCCACCATCTTCTGAGGCAGAGAATTCCAAAATTGCACAACCCTCAGAGAAAGTAATTCTCTTAATTTCTGTCCTAAAAGGGTGTCCCCTGATTTTAAAACAGTGCCTCCTAGTTCTGGATTCACCCATAAGAGGAAACATTCTTGTCAAGGCCGTTCAGGATCTTGTATACTTCAATCAAATCACCCCTCACTCTTCTAAACTCCAGTGGAAACAAGCTCAGTCTGTCCAACCTTTCCTCATAAGACAACCCACTCATTCGAGGTATCAATCTAGTAAACCTCCTTTGAACCTCCTCCAATGCATTTACATTCTCCCTTAAATAAGGAGACCAAAACTGCACACAGTATTTGAGGCGCGGCCTCACCAATGCCCTGTATAACTCAAAGCGTAACATCCTTACTTTTATGTTCAATCCCTCTCGTTATAAAGGATAGCATTCCATTAGCCTGCTTAATTACTTGCTGTACCTGCATATTAACTTTTTGTGACACATGTACTAGAACACTTAGATCCCTCTGCACCTCAGATTTGTGCAGCCGTTCTCCATTTAAGTAATACTCTGCTTTTTTGTTCTTCCTGCCAAAGTGAACAACTTCACATTTTCCTACATTAAACTCCATTTGCCAGATCTTTTCCCACTCACTCAACCTATCTATATCCATCTGCAACATCCTCATGTTCTCCTCACAACATTCTTTCCTACCTATTTTTGTGCCATCTGCAAATTTAGCTACCATGTCTTCACTCCCCTCATCTAAGTCATTGAGGTAAATCGTAAAAAGTTGAGGTCCCAGTACAGACCCTTGTGGGACTCCACTCGTCACATCCTGCCAATCAGAAAAAGACTAATTTATGCATGCTCTCTGCTTTCTGCCAGCCAGCCAATCTTCCAGCCATGTAACATGTTACCCCCTACACCACGCGCTTTTATTTTCCATAATAATCTTTGATGTGGCACCTTATTGAATGCCCTCTGGAAATCCAAGTACAGTATGTCTACAGGCTCCCCTTTATCCACTGCGCATGTTACACCTTCAAAAAACTCCAATAAATTGGTTATACATGATTTTCCTTTCACAACACCATGTTGACTCTTCCCTATTGCCTTGAGCTCTAACTGCCCACGTATAACCTCCTTAATGATTGATTCTGATACCTTCCCCACGACAGACATCAAGCTATAGTTTTCTGCCTTCCTCCCTTCTTGAATAGAGGGGTTATATTTGCTACCTTCCAATCTGATGGAACCTTTCCAGCATCTAGCGTATCTTGGAAAATTAAAACCAGAGCATCAACTACCTCATTAGCCACCTCTTTTAAGACCCTAGGACGTAGTCCATCGGGATCCGGAGACTTGCCAGCCTGCAAGTTACACAATACCAAGTCTAATATAACCTGCTCTCTGTTTGGTTCCAGAACATGCTGCTCTAAGAACCCATCTCGAAAGCATTCTAAGAACTCCTCATCCAAGCTACCACTGTCAATCTGATTTTTCCAGTTTGTGTAGATTAAAATCAGCCATGATTATTGCTGTCCCTTTATCACAAGCGCACAATATTTTTTTTGCATACCTTGTCCTACACTGTGGCTACTATTAGGGAGCCTGTAGACCACTCCCACTAATGACTTATTTCCTCTACTATTCCTCATCTCCACCTAGACTGATTCTACATAGTGATCTCCTGAACCAAAGTAATCTCTAACTATTGCACCAATGCCCGCTTTGATTAACAGTGTTACCCCTCCACCTTTACCTAGCTTCTTATTCTTCTTGAATGTCATGCACCCGTCAATATGAAGGACCCAGTCTTTATCGCCCTGCAGCCACGTCTCCGTAATTGCTATCAGATCATATTTATTTACTTCAATGTGGGCCATCAATTCATTTACTTTGTTATGAATGCTACGTGCATTCAGATAGAGAGTCTTCAGTTATGTCTTTTTGTTACTTTTGTAACATCTAGTCTTGACTGTTGATGTATTCTTAGGTTTCTTCTCTCTGTCCCTTCCTGCCATTCTCTAACTCTCATTTCTCATATTACTATTTTGTTCTCCTGTCTTGACTCTACACCTTGAATTGCTACCTCTACCCAAATTTGATCCCTCACCCCTCTTGTTTAGTTTAAAGCCCTCTCTACTTGCCTAGTTAAGCGATTTGCAAGGACACTTGTCCCAGCATGGTTCAGATGCAGACCGTCCCAATGGTACAACCCCCACTTTACCCGGTACTGAGGCCAGTGCCCCACAAACTGGAACCCAGTTCTCCCACACCAGTCTTTGAGCCATGCATTCGTCTCTCTAATCTTATATGCCCTATACCAATTTTCACGTGGCTCAGGTAATAATCCAGAGATTATTACCTTTGAGGTTCTGCTTCTTAATTTGGTACCTAGCTCCTCAAACTGACTTTGCAGAACCTCTTTCCTAGTTCTACCAAGGTTATTGGTACCTACATGGACCATGACAACTGGATCCTCCCCCTCCCACTGCAAATTCCTCTCCAGCCCTGAACAGATGTTTCGAACCCTGGCACCGGGCAGGCAACATAGCCGTCTGGACTCTTGCTCTTTGCTGTAGAGACCAGTGTCAATCCCCCTCACTATACTATCCCCTATTACCGCTACATTCCTTTTTGCTCCCCCCGCTTGAACGGCTTCCTGTACTACCCCCTCCCTTATGTTGTGCAGTGTCTGCATTTCAGCTTCCAGATCAATAATCCTGATCTGGAATTCCTCTAGCTGCTTATACTTCCTGCAGACGTGTTGTCATAGATCGCCTTGGCGTCCAAAAGCTCCCACATCTCACAGCTGCAACATAACACCTGTCCCGCCATTCTAACTTATGTTATCTAGTTAATTTACTTTAATTACTTTCTTCCTACGTATGCTACAATTTACTTTGTTTATTGAAGGTAGTACCACTGACAACTAAAGGTTATATGCTTCTTAAGTACAAGGTATGTGTTTTAGATGTTTGTTTAAATTACTTTATTTTTATTGCTTTTTTTATCTTTATTGTTTTTATTTTAATTTTAAAGTTTTCAAACTTTGCTTTATTATTTTAAAGTTTTTGTTCTTTTGATTTATAGGTCTACCTTAACTCGCCTGTCCTAAGCTGGTTTCACACACTGTCCCTTTGACTGAACACTTACCGGCCAATCAACTTACTAGCTTCCTGTGACATCACAGTTGTTTTTTTTCTTTTTCTATTTGTATAAATTTTGAGATGCGTGCTTTGAATTTAGTAGTAATAATACCACCAAGTCTAATAATTTTTTATAAAACTAAATTAAACATTTATTAATAAGAGAAATTATTTTAAATACATACATACATAGATCTACAAATTACTATTATAATAACTTCTAAATGTCCTTATCAATTGAAGTCCCAGTTACACTTTTGTTAAGGCAACAGTAAAACATAGATGTTAAAAGACCCAGACAAAGAAACATGATACCCTGAACAAGTCAAATTCAAAGTAAGTTTTCTTAACTTCAGTCCTTTGAGGATAGCAGCTTGAGGCATAGAGGCTGAAGGCTTTCCACACACTTGTAAGATCTTAAAAACGCCTTCCCTTACAGTCTTCTCTTCTTTATACAGATCTTCCTCTTTGAATGCAAGTGCCCATTGTTTCACTATGTCTCAGGATTTTATCTCCCTGATAATATAACCCTCTCATAGCACTAAATTTTAACCAGTAATCTTTACCCACAGACGATCCCCGGCAGAAACTGAGAAAATGAAAATAATAAGAAAAAGTCCACTCTTAACTTTAATCCTGTTCAGGAGCTATCCTGACATTTCTTGCCATTAAATTGATGAGCGTGTTGTCACTATTTCTTTCTTTCACTCTGATTTTGAGAATTGCATTCCAATTTTCATGCATCCCTCAGCTTCAATGGTCCATTTCTGACACCTCCTTCTCTCCATCATGGCTAATAGACTATCCTCAGACATCTACTACAAGTTCACAGATTCTCAAAATGCTTCTTCTCAACCAACTTCTTTGTTTCTAGTGTGTCTGCTCCTCCAGGAAGGACAAAGAAACACTTCAAACACACTCGGAAGCTTTCCTTGAAATGTGGCAACATTGACATTAATGACTGGGAGGTATCAATAGTTCAAAATGGTGACAACTTGTCCATCAAGCTGCATCACGCTTCGAGTCCCAACACCTTAATGATGAGGCAGAGCGGCAACAGAGAAGGAAAGTAAAGGAAGTAAATCCTGGGACGTGGGACGTTCTGCCCCATGTGCCCAAAGATCTGTGGATCGAGAATCGGCCTGGTCAGCCATGTGAATACCCTTGGCAGAAACCTGTGACCCTGAGTAGGTGTCATCCTCAAATTGAGGGGCAGGCGACAATGAAAAGCTCTGGTGTCTCTAATTTTCATAACAGAACTTGAGAAATTCCATCTTCATTTCCCTTAGCCAAAATTTCCCATTGGCAGTGGTCAACAAGTCTCTGGTCTACGCCTGCCTCATTTCCTGTACCTCTATTCTCCTTCCTCTTCTGTGACCTCACTTTCCACCATACATTGAGACTTCCAGATGATTTCCCGCCATTTCTACCATCCATATGATCTCAACACCAAGCCGGTCTTCCTCGTCTCCTCTTCCTATTTTGAGGACTGTTTCATCCAAGATACCTTTGGTTATTCTTCCACCACTTAGATTGCAAGCTGGGATTCTCCTGTCACTTTCCCATGAAACTAACTGAAGACACTTGCAAACATTTCAAGCATTGGAATGTTGGCTTATTCCACCTCTTTTGGTGTTTTTGGATTGGTTTTTGTTTCAAATTTCCTGCATTTGTTCCATCTTTTACTGTACTTTGTGTGTTTGTCTTTGATAGCCTTTTGATATTTTTCATGGCCTCTTAAGGTGATCTTTGTAGATGATTCATCAGTTTTTATTGTTTCAAGAATCTACTTTCTGGAATTCAATCCATTAAGAAAGAATCAGCCTTCCTAGTTCTTGACTTCTATATGTTGTAGTCTTCCCTTCTCCCCTTTGTTTTGTTCAGCTCTATTAAAGTGTATATTCTCTTTCTAGTGCCTCTTGCTTATAACCTGTCTCTGCTATAAGGTGCTGTTCATCTCCAGCATTTCCTAATTCCATTTAATGTTATTACATCAGTCTATATGGGGACTGGGACTCTGTTGTCCATCCATTTAACTGGGTTATTTTTCACTATGGATTTTCTTTTTTCTTTCAAGAATGGTATTTGAATTAAATTGTGCCTTGTGTGGTGCCCTTGGAAACCACAATTACAGAATACATGGGGCAAGTTTCCTTTTTTAAAATTGTACTGAGTTTTGAAACTGAGTGCATCCTGTAAATGTCTGCGATGAAGTGACAAGATTTAATTAAACAGCATGGATTCAGGCTCTTACTGGTCTTGAACTTTTATTTGAAAGGTATACCAACATTATATCTTGTCACTTCATCACAGACATTTCCAGCATGCACTTAGTTTCAAAACTCAGTAGAATTTTTAAAAAAGGAAGCTTGCCCCATGCATTCTGCGACTGTGGTTTCCAAGGGCACCACAAAAGGTACAATTTATTGCCCAATATCCTGTCGCTAAATAAAAGCTCGCTGTTCGTGTGGTCTCTTCATCGCAAGGTCTGTGGATGGGGAAGCATGCTTCTCTTAGATTGCTGCGTGTGCAGTAACATTGGGGCAGATTTTCCTGTTCCTGCACGTGGAGCTACTGGATTGGCTAGCACAATAAATACAGGAAAATCAGGCAGGGAGCAATAGACACCCCTAAAGGAGCTGTCAATTTATATAGGGGGGAAAAAAATCAGGTGTGCTTCCTTAGATATTTAATTCAAAAGTTATTGAAATTTGATTCTAAAGACATTGCACTCTTCCTTGTTCCTCAGTAGCATGAAGTGTTGCATTGCTAGTTTTTTAATGTAATTTCTGCCTCTGCGTGATTAAATGCTTATAGATAAATTCTACTTCTTGTTTTAGCCCGAATACAAAAGTCTAACAATGTGGTACATTCTGCCTTTTAAAATGAAGCTTTGTGGGAAGCTAATGTAATCCCTGTTGCATCTTCCAGTTATAAGGTGTAGATTTTTTAAAATGGGGTAACTTTTAAATGCTGGTGTCCAAGGAGATTTGGATGTCCTTGTATAAGAAACACAGGAAATTAGCATTCAAGTACAGCAAGCAATTAGAAAGGCGAATTGCATGTTGGCCTCTATTGCAAAGGGGTTCCGAGTATAAGATTAAGGAAGTCTTGCTGCAATTGCTCAGGGGTTTGGTGAGATTGTATCTGGGGTATTGTGCAGAGTTTGGTCTCTTTACACAAAGAAGGATATACTTGCCTTGGAGATGGAGCAGCAAAGGTCCACTATATTGATTCTTGAGATGAGAGGGCTGACCTATGATGAGAGATTGAGTAGGCTTATACTCTCTGGTGTTTAGAAGCATGAGAGGTTATCTCATTGAAACTTATGGGATTCTAAGGGGGCTTGGCAGGGCAGGAGCTGAGAAGTTGTTTCCCCTGGCTGGATAGTCTAGAACTATGGGGTATAGTCTCAGGATAAGAGGGAAATAATTTAAACTGAAATTAGGAGGAATTTTTTCACCCAGGGGTTGTGAATTTTTGGAATTCTCTACCCTAGAGAGCTGTGGATGCTCAGTCATTGAGTATATTCGAGACTGAGATCGATAGATTTTTGGACTCTTGGGGAATCAAACGATATAGGGATTAGGAGGGTAAGTGGAGTTGAGATCAAAGCTCAGCTATGATGTTAATGAATGGTAGAGTAGCTCAAGGGTCTGTATGGCCCACTCCTGCTCCTTTTCTTATGTTCTTAGGTTTCAATTCACAGAAGATCTGGATCTACCTCTAGAAACAGCCTTTTCACAGTGAACCCCAGTAAATAATGTTGGCAGAAAGCCCAAATAGTAGCAGTAATAACCAGCAGAGACCAGGTACTTCTTGCCGAGAGAAGAGAAAAATTGGAGGGAGCTCCACACTGCCTTTGCCTTTCTCTGCCAGTTGCCTGCTGACCTCCCGTTCACTGTTGGTATGTTGACTGAGGAGTCCACAATCACTGGAAAAATCAGACAAGACTATTAATGTGTTTTTCCAAAAAATCTTTCTTTCCTAATAACATTAGTAATACAGATTAAATATTAAACAAATATCTGTGTCAATTAAGCAGCATTTTCCCACTGAGGCTATGATTATGATAAGGAGGAATTATTGCTCAAAGTGCACTCTTTATGTGTTGCAAGAAATTTCTACATGTTTACTTAGCTCTTAGCTAAATTTCCCCTACCCTCTCCTCCACCCCTTCAATTCCTCCCTTCCCATAGGAAAACATCTAGCCTCTGCTCTGAATCTACATCCTTCTGCAAGAACATAATCGTCCTCATCCATGCATTGGGCCTATTAGTATTGGCAGACGACATCCTGGTAATAATTAGTATTAATTATTTCTAATAACTAAATAGACTTGGCATCTGTTACCCTTTCTTCTACAAGGTTTGGCCCCAAATAACAACTGCATCAAACTACTTTGCTTTTTTGGGGACCACCTATAAAGGTTATTTGTGTAGGTAGCAAACAGCATGGCCCAAACACTACTCCCTGTAGTTCTCAGTTCAGCAATCCCCACCCACACCCTTGATCTGACACTGTCTCTCTCAGAAGTACTCTGTTTCCTGTTTTTCCTTCAATTCCATATGCACTTGAGCATTATACCATGGAGTCCCTTAGGTTTTAGTTCTTTCAAATAAGGTCATGTCAAAGCCCTTCTGGACAGCCCAGTAAACTATCTCAAGAGACTTCCATTTGTGATAAAAGCAGCCTTTTCATCTTCTATTAACTTAATGGAAAATTTCAGTTTTCTAGGCGAGACTGTTTTTCTAGTAACTAGGGTTAAGCTTAATGGCTTTGCTAATCTTCAAGATAGAAACTTGAATCTGGATCAGGAAAGCAGGCCAAAATGATTAATCTGGTAATTTGATAGATAATGGAGATTTTCTGCAGAAGTTCACTATGGGCAGAATTTTATGCCTTGCGGGCAGGCGCGCGCCCATTCTGATCGGGCGTAAAATAGCGCAAGATGTCGGGCGAGCGTCCCAACCTCATCCTGTATGTACGCAATCTTCAGGTCGCTGGGTGTCGGAACCGTGCCCATCAATTAAAAGGCCACTTAAGGCCATTAAAAACCCAATTGATCCCAATTTTACATTGCCCCTGCAATTTTGCGCTCGTCTCGCAGGCAAAACAGGCAGCCCATATTTTGCAAAACCTCATCCAAGGGCAGGATAAAAAGTGTCAGCAGCATTGCCAGTGTGAACAGTGATGAGTTTAGGAGATAGTTTGCAGCTGGTTGCTTATTTGAACTTGAAAGCTTCACCTCAGTTCTGAGCTTCATTCTTAGCATTTCCAGGCTTCATTTCAAGACTAAGATAAAAGCAAAATATTGCGGATGCTGGAAATCTGAAACAAAAACAAAAATTGCTGGAAAAACTCAAACAGCTTATATTTCACCACATTTCTATTACTCTTTAGTTCTGATGAAGAGTTATACGGACTCGAAACATTAACTCTGTCTTCCTCTCCACAGATGCTGTCAAACCTACTGAGTTTTTCCAGCAATTTTTGTTTTTGGTTCATTTCAGGACTCATTGGTGCCTCCAAGGCCCCCGGAGGATTTTGACCGTGTGGCCCCTCCCAGATATCAGACAGCCTTCTGTTACCCAGGTAACAGGGATTGTGGTGTCTGCTGAAGGCACCTCCTCTGAGGAGGAACAGAGGGCCAGAAGGGAAAGCAGGCCAGATATCCCAATGCAGCTTCCAGGGAAGCAACCTGTGGGAGGAGAGGCGCAGACACAAAGGGCACAGGTCCAACAGGAACTCCAAGGTGGAAGGGGCCATAGAAGACCCCACTATCCTGCTGCCAGGGCTTACAGGTAGCAATGCACCTACCTCAATATGTCCGAGGTGCAATGCCAAAGGAGGGTCCGCCTCTCAAGAGAGACTGTGACCTCCATTTGTCATATGATTGGGCCCGAGATCACCTCCAACTGTATGGGTGGAAACCCCATGCCAGTGGCTCTGAAGGTCACAGTGGCCCTCAACCTCTATGCCTCCGGCTCTTTCCAGGGGTCAGTGGGGGATTTTTGTGGAGTGTCCCAATCAGCTGTCCACAGTTGCATCAAGCTGGTGGTAGAAGCTCTGTTCAGGCGGGTAATGACATTTATTCATTTCCATACGGACGAGGCCAGCCAGGCTGAGCGAGCCAGAGGCTTTGCAGTGATTGCTGGCTTCCCCCGTGTCCAGGGTGCAATTGACTGCACCCATGTGGCCATCAAGGCGCCAGAGTATCAGCCAGGTGATCAACAGGAAGGGATTCCACTCCATGAACATCCAGATAGTGTCTGACAACGGGATGCAGATTTTGCAAGTCTGTGCCAGGTACCCTGGCAGCTCCCATGACGCTTACATCCTCAGACAGTCCCAGGTGCCAAGGCTATTCAGTGCTCCAGCCTGACTGGGTGGATGGCTGCTGGGTGACAAGGGCTGTTCCTTGAAAAGGTGGCTTATGACACCTCTCCGCCATCCAAGAACAGGCAGAGCAGCGTTACAATAGGAGTCATGCTTCCACAAGGGCGGTGATAGAGAGGACCACAGGTCTTCTCAAGATGCACTTCCGATGCCTGGACCGTACAGGGGGAGCACTATAATAACCCCCAGAGTGGATGTCACTGACGGTGGTTGCATGCTGCACTCTCCACAATCTGGCACTGCCAAGGGGGGACCCACTAGAGGAAGAGAATCTTGACGCAGCTCCATAGGCTACAGAGGATGAGTCTAGTAGTGAGTCAGAAGAGGAGGACAGTGAGGAGAACGCTGAGGGTGTGGAGACAGACTTGTGTCCTTCAGGGAGGCAGGTACACCAGGAATCCTTGATCCAAAGGTCCTGCAACTAGGCTGTCAAAGATCTGCTCCTACCTCATGCCAGGGTTGTTGCCTCAATCATGGATGTCTGAAACTACCCTTTTGTTTAAACCCAAAGTCCACTCAGTGCCTATGCAATAGGCAGAGCCACGCACATCTAGCATTACATACCCACACCTCCACCCAACTCGCTAGCAGCGGCATTGGAGACAGCCTGCTGACTCTGGTTTCTTGATGACCTTGGTGGTCGTCCTCTGGCCAGTGGACCCTGTGCTGGCCCCGCCTGGGAGGGAGCAGCCAGTGTGATGACTGGTGAGGCTCCAAGGCGTCCTACTCAAATCTTTTAAGGATTAGGAGGATTGGGGTGGGTGGGGGGTGGTGGGGGGGTGCGGGGACTCCGCCTGTCCGGGACCTCTCAATGTTATTATGGCTCGTCTTCTACTGAAATGACAGAGGAGCATTGATTAATCCACTCTCTACCTGCAGCACCATTGCAGCCTGGCCAACCCCACCTGAAGAACATCTTGCAGGGCACATCCAAGTCATGGCCTTCAAGCCGCAAGACTCTCAGTCCAAGCAGCCAGGGTTCACCGTCTTGGCCAGCTCTGGCGTCATTGACAGTTGGCACTCAGACTCCAACAACCCGGAGCTCCACGGGGGGGACACCAGCCCTTAACACTTCGCCACACTGATCCATGCCAACACGGTACTCACCATTGCCAAGCGCAGCAGGTCATTGAACCTTTTTCAGCACTGCACCCATGTGCACTGCACAATGTCATGCTGCTGACCTGGGCTGCCACCTCCTCCCAAGCCCTTTTTGTCAGGTGCGGTGGCCTCCTCCTCCATCTCTGCGGACGAGGGTGTCCCTCCTGGCAGCCACCTCCTCCTTATCTGAAAACCAGGGAGGGGTGGGTACAGGTGCCCATATGATCTGCCCTTCAGCTGCAGTTGAGGCCATAGCCTTGGTATTCAGCATGCAGAAAAGATATTCTTCCCTAGCAGCCTTCAAGGAGTTGCCTGTGCCATTTTTAAACCCTCCCGCCGGGTCGCCATTGGACCTGGTGCCCGACAGGCCTCCACCCCCGCCTGGCCCTTCCCGGCCATTGGGAAGACACGTTTCACGCTGGGCAGGCCTTAATTGGCCATCCAACGTGAAATTGTGAACGGGGGCCGATCACAGGCGGGGGCCCATTTTCTGACTGGTCCTGGGCCCGCCGATCGTGTGCACCTGCCAAGGGTAAAATTCAGGCCTATGTTTCAGACCTTAGCAGGTTGAGACACAGATGGTATGTGTCAAAAGCTCATCAGTATGCAATACAATAATTTTTGGTAAGTGTTTTTGATCTCAGCTGATGGAGTCTGTCATTGGCAGCCAGGAATTGTTTAAGAGATCTGAGTTCAGCTCATTGCATTTTCTGAAACAGAGACGTGGGCATGTGCAAGTGAATGGAATTCAGTGAGTTAAAATTTTGCCCTTGGACTTAGTGGCCAATATAAGAATCATGTTGCCTACATGCATCATTAAAGGTCTAAGAGACAGTAAGCCTTGTCATTGGGCAAAGTGTGAAAGTGATATAGTCCAGCAAAGGATATTTAACATTTTGTGGACTCATTCTAGCTATTGTTTAACAACAACGGGCTGAATTTTACACTCCAAGGTTGGCAGCGTTCCCTGCTTTGCAGAACTTATTGTGGGGCATGACGATGTTGGGCGCTGTTTGATTGTTGTTGCAGATGGAGACACAGCCTCCAGTGAGGAGGAGAGAAGGATTAGGAGGAGGAGGAGGAGAGGAGGAAGAAAGGAACACAGGGAGGCTCAGGGAGCTGTGGTTCCTCAGGAAGGGGACAGAGCAGCGCCAGGCCCCAAGGGTCAGGAGAAATCCAGAACCCTCGGCATAGGTGCAGGTGAACTTATGCTGCACCAAGGGTATAAAGGCAGAGATCTAGCTACCTGCAACTGACCTCACACGGTCACTGAGCCCTTTGTGGCTCATGCCCTGCTCACCACATCAATGCTGTTGACCTCGTCGTCCACCTCCTCCCATGCAGCATGAGTCTGCCTGCGCTGCCTCCTCTTCCCAGTGCTTGGCATGAGGTAGTGACATCTATCATATACTGTGTGCAGGACAGCACCAAGGGTGGCCTCGCTGAATCTGGAGGCAGCTTTGCCCCTTCTAGGTTGCCTGTCCCCTTGCTCTGATGGTGCAGACATCTATGCATGGCAATATGTAATAAATCTACAACTCCTCAATGCCAAACGGCGGGACACTGGCTGAATTTTAAAACTTCTGCCACCTATGAAGTTTGACATGGCTGGTGGAGATTAGCTAAAGTTTAAAATAAAAACAGGAAATGCTGGGAAATACTCAGTAGGCCTGGCAGCATCTGTGGAGACAGAAACAAAGTTAATGTTTCGGGTCCATATGACTCATCTTCAGAGCTGAAGGAAGGTAGAAATGTGATGGGTTTTATACTGTTGCAGAGAGGGAATGGTGCAGATGGAGCAAAATAGAAGGCCAGGGATAAGTGGGAGCTCAGGAAAGATTTGACAAAGACGTCATGGACAAAAGACAAAGCGGGTGGAAATGATATTGTTAAAGACTAAGGGCAGATTCATCCTAGATTTGCACTAAGTGTGGTAGTGGGCGGGTAAAACAACCTTTAACCCGCCAGCCAGAACGGCAGCTTTTAACGCCTCATCGTCCCAAACCCGCCGTATTAATTATGCATTCCTGGGAAACACACCGTTTCCATGGCAGGAGGGCTCTCATTCAACTGCCATGCCATCACCTCGCTGCTTCATCATGCTGAGTGCCAGATTTAAAGGGCAGCCACGCACACACCTCTCAGTACTTCCAGCCCACGGCTACTGCATGGAAGACATGGTCCGGAAAGGCAAGACGACTGCAGCCCCCAGGTTTAATGATGCATCCCTTGAGTGCCTTTTGGACGCAGTGGAGGCCCCCCATGATGTCCTCTATCTCCACTCTGGCCGCAGGATGGGCAGCAACTTCACTAATCCGGCGTGGGAGGGGTGGCAGTGTTGGTCAGCGCCAACGCCCTGCAAGAGGACAGTTACCCAGTGCTGCAAGAGGATGCCAGGGTAAGTCACTCTTCTCACTCTCAACTCACACACTCACAAACCCATCACACATCCACAGGGCCCTCACTCACTGCTAGTTCAAGGGACATCACCATTCACTCTCTCACACACATCTTCATTTTCTTCATCCTGCCCATGGGACCACTCACCACCCACACACGCCAGGCATACTTATCAACTGGCCTGGCAGTCACCCTGCTTCCACTCTCTCCATCTCGATTCATGCAGGACAAGCTGGTACACAAGAGGGAGAGGTCGCAGACCGGTGGAGGAATGCCTGAAATCAAGGTCCTCACGGACTTTGAAAACAGAGCCATCCAGCTGGCCAGCGAGGATCTGGACCATTCCTGTGCTGATGGTGAGGTCAGCAGAGCTCTACTAAGTGAGGATCCAACTGTGCAACATTCATCAGACAACCATGCTGTGAGTGATGTGTCCTGTTTCACAGACCACTGCCATGCACTAATTATCTCCCCTTGCTTTCGGAGGCACATCTGGGAAACTGCCAAGAAAGTCCACAACCCAAGGCCTCCAATCAAGCTCTGAGGGAAGCTCAGAAGGGGAATCCGCTGAAACCCTCCCTGGAGGCCCATCACAGCGCTCACCCACACTCTCCAACAGAAGAGACACACACCTCAGCGGAACCTAGTTTTAGAGTACCCTCGGGATCACAATCTGGTGAGCACAGCACACTTTCTGATCCACAGCAGGAGGTGGCAGGGACTTCCCAGGTGTCCGGCACTCAGAGGACTGATGGAGGCCAGAAATTGAGTCAGATGACGAGCCTCTGGGCTCGGTCATGTCATTGTTGCCGGAGCAGCAAAGGCAAGCTCAGGAACATCAGGAAGGGATGTCTGGCGCACTCCTCAGATTGCAAGGCACGATGGGGGAGTCCGTCCACTTTCAGGATGAGGTGATAGTGCTGGCATGTTAACGCACTGAGGTCAGGAGGATGGTGGCCGCCATGGAGACCTTGGTCCAGGACGCCACTCCTGCATTGCTGCGTGGGCTAAACTCCATCACCGATGCCATAGATGGCCTCCAACAGCGTGTACTTGAGAGGGGTGGGGGGGCAGCCTGATCTCACTCCAGCTACTCTTTCTCTTTAATGAGTCAGCTAGGGGCCCTTGGGCACCCATATGGAGGAGGATCAGCAGATGTACCCCCCGGAACCATCCATCCAGGTGACTCCGGCCCATCCGAATCCCCTCCTCCTGTGACCTCAGCAGCTCCAGCTCCACAAGCGGAGGAGGGTGCCACTGCCAAACAGGACCCTGAAAGCAGGCCAGGGCCTTCCAGGTCTTGGCCTCCAGAGGATGCCATCAAGGTCATCATAGACAGGGCATAGCAGTCAGCAAGCTGCCTCCACCTCTACTGTGGATGCCCGGGGAGCACCAAGACATAGCAGCAGGGTTAGGAAAGTTAAGAAGATGTAGTTGCATAGCCTGGGTATAGGTCACTTGTTCATAATGTTCACTATTGTCAATAAACTCCCAAGAATGTCTGCCTGCCTATGGCTCCTTGTTCTGATGAACAGTGTTCGTGTCATTCAGATGTGAAACCTTTCTGCACAAGATAAAGGCAGGTGTCTCAGTCCAGGGCCTCTTCCCTGTGCTTTGCGCAGCCTTCAGACCAAAATGATGGTCTGGCCTCACATTCGCTGGACATATTACTGATGTCTGCACCTCGATGGTGCTGGTCATTGCAGCCAGAATGTTGTGGACAGGTGTTGCAGAGTCCTGTCACTCTCTGTGTGCTCGCAGCACCTTTAAGGGGCTGGCCCCCATCTCTTCAGCATCTGTGACTGGTGATGCTGTGCTCCTGAACGGGTCAGGTGCTGAATGCGGACAAAGGATCAGATGCTTTAAAGTTTTATGGCTAGGTCTCTATGATATGACCCTGATCACAGGGCGCAAGAGAGCTGCCCTCGGCCAGATGGAGTCAGACTTTCTCAGAGGCTATGTGAAGATCTATGGAGTGTCCTCACTGAATGTAGTCATCATCCTCCTGCAATCAGGTGACTATCAGGGCCTCCACTGCCTCTCCATGACCTTCATGAGATTTATCACAGAGGATATGTGCACTGCCATAAGCCAGACTGGAGTGTGAGGATCTATGGTGCCTCCTCACTGCATGTCGTCATCATCCTCCACAAATCTAGCAGCTATGAGGGCATCCCGAGCGTGCCTGCCTCGTCTGGCCAGTACGAGGGCCCCGTCGCCATCATCGTCGCCTTCAAGGACCTCCTCACCCTCATCACCATCAACGCCCACCTGGAGGAGACCACCAGCTCCTGTATCTCATCCTCAGGCAGATTCTCTACCCGTTGCAGCACCAGGTTGTAAAGGGCGCAGCAGGCAATGACAATGTGTGCCACCCTCTGTGGAATATATTGCAGGGCTCCATCAGGCCGGTCCAGGCACCGGAACCTCATTTTCAGCATCCCGATGGTTTGCTCCACCAAGTTGCAATTGCAGCACGAGCCTTGTTATACCTTCGTTCTGCTGCAGTCTAAGGCCACAGCAGGGGTGTCATCAGCCAAGTCCTCTGCAGTAGCCCTTGTCCCCTAGAAGCAAACCCTGCAGCCTCTGTGGACAGATCAGATAACACAATGTGTTAATAGCAGAACAATGGTCAGCGCTCTCTGAAAGCAAAACATAAGAAAAAGTTACAGACTGGCCTTGTGGGGGGGAGCGAGTGAGAAAAAATATCAACATGGGGGGACAGAGTTCATGGTCTGAATTTGTTGAACTCATTGTTACGTGCAGAAGGCTGTAAAGTGCCTAATTGGAGGGTGAGGTGCTGTTCCTCAAGCTTGCTTTGGGGAACTGGAGGAATTGAAGAGAGAAACAAGGCCACTCTAATTTGTTCTTATGTTTTGCTTTCAGGGAGCCCGGACCCTTGTTCTGCTATTAACACATTCTCCTATGCGACCTTCATGGCATCATTAACACCTTCCTTAGTCTTTAACACTATCATTACTACTCCCTTGGTCTCGTATCCATGACATCTTGTCAAATCTCTCCTGAGCTCTCACTTATCCCTGACCTATTTTGCTCCACCTGCTCCATCCCCATTCCAACAGTATAAAACTTATTACATTTCTATCTCGCTCCAGCTCTGAAGAAATAATATCAACTCGAAACGTTAACTCTTTCTCTCTCCAAATCTACTGTGTTTTTTTCCAGCATTTTCTGTTTCTATTTCAGATTTCCAGCATTCGTAGTATTGTCCTTTTAATTTTAGCTGAAATTTAAATTGTCTTACCTGACCAGACTGGAAGATACACAAATCTTCACTATGTATAGCAGATGCACTTGATTGATCATCTTATGGGTCACCTGACACCATCAAGTGCCAGGGGGCCCTTTGAAATGCTGGCCATTACCTTGTTCCAGGTGCCTGCTTCCCAGACTGGACATGCCGCCCTCCAGCACTCTTAGGGTGGGATGACAGTCTGTAAGCAGCCCTTGCTGCTAATTCGTGGCAATTAGCGTATTATCGAGCGTGCAGTGACAGTGGGCCCGAAGTTACAACGCCGCTGACTTCCGGGTATGGAGCCTGCCATTGGCACACGGCCATATAATTCACTTGTATTTATATAGAGCATTTAACATAAAGCATCCTAAAGCATTTCATAGGAGTGTTATAAAGCAAAACCAGACACCGCGGCACATTTTAAAAACTCTTTCATGGGGTGTGGGTGTCGGCAGCAAGGCCAGTATTTGTTGCCCATCCCGAATTGCCCTAGTACTGAGTGGTTTACTAGGCCATTTCAAAAGGCAGTTAGTCAACCACATTACTGTGGTTTTGGAGTCCCATGTAGGCCAGACCAGGCAAGGAAGGCAGGTTTCCTTTCCTAAAGGATATTAGTGAACCAGATAGGTTTTTTACAACAATTGATGATAATTTCATGGTCACAATTACTGAGACTAGCTTTCAATTCCAATTTTTAAAAATTAATTGAATTTAAATTCCACCAAGTGCTGTGGTGAGATTTGAACCCATGTCCTTGATTGTTAAGTCCAGTGACATTACCACTGTTCACCATCTACAAGGCACAAGTTAGAAGTGTGATGGAATACTCTCCACTTGCCATTTTCCATCCTAATACTTCTTTAAACTGTTTCAACATTTTCTTACAGTTATCCATCTTTTCTCTCTCTCATCCCTCCGGTTTATTTGAAATGTTCATCTTCTTTATTTCCAACTTCGACTCTCTGTTTCCTCCATCTTAGAGACATGGGGGTAAATCTTCAACTTGCCACATGGGAGCAACACAGCCATTGTGGAATGGTCTCCCATTATAGAAACCAGTCATCTAGAGTCATCTAGAATCATAGAATACTACAGCATAGAAGGAGGCCATTTGGCCCATTGAGTCTGTGCCAGCACTTTTCTGAGACGTTTGTGAACACTAAATTATCCTGTTTTCAATATTACTGGTATTGACTTCCTCAAAGTGATGGTCACTGCCTCACAAATCTGCTCTCTAGTCCCTTTCAGTGCTCTTGGGAAAACAGCACCTATTCCTTGGGGATTTATTTGCCCTGAGCCTATTTATCCTGTTTAGAACATCCATCTCTTATATGCAGGCAATTAGCACAATGGAAAAGGAAATCGGGTTGGGGTGTAAAGTTTCCACTTACTTCTCTTTGCTGACTCATGTATCTTGCATATTTAACATTACAATTTTCCTGTTTCCATTCAGCTGACTTAACTTTTGGTAGTTCCATCTTCAATCCACTGATGTTTAATTTCTGGAAATCAGATACTTCTTTCCTGGTACTTGCTGGCACCAATTACCAGATGACTTCAAATCTGATTGCATTATGGTCACTTGCCTCGGGAGATTGGTTCCATTACTCTTTAATTATAGATGCCGTTCTGACTGTATGGACTGAGGCTGGGCGCCAGGCTTGTGTTGCAATCAGTTTGTATGCCCACAATTATTCAATCCTGCTGAGTCTAAGGTTGACTCTCTGTGCAGTTAGAGGATCTATCAAAGTAGTCACATGGTGCATGCAACACTGACTGCTGACTTCATGAAATCATGCAGCACAGGAGGCCATTCAGCCCATCATGCCTATGCCAGCTCTCTGAAAGAGCTACAAATTAGTCCCACTCCTGTGCTCTTTCCCTGTAGATGTGCAAATTTTGTCTTTTTTAAGTGGAGAGCCAATTCCCTTATGAAAGTTATATTTAAACCTGCTTTCACTATCCTTTCAGGCAGTGCATTGAAAGTCATAACTTGCTGATTTTAAAAAATTCTCATCTGGAATACATGGAATGGGTGGACAAATTGCAGATGAAATTTAATGCAGAGAAGTGCGAAGTAATTCATTTTGGTAGGTAGAACTACAAGAGGAAATATAGAATAAAGGGCACAATTCTAAAGGGGTGCAGGAGTAGAGTGATCTGGGGGTGTATGTGCACAAGTCATTGAAGATGGCAGGGCAGAAAAGGAAGGAAGTTGTGCACCTCCACAAAACCCTTGTTTGGCCTCAGCTGGAGTGTTGTGTCCAATTCTGGGCACTGCACCTTAGGGAGAATGTGAAGGCATAAAAGAGGGTGCAGGAAAGATTCATGGGAATGATTTCAGGATGAGGAACTTCAGCTTTGTGGATAGATTGGAGAAGCTGGGGATGTTCGTCTTGGAGAAGAGGAGATTTGATAGAGGTTTTCAAAATTATGATGGGTCTGGATACAGTAGATAGAGAAAATTGTTCCCATTGGTGGAATGGTTGAGAACCAGAAGTGATTGGCAAAAGAAGCAATGGTGACATGATGAAAAGCTTTTTTACACAGAGTTCTTAGGATATGGAATCCACTGCCTGGAGACCCATTCAATCAAGATCTGACAGGATAGATGTAGAGAATATGTTTCCACTTGTGGGGAGACCAAAACTAGAGTCCATAAAGAAATCGTAATCATTAATAAATTCAGTAAGGAATTCAGGATAAACTTCTTTACCCAGAGAGTGCTTAGAATGTGGAACTCACTACCACAAGGAGCATTTGAGGTAACTGAGATAGGTGGGAGCTAGAGATAGAAAAGAATATAAGGTTACATTGAACGTGATAGGATTAGATAAAGGTTGAGAGGAGGTTCATGAGCATAAACGGCCATATGGACCTGCTGGGCCAAATGGGTAGTTCCTATGCTATAAATGCTATGTAATACCACATAAACGATTGCAAAAGGGGTGAAAAAGTAGCTTTTAAAAGGTTAAGGTTTTCTGTGGAGGAAAGACCAAATTTTAATATAATGTTGGTTATATCATTCATTTCTCCGTACTACAAGAAAATTATATTAAAACACTGGAGAAAGTTGTAAGGATGTTACCAGAATTCAGAGGATGAAACTACAAGGAAAGATAGAAAAGTGCAGCAGTCTGTTCAAGGACAACATCTGATAGCAGCTTTTGAAATTATGAAGTGGAGCAGCAGGAGGTCTTATGGCGTAGTGGTAGTGTCCCTACCTCTGGGTGAGAAGCTCTGGGTTCAAGTCCCACTTCAGGACTTGATGGCCATGGAAGGTGCGTTCATACATAACGTGGCTAAACAGGCTGATTATCAGTCTGTAAAACCTTCTAATGTGCTTGATGGCAGGTGGTAAGAGGGGGAAAGTATCTTGGTCAGTCATACTACAGAAGGCTATGGCAAACCACTGCAGTACTTTTCCAAGCATAATCATGGATCAATAGAATAATAATCCAATAGATGTCCATGATTACCAACACCCTCCTAGGTCATGGTACAGGAGGGAGGAGAGCACTAGTGTGAACATGTATAAGTTGTTTCCACAGAACATCAAGGCATCAATATGTGATAGCAAACATTGTTCACAAACAGAACAAATAAAGAATTTAGGAGGTGCCACTTTCCACAGAGTGTTGAGAAAGTGAAACTTGCTGCCACATGAAGTGATTGAATCAAATAAGATTGATGCATTTAATGAGAGGCTTGATTGCTTACATGTGAGAGAATAAGAGTAATATGGGAGCAGGATGGCCAAGGTTATTAGAGTGTAGAGGAGGCTCATGATGAGTATAAATGTCAGTATAGACCAGTTGAGCTGAATGGCCTCTTTCTGTGCTGTAAGTTCTTTGTAATTTGAGCTACTCTAATGAGATGCCAAAACTTCTCACGATGGTAGCACTCTCACCTCTTGAATGTTCAAGTCCCACTCCAGAGGCTTGAACATATAATCTAGATTGACACTTCAGTGCAATACTGAAGAGTGCTGCAACATTAGAGGTGGTGTCTTTCGTGCCTGTATCCATTTGAGTTTAGAAGAATGAGAGGTGACCTTATTGAAACATATAAGATTCTGAGAGGACAGGGTGGATGCTGAGGGGATGTTTCTCCTGGTGGGAGAGACTAGAACTAGGGCACAGTTTAAAAATAAAGGGTCTTCCATTTGGGACAGAGATGAGGAAAAATTGTTTTCTCTCAGAGGGTCATTAGTCTGTGGAGTTCTCTTCTCCTGAGAGCAGTAGAGGCAGGGTCATTGAATATTTTTAAGGCTGAGTTAGATATATTCTTGATTAACAAGGGAGTCAAAGTGCACTGGGGGCAGGCAGGAAGCAGAGTTGAGGCCACAATCAGATCAGACATTGTCAAATCCCGGAGCAGGCTTGAGAGGCCAAATGGCGTACTCTGCTTCTAATTCATATGTTCATATGCACAAGACGTTAAATCTTATCTGCCCTCTCGGATGAACATAAAAAAATCCAATGCCACTATTCAGAGAGAAACAGGGAGTTGTCCCTGGTGCCTGTCCAACATTTATCCCTCAAACAACATCACTAAAATAGATTACAGGGGAACTGGAGTAGGCCATTCAGCCCCTCAAGCCTGTTCCACCATTCAATTAGATCATGGCTAGTCCATATCTTAACTCCATTTTTCTGTCTTGGTTCTGTAACCTTTAATATCCTTGCTTATTAAAAATATATCAATCTCAGTTTTTACATTTTCAATTTACCCCAATCTCAACATCTTTTTGGGGGAGAGAGGGTCCCAGATTTCCTTCAGTCTTTACAAGAAGAAATGCTTACTGACATCACCACTGATCCTAAGTATAGATTTATTTTCTCTGGTCTTCCCCCACTGGAGGAAATAATTTCTCTCTATCCAACCTATCAACTCCTTTAATCATCTTAAGCACCTCAGTTAAATCACCCATTAATTGATATACAAGTGAGAACCACGCGAATATAGGAAGTTCAGAGGGGAAGGGAAAAGGGAAATAGCTAACATAAATGGAAATCTAAAAGTCTTCTATTGGCACATAAATAGTAGACAGGTAGTACAAAGGGTTTTAGGATAAACCCAGTAATTACAGATCAGTCAATTTAACCTTGGTGGTGAGGAAGCTTGTAGAAACAATAATCTGGGACAAAGTTAGCAGTCATTCAGAAAATATATTTTAATTAAGGAACATGAGCACAGAATTGTTAAAACTAATTTTTAATTAACTTGGAGTTTTTGATGAGATAACAGAGGGCTGATGAGGACAATGATGCAGTATGTTGGGACATTCAAGAAGCATTTCACAAAGTGCCACATAACAGGCTTGTTAACAAAGTTGAAACCCTTGGAATAAAATAGGCAGTGGCAGAAATTGATCGCTGGGGGCTGTGGCTCAGGTGGTCTATCATTATCCAATCGAATTGGTCACTGATGGGTGCAGGTCAGGTGGTCCCTGACACCAAACCTGACACCTTGGCGCATTTTTTTAATTCTGAAGTGACAGGAAACAGAGTCAGGGTAAAAGCAAAATACTGCGGATGCGGGAAATCTGAAATAAAAACAGAACATGCTGGAAAAACTCAGCAGGTCTGACAGCGTCTGTGGAGAGAGAAATAGAATTAACAGCACAAGTCCATTTAACCCTTCTTCAGAGCTCTGAAGAAGGGTCACACGGACTCAAAAGGTTAGCAGAGTGAGGGCGAATGGTTGTGTTTCAGATTAGAAGAACAGTAAGTTTCCCTAGGGGTTGGTACTCGGACAGCTGCTTTTTGTGATAATATATTAACGGCTTGGGCTTGGGTGTACAGGGGACAATTTCAAAATATGCAGATGACATAAAAATTGACAGTGTCATGAACAGTGAGGAGGAAAGCGATAGACATCAAGAGGATAAAACATTTTGGTGGAATAGGTGGGCATATGGCAAATGAAATTTAATGCAGAGAAGTGCGAAATGATGCACTTTGATGGGAAGAAAGAGGAGAGGCAATACAGTATACACAAAAGGGTACAATTCTAAATGGGGTGTAAGAACAGTGTGACCTCAGGATATAAGTGCATAAACTGTGGAAGGTGGCAGCGCAGCTGTTTACACAAAAAGCAGGACAAATCCAACCTGGCCAATCATCGCCCCATCAGTCTACTCTCGATCATCAGTAAAGTGATGGAAGGTGTCATCAACAGTGCTATCAAGAGGCACTTGCATAGCAATAACCTGCTCACTGACACTCAGTTTGGGTTCTGCCAGGGCCACTAAGCCACAGACCTCATTACAGCCTTGGTTCAAACATGGACAAAAGAGCTGAAATCCAGAGGTGAGGTGACAGTGTCTGCCCTTGACATCAAAGTAGCATTTGATTGAGTGTGGCATCAAGGAGCCCTAGCAAAACTGGAGTCAATGGGAATCAGGGGGAAAACTCTCTGCTGGTTGGAGTCATACCTAGCATAAAGGAAGATGGTTGTGGTTGTTAAAGGTCAATCATCTTAGTTCCAGGACATCACTGTGGGAGTTTCTCAGGGTAGTGTCCTAGGCCCAACCATCTTCAGCTGCTTCATCAATGACCTTCCTTCCATCATAAGGTCAGAAGTGGGGATCTTCGCTGATGATTGAACAATGATCAGCACCATTCGTGACTCCTCAGATACTGAAGCAGTCCATGTCCAAATGCAGCAAGACCTGGACAATGTCAAGGCTTGGACTGAAAAGCGGCAAGTAAGATTTGCACCACACAAGTGCCAGGCAATGACCATCTCTAACAAGAGAGAATCTAACCATCATCCCTACACATTCAATGGCATTACCATCACTGAATCCCCCACTATCAACATCCTGGGGGTTACCATTGACCTGAAACTGAACTGGACCAGCCATATAAATACTGTGGTTACAAGAGCAGGTTAGAGGCTAGGAATCATGTGGTGAGTTACTCACCTCCTGACTCCCTAAAGCCTGTCCACCATCTACCAGGCACAAGTCAGGAGTGTGAAGGAATACTCTCTGCTTGCCTGGATGAGTGCAGCTCCAACAATACTCAAGAATCTTGGCACCATCCAGGACAAAGCAGGCCACTTGATTGGCACCCCTGTCACAAATATCACTCCCTCCACCACCGAACAGTGGCAGCAGTGTATACCATCTACAAGATGCACTGCGGAAACTCACCGAGGCTCTTTAGACAGCAGCTTCCAAACCCATGACCACTACCATCTCAAAGAACAAGGGCAACAGACACATGGGAACACCATCACCTGGAAGTTTCTCTCCAAGCCATTCACCATCCTGACTTGGAAATATAACGTCGTTCCTTCACTGTCACTGGGTCAAAATCCTGGAACTCTCTCCCTAACAGCACAGTGGGTGTACCTACACAACAAGGACTGCAGCAGTTCAAGAAGGCAGCTCACCACCACCTTCTCAAGGGCAATTAGGGATGGGCAATAAATGCTGGCCCAGCCAGCAAAGCCCACATCCCGTAAATGAATGAAGAAAAACATATGGGATTCTGGAAATCAAATAAAAGCAGAAAATGCTAAAAATACTCAGCAGGTCTGGCAGCAGCTGTGGAGAGACAAATATTTGGCCAGCACTTCCGCAATTTCCTTCAGCAACCTAGGATGCATTTCATCTAGACCTGGTGACTTATCTACATTAAGTACAGCCAGCCTGATAGAAACAGGTCTGCTGCCAGATCTGTTGAGTATTTCCAGGATTTTCTGTTTTCATTTCAGATATCTAGCATCCACAGTATCTTGCTTTTGGATTAGCTTCTATTAATACAGCCTAGAATCTTTTATCTTTATAAATGGAGATGTAGAGTATAACAGCAAGGAAGTTGTGATGAATCTTTATGAAACACTGGTTCTGCCATAACTGGAGTACTGTGTCCAATTCTAGGCACCAGATTTTAGGAAGGTTGTAAAAGGTACAGAAAATATTTACTAGAATGGGTTCAGGATGAGGGACTGCAATTATGTGGGCAAATTGGGAAAGCTGGATTGTTCTCCTCAGAGCAGAGGAGGTCAAGAACTTCGATAGAGGTGTTCAAAATTATGAGGGTCGAGACAGAGTATCACAGAATCTTTACAGTGCAAAAGGTGGCCATTCAGCCCATTGAGTCTGCACTGGCTCTCTGAAAGAGCATTCTACCTAGTCCTGTTCCCCTACCTTATCACTAACTTTACACATTCCTTCTTTTCAGATAGCAATCCAATTCCCATTGAGTACCTTGATCACATCTGCCTCCATCACCCTCTCAGGAAGTTCGTTCCAGACTCCAACCACCCTCTGGGTGAAAAATAAATTCTCACATCACTTTTACTCCTTTTGCCAATTATTTTGAATCTGTGCCCTCTAGTTCTTGATGTTCTCTTGAGTGGGAACAGTTTCTCACTATTTACCCTGTCCATACCCCCTCAGAATCTTGAATACCTCTATCGTCTCTTCTCAGCCTTCTTTTCTCCAAGGAAAACAGTCCCAACCTCTCCAATCTATTCTCATAGCTACAGTTCTTTATCCATGGAATCATTCTTGTGAGTCTCCTCTGTACCCTCTCCAATGTCTTCACATCCTTCCTCAAGTATGGCGCCTAGAACTGGATGCAGTACTCCAGATGAGGCCTAACTAGTGTCTTATACAAGTTCAACATGATATCCTTACTCTGTACTCAATGCCTCCATTATTAAAGCCTAAGATACTATATGCTTTATTAACTGCTCTCTCAACATGTTCTGTCATCTTCAATGACTTATATACACATACACTAAGGTCCCTCTGTTCCTGCACCTCCTTTAGAATTTCTCCTTTTATTTTATACTGACTTGCCATATTCTTCCTGCCAAAATGAATCACCTCACACTCCTCTGCATTGAACTTCATCTGCCACTTCTCTGCCCAATTCACCTACGTATCTATGTCCTTTTGAAGTTCAAGACCATCCTCATCACAGTTGACAACGTTTCCAATCTTTGCATCATCTGCAAATTTTGAAATCATGTCCTGAACACCACTGTCTAGGTCATTAATATATAACTCGAAGAGCACGGGTCCCAACACTGACCCCTGGGGAACTCCACAACAAACCCTCCAATCTGAAAAACAACCATTTATCACTACTCTCTGTTTCCTGTCACTCAGCCAATTTCTTATCCAAGTGCCTACTTTCCCTTTTGTTCCATGAGCTAGAACTTTGCTCACAAGTCTGTTGTATGGTACTGTACCAAGTGCTTTTTGAAAATCCATATACACCATATCAACAGTGTTAACGTTATCAACCTTCTCTGTTACTTAGTCAAAAAAACTCCAGAAAGTTAGTTAAACATAATTTTCCCTTAATGAATCCATACTAGCTTTCCTTAATTACCCTGCACTTGTCTAAGTAACTACTGATTTTGACTCAAACTAATTTCCAGATGTTTCCTTACCACTGAGGTCAAACTGACTGGCCTGTAGTTGCCAACGTTATCTTTGCACCGCTTTTTGAACAAGGGTGTAACATTCACAATTCTCCAGTCCTCTAGAACCTCCACTGTGTCTAAGGAAGACTAAAAGATTATCACTAGTGCCTCTGCAATTTCCACTCTCACTCCGCTCAGTATTCTTGGATGCATCTCATTCGGTCCTGGTACCTTATCTACTTTAAGTAAAGATAGCCTCTCTAACACCTCCTCCTTCTCAATTATAAATTCTTCTAGTGTACTAGTTACCTTCTCTCTCACCTGAATAGGTAGAAAGAAACTGTTCTCAATGGTGGAAGGATCTAGAACTAGATAACACATACTGGAGGAGATTGGCAAAAGAACCAAAGACGAAGTGTTGAAAAATTTTTTAGTGGTTAGGGTCTGGACTGCATTGCCTGAGAATGTGGTGGAGGCAATCATGGCTTTCAAAGGGGAATTGGATAAGGACCTAAACAGAAAAATAATTTGCAAGATCACTATGAAAAGACAGGGCAGTGGAGTGGGACTATTGGAGTTGCTCTTGCACAGGCTGCATAGACTTAGTGGGTCAAATGGCCCCCTTCTGTTTTCTAACTACTCAATAATTCTAATTATTTGGTTATTATCACATTGCTGCTTGTGGGATCCTGCTGTGCATAAAATCACAACCTTCACTGTACTTCATAGAGTCAACACAGAAACAGGCCCTTCGGCCCATTATGTCCATGCCAGCCATCAAGCACCTATCTACTCTAATCCCATTATCCAGCACTTGGCCTGTAGCCCTGTATGTTATGGCATTTCAAGTGCTCATCTTAAATGTTGTGAGGGTTCCTACCTCTACCACTCCTCAGGCAGTGTGTTCCAGATTTCAACCACCCTCTGGGTGAAAAAATGTTTCCTCAAATCCCCTCTAAACCTCCTGCCCCTTACCTTAAAATCTATGCCCCCTGGTTATTGACACCTCCACTAAGGGAAAAAGTTTCTTCCTATCTACTCTATCTATACCCCTCAATTTTGTATACCTCTATCAGGTCCCCCCTCAGTCTTCTCTGCTCTAAAGAAAACTGGATATCCAGTTATCTAGCCTATCTAATCTCTCTTCATAGCTGAAATGCTCCAGCCCAGGCAACATCCTTGTGAATCTCCTCTGCACCCTCTCCAGTGCCATCACATCCTTCCTATAGTGTGGCAACCAGAACTACACATAGTACTCCAGCTGTGGCCTAACTAGCATTTTATGCAGCTCCAGCATAACCTCCCTGCTCTTATATTCTATGCCTCGGCTAAATAAAGGCAAGTATCCCATATGCCTTCTTAACCACCTTATCTAACTGTACTGCTGCCTTCAGGGATCTATGGATATGTACACCAAGGTCCCTCTGATCCTCTGTACTTCCTAGAGTCCTACCATTCATTGTGTATTCCCTTGCCATGTTAGTCCTCCCAAAATACATCACCTCACCACTTCTCAGGATTAAATTCCATTTGCCACTGCTCTGCCCATCTATATCATCCTGTAATCTAAGGCTTTCCTCCTCACTATTTACAGCACCACCAATTTTCATGTCATCTGTGAGTTTACTGATCATACCTCCTATATTCACGTCTAAATCATTAATGTACACTACAAACAGCAAGGGTCCCAGCACCGATCCCTGCAGTACACCACTCATCCCAGGCTTCCAATCGCAAAAACAACCTTCAACCACCACCCTCTGCCTCCTGCCACTAAGCCAATTTTGGATCTAATTTGCCAAATTGCCCTAGATCCCATGGGCTCTTACCTTCTTGACCATTTTCCCATGCGGAACCTTGTCAAAAGCCTTACTGAAGTCCATGGAGCCTACATCAACTACACTACCCTCATCTACACTACTAGTCACTGCCTGGAAAAATTCATTCATTGGCTGTAAAGCGTTACTGGGGCTCATGAATCATGAAAGGGGCTATATAAACTCAAGTATTCATTTCCTCTCTTTACTCACCACCTTTCATCACTCAATCTGTTATAGCCAACCGCCCCCATCCAAGTGCTTCCAACACGATCCAATCCAATTGCTCGCTGAGGGTGGGGTGGGGGGGGGGGGGTTTGCTGCGAGTCAGGTGGTCTATCATTATCCAATCGAATTGCTGAATGGCTGGTGTCGGTCAGGTGGTTTCCAGTTGTCCAATCGCGCTCTTCCCTGTCACGTGTGGCTGCCAGTCCAATAACTTCGAGCCTTGGTCATTCCAGATGATCTGAGTAAGATGGCGGCAGCGCCGACTTTGCCTCAGTGCGCAACCGGGCCCGAAGTGATTCGTGGGCAGGTGTTCGACACCGGGCCGCGATACACCAACCTCAGCTACATCGGGGAGGGAGCTTATGGCATGGTTTGGTGAGTGCGAGTTCTCGGGGTGGGGGAGAGGGCCAGAGCTCGCAGAGGGAATGGGAGGGGGCGGGAGAGGAGCCAGAGATTTTGGGGCCGGAGGTGGGGAGGGACCACAGAGAGAAGGGAGATCCAAGCCGAGGATCCGCGGGAAGGAAGATGCAGCAAAAGCAGGTGTGTGGATCGGGCTGGTTAAGATCCTTGAAGGCATTGGGCAGGATTGAGAGATAAGCGAAGAGGGTGGGGATTTGGAGGGAAAGCGAAAGTACTGGGGCTTTGCAGGGGGTGGGAGAGAGGTCCGGGAGTGGGAGGATAAGGAGAAAGGAGTCAAATACATGCAAGGAGTTACAAAATACACGATGGAAGGTGGAGAATTTAGGGAAAGGGAGCGGGGAGGAAGGAGGGAGGGGTGGAGGAGAAGTTCCAGTATTTGGGTGCGGGGAGGATAAAGGTAGAAGAAAAGTCTGGGCATTCTGGGCATTCGGAGCAGGAAATAAATGCAGTTGAGGATGTTGTAAGCGGGGAGAGGCTGTGAATTTATAGGAAAAGTGGAGATTACATAGATCGTATTACAGGGTATAAGGCTGTAAATACAGTTTAAATTTACAGGTGTTCTGAAGTCTGTTCATTTTATTTTGGAAATGTAATTGTGGTTTGGGTTTCTTTTTGCTTACTGGCATGCATACATGCAAAGAACCCGTAGAATGTACTGAGTGCAAAATTGAGATCGAGGAGTGGAGATGCCAAATAATCCTTCTCTTTGATCAAATATGACTCTGCCTTCTATTATTGCATTTGGTTCTTTCAGAGGCCCTTTGTACTACAGCAGTAATGGCCAACAGGAGTGCCATGGAGTGAATTAAGCAATGTTGTCTCTCAAAGTGTGGAGAACCACCTAAAGATATATTTTTTCCTGGATGCTACGGAACTTTTAGCCTGCTGCAACAGGCCATGAGAGTGACTCTTTGTCTGTGCTTGCATAACTGGTGCTGTGTAATACGCCCCACAATGTAAATAAGGCAGATAATAAGTATTAGCAGTCGGAGCACATAGGTGAGCACAAAAAAACTGAAAACATATCTGGGGTAACCCTAATAAAGTTTTAATATTTTACATATCTTCTTTTGAGAAACTCCTATGACCAGGGCATTTTTTAAAAGAATTTGTGAATTAGCAACAGTTTTCAATTAGCAACCATTTTCTCTCCTCAGGCTAGTGATTTTAGCTGAGTTGTCATTCCACTGACATTGGCAGCCCTCTATTACTTTGCCTGAGTGGCCATTTTTCATCCGAGTCTAGACACTGAGCATTTTCAGACTGTTTGACTGTCGTGGACAGTTCAGCCCTGCCCAACCCTGTTGCCCAATATCCACACATACAGTTTACAGTTGGGCTTGCTGAGTGAAGATCAGAAGAGAAAATCCAGGCTGCTTTTGTGTTCCTTCTCAGCCTACAGATATTGAAATCAACTGGAAGCATCCCCACTGAGATCAGCTAATTGAACTGGCTGCTTTGTGGCTGGTAAAAGACAGCATGTTTACTTGCTGTTCCATTGAGGAAGTCCCCTTTTAAAAATTTTTCATAATTAATAAATTAATGTGTGTGGTGTAAGATTCTTGTCTTATCTCAGCAAAGCTTTCCCACAAATATGTTTACATGCTAGTTGTAGCAGGCTTTTATATCCCAGAATTGGAGTCTCATTTCCTGGAGTTGTCATGTTGTTGATAATGGCTAGATGTTCATTTGAGTGAAACATTACATCATCAGTTATCTGTTTAAAAATGCACAAAGTTATAGCTTTAGTATAATGCCTCTTTCTATAACCCTGCCTTCCTGTTGTGCTTGTAAGTTTATTTTTCTGTCATCATTCCAACTAATTCCAGTTTTGTAATGGGACTTTTTACTAAGGTCAATTGGAAAGCCTCAACTGAAATGCCTCTGTGCAAAACAAAAATCAGATTTGTAGAAGTAGTTGTTTGGTCATACAGAACTTTGGTATTGCTGAAAAAAGAGACATGATGTCGAAGCTTTTCATCTTGCACTCATCAGGACAGATTCACAATGCCAATTGTAAAGGGAACAACAATTTATGCTGCATATTTATACTGTCATGCAGTATAAATTGTTCCCTTAACAATTGGCATTCTTGCGGATCTGTCCTGATGAGTGCAAGACAAACTTCGACAGTGTGACTCTTTTTTCAGTAATACTGAAGTTTTTAGAAGTATTATTCCTAGTCTATTCAATTAAAATAGACAAGGCAAGGTCAGCTGGAATTTTATAATGCTGTGTTTTTGTGTGAAAATTGCTTTCTTGTCATGGCTTGCTGTACTTTTTGAGAACATGACTACTTATTAGATTAATGTGGTCTGAGTGCGCAAGAAACAGTAGATCAGTGTGTGGTTAAATAAAATGTGATTTAAATTCAGCCTATCCTAAACAATACTATATCCCACCACCGCCCTTGGAAAATTAATTATACTATTTGGGGAAATGGTATAGCTTTTATTGTATTCAAACACATCGTGCCAATTGAAGCATCTTGACTAGGTATTGTGATTTAGTTGCCTCCTTGGTTGTAAAATAAGGTGGAATTTTACAAGCAAGAATGTTTCCTCAACAAATAGAGAAACCATTTAAAAGTGCTGTGTAATTCACCCACTGATAAGGAGATTAATTAGGTAGGATGCCCACACTAATAGTAAATATGGGTGTGTAGTTATTCAAAAATTAATTGTGCCTTTTTGTATTAAAATGCTGCATTTTGAATTAGTGTCCAAATTCTTACACTTTCTGTGGAGTCACCTCCTGCATTTGCAAGGAGTTTTGTATCAGTTTCAAAACTAGGTTCTATAATTTTACCTGATCCTGAAGAGTTTTTATAAGAATATTATCAGACAGGTGCAGGTTTTTTTCTGGGGCATGACCTCCTTGATCCTCTCCCACAAGATATGTTTTCATTTAATATGTGCTACAGATAATTTTCATGGCTTTGGGCAAGTAACGTGTTTTGACTTATGGTAAATGTAGAAACATACACTCACTAATTCTGTGATATTTGAATATGCTTGTTGTCTGTGATGTTTGCTTCTGGAACATGGAATAAAATTTTCCACTCCTGTGGCTTCGTGCAACTCCTCTAATGCGGGTCTTGTGTAGAGTTTAGTGATCTAAATGCAGATATTCCCACAATAGCTGTGTTTTCCACTACTGTAGAATGCAGCTCCTGCTCTGCAGCCCTCCTTACATTAGAATCAATGCAACTTACAGCACAGAAGGAGACCATTTGCCCTATCCTATGTGTGCTGGCTCTTTGAAAGAGGAGATATGCTCAGTCCCACTTCCTTGCTTTTTGTCTGCCCGTTGCAAGTTCCTCATCTGGGAGTACCTGTGCATCTTCCTTTTTAAAGTTTTTAAGCAATTGGATTCCACCATCTTTTCAGGTAGCATGTTCAAAGTCCTCACTGCTGAAGTCCCTCAACCCTGCTGACATCCTGGTAAACCACTTCTGCACCATTTCTAAGGCATTTACAGCTTTTCTGGAGTGTGGTGCCCAGAATTGTTCACTTTACTATACCTGTGGCCTAAACAGTATTTGTAATGTTTTAGCATGATCCCTCTCCCTTCATAACTCTATTACTCTATTTACAAACACAAGGTACCAATTCCCCTTTTTTAACCATGATTAAGTTGCCTTGCTATTTTTAAGGATTTGTGTACATGGACACCATGGCTTATATCTTGATCCCTCTTGATTGTTTCGGTTTTGAAATTTATTATGTAAAATGATCTCTGGATTATTGTGACAGGGGAAGGAAGAGTTGTGGCTAATTTATGTTAATGTCAAGTGTTTACTTCTATGCAGAGAATTCCTCTGAATTGACGTACATCGTTGAGGTTGGGATGATTGTCTTATGATGCAAATGTCCATTCAGGTGGTGTTGCTAAATTAATAATGTTGCAGGACTTCACTGAGGAATATCATACAGGTCAAGTGTCTCAAATACAGCTGTCCAAAATCCAGATGATATTTATAAGCTGCGATGCATCAGCTCACTGGAACAATTTGACTAGCTGCTGTGGAGGCGCGCCAGACTAGTTATTGGTTTTGCACACCGATCTTTTCCCGCTCTACCCTTGACCCCCACCGGCTTGGGCGGATTTCATGCATCCCCTATTAATTGAATTGAGGTTCTGAAATTTCTCTGAAGTCCGGCACAGATTCAGTTACCAGTTTTGAGACACTGTACCTGTACTATTTGTCCCACTTGTCATAGCTTTCACTGGCGCCTACTTTTATTTCTGGCTTGTTGCTCTGAAGCTGATTCAGAGCCTTTCCTTTCACTTTCTGTTAATCTATGCTATCAGATTTAGTTTGGTATACTAACAAGAATCTATATTTTCACTCATGCTCCATATCATTTCCCACTCAAACCCAAATGGAGGTGTTCATTGAAGATTTCTACTTTGCCTTGGTACAGCTAACACTTGGGATTCATCCATTGGAGAAATTTTGTGATTAATCCCATAGTATAGTGCAGTGTCACTATGTTACCTTGCTGCTTTTTGCCGATTCCATATTTTGATTTGTGCTGGAATATAATTCTGATCTGTTGCTAATTCTCTTAAATATCTTGCTCTAAGCTACAGATTGTCATGTATTCAAACTTTTCCAATAGGATTACTTGTTGATAAAGTAAAATGAAAGTACTTTTCATGAATTGTATGTACAGAACAGTAGGATGCCATTCAACCCATCACGCCTTCATAGGTTCTTTGAAAGAGCTGTTCGATTAGTCCCACTCCCCTGTTCTTCTCCAATAGCTCTGCAATTTTTTTCCTTATCTAGGATATAGCTATTTTCCTTTTGAAAATTATCATAGAATCTGCTTTCACTGCCCTTTTCAGGCAGTGCATTCCTGATCATCATAACTCGGTGCGTAAATATTTGTATTTATCTCCCTATGATTCTTTTGCCAATTACCCTTAATCTGTGTACTCTGGTTACCAACCCACCTGTCAGTGGAAACCAGGTAAATAAGGAGAAACTATCAATATCCTTCATAATTTGAAGATGATTCAATAAGACTAACACTAAAATAACACTAATTAAATTTATTAAGTTTGAAGCCGACTGCCGTGATTTATTAGCTCACCTGGTGGTTTTATACTTGTGAAGTAGTTGATTGCTACTTCAGATAATTGCGGGTGAGAGGAGCACAAGAGCATAAAATTGGATTCAAATGTTGTCTTCAGCCTCGGTTGTGATAGTGTATAATGTTTGCTATGCCGTGATATGGAAAGTACATTCTCTTTGTACGCCACTGAGCAGAAGCTTATGGTTGCAGCGAAGACTTTCGCTTGCTGGAGCAAATGCAATAATTTTTCAAAAAAAGAATCTTGCAATTTTTTTTAAAGAAAAATAAAACCTCTTGTACTAATAATCATATTTTCAGAGTGTGCAATGCTGGTTTTGTCTTTGGGAGGGTGATAAAACTAAACACACCTCAAAACTTGCTTTTTAAATAATCTTGCAGGCTTATGTGACCTGTGAATTTGCTACTATTGTTTACATATCCAGGTATTTCTAGGTACTGCAGTTAAAATAATGGAAATCTTTCTTGAAGTGCTTTAAAGAGTAAATCACCATTAGGAAAGTTGAACTTAGCCTGTTGCACATCTGGACAGAGTGCAGCTGGTTGCATTATATACAGTAGTGATGTAAATTTGTGATGTTCTACTCAGTGCATGTTTTGTCTTATTGCTTCCCTCCTGTCTGGCAGATGGGAGTCTATGTTCATCCATGGTGTAGAGTATAATTTGTAGTCAGCTATAGAATAGACAGTACAGTAAGTGTGATTAAATGAAAGCACTTACACCATTCTCGCATTTTTCCTGTCTTGTGAAACTCATCGTTTTCCTCAAAACTGCATTAATTTTAGGGCAACTATTTTTTTCATGGTGTTACCCGTGGCTCAGTTGGCAGCACTCCTGTCGCTAAGTGTGTGTTCAAGTCCTACTTAAGGACTTCACAAAAATCAAGGCTGACACTCCAGTATAGTACAGAGGGTATGCTGTGCTGTTGGAGGTACCTCCTTTCAGATGGTACGACAACTCAAGGCTGTTTCTGACCCCTCAGGTGAACGTTAAATATCCCATGGCACTAATTGTGAAGAAGAGCAGGGGAGTTATCCCCTGTGACTTGTACAATATTTGTCCCTTAACCAACATCAATAAAGAAGATTGTGATCATTAATGCATTGCTTTTGTGGGAGCCGCTGAGAGTAAATTGGCTACGGTGCTTCCTACATTACAACGATTGCACTTCAAAAATATTTAATTGGCTGTAAAGCACTCTGGGACGACCTGAGGTCGTGGAAGGCACCTCACAAGTGCAAGTCTGCCTTTTTAATTTGTTGACATCAACCTTTATGTTGTGCCAGCAGCAACTTGCATCTACTTGAAGCTTAGGATGTTAGGATTGAGGATATGGACAGCAGCGTTTTTGATGAGCTGAAGTTTGTGCAAGGTGGATGATGGGAGGTCAGCCAGGAGAGTATTGGAATATTGCAATCTGGAGATGATGAAAATATGGATGAAGGTTTCCACAGCATATGCGCCGAGGCAAGGGTAAAGATGGGTGATGTTATGGAGGTGGAAGTTAAGGGGATCTTTGTAAGGGAGATGATATGATGGGATTGGAAGCTCAGCTTGGGGCCACATAGAACACTAAAGTTGCACACAGTCTGGTTTAACCACAAACAGTCCGGTTTAACCTAAAACAGGGGCCACAAAAGAGGATGGAATTGGTGGCGGGAGAACATAGTTTGTGGCAGGGACCAAAGGCAATGGTTTTGGCCTTTCCAATCTTTGCTGAATTTTGGGGCTAGGAATTGATGTTGGGCATGCGAGCTAGCAGAGGCAGTAGGGGGATGGTAGAGATAGTTGGGTGTCAGCTTACATATGGAATCAAATTTTATCCTTTACTAAATGTTATAGTTAGTGTTCTGCATTTTTTAATAAATGTAGTTCGGAATGGACATGAACTTTCCTGTTTTGAGTACTTGCTGCCTTTTCATCTTGCAGCAATTCATTTTTAATAATGCATTAACCAGATTGTCATTCAGGCAACATGTATTGAATTGAAGGTTGGACTATTCAACAATGTGTTGTGCTGTGACCTGCTATTGGCAAGTCTTAATCTGCAGACTGGAAACTTCAAGCAGCGTTAAAGAAAACCTTGCTCTTATGGAGTGCCTTATCAAACTGCCCACATGCCTCCAAACGCTTAACAACTAGTGAGTCCTTTGAATTGCAGTGATCTGAATCATGTCAGTTAACAACTATTTTGTGCAAAGATCCAACAAACAATGAGATGAATGACAATTAGGGTTTAAACAGGGAAATGAGAACCAGGAGGTAACATTACAGTAGAAAAACAAGGTGCAAAAATTGGGAGAGACAGATAGCATGAGAATAAGAAATGGTAAGGTATTAAGTGGGGTCAGAGTAAGAGGGAATGAAATTAGGTTTGCTGTACATGTGTATGAACACAGAGTGTGGCAAATAAAGTTAGAGAGCTGTAGGCGCATATGGCCATATGGGAATAAGGTGTTGTGATACTGGAGGTACAGGAATCCCTGGATGCAAGATGTTCAGGAAAGTTGGGGAAGGACAAAAAGGAACTGAGGGGGGGTGGCAGTATTGATTGAGGAGAATATTACAATGCTGGAGAGGAGGATGTCCCAAAGGAGTCCAGGACAGAATCTTGGTTAGAGGTGCTGTTAAACTAGTGTGTGTCTTCTATAGACCACCCAATTAGTGGGAACGATATGGTGGAATAAATTGCAAGGAAATTTTAGAGTAGTTATAACGAGGGACTTTTACTATTTCAGTCTATATTAGGATAATTATAGTTCAGAAAGACAGAGGGCGAAGAATTTTTAAATTGTGTTCAGGATTGCTTTCTAGAGCTATATGTCTTGGTCCAACAATGATGGGGGCATTGCTGGATCTGGTTCCTGGGCACAAAGTGGGTTAAGTGGATCAGTTGTCATTAAGGAAACACTTAGGGGGACAGTGACCATTGTATAAGGTTTAGGTTAACTGTGGAAAGGGGAAAGGAACAATCCAGAGTAAAAATAATTAATTGGGGAAGGGCCAGTTTCAATATTGTGAGAATGGAGATGGCCCATGTAAATTGGAATTGAAAACTGACCGACCTAGCCTTAGATGTGCAGGGCATAATTTCAAAATTTGCAAATGGCACAAAACTCTGAAGTATTTTGAACAGTGAGGAGGATAGTGATAGACTTCAAGCAGACATAGAGAGACAGATGGAATTTAATGCAGAGTGTGTGAAGTGATACATTTTGGTCGGGAGAAAGAGGAGAGGTGATATAAAATAAGTGATAGAGTTCTGAAGAGGGTGCAGGAGCAGAGAAACATGGGGGCATATATGCGCAATATGTTGAAGGTGGCAGGACAGGTTGCAAAAGCAATGGGTTTCTGGCCTTTATAAGTAGAGGCATAGAGTACAAAAGCAAGGAAATCATGGTGAACCTTTATAAAGCACTGGTTTGACCTCAGCTGAAATAGCGTGTCTAATTCTGGGCACCAAACTTTAGGAAGAATGTGAATGCATTAGAGGAAGTGTACAGAATATTTGAGAATGGTTCTGGGGAAGTGGGGTTTCAGTTATGTCAATACAGTGGAGAAGCTGGAGCTGTTCTCCTTGGAGAAGAGTAGGTTGAGAGAAGATGCAATAGAGGTGTTCAAAATCATGGGTCCAGACAGAGTAGATGGAGAGAAACTGTTCCCTTTGGAAGGGTTGAAACCAGATGACACCAATTTAAAGTAAGTATCAAAAGAATCAAATGCAACATGAAGAGAAGCTCTTTTACACAGCAAGTGGTTAGGATCTGGAATGCACTGCCTGAGTGTATGGTGGAGGTAGACTCCGTCATGGCTTTCAAAAGAAGATCAGCCAGTTACCTGGAGATAAAGTTTGCAGGGCTGTAGGGAAAAGATGGGGAAGTGGGGCTAGGTGAGTTGCTTTTGCAGACAACCTGCACAGACATGGGCTGAATGGCCCCCTCCTGTACTGTAACTGTAGTATAAATCCTTGTCTGTTTTTATCGAAAGAGTGATGTAGGACAAGATGCCAGAGAAACTGTGCTTTTGCTACTTGGCTGCAGTTCTGAAAATTCATTAATCCCTCTGTTAGTGCAGTGGAGCACCAGCATCAATTATGTCCATAGTTTTTTGCATTAGGCTTCCATGTGATGTTGGCTTGGGCCACTTTGTTTACTGATGTGTGATAGGAAAAGTCACATGTAAACCAAAGTTCAAAGTGTTGCTTGGTCTGCTTGTATGATACTTAACTCTTCACCTCAAATTGTTCTCACATGATCATCACCAGTGACAAATCTTTAACCACCTCTACATTACTCCAGTTTTATACAGTGCGCAATGCTGTTTTTGGATGCCATCCAAGTTTGAAAGGACAGAATCTTGAATTGATGGGTGGATTTCACAGTTGACGTGAACAGTGAATGACTTTGCATGGCAACTATTGCGCTTTACTGAAATCCTAGTGATAGAGCTGCAGGTTGCACTTTCTTGCACAGTGAGGGGCATTGCAATGTCTGCAGACACTCAATCACAGTTAATGCATTTGCATGGGCCTGACATCCAGTGATGGCTGAGGTCTGTTTCTAATCTGTCTTAAATAAAGATAGCTAGTGTAGTGGAGAAAGCATATTTATTGATCCACCATTCTCATATTTGGCTGCATAACCTTCAATGTTAACATGCTAACCTTTTCCTCAAATGTTCTTAAGAAGTTTTCTGTTATGGAAATGGGACCTTTCTAAATGTATACTGTTAGAAAAAATGCAATGAAGCTTTATGCTGTCATTGTAATTGTGAAACTGTATTAAGGCAGGGGTCCAAGGAGCTGCCCCTGTACAGAGTTAATCTGTACTTGAGGTGATGGGTGTGCCCCTCTAAATGTTACCAAACATTCTGGTTGTCTCGAATAATGGTCTTAAATTCTGTCTGCGGTAACCCCCCCCGATCAATTCTCTCTCAACCCACAAATGATGCAATCTCCAGGGTCTCCCTGTTCCAATTTGTGGAAAACAGCAGCTGCCCAAAGAATCACAGTGCTTTAGTTGTAGAATGTGTCTTTTTTAGTTTACAATAACAACTAAACATGCAGGAATCTGACAGTCAAACAATACCTTCCCCAGCTTGTAAATCTATGGTCCGCTTCTTTATTGAGAGAAGCCTGTGAGATAACTAGGTGATAAGTGTGCTAAATGTGCAAATTCCAGCTCCTGATATTTACATGTTTTTGCAGCCCAAAGTAATAGTGCCTGTGTTATTCAGGTACTGATTGGAAGTCTTGTCTATATTGGCACGAAATAGTTCCTCTGAGCCTATTGAGATTAAAAGCCAAGCTTCAATACAGAAAAAGCTAAGTACCATTATACTGCTCTATCTGTATGAGGCAACAGCACTTGTTCTGAGTTAACAAGCATGATGTCAGTCTGGAATTGCGGGGTCTTACTTCATCTTTAAATTGTTCCTTAATGCAACTTTGTTATGTCATTACTCTGCCAGGTGAAGCTAATTGGATGAGAGCTTCCTAATGTGCTACAGGCTTTCATTGGGAGTATAAATTGTGTGAAGGCAGTCCTGATTTGGTGTTTATGTGCAGATGCTAACTCTCTTTGTATGAACGTACTGAAGCCTTTGTTGCAATGAACACTTGAGATAATTGTCTAAACCATAGGATTGTTCCTATTCTCACCTTGAGTAAAGGCCATCTGAAAATCGTTTAATCTTGAGATTCAAATTCCAAACACAGCACGTAGCTCCTCTTTCTCCAGAATCTCCCCAAAAGTAGATAGTATCTATTTTAGTCAAAACTACTTTCTTTGGAGCTTTCCATGTTTTCACTACTACTGTTGTGTTCTCCTTATTCAAATGTTGAAAACTTGATTTGGTATTTAACACTTGCTCACGGGCTAGAAGCAAAAGTAATGCGGGATAGCAGTCCATTCTGTTTCCTTCTCCAATATATTCATGGTTGTTGCATTTTATTTATGGTTGCCTTTAAATTAATTGCCTGGTGACTTTGAAAATAGCCATGTTGTACCTTCCTGTTGTTCAGTTGGCGTCCTTCAATATTGGCGTCCCTTTGAATATTTATTAAATAACTATAGTGAACAGTACTGGTGCAATAACAGGCACATTAATGATCTCACAAGTGGGATGTCTAAGATACTTTCATTTTACTTGAGTGCCATCAACGATACTGGCTAATATAAATGGACTGGAAGCAGAGACTCGCCTCTACTGGCTTGTTTAATATGCTGAGCCAGTTCTGTGCATAACTGCTTATATTGATGCAAGTATTCTGATGCTCAGGACTAGCTCAGTGTCATGATTTGCAATGGAACCCATTGTTTTAGAAAAGGTACACTTTGCTGGTAATGCACAGTGACTGAAATAACAAAAGGGCCAATTATTCTTTTATTTGGCTACTACTCAGTATTCCCTAGACAGGTGAATAACCCTCTTGCACTCCTTGAGTTCCAGTGAAACTATGGGGCATTGGCAGCCTTAAATATAGAATGAAAGCAGCATAGGACATTGATTCTGTCACCGGCCTCCCAGGGCAGAACTGCACAGAGTTGTAACCTGAGTAGTGGCTTTATTTCCCAAATGGTAGGGTAGATTGAAGCACGCATTTCTCAAAATCCATGTGTAAATTGCTTCAGTTTTAGATTTTAGAAGCTTGAATGCTTTCAGGACTGCTCAGCAGGGAGTCTCTGTAGGGGTTGGGAGCACAAGTGCTGTCACTTTCTATACAAACAGCAACTAGACAGTGATGTTTCATGATCTGCTTTGATGAGCTAAATATATCTTAGAATTCAGGGTTGCAAAAGCTGTAACCAGCACCCAGCCTCCTTAGTTATACCATTAGGATGCTTTTTTAGAAGTAATAATTCTGCTTAACGCCCTCTTTTGTTTTCTGCATGTTTAAAATGCGATAGTCTATTGGGGAATTAGGTGGGAGGGGTTAAGAATCTGACAGCTGAAATGACAAGTCCATGGAAGCACCCTGGGTTAATCACTATGTTTACTCATAACTCTGCTCTATCACACTGTTTTGTTCTGTAATGCCTCCCAAGGCAGTTTTCCTGATGTCATTGGCACTTGCTGTTTAAATAAAAATATTTAAATAATTGCATAACATCCTTTTTCCTTTGTTAAATGGGGGGTTTGGAGGGGGTGGGGGGACACCACGACGACGACATATGGCAACTAATTTCAAGCTCTATTACTTACTGCTATTGTAACAAAACTGAAGAAAATTGGAGGGTTGGCTGATAGTGTTGGTTCCTGTTCCATTCAGTTTGCCAGCTCTAGAGGCAATAATAGGGCTTCATTCCAGTATAAAGCTGATTTTCTGATTCTTTTACATAGCAGCCACAACATTACAGATGACTACACTTCAAAAAATGCTTCATTGGCTGTACTTTGTGATGTCCTTCTGTTGTGAAAGACACTAAATAAATTATAGTATGAGTAAATAGGGCACTTACTGGTGTTTGAAGATTTCTGTTGTACCAGCCATTTGGAGGGAGACCTGACTTTGACAATTGTGAGGGGGCAAAGATGTAGAGCTGATAGGTAAACACCATTAGTGGCACCATGTAAGGATAGTTGGAGGTGCTTGAAGATGTTCTAGTTTGACTTGTGACTTTGTTTAAACACCTGTGGGAAATTTGAATTCAATAAAGAAAAATCTGGAATTAAAAAGTTTGATCACAAAACCACTGTCAATTGTCGTAAAAACCCATCTGGTTCACTAATGCCCTTTAGGGAAGGAAACCCGCTGTCCTATCTGATCTGGTCTATATGTGACTCCAGACCCACAGCAGTGTGGTTGACTGTTAAATGCCCTCTGAACAAGGGCAGTTAGGGATGGGCAATAAATGCTGGCCTAGCCAATGATGCTCACATCCCATGAGCGAATAAAAAAAGTGGCCATTACATCAGTAAACATTCAAGAAAACTATGTCCCATGAATGCAGAAATAAAATACTGCGGATGCTGAAAATACTCAGGTTAGGCAGCACCTGTGGAGACAAACTTTTAATGTTTCAGCTTGATGACCCTTCATCAGAACCGAGGAAAGATAGAGATTTTGAGCAGGAAGGTGGAAGAACAAAATGGTAAGGTCTGAGATAGGGTGGAGGAAAGGATAGACGAAATGACAAAAGGTTTCATCATACAAAAGCCAAAGGGAGTGGTAATGCTTATAGTAAAGAAACAAAAGATGTGTCCAGATGACATGTTAATGGCTGTATAGCACCCATCTGAATGCAAAGCGAAGGAATAAAGAATAGAATGAGAAAAAACTGATGCGGCAAAAAAAGAAAACAAAATGGAGGAAGAGGTTGTGGCCTAAGATTGTTGAAATCAAAGTTAGTCCAGAAAATTGTAGGGTGCTGAGTCGAAGATGAGGTGCTGTTCTTCAAGCTTACATTGAGCTTCAATGGGATATTGTAGCAGGCCAAGGACAGAAATGTCAGTGGGAACGAGATGGCGAATTGAAATTAAAGTGACAGGAAGCTCAGTGTCATGCTTGCAGGCTGAATTGGAGGTGTTCCCCAGAGTGGTCATCCAGAGTGCCTTTTGTCTCTTCAATGTAGAGATCAGGTTGTGAGCAGTGAATGTAGTATATTAAGTTAAAAGTACAAGTAAATTGCTGTTTCACTTGTTTAGGGCCTTGGATGGTTAGAAGGGAGGAGATGAAAGGGCAGATGTTGCATGGAAAGATTCCATAAGAAAAGGAGAGGTGTTGGGGGTGACTGAGGAGTGGACCAGGGTTTTACAGATGAACAATCCCTTCAGAATGCTGAAAGGGGAGGGCAAGGGAAGATGTTTGTTTGTTGGCATCACTCTGGAGGTTGACTGAAATGGCGGAGGATGATCTGTTGAATACAGAGGCTGGTGGGGTGGAAGGTGAACCCAAGGGGAAAACTACAATTGTTGGAGGAGGGAGGGAGGGGAAGGGATGATAGCAGAGGTGCGTGGGATAGATTGGGCACAGAGGGCCCTGTCAACCATGATGGTGGGGGTATCCTTGGTTGAGAAAAAAGGAAAACATCGGAAGTGCAAGTATGGAAGATTGCATCATCTGAACAGATGTGACAGGGATGGAGAAACTGGGAGAATGGAATAGAATCCTTACAGGAAATGAGCCGTGAGGAAGTGTAGTCACTACACTTCCTATCAATGTGTTGCATCATTGGAAGCATGGCCTTTCAGTAAAAACTGTACAGTTTTTAAAAAATATATAAAACTCCTCATTCTTCTGCAGAGGAGGGCTGCCAGATGTTTTTGTCCATTTGGTATGCTCAGTCATCCTGGAATCACCACTTCATAAGGCTGTATGGTCATGATTTGCTGATTTGTAACCAGGCGGGAACCCTGAATAACATTTTTTCCTCCTTAACAGAAGCCAGTTACAGTAAGCACCCCCACAGCCATATAGCTCACGTAGGCTAATTTAGTGCAAGCTTAGGGATCAGACCAAGGAGGCCTGTACTATACCATATGCTGCATTTTACCCGCTATCCTGGCATGGGAATTTTTTATTTCCTGAAATAAATAAAAGTAAATTATATCAACTACTGTAATTCTAAACATGAATAGTTTTTTGCTCATGTATAAAAACTGTTGGCCAAAGCAGTCTGTGAGCCTCTGAGACCTTTTGAGGAAAGTGAACAAACTTGAACAAATTTATACAGTGCCTTTGATGATCTTAGGCCACCCCAAAACTCTTCACAGCTGTTGAGGTACCACTGAAGCATAATTGTTGTAATGTATGGAAATTAACATATATTAAGGGCCTACAAACAGCAATGAGATTAAATAACTTCATGATTTGTTCCAGTGGTGTTAGTTGAGTGTTGTTGGCTAGGAATCTAGTATAACTCCTCCTTTTCTTTGAATCCTTTACATTTATCTGAGAGGTCAAATGGGGTCTTTATATGATTTCCCGGCAAAAATTCAGTACATCTGGCAGTGCTGCGTTGACCCTCATTCAGGGGAGAGTGCTTTCATTGAGCCGCAGCTGATACCTTTTTGGTCTTATTGTGAATGGAATAACAACACATGGACAGCATTCAGAGTTCAAGACAAAATAGAATAAATGGAAGAAGTGAAGTGGAGAAATGTACAAATAATATCCGGAACAAATGGCAGTTTAGACGAATGCACTTTCAAGCAGTGTTGTGGGAAAGAGGCTTTTGTAATTGGCTGTTCATTGAAAAAGCTGGAATTTTGATGTCAGAACACATGAAAAATGAGATTCCATTTCATTTCAACTTAACTCCTAGCATGGAATGAGTTGGATTGGTTGATTCAGTGCCACGTGCCTGCCCACTCTTGCGCAGACACCCCATGGTTTCCTATGCAGCAAATCCACGCTCCTGACTATCTCAAAGTGCTCCCAGATCATTTAAATGAGCTAATGCTGGGGTCAGTGACATGGGAGCCTCAAATTAACTTTGATTAGCCACCTCAATGGAATGAACTTAAACCCCAGAATTGTTTACCAGCCTATTGCAGAAATAGCTTGCCAAAATGCCAATTATTTCTGCCGGATCAGTCATGAAATGCAAAAAAAAATTGCCTGAGGCCACAAATAGCAACTGGATTTTAATATCGCCTGCATTTGGGCAAGAAAGCAGCCACTTATGGTTGAATAATGATTAATGTGAAAGGGCTTGATTGAGTTGATGGGAGGTTGTGATGCTCTTGTGTGTTGCATATTCAGGACTGTCAGTGCAGGAGGTAAATAAGAAATGATATTTCTATTCCTATCTCTTCCCGGTAATGGTGGGATTCCAAACTGCCCACATAGTTGGGTAGACATGACAAAACACTCTCTCAAGGGCCCTTGCATCCTTCCTAAAATGTGTGACCAGAATTGAACACACGACTGTAGTAGTGGCCAGACCCGAGCTTTATAAAAGTTCAGCATTGTTTTCCTGCTTTTGTATTCAATACCTCTATTTATTAATTCCAAGATCCCATATGCTTTGCTAACCACGCTCTCGATATGGCCCACCACCTTCAAAGGCCTATGTACATGCACGCCCAGGTCCCTCTGTTTCTGCACACACTTTAGAGCTGTGCCATTAAGTCTATATTGCCACTGTCTACCTCTTCTGCCAATAAGTATCGCCATACATTTCTTTGGATTAAATTCCATCTGCCGATTCTGCTACCCCATCTGTGCTCTGTTGCAGTTGATTTGTGTCATCCTCACTGTTTGCCACTACTCCAAGTTTGGTATCATTGGTAAATTTTTACATTTTACCCTGTATTCTACCACTGACCCTTCAGGAAGGCTACTGTCTACTATCCTCCAATCTGAAAAATAACCATTTGCCACTACGTGCTGTTTTCTGTCCTTAAGCCAATTTTATTTTATCTAAGCTGACTCTCCTATTCCATGAACCATAATTTTGTTAACCAGCCTTTTATGTTGCACTTTGCCAAATACTTTCCATTGCATTTCCTTTAACATCCTCTGTTGCTTAATCAAAAAATTAAATTAGATTAGTCGAGCACAATCTGTCTTTTACAAATTTGGGCTGACTCTTGAATAACTCTGACCGGTCGAGTGCCTGTTATTTTTTTCCCCCCGGTTATTGTTTTAAAAACTTTCCCCACCGCTGGCAAACTAACTGGCCTGTAGTTACAATGATCCTTCTTACCCTTTCTTCAGTAAGGAAGTTTTCAAAATGCACTGCTCAGATAACTTGTGGGGCCAGTGTCAACCAGGATCCTCAAAGTCCTCATTATTTCACGTTTTGTTATATTTCATCTATGAGCATATTATTTATGTTTTATGCTGACATTTTCTCATCACTTATATGATTGTTTCCCTTCAATAGTTGTATGTAGGTATTTGGCAGGGTTCTCCAGGTGTTTCAGGATTTGTAGAGTCTCCCCAGGCATCCAAAAGTATTTGCAGGAGTTTCCAAGGAGTGCATCAGTATTTGCACTGCATCCCTCCTATGGAAAATATGAAAACCACTGGTATCGGTTATCTGTACCTAATATAGTGGAGAATATACAGTATTCTTAGTGATCTGTTATTCTCCCTCAGATTTTTCAGTTTTCCCATGTCAGAGTTGGGGTGAAAAGGTGTAATATGTTTAAGTAACAATTTTGAACATATAACTCAAGGTATTAGAAGCCTGCATTGCAGATTGTTTTACTTGCTCTCATTGCAAGAGACTTGTTCCAACTGAGAGATCATGTGCCATACTATCTGGGTAATGTTTTACATAAAGGTAGTTTTCATTTTAGCAGAGCCACACCTCACTGCAGGAGCTGGATTTTTTTTTAGTAATTTGACTATTTAAAGTTTAAATCTCTCCCTGCCCCTAATGATCTAAAGTTATTAAAAAGGTCATAAACCTGTAACTTGTGGTTATGTTGGAGGTTTACAGGTCAGAAGAAAAATAACTTGTCAGTTCAGGCTGTCTCTGAACCCAGTTCACTGAGGTGAACTAGCAGTCCGTTAATCCACTTGCATCCTCAGCCTCCCTTCCTAACATCATATACCAAGAATTCCACTTGGATATCATGCAGGTTGCAGGTTTGCATTTCATAAAAATCCTTTGTTGTGGTTTTATACGAGGCAAAGTATATGTATCAAAAATAAATAGAAAATGGAGAGGTGCAATTAAGAGAGACAAAAGGGTGAACGCTTTTAAAAAAAAGTGGCCACCTCACTGCTGCATCGTGCGAATATGTTACATTAAGGAGTTTGTTTATTTGTAACAGTTTTCAGTAACAACGCCATATTACAGCAGCTTCCTAAATTGTTCTGATATGTTGGTTGTGGTACTAAATACATAGGGTAAATGAGCTTGCTGGTTTGCTGCTTTTTTTTAATAGTGGAAGGCTTTGAAGTGAAACTTAAGTTTGTACAAGCAAAACCTGTCATCAAATGGTTAAATTTTGTATAGCTTTTTCTTTTATTTTACCAATTCCTTTGACAAGCATATTCCAGGTATTCAGCTTATAATGTGACCATAGTACTGTCTATGGCTAGTAACTAAACGTGAGCTGCTTGTTTTTCCATCTGTGGAAACTTTTCCAATATCGTGGTTTGTGATGAGAAACTTGAGTCCCTGCCATTTGTGCACCTGATGCACAAATACAGTAATTCTTTGATTTGAGGAGATTTTAGTTGAGCTGTATTCAGAGCCTGTGGCTTCTTTGTGGAAGTACATTTTTAAAAAGATTTAGGACCTTTGTAGAAAGAACGATTTGTGGAACTTTGAGGATTGTTTCTACTGTCTTGCTCCAGCCATCATTTTAGCATTACTATTTAGTGTTAATGTTGTGTAATACCACAACTTTCATTTAAATAGCACCTTTAGCATGGTAAAGTGTCCCATGGTGCTTCAATGCATGCAGCAGCTTGGCTTGTTACTTTATTAAATAGCTTAATGTCACAAAAGCACAGTGATTGTACCTTTTGACTCTTCGGTCCTCATTTAAGAGGTTAGATTATCTTGGCAACACTGTCCCCACAGTGACCCAGTTGGTAAAGGACCAAACTACTGTTATGGACAGGAGGGGGTTTAATTTAAACAGCCCTGATTTCTCCTCTCACCACCCGTCCATAAACAGGGTGTTTTGATTTTGATTTCCTCCTTTATAAGTGGTGACATATTTTTCCAAGCCCTCAGTTTTGGTGTGATCCAATTTTTATTAATAATCCCACAAATGTGGGAAGAGGGTAGCAATGTGGCCTTCGTTTCACTCATACGATAAGAGGGGAATAGAGAAAAAGATTTACAGGGCAATCGCCACAGAGTAAAGAATTATTGTTTCGCATGAGTTCAGAATCAAAAGTTCAATGGTATATTCCTTCACAGAGGTCGGCAAGCTGAACACCGATGCTGGATAATTCACTTTTCCAGTAGAGATGACTTCCACAGTTCGATAGGCACACAGATGAATTAGTTTTGTAGGCAATGGTATAGAAGTTCCAGTAGAAAAATTATAGATGAGGGCCCGTGACTCCCACCTCTCCACTTTGGCTTTGACAAAGGGTGTGTATCCCTTTGCCTGGTTTCCTGAGGTCGTTAATGTTCCAACCTTTAAGTCTTAATGGGAGGTTGCAGAGTCCTTTGTCCTATCAGACAACTTGGCTGCAGTTGGTCAGGCCTAGCTTATGAAATGTTGATGGCCATGGTATAATTCCCTTTGAATTTGGCCTCTTCAGCCCACAGTGGTTGTTAACATCTCTTTAGAGATAACAAGTTTCTGTGATACTGCCAAATAGCTCTTATTGTTCAAGGGTCATAGCCAGACATTGCCTCAACCATTTTAAAAAGTCATTGTCCAGCTTTAAAATTTTAGAGATTAGCCAAGATGATATATAGATATATATTTCATAAAAATGTAGAGTGTGAGGTCTTAATCCCATTACACTACACAGATCAGTGTCTCAAATTTGATCCCTAATCTGCTATCTTAGATGATTTCAACCAGCACAGTAGTTGGAGTGGCACAAGTGGTCTTGATGCATTAGGGTTAAGTAGCTAAAGAACCAAGTGGCTGTTTCTGGAAAGTGGAAGTTAGATTGAAACTTTTCAGTGCTCTCTGGTTGAATAGTTACTGATAACCCCTTAACTTAATTTTTCATCTGAATTTCTAGTTATGAGAGAAAGTTGATGAACTTAAGGGGAAGCTCTAAGTATATGGGGGAAAGAATAAATAAATAGATATGTTTATGATCTCTGGAGAAACTGAACTCTCGCTCTCGCTCTGGCTCTCACTCTGCATCTCGCCTATCGGGGTAGGCAGGATGCAGATTTTAGGTTACTATCAGATCAGCCATGATCTTATTAAATGGCGGAGCAGGCTTGAGGGGCCGAATGGCTAACTCCTGCTCCTGAACTGGATTTACTGACCATAATTAGGCACCAGAGACTATGGGGTTGTTGGGTTTGGGAAATGGAAATGAAAATGTGTTTGTAGTATGAGATTGTTAGGTAAGATAGTAGATAGATTATGCAGCATAAAAGCAAACTATTTGACCTGACTAACAGTCTGTGCTGGCTGTTATACATCACACAAGCGCCTCATTCTATCTATCTCCTCCCTTCTCATCCACTTGTCTGATTCCCTTTTGAAAGCAGCTGAGCTATTTCCTTCAACCACTTCCTGTTATGGAATGGGGGGGGGGGGGGGGAATTTAATTTAAACAGCCCTGATTTCTTTTCCCACCACCTGTCTGTAAACAGAAAGGTGTTTTGATTTGCTTCCCCCTTTATGAGTGGTGGCGTGTTTCCCAACCCCTCAGTTTTTTTCTATTAACCCTGCAGCAAACTTGAGATAGGGTAAATTCACACACTCCAAATGCGGGGGAGTTTCTCTACGTAGCCCCCTCCAGCATTCATACAGTAAAGGAGGGATGCAGAAAGGAATATAGGGCAAAGACCACAGAGAAAATAATTATTTCACAAGTGTCCAGAATCAAAGTCCAATGGTGTATTCCTTTACAGAGATCGGCAGGATGACAACTGATGCTTGATAATTTACTTTTCCAGTAGAGTTGACTTCCATTATGAGAGGCACACACAGATGAATCAGTCTTGTACAGATGGTAAGAAATTCCAGTCAAAACAGTGTAGATGGGACCAAGAATTCAAACCCGGACAGTGTCTCTCTTCTGTGCTGCTGCGAGGTAGATGGAAAGATGGCGGACTGAGCTTTGCAGTGCAGCAAGACAGTATAACTGGTTTCTCCCTGCAAGCGGTTCATGTCACATGACTCCCATCTCTCCATACACCTTTGACAAAGGACATGTATTCCTCGCCTGGGTCCCCAAGATTCTTAAATGTCCTGGCCGTTAAGAATTGAAAGGAGGTTTGCAGGGCTCTTTGTCCTAGCAGACTTGTAGATTCTGGTTGGCCTGCGTGAGTTCTGAAATGCAGATGGCCTTTGTATAGTTCCCTTTAAATTTGATCTCTGCAACCCGCAGGCGGGCCATTAGGGCCTCTTCAGAGATAATGAGATGCAAACTTCTACGATGCTGCCAAATAGCCTGTTTTGTTCAGGGTCACAGACATAGCTTCAGTCATTTTAGAAGGTCATTGTCTTGTTTTAAAATTTTAGAAATTAGCCATGAGGAGAGAGAGATAAATATGGAGTGAGGTATTAGTCCCCGACACTGATGGTGAGATCCATGTTCTATCCAATTCCTGAGTAAATAATTTTTCCTTATTGGATCTATTAGTAACAACTTTATTTATGGCCTCTGGTTTTAGATTCCATCTCAAATGGAAACATTCTCCTTAGCCACCCTGCCCAATACATTCATAATTTTAAAGAACTCTGTCTTTCATTTGCAGCTATCGGGGGAAAATAAGCAAGTTGGGGCTGTTTAGAAAAGAGAAAACGTAGCTATGTATCTGATTTTTGCTGTACTTAACATTAGAGCTTACAATGCTGACAGTAGGAAGGGGTATGTTGAATAGCTTAGCATGGATACTTTTGATCCCGATGCATTGTTCAGAAATCTCAATTCAAATGCATGTTTGAAATTTCATTCTGTCTAGGGCAATATGGTGGTTTAGTGATTTTAAAAAAAAAATGTTTGAAGTACACAGGCCTGGCAACATCTGTGGAGTGAAACAGAAGAACTGATGATCTTTGATCATTGACCTGAAACATTAACACTGTTTCTGGCTCCTCAAATGCTGTCTGACCCAAGTAAATCCAACATTTTCAGTTTTTATTTCAGATCTCCAGCTCTTGTGTTATGATAGTTTACTGTTTCTGTTGCTCCATCAACCAGAACCACCCAAACGTTTTCGTAAAACTAAATGCAGTTTTGTTGCAACTATGGAACAGCTTAAGAAATTTCCACATGCAGAAAACCATTGTTAAATTTCACCTCCAAGATGTGAGACCAAGTGAGCATGAGCATGTAGAGCAAATGCCTGATGGTATGTGGTATTTTATATTTCAGAACTACTTCAATGTTCCTCCAAGAGTCCTGATGCTGTGGCTGTCCTGTCTATATTGCAGGATAGATTCTACTGCACCACAATCTGCAATGCATAGGAATGTTGCTTGATAGTCATAGTTCAGGATGGGAAGCTACTTACACTTGTCATTTCTAGTTTACATTGGCAAGCTGAACTTCTCTGTGGTAACAGCCAAGAAGCATGGTAGCCCTTGGAGCTCCTGGAGGCTTGTTCACTTTGTTGGACCTGCAGGACTACTGCTAGTTGTCACTGCAAATTAAATGCCTCATGAGACTAATGAGAATGTATAACAGTATGAAAGCAGTTTTCAGATGTTGAGCAGGATAACTTGTGTATGTGCAATATGCTGCACTTTGTTTTGTGTCAATGCACATCGTTTAATGAACTCTGATAGCTTTTTACAGGCTTCTTAATTTCTGCTGGAAATAGCATTAGTGCAATGGGGTGAGCACACTGTCATATTCAGAATAAGGGGGTAGAGATAGAATAGAGATCTGTCTGTTCTGAAATAAGAATGAAACTTTAGTAATCAAATCCTGACAGTCTTGACAGCCTCCTACAGGCTGCAGAATAGGGTGTGCCCTTGGTCATGAAACCTTAATTTGATTAATGAGTGAGTAAAATATAAAATGATGGCTTCTATAGAATTTATGTGCAGTACGTAGTGTGATCTTTAATCCATGTGTTAAACACAGATTTTCATTGGCCTTTGACGATAGTGAGGCAACTGAATTTGGTTGTGATAGACCCTTCATTGCAGTCCAGTTATCAAGTAGCTACCACAGATTTCTGTGTACACTTGCAAGGTCGTTGATGAAGTCGCAACATGTTCTTAGCTCGGTTGTCAGTCAAATTAGGAACACAGTTTGCAATGTGCCATTTTCTGTTTTGAGTTACTCTTTATTTTGGTCAATTAGACATTCCTGATATTGCAGATTTCCATAACGCAAGTTTCCCCATTTAATATGTTTCTGGCGCCTCAGCTGCATTATGGGTACAGAGATCAGCCCTCATTCTTGGGGAAGAAGAATGGGTTACCTAGGATGTCCATTTGCACTTATAGTGGTTAATTGCAAAGCAGCATTGATGCGAACTTGAAACATGTTGCTCCCTGAACTCTGAAACAGCACCAAGCCCCATAGATCAGGAGGATGGAAAGATTCAGCAGTAAAGTGCTTCATCCTTCGGATGCTTCCTAACAGAGAGAGGCTGGGCAATGATGTCCTTCGTCATTTTCTAACCAATTAAATGTAAGTTTTATTACTAGATGCTTGAAAATTTGACACCATATTCTGTCCTTGCCTTTAAGTTAGGTAATAGGTTGTGGTTAAGAAAGATTTGCACGACAAATGTGCACCATAGGATCATTTATCAGCTGTTATTGGTGGGCTGGGTGAGAGAGGGAGGTTGTTCAGAGTACTAAGTGAAGAACACTTAATCACAAATGCTTTTTTAAATAAGATTTTGGTTTTAGGTTGCGTTGCTAAGGAGAGCATGTTAAATGTTTTACTCTTTTAAGCTAAGTGTTTTGTGTACTGTCGTGTCACAAAAGTGCCATCAAAGCTTTAAAAACATGCCTCGCCTTCAGTCAGCTGCATGCAAATGGGTTCTGATCCTTCGATATATTTGCATCATGCTGTTATCTTTACTTAACAGTAATGAGAGTTAGTTGCAGAATGACTGACTTTAGAAACAATGCAGTGACATTTAGCATGCTGTAGAGATGATGGCATAGGGGTAAAATCACTGGATTAGTAATCCAGAGGCCCAGGCTAATGCTGTGGGTACGTGGGCAGCTGGTGGAATTTGAATTCCGTTAATAAATCTGGAATATAAAGTTATGGTGGCCATGAAATTATCAGTTGTTGTAAAAACCCATCTGGTTCACTAATTTAGGGAAGGAAATCTGCCATCCTTACCTGGTCTGGCCTATATGTGACTCCACTCCCACAGCAATGTATTTAACTCTTAACCTCTGAAATGGCCTGGTAAACCACTGAGAGATGGGCAACAAATACTGGCCTTACTAGCAATGCCTACATCTCATGAACGAATAGAGGGAAAAAAAAACCTTTTACAGTTTTACAAATCTGGAGAGCTTTTTTTTTTGTTAAACTGATTCTCTGTTGGAATGGAATGGAGCAATCAACAGATTACCAGAATTATTTTTCACACTCTTTTGTCATATAAAAAGCAAGTATAGTATTTGGATGTCTTGATTATTTTATGTGCTGGACAAGCCAGTTGATATTGAATAAACCAGGCAAGGAGTGGATTGTTGACAGTCTTGAGACTTGAGCTGTGTTCTGCCAGATAACCCAGTAACCAGATGATTTGCTATTGCTCTGTCCAAGCACTTCAGTTGAAATCAGTATTTTAACTTTTTGATTTTATTGGGCACCTCTGTTATAACCTTTTCTCTTTTTAACCTTCCGCTAGCTCTCATTTCCCGCAAAATCTCACCTGAAATGTTCATTTTTCAGATGCTTCTCGAGCTGCTGTGCATTTTCAGGGTTTTTCTACCTTTATTTGAAATTTTCAGCATTCAGGGTTTCCTTCCATCCTTACGTTTTTATTTGCGGCTCCACCGAAGTAATGGTGGCACATGGGGTCAATTTTCAAAGCCACTGTTTGTAATGGTAAGAAGTCCTCCCAATTAACAGCAGTGTGTCTGTGCTTCTAACACTTGTGTATGTTTTCTTTCAGTGAGATTTATCAGTGGTTTGTGCTGTTTGATCTGTAGTTGAAAAAAAGGATAAATGTATAACAACCATTAGCCTGTTTCCTAGCTGACATTCCTAGCTGAAGAGATGAATAAGGTTTGCTGGTTGGTTGTCATGGGGACGTAACTGTCACTGACAATGAGGCTTTAGGGCAGGGAATTCATTGGCTCTCTGAAAATGGAATCTCTTTTTTCTAAATGAAGATTCAACTGAAATATTGTCCTGTCAATGTGGCAATGATATTGTTGCTTCAACAGCTTTTTTTGTAATGCATGGCTGAACTGAATTTTTTGGGTTGTGGCCATTGCTGGCAAGATTGGCATTTAATGCCCACCCCTGGGTACACAGAAGATGGTTAAGAGTTAACCAAGTTGGTGCAGGACTGAAGTCACACAAGCCAGATTGGTTAAGGATGCAGGTTTCCACCCATAAAAGATATTAATGAACCATTTGGTTTTTATGAAAATCTGACAGCTTCCCAGTCACTTTTTTTAATTTCCAGTTTTATTTTAACTAAACTCAAATTCTCAAATTGCCATGGTGGGATCTGCTTTCAAAACCATTCTTGGACAAAATCTGCCTGAGTTCCTTCTAACAAACTTTTGCACAATCCTATATCTTTATCAGAAATGTATGTTAATCAGCTAGCTAGAGGATATTTTTAGATGTTCTGGGTGAATGCTGATCTTTCCATTGTTTAATCTGTTCTTGGATTCTGGGGTCCAGCCTGCTGCATAATGACTTAAGATACTTGCTGTGTAATGTGATTGTCACATGTTTTGGGAAGTGGGGGATGTTCTGTTAGATATCATCTTTGTAGCACTAATCAGATTGTGGTACTGAAATTGTTAGAGTACCACACCTTTTTGATGGGATTGAACATTAACATTTATCACCAGTGGAACTTTGTAGAGCAGTTTAATCCATGTAGTTATCACTAACACTCTGACAAACTGTAGCACAGGATGTTAAGAGTGACCCATTGCCTGATGCATAAGTGATGTATTTATTGTCTTTGGGGTCAACTCATTTAGACTTTTGGGAAAGACTTGAACAGAAAGGTAGCATGCTTCAGAAGAAGCATTTCCAAAAACTTTGAAGGGAACAATGTGGCAAATGCACAATGAGTTAGTTGCCCGGCTGGGATCAGATGCTCTCTGAAGACCTTGTCATTTAGGCATCATAGATCTTATCCCAGCAACTTCTTTCAGCAAATGACAGATTTTCACCTGATTTTTGGGCATTCATTTTAGTACCTGTTATGGTTGCTGATTCCAGAACACTTTCTCCTATCCCCCAATGTTAGAGGAATGAGGACAGGCAAACACTATTATATAAAGTAAGGATGTGTTTAAAATGTTCTCATGTCCTTGCTTGACTTGAAAGGACAGATAAATGCCCAAGTGACTTGCTCTCCTACACAATAGCCACTGCATTTTAAATTTATTGTATGCAGAGTGCTTTGGGACATTTCAAGAGCTGTGATTATACAAATGCTGGTTTCTGTCTGTAAAATAAGCTTTAGCTGTCATAGGAGATGATGGGGCTATTTGTAGCAAATTATGGTTTGCTATTGATTAAATTATACTAGTTGATTTTGGTTAATGCAGGCTCCAGCTATGGAGATTTGATTTTTTTCAAAAGGCACTCTTTTTATCAGCTTGGTGGTTAGTGAGTGAACACTTCACTTGCTGGATGGTGATGTTTACTCTTTGCTTGAGCAAGTGTGTTGCCATTGCAGGAGCAGGGTGCCAGACAATAAATTTCTTTGGCACCTGGGATCAGTTGGAGGGGAGGCGGACAAAGAGAGAGAGAATACAATGTTAGGACTTTGTGATGCATGCTGATTATTTCAGGGAAATACCATAATCTTGTACTCGGTTTACATGGAGCTGTGGTATAAGAATGTGTTTGTGGTGTAAATGGACAGTGTTTGTTTGCAACAGCTTTGCATTTCAAAGGAGTTTAATGTAATTGGCTAATACAGAAGATAGATCATTCTTAAGGATATGCATTAGTTGCATATAGACTGCTTTAAAGTGCTGCACAGTAACTTGAGTTGAACTACATTTTCACATGTAGCTATCTTCATGAGAAGATGGTGGATTAATGATGCTTAAAAATGACTCTTTAAAGGAGAGGCTGTTAACAGAAGAGGTCTCCTCTTTATGGAGATGGTTCAAACTCTACTGTTTTACTAACAGAGGTCCATTAACTTTCTTTTCCCCTCTAAATGATTCCGCATTTTCATTGATACTCCTACTCTGATTTTAAAACCATCTCTCTTTCTACAACTTGATCTTGGGAAGCGCTATATAAATGCAATTTTCAGACAAAAAATTTGCACTGAGCCACATGAGATCCGGACAGGTGACCAAAAACTTTACAAAGAGGTAGGCTTTTTAAGTGCCTTGAAGGAGAAGGGAGGCAGTGAGGTGAAGAATTTGGGGAGGGAATTCAAGATCTTGGGCATAGGCAGCTGAAGATGAGCACCAGTAATGGAGTGATTAACAATGGATGCTCAAGAGGCCAGAATTGGAAGAACACAGAGATCTCAGAAGTTTGTAGGGTTGGAGGAGGCTGCGGAGATGGGGAGGGGAGAGACCATGGATGGGGTAAAAATTTTAAAATCAAGGTGTTGCCAAAAGAGGAGTAAGTGCAGTTCCATCAGTTGACTCCATTGAACTTGACTCGTTTCAAAGACATGTACTTTCTAAGCAGTAAAATTTCTGTTTTTGGAAGATTTATATGGATTTAAAGGGTATGGAATAGCTGTTACAAGGAATCAGGATACTGAGCAGAAACAAAGGTGGGGGAGAGAGAGAGAGAGAGTCTGAGCGTTAATCTCCCAACCTGTGAATTCATAGATCTGTGTAGGCTGAGGGAGAGAGAGAGGGGAGAGCAAGATGTGTGTAAAACTGCAGAGACTTGTTGCAGTTGTTACAGACCCTCCTCTGTCCAGTCATATGCTGCCTATCGTGAAGATCTACAGGTTGTGATGATTATGTGCATCTTCTGGACACAGCAATATCCAAAGTACATTTACCTCCCCCTCTAGTTTGAGTGGAGGCAAGGTCTCATGAAGTGATAAAACAACCTAACAAAGGAATATAGCATGAAAACTTACCTAAGCCTTAACTTATAAATACAAATGGTGAAACTGAAAAATGTTTTTCCACAAGGGAGTAAGGCTTGACTCACTTATCGATGTGCTCTTTGCTGTTAATACTCCCTTTAACTATTGCCGCATTGCCACTAGAATTGCAATACACTTTTGACCATAGAACCATAGAACACTACTAGTTTGAAGAATAGAAATATGCTCAGCTGTACAATAATAAATCTGATCATTCCAAACGTTTATATTTGGGGAGGGTAGTTGAATGTATTAAAGGTGTTTTTTCTTGCTGATTCTCTTGAGTGACGCTATTACAATGGCTCAGATCTTCCAGTCTCTGGATGGCCAAAGACTAGGTGTACCCCAGAAGATGTGCTACAGGACTTCTCTGAAGCCTCAATGCAAGAACGCCATGGGAATTACCCAGGAAGTTTGAACTTGTGATGAGCAATTCCCCTGCTCTCTATTGCTCTCAGAAATAATCTCTAACTGTAAGTTAGAGTCAGAGACTTTGGTTCTGACTGGATAGTTACCCATGAAATGATAGACAGAAAAATCTTAGTGTTATTCCTGGGGTAACTATACACCTGACCCCACCCTCAACCTGACCTAAATAGCCCCTGAACTGAAAACCGGTCTCTGCCTACTTGACTGCCCCAACCTGGCCCACCTACACATTCACTCGGATGCTCGTACACAAACGCACTGAAAAGCCGTTCAAATGTCCCAGCTTTTCGGTGTGTTAGTGGACACTTAGCAGAATATGGCAGCTAGTGCCACAAAAAGGGGACATGGCTTTTCTTCACTCAATGGCCAGCGCTACGAGGAAAGAGTTGGTTTTCAAGTAGTATGCTCTGCGTTTCTAAAGAAGCTGGGATCAGAAGTCCAAACCAGAAATGGGGAGCTCAGGTGTGGCAGAGAAAAATAGGAGCGGAACAGCAATCTGGTGATTGCTGCTACTTGGAAGATTCGGCCCTATATTACCCACTTAAATTCCTATCCAACATCTGGTAAAAACAGGGTTCACAGACCCTTGAAAAGTGGGTTTCTGTTGCTGCAGCTAATGGGAAAGCTGTTTGTTTGCCATTGATTGCACTATGCAACAAGTTTAAGCCATTTTCGGTGGTGGTAGCAATGTTGGTTGTGCGTTAGAGGTGACATTAGGAACATCACACCAGAAGTGTGTTGATATTTGTATAAGCCTAGTCCCAGCACTCTGCATTCAGAAGTACAGGCCTGCTATGGATAAGGTGTGAATGGTACACTGAGTCTGACTTGAATGGTTATGGTGAAAATCTCCTTTCTGTACTGGCTTTGCAACCAATGAAATGAGTCCAGGATTCAGGTTGTGTTGATGTGTTCAAGCCATGGCACAAAATAGCATCAGGATACAAGAACATTAAAGTGTAGGAGCAGTTAAGTTACTGTGGGCAAGTGCATAATGTTCCAGTATTTCCAGACTTGCTTCAGATCTGGTGGCACTGTAAAGAACAAGCTGATGCGGGGTGGTTATGTACACTTGAGATTACCTGATCTTTATTTGTGTGCCAAGCTAGTATGTATAGCTGCACAGTTACTCTTGTAAACCCAACGTTGACGCTAATCAGATTTTGGAAGAAACGTCGTTGCGCCCTTGCATTTGTTGCTGCTAAACAGGAGGTTTGAAGGTGGCAGTCAGAAGATGCTTGTGGGTTCAGGTAAGACTGTTAAAATCCCCAGTGTCATTGATTGGGAGCAACCCCTGCTGCAGATTCTAGAGGTTGCATTCAGTATTTTCCAGAAGGTAAGATGTTCTCGTTTTCTTGTTTTGGGTGGGGGAGGCAGTGACGGAGGACTAAATGTGCAAACAGGGCTTTCATTTTGCTGTGGGAAAACAAGCTTCTTGTATGGATGGGTAGCTAATTTCAGCAAGTGACATTCTATATGATGCACTCCAAGTCTGAGGAAGTTGGGAACTATTTTTTCCCTCACTTCCCATTCTGATTTTCTTTGCCAGACTCCTGTTGTTTTCCAGTACAATACTCAAGTGATCATTCTTCATACACGGACCTTTGACTAAATTTCTCTTGTGGCCAAATTTCTGTGTGTGTGTTTCAGTAAGAGATACTGGATAGCAATCAGTATTTGTGACTTCCCAATTTTCCTTAATCTAAGGAGTGCAGAAGTCACTTCTGAAATTTATGCTAGGGTGAATAATTGCAATTAGCTTGTGCCCTTTAAGTCTCACTTCCACACTTTGTGGCTGATTTGTCATTGGAGGAAGCAAGGAAGAATATTTTCCCAGCTTTCTCCTTCTAGGTTCCTTCGACCTCCCTTCTCTTCTGAAGGTGCTAACACCTTGTTAGGTTATGGTTTATGGGCATCTGTTCTCCTCCATTACCTTTCCCAAGTGATCAACCATTATATTCATGGATGACCTTGCTGTTGGTTTCAACTGGGGTTGCATCACAACCAAGCCAGAAACTATAATTACTTCCAGTTGCTCACTGGCCTGTGAGATACTCTCCTTTATTGATTTTTCTTTTCATTTTTTTTCCCCTTCCAAACCTCTTCAGCTTTACATCCATCTAATTATCAGGACACAATGAACAAAAGGTCCCAATGGACTACTGTACCTAAAGTCAAATTAGTGGTATAACTATGATTCTTAGAAACTAATCCTTATCTACATACATGGCGACCCTTGCGTTTAGGTTTTTGTTTCAAGAGGAAAGTTGATTTACTCGATCAGGAGTTGAGGTTCCTCTGCCAGCAACACCCAGGACTTCTTGGCACCACCACTGCTTTGGTTGTGATCAGTTAACTCAGCTGAGACTGGGATTTCCTGGTCTGCCTGACTCACTTCCATGCTGAGCAGCACATTTACAAACTAGCTATGGGAAAGGTGACTCTTTGTAGTTGCCTTAACAGAGAAGGGGTTATTAAGAGTCTCTCAACATGACTCTGGAAAAGGTCAGGTCTTACCAATTGATTAAATTCTTCGAGGAGATTACTAGGTTGACAAATTACTTCAGAAAAAAGTAGACCTTAGGGTTATTTGATTGAGGTATTTAAAACAGGATGAGGCTGTCTAATTTATTTTGAATTCGATAGGCTAGAGAGAATGAAAAAACATGCATGTAAGTTATGTAAGCATAGAGCTAAATTACATGTCAGGAGGTTTCTCGCTTCACAGAGCCACAGATCTTTGGAATAATGTGCTGGCTAGTCCAGAAGAGCTGAAAAAGTTGAAAAGGGAGTTGGTCAAGTTCCTGAACGAGGCTTATAAACTCACGTACAAAAATAGGTGGGAAGTTGGCTGATGTACCTTTTTAAGTAGCTGTTATCTCCAGGGGCTTGAATCGATTATCTTTAAAGCACCAGAGGGAATTGTGCAATTATTTTTCTCTGCATTGGCCTAACGTTTTAAAGAAAAGTTTGCAGGAGACACAGGAGACTTCATTGTTGCTAGTGGGTGGGGAGTATTGAGGGTCATGATGCTTAATTGCAACATGACTAAATGGGACAACCTCAGTGGATCAGCTAGACTTTTTCTGTCTGCCATTTTTTATGTTCGTGTTAGAACTTTTGAAAAGCTGTCACTCATGACTGAAACAAGCTTGATTTTTGCCGTATTCGACATATGCTGACAGCTTTGCTTTAGTTTAACTCCAGCTAACTTATCCAAGAATATTTTATATGTACAATCAAATTTCCCTTTGCTAGCATTATATATTTTCAATAGGAACAGTTCTGCTTTTTTTTCAAACTGTAGAAAGTCTGCAGTGCACTGTAGAGGTTTTCAGGTTTTCACAGGTTTTCATATCCTTTCAAGGCTGTGAATCTATTTTGGCTTTGTTAGTACAAAGTTTACTGTAATGAATGGTCAGTGCTTTCAATGCAGCTATGTACGAAAATGTTAGTCTGACAGGGAACTGTGCTATGATATAAATTTGGTTTGGGACTGCTGCCTGTAAAATGCCGAGCGAGGTTTGGGAGTGGTGCCAGATTAATGCTGGGTATTAGGAGTGCCTTCAGAAGCCTCTCTAAACTTATAACTCTACAGTTCTGGTTGCTTTGTTTTGAGTGCCAATACTATAATGGAAGATTGAAGTCCAACTCATTTTAAGAGCCCCAAATAATTTACCAAGGTTTTGGGGTCATGTCAGAGAGACTGTAGAGTGATAGTTTTACATTTAAGCAGTAATTTGCAGATCTAATCAGTTAATATTGTAGGAAGGCCAGTAACTCGCCAGGGGCAAATATTGAATGCCACTTCTCATAGTAATTAAGAGTGATAAACTTGGAAACGTGGTTAAGTACTAATTCCATTCCTCAAATTAAAATGCCTGGACTAGGCTGTGCACAAAGATGGTTTTGTATAGTGTGATGCATAAAAGATGCAACTAAAATGTTTTGTCACCTCGATCTTCATTTAAGTATCAAATAGTTGTAACCTCTCTAGTCCAGAATGTTTGGGACCTAGCCATTTCTGGATTTTGGAATTTTCTGGATTATAGAATAATGCTAGAATTTCTAACCACAAGTGTGTGAACTGGAAAACAAGGTAGATATATTTACCTGACACACACAAGTTCTAAAACATTATAAAGCATTAATAATAATTGTTTGACTTATTGAAATACTGTATCTTCCATGTTTCTGCTCCCAAAGTACTGTACTAAAATGATGCTGATGACGTTGAGGGAACAGGTGATTTCATACACTGCTTTTTTTACACCAATAGCTGGAAGAGGTGTAGGAGAAAGTGGCTCATCGACAGCAAGAGCAGCCAATTCTGAGTCCTATGTTTTACCCACTACGCTGGTTGATGGGATTGGGCTTGGTGAAAAGGGAGAACGACCAACAGGCAGAGGGAGAGACTGACAGAGCAGTCGAGAGAGGGAGATTTAGAGATAGAGAAATGGAGAAATAGGCCAACAGAGACAGTCAGCATAGAGAGAGAAATCAAGTAGCTTTGTAACCTTGCAATCCGTTTTCCCGCACTACACAGTCACTGTGCCCCACCCCCCATCGCCTGCCATTTTCTACCCTCATTCTGAAGGTCAGGTAATCCCATGCCTTCTCAATTTGTTGCAGCACCCAAACAATTAAGTGAGTCTGAGAGTTCTTTGAGTCTGGTGAATTTCCAGGCAGCTGGTGCGTCTGGACTTCAGATTTCCAGGCTGGTGGGGTTATAGTGTAGAGTATATTTGTAAGTTTATATTTGAGTGCTGATGACCCCCAATGGCAAGTGTCTGGCCCACAAGGCATGAACCTACCCAACTGAAATGGTTGAGATTTTGTTTTTAACTTCTTGCTTATATGTTCTTGATCAGAGGGCTTGGAGCAGGTAATGATTCAGTATGAGTGATTGAAAGCTCTAATCTGTGACAACGCCATTTTAATTCTGTTTTAGGCATTCAGTCCTATTTTGGCTGCAAGGTAAGGAAGTTTGAAAAGTTGCTGATAACTTGAACGTTGAAGACCTAAATGGACCTTAGAACTGTAATTCAGTGTAATTGTGCTGTGAATGAATGTGGTAAATCCATTGCTGAGGTAGCTTTCCTGTTGGGACTAGTTGTGGCACCCAGTGGAAACTCTGGGTTTCTGCCAAAACTGCTTCATTTAACCTAGCCTAGCATGTAAAGTTAAATGGTTTTAAATGCAGCTTGTAGAATATTAGATGCACTTGTACCAAGTACCCTAGGTCTAATGGGGATCCAGTTATGTATGAAGTAGAGGAGAGTGAGCGGCAAGATAAACTGTTAGTGCTCAGGGCAAGCTATTCCTTTTTCAGTATACTCTGCCTATATCTTTTCAGAGGATTGAGTTGAGTTCATTGAGTGCCGATGTTATCTTTATCTCCTAGTAGGGATGGTAGACGGTGGCTGAACTCTAAACTTGTGTGGGATAGTATTTCATTTGGTTTCTTTGTACGTTGATGTAATCTGTTTGTTCCAGTTCATTTTGATATAAAAATGTTATTGGGAACTCTCAAAGGTCTCTCTCCCCATGACACTTTAAAAGGTCTGTTTGTAGCTACTCTTGCTGACCGCCTTAAGAGCTTGACTGATGTTTAAAGTTCAAAGAAAGTTCAGTTGCAGAGGCCATTGCACCACAGATACGTTCCAGGACTGTCCTCTTCAAAGTGCATTTTAAATGATGGGCAAAATGTACTATTTTGCAAGTGTTTGTAGTATAATCTAAAACAATTAGTATCTGCCAGAAGCAATTGGTGAAATTTCAGAATTATCTTGTTCCCCAAGTATTATCTTTAGTCCTCTATAATGTTTGTTCCTTCGTGACTATCACTTGATGCAGGCTGCAATCCAAACTGCAGTGTAGGCCTTGTGTCCATGGCAACCTCCACATAACTAGCAATGTAATAGCACACAAAGGTAAACTGTTAAGTCTAAAAATAGCTTGTTGAAAATTCAGTTAAGTCAGTGGATAAATCTTGAGGTTTAAAATGGGCCTCCTTTTTAAACCACTGTCTGCTGCTGACACTGGCTTAATATTTCATTCCCCTCCAGCTTTCTGTTGCTGATGTGCACAGCATCTTAATCATGTGGAAAATGTGTTGAATAAACAAGGCGCCATGACCGGCATTTATTTGCACAGTAACTAATGCTGGTATGTGGAGAATCTGGCACGTTCCCAGTAATATTGGGAAGAGAGTACTGGTGGCACTGGGTGATACAGCTTTGACCTCACCCGAGAGGATGTCAGCAGTTCTCAACGCTGTTCTGCAATATTGCTTTGCCTGAATTATGGTGCATTCAGAAGTCAAGTCTCCAAGGAGCAATCTGTTAATGAGAGGTGACTTGGGGCTGTCGCCTTTGTTCTTACAGTGGGAGCCCATGAATACAGGTGCATTTTATTGTTTCAACAAACTACACCACTTGTAAAAGCTATAATTTCTTGCTGTGACCTGATGCTAGAATGCTTAATACTCACTATGTGGGTACACAGTGGTAGGCTGTTCGCAGATGCTCCTTTCATTATGTTAAATACATACACATAAGAGATTAATTTTAGGAGGTGAGTTCTGTGCTGGCAAAGAAGACAAGGCGGGTGGGAGAATATGATCAGAGCAGGGTACGGTGTAAAAGCATGCCTTATTTAATGCCCAAGAACAGGTAGCTTATTTGCCTGCAGTGACAGACTTATACTGTCTTTATTCCTCCTCATTCAGGTACTGTGCCCAAGAAGGTGACGGCGACCATGGACTTTCATTGGATTGATCCATGAATATGCTTGGCAAGTGGTTTGCTGGGCATGGGAAGGATTTGCAGGCTGATAACCAACCTGTTTGTCCATGTTATGAAGGCACCCTCCATGGCCATCAAATCCCAGAGTTGGACTTGAACCTGGAGCTTCTGGCCCAGAGGTAGGGATGCTACCACTGCCCAACAAGTCCCCCCTGCTGTCTTTGTTATGACTCAAAAATACAATTTTGTAGCCCTGAAGGGAAAGATATCACTCGATGTAAAGCTAGGCTGAATAGTCCAGGTTCAGTCCCTGGTTTTGACTGAAGTAGGATCTCAACTGGACAGGGGTCAGGTTACTATAGTTGGTCTCTGTGCTCACAAGGCCAAGGAGAAAACATGTCAGCCTTGACTCCTCTTGGTCGCAGTTCAGTGACCGATATTGGCAAGGCCATTAGTGCGGACTTCAGTTAAGGACAGGCTCAGCTGCCATACCCCCATGCTTGAAATGTCTGCTGACACTGCTTACCATCTAGAATCCCAACTGAGATACCTGAGTGGTCAGTCATTGGAGCTGTGCCCTCGTGTAAAATTTATCTTTCTGAGGTGAGGAGTTGGTGAGAAAGAGATGTTAGTACAGATTTTGCAGTGGTTGGTGAAAGAATAGCACTTGTTGTTCACCATTATGATAGCTGTCCACTATGTGGGCTTTTGAGTAGCAACTTACTGTCATCAGGTGTCTGATCCAGCACACCACCCTCTGCAGAGGATCTGTGGCTTGTGTGAGTAGTCAGATTGGAGAACTCTCATTGAGACTTGCAGAGTTCAAATCAAGAAGTATAAATTAGATTTAAACTGTGTACAGAAATCAAAATAAAAAAAGAGGGAAAGAAAAATGGGGGTCTATGGGAGTGAGGAGACTAAGCTAAATTCAAAATTACATATACTTTTTAAAAATCCAGTAATTAAAATTCTGAAGGAATGAGAGACCACGCTTATAGAATTAAATTTTTAGAGGTAGAGAGGTGAGTTGATCGTAATTATGACTTATCACACCATTAAAAATTCACTTATGGCTGGCTCAATCAGGTAGAACATAGTCTGTTGTGTTTAATAGGTAACCTGTGAGTAAGTACAACAACTTCATGCTGTTGCATGAATGTAAGTGTTGAGTCTTTCAGCACGATACTGTTATAGTAAAACCTATAGGGGAGCAGTGGCTTAACTTCAGAAGTTGCTGTCTGAGCTATTCCATAATTACAGTGAGTTCTGTTAGCCCCGCCCTTGTTCTCGATGCAAAGTCTGAGCTATTAATTTGTATGTTTTGTAGTCATACCCTTGCTTCCTTATTCCTACATTTCCATTTTTTTTTTTGCAGTAGTTAATGCTCATGCTTTTTGCCATTGTAAAAGCTACCTGGCTATTCCCTACATTAGCTAGAACCATTGCCATTCAGAAGGAAATTGATTAACTTCTTGAAAGCAGCTTAGACCAGGTTGTTTAACTTTCACATTTGAATTGCTTTCAGGCCAGGCATTCCAATCTTTGCCCCTCAACATTACTGCAGGAGGAACTGAACAAGGTGTTCCAGATTTGTGGTGCGTACCTGAGCAATTTCAATATGGAGGGAGTAGGGTTGAAGAGCGCATTAGAATAGTTGAATCTGGATGTGGCAAAAGAGTGGATAAGGGACTTTTTGCTTATCATGAAGGCTGAAAGTGTTGATAAATAATTATGGTAAATGTGATGTAGAACACTTATAAAACAGCAAGATTTTAGCTCCTACCAGTGAAGTTTTTTGTGGGTGCACCTCTGTTAACTTTTAGACTATGATATTGGATACTGCTTGATAATGTGCTCAAGATTTAGATATTTGAAGGTTGTAGGGAGAATTTTACTATTGCATATTATCTCTGGATTTGCAGCAAGAGATGATTGACCTGTAAAAGTGCTGCCCATTGTAATACAAGGATCCAAACCAAAAGGGCTCAGGTTTATTCCCTGAGGGAGGTGATCTCAGCAGGACAACAGCCAAAGAAATGGGCTTCAGTGCTTGTGTCCAGAGAGCAAATACAGCCAGCGTTTCTGCTCCTGATTGCTATCTAGGGGATCCTGGAAAATATATCCTTGAGAATGTGATGATTGAGTTCGGCTTTGAATTCCTCACCAGTTTAGTAGCCTTCCGACATGAACCATCTATTAAAACAGCAACTTTCGTTTAGGGTGTGTTTGCATTTTTAAAATCCTTTTGTACTTCGAAATAAGCATGTGCAAAGCTACTGAGCTGGGAAAAGGGAGATTAAGAGTTTGGTCAAAAATTGAGTCTTACGGCAGTTTTTCAAAGGTGGGCAAGGGGGAATTTGAGGGAGGGACCCACATGGCTAAAAGCCCTGTTACCAATGATGAGGTAAAGGGAACAGGAGCTGGAGGGACTGAATAGTAAGGAACAGATAATAGGTTTGGAACAGGCTAGTGATGATATTGAGCAAGGCATTTGAGGAACATAAAAACTGAGGTGAAGATTTTTGTTATTACATTGGGGATAAAGAGTTACATGGGTCAGCAAGGTCAGGGTAGGATGCAGCTAGCGAGTTTTGGACAAGTTGGAGTTTTAGGGTGGATGGAAAACCAATAGGGAGAACATTGAAGTAGCTGAATCCAAAGGTGACAGGGACATGAATCAAGGTTTCAGTAGCAGAAAGTTGAGGCATGGATAGCTGTGGGCAGTGTTGTGGAGTTGGTGGCAGAGACTGGCCATGCTCTTCTCATTGTTATCTGGAGGAATTACAGGCTTACAAATGAAGATTTACAGTAGTTGCAGAAGGCTACTGGTGCCCATGGATTGCTACCCCAGAATGAGTCAGCAATGATGTCATATAGATTTTTTTCAGATCTCTTTACTGATGCTTTTAAATGTTGGATTTGATGTCAGCAGCGTTGACTGATTCAGCCTTGGTATCCGAATTATCAAGTGCTTCTCTAGCATCTTGAGCTATTGCATGTAGCATAGTTCTGTACCGGACACGGCAATTGATGTAAATGATTAGTCTGCCACATCTGAGCTGAGACCTCCTTTCAAATATCTAAGTTTCTAATTGAATTACTGTTTGCGGTAGATCTGAAAGGTCACCAGGTTTCTGAGTTTGACTTGTCTGTTATTCTGTATTCAATTACGAAGAGCTTTACAAAAAGTCTGATACCAGATCTGTACACTGTGATGTGGCTGAGATCAGCATGCAGAATCTGCAACAAACTGCGTTTTTCTTTTGGGAGGGGCTCCCTTCCCTCCGTTTTGTGGTAACCTCCCATTTCAGTGCTTGCATACTGTGCACCATTTTCTAAGCAGTGCTTGTTGTAACCTCCATGCGTGTGCCATGAATGAATAATTCCCTAGCCAATGGCCATTAAATAACCTTTGAATCCTGGCATACACGATTCCCTAGCCATGGTTAATATTCCTATTCTGTGAAGAGGCTCTGACTGTTGTTCACCACACTGGGAACCCAGCTCATGTCAGGAACTCAATGTGGAAGAATAATTTAGGCACCAACAACATTTTACCATTGGGCCAATTTAAATGACAGTGTACAGTTGGAGAGTCCATATGATTTAACAATTGACATAGCTGTGCACTTATCGTGAAGAGGCGTAAATTCCCTGACCTGATTTTTTATTTTTATTCGTTCATGGGATGTGGGTGTCGCTGGCTAGGCCAGCATTTATTACCCATCCCTAATTGCCCTTGCTCAGAGGGCATCTAAGAGTCAACCACATAGCTGTGGTTCTGGAGTCACGTGGTAAGGACAGCAGATTTCCTTCCCTAAGGACATTAGTGAACCCAGATGGGTTTTTACAACAATCAGCAATGGTTTCATAGTCATCATTAGACTTTCATAATTCCAGATTTTTGTTAAATTCAAATTTCACGATCTGCCATGATGTGATGCAAACCTGGGTCCCCAGAGCATTACCCTGGGCCTCTGGAATACTAATCCAGTGATAATTCCACTTTGCCACCATATGGTTTAATACATTATCATTTATTTTGTTTCAGTATATTGAGAGAGATTTGCTATGCAGGCTCTGGTAAAGTCCTGCAGCAGCAAACCTTGACAGTTTTGTTGGTGCATTTGCAGTTATTGCAGCAACGCAAAGTCCAAGGATGCAATCAAAATAGAGGCAGTACATTAGGTTGATTAAAATATCAAAGAGTAAGAGCTGCAGAGTATGTGCAGGTTCACCTTCTGTCTAAGGAGAATAGCGGAGTGCTACTCACGCTGTAAGATAATGTGGAAAGCAGAATGCTAATTTGGAGTTTTTTATTCATTCAAGGGATGTGGGCTTTGCTGGCTAGCCCAGCATTTATTGTCCATTTCTAATTTCCCTTGAGAAGATGGTGGTGAGCTGCCTTCTTGAACTCCTCCAGCCCATGTGGTGTAGGTACACCCGCAGTGCTGTTAAGGAGGGAGTTCAAGGAATCTGACCAAGTGACAGTGAAGGAAAGGCGACATATTCCCACGTCAGGATGATGAGTGACTTGGAGGGGAACTTCCAGGTGTTTGTGTCCCCATGTATCTGCTGCCCTTGCCCGCCTAGATGGTGTGGTCGTGAGTTTGGAAGATGCTGTCTAAGAAGCCTTGATGAGTTTCTGCAGTGCATCTTGTAGATGGTGCACACTGCTGCTACAGTGTGTCGGTAGTAGAGGGAGTGAATGTTTATGGATGGTATGCCAATCAAGTGGACTGCTTAATCCTGGACGGTGTCAAGTTTCTTGAGTGTTGTTGGAGCTGCACTCATCCAGGCAAGTAGAGAGTATCCCTTCACACTCCTAATTTGTGATTTGTAGATGTGGACAGGCTTTGGAGAGTCAGGAGGTGTGTTATTCTCCGCACTATTCCTAACCTCTGACCTGCTCTTGTAGCCACAGTATTTATATGGCTAGTCCAGTTCAGTTTCTGGCCAATGGTAACCCGCCAGGACGTTGATAGTGGGAGATTCAGCAATGATAATGCCATTGAATGTCAGGTGGTGATGATTAGATTCTCCCTTGTTGGAGATGGTCATTGTCTGGCACTTGTGTGGCGTGAATGTTACTTGCCATTTGTCAGCCCAAGCGTGAATATTGTCCAGGTCATGCTGCATTCGGGCATGGAATCCTTCAGTATCTGAGGAGTCGCGAATGATGCTGAACATTGTTCAATCATCAGCGAACATCCCCACTTTTGACCTTATGATGAAAGGAAGGTCATTGATGAAGCAGCTGAAGATGGTTGGGCCTAGGACACTACCCTGAGGAACTCCTCCAGTGATGTCCCAAGATGATTGACCTCCAACAACCACAGCCATCTTCCTTTGTGCTAGGTATAACTCCAAACAACGGAGAGTTTTCCCCCTGATTCCCATTGACTCCAGTTTTTCTAGGGCACCTTGATGTCACACTCGGTCAAAGGCGGCCTGGATGTCAAGGGCAGTCACTGTCACCTCAGGTCGAGTTGAGCTCTTTTATCCGTGTTTGAACCAAGGCTGTGATGAGGTCAGGAGCTGAGTGGCATTGACAGAACCCAAACTTAGCATCAGTGAGCAGGTTATTGCTACGCAAGTGCCGCATGATAGCACTGTTGATAACCCCTTCCGTCACTTTACTGATGATCGAGAGTAGACTGACGGAGGTGGTAATTGGCCTGGTTGGATTTGTCTTGCTTTTAGTGTACAAGACATACCTGGGCAATTTTCCACATTGCAGGGTAGATGCCAGTGTTGTAGCTGTACTGGGACAGCTTGGCTAGGGGTGCGGCATGTTCTGGAGCACAAGTCTTCAGTGCTAGTGCTGCAATATTGTCAGGGCCCATAGCCTTGCAGTATCCAGTGCCTCCAGCTGTTTTTGATATCATGTGGAATGAATGGAATTGGCTGAAGACTGACATCTGTGATGCTGGTGAACTCCTGAAGGAGGCTGAGATGGATCATCCACCTGGCATTTCTGGCTGAAGGTTGCAGCTTCAGCCTTATCCTTTGTACTGATGTGCTGGGCTCCCCCATCATTGAGGATGGGGATATTTGTGGAGCCTCGTCCTCCAGTGAGTTGTTTAATTGTCCACAACCATTCACTACTGGATGTGGCAGAACTGCAGAGCTTACATTTGATCCGTTGGTTGGAGAATAACTTAGCTCTATCACTTGCGTGCCAAACAGCATAAGCAGCAAGTAGTCCTGTGTGGTAGCTTCACCAGGTTGACCGCTCATTGTTAGGTATACCTGGTGCTACTCCTGGCATGCGCTCCTGCACTCTACATTGAACGAGCGTTGATCCCCTGGCTTGGTGGTGATGGTAGAGTGGGGGATATGTCAGGACAAGAAACTACAGATTGTGACCAATTACAATTCTGTTCTTGCTGATGGCCCACAGCGCTTCATGGTTACCCAGTCTTGAGTTGCTGTTCGAAATCTATCCCATTTAGCACGGTAGTAGTGCCATACAATACGATGGAGGGCATCCTTAATGTGAAGATGGACTTCGTCTCCACAAGAACTGTGTGGTGGTCACTCCAACCGATACTGTTATGGACAAATGCATCTGTGGCAGGCAGGTTGGTGAGGATGAGGTCAAGTTGGTTCCCTCACCACTGCCGCAGACCCAGTCTAGCAGCTATGTCTTTTAGGACTCGACCAGCTCGGCCAGTAATAGTGCTTCCAAGCCACTCTTGGTGATGGACATTGAAGTCCCCCACCCAGAGCACATTCTGTGCCCTTGCTACCCTCAGTGCTTCTTCCAAGTGGCATTCAACATGGAGGAGTACTGATTCATCAGCTGAGTGGGGGGGCGGTATGTGGTGATCAGCAGGAGGTTTCCTTCCCCATGTTCGACCTGATGCCATGAGACTTCATGGGTCTGGAGTCTATGTTGACAACTCCTAGGGCAACTCCCTCCCGACTGTACTACCACCTTTGCTGGGTCTGTCCTGTTGGTGGACAGGACATACCCAGTGATGGTAGTGGTGGTATCTGGGACATTGACAGTTAAGGTATGATTCTGAGAGTATGACTATGTCAGGCTGTTGCTTGACTGGTCTGTGAGACAGTTCTCCAGATGTTAGTAAGGAGGACTTTGCAGGGTCGACAGGGCTGAGTTGTCATTTCCGGTGCCTAGGTCGATGCTGGGTGGTCCATCCGATTTCATTCCTTTGAGTCTTTTTAGCGTTTGATTCAACTGAGTGGCTTGCTAGGCCATTTCAGAGGACATTTAAGAGTCAACCCCATTGCGTTGGATCTGGAGTCACATGTAGGCCAGACCAGGTGAGGATGGCAGGTTACCTTCCCTAAAGGACATTAATGAACGAGATGGTTTTTAGGGCAATTGACAATGGTTTCATGGTCATCATTAGATGTTTAATTCCAGATTTTTATTTGAATTAAAATTTCACCATCTACCGTGGTGGGATTCAATTCAAACCCGCGACCCCAGAACATTACTCTGGATTGTTAGTCCAGCAGCAATACCACTATCCCACTGCCTCCCCCAAATGCAATGCAAGCAAGGAGCCTGCTGGTGACAGGTTAACTACGTAGTTACCCGTGTCTAACTATACAGTGATATTGTCTGAAATTGTTCCACTTCTACTGTGGCTGAAAAGAGCCGAGAAATCAGTGGTCATTGACAATTCTTTCATGTAATGTTCGTCCATTTTCCTCTACACATACCCCTTTGCATCTAGTAACCATATGGCATCTACCTTCAGTGTGGGGAGACTCGCCTTTGCGTACCCCCTGACAATATTAAATTAATAAAATTAGCAATCTGCACTCTTCTCCGTCCCATTGTGTTGAACGCAGGACTTGCATTCTCCTGATGTAACTTGTTCATTTCAAGAATCTCTAAACTGTAACTTCTTTCCTTCAATTTTTCTTTCTTACAAGCATTTAAAGCTCAAACTTGATGTAGCCTAATGATTATTTGTCGGTTAACTGTGTTCCCTTTCCTGTTTTGTTCAACCTTGATGACCTGCACTGAGCCTTCAGATGGATTTAAATTTTCATACAACTTGGTGTGGAGATTTCTAAATATGTATTTCTGGACGTCAGACATCTTGCTGACTAAATAAAACCTGAAACTGGATACATTTTTACTCACCCCTAGTTTGAGATTTAATTTTGGCCTTATTTTCCAAAATAAGGTAACTTAATGCTTTTATCAACTGCTAATGGCACACACAGCAATTCTAGATTCCTTTTCCCCCAATAAGGGGGATAATTGCTGGGATTCATTTACAATATGTGCTATTCTCCTGTCAATTCTTGAGTAAATAATATAAATTAGAAATCCTTTCCTTGCTGCAATGCGATCCTTCTGTGTCAGATGATTGAATGGTGGATGAAGCTAAAACAATCCTGCAGCAATAAGCTGGTGCATTGCAGAGAGAGTGCATTTAAAGTCACGAGATCTTGGCTGCCTCGATGGCTCATCTTTTCAGCACTTGAGCGATGATCCCAGATTTGATCTCTAGTCTATCCTGAATGAGCTGACCCTAGCTGGAGTCTAAATGAAATTTGAATAGGGGAGGGTAGGATGTCATAGTTGACTTTGGTGTCCCTGGGTTAAGGATGGGAAAGTTGGCCACTGCTACTGAAAGTGCAAATGTATAGACATATGGCGAGGACAGGATTGTAATGTTCCTGTGATTCAGTAGCTTGCTGACATGTTCATTTAACTATAATAGCGCCAGAAGTCAATGTCTTCATGACCAGAAAGGGACAAACTATTTTCACTATGAATATTGTGCAGATTTAAAGTTTGTAAAATAAGACTCAGGACCCTGTAACTTGGAAATGCTGGTATACAAGAGCAGCATAATATAGCTAGACCAGGGGTCAGAGAGAGCCCATTGCTCCTGTATTTAGTTAACTCAATATGCCTTAAACCCTCTTGATCACCCGTACTATGAAAGTAGTAAAATTCTCATTATCAGAATGGCTTAGAATACAAACTATTGAATGGATTTATTAAGAGACGGATCATTATAATAGTCAATAGTGTGAATTATAGTTGATAGAACTTTAATACACTTCTGTGAAAATAATGAGCATTAGTGTTTTGCTAATTTAATAATACAAGGTTTGCATTAGCATCCAAGATATAATCTATATTATGTAGTGTAGACACAGCCTCTATCTCAGTGGTGTCTGGAACAACTGCCTTAAGACTGGCAGAGGTATATTTTCCTGCAGCTGTGAAGTTTGATCCAAACCGGTAGAAATCAAATGTACAATTTTGCAGTCAAGTAGAGCTGCTAATCATGCATAGAATTGAAGATACAGTTAATACTTGCAGTGTCAAAAGCCACCCTGTGAAATACTAGCAGATTCCACCTGCAGCGGTTTGCATTTATATCATGTCTTTAATATAGAAGAATGTCCCAAGGTGCAAAAGCATAATTGGTTAAAAGTTGATGCTAATCCAAAGGCGTAATTTGATGGGGTGGGTAAAAGCTTGGTCTCAGATTTTATGGAGGATCCTGAAGGAATGAAGGTTGTGTAGGCACAGAGGTTTAGTGAGGGAATTTGGGGTTAGAGCCTGGACAGCTAATGAAAGGGAGTTGGGGGCACACGAGCCAGGGCTGAAGGAATTGGGTTACAGGGCTAGAAGAGGATATAGAAATGGTGAGGGGTGATCCATTTGAGGATTTCTGTACAAGGACAATTTGCTGGAGTAACCGTCCCTAGCTCGTGAGTGCTTGAACAGGACAACTACTAAGGCAGTTCTTAGTATCAGGATGTTGATGTGGTGCTACTTCCAACCCTGCTTGGTTGTATGGACAGTTTGATGTGAAGTCCAATGATGTATAATAGTTGAAGAATTTGTCCTTTTTTAACTTGGTAAATCAATTTCAACACTTAAATGTGAGGTGTTACATTTTGATAAGAACAATAGAGATCATATGCATCTTGAAAAATAAGAAACTAAATGGGGTGGAGGAGCAAAGGAGTCTCTGAATACAAATGTAAGTTAGTAAAAGTAGTGATGCAGGCTAAAGCTAATAAAGCAATCTGACTTATTTTTGGAGGGACAGAATTGAAAAATGGAGAAGCTGTGCTAAACTTGCACTAAACCTTTGTCAAACCATACTTGATGTGCTGTGCACAAGTTTGGTCACCATGCTATAAAAGTAATATAGAGGCACTGGAGAGAGTGCAAAATGGATCTGCAAGGATGATACCAGAAATGCAAGGTTATATCTATCGGGAAAAGCTGAACAGGCTGGTTCTCTTTTTCTCTCTTGAAAAGAGCCGAGTTTGACTTAATAGAGGTCTTCAAAATTATAAAAGGTTTTGATCGAATAGGCACAGTATTTCCACTTTGAGCAAGAACAAAATCAAAGGCCTTCAGTATAAAGATAGCCACCAAGAAATTAGGGAATTCAGAAGAGAGAGAGAGAGGTTGGTTGAGGTGAATAATATAGATGCATTTAAGGGGAAATCTATCTAAGAATGTGAGAAAGAAGGGAATAGAGGGCTATGCTGCAATGAAAAGCAGGAGCAGTTTTGGTAGAACCAAAACTGTTAGTAGGGACTGATGGGGCTGAATGGCATGTTTCTGACTTGTGTGTTCTATATAGTTCTATTTGACTTAGAATATTAACTATAAACATTTCCACTTTCACCAACCTAATTCTAATGCAGCCTGTTCCTGCCCCATGGAACTCATTTCTTGCTATCTTGACTCCATTCTCTCTCCCCTTGTCCAGTCTCTGCCCACCTACATCTGCGATTCCTCTGACACCCTACATCATATCAACAATTTCCAGTTCCCTGGCCACAACTTCCTCCTCTTCACCATGGACGTCCAATCCCTCTACACCTCCATCCCCCACCGGGATGGTCTGAGGGCTCTCTGCTTCTTCCTCGAACAGAGGCCCGAACAATCCCCATCCACTACTACTCTCCTCCGTCTGGCTGAACTTGTTCTCTCACTGAACAATTTCTCCTTCAACTCGTCTCACTTCCTCCAAATAAAAGGTGTGGCTATGGGTACCCACATGGGCCCCAGCTATGCCTGTCTCTTTATGGGGTATGTGGAACATTCCTTGTTCCAGTCCTACTCCGGCCCCCTCCCACAACTCTTTCTCCGGTACATTGATGACTGCTTCGGTGTTGCTTCATGCCCTCGTCTGGACCTGGAAAAATTTATTAATTTTGCTTCCAATTTCCACCCCTCCATCATTTTCACATGGAACACTTCCCTTCCCTTCCTTGACCTCTGTCTCAATTTCTGGTGATAGACCACCAATATTCATTACAAGCCTACCAACTCCCACAGCTACCTTGACTACATCTACTCACACCCCGCTTCCTGTAAGGACTCCATCCCATTCTCTCACTTTCTTCGCCTCCGTCGCATCTGTTCTGATGATGCCACTTTCAAAAACAGTTCCTCTGACATGTCTTCCTCCTTCCTTAACTGAGGTTTTCCACCCATGGTGGTTGACAGGGTCCTCAACCGTGTCCGGCTCATTTCCCGCACATCCGCCCTCACGCCTTCCTCTCCCTCCTAGAACCATGATAGGGTCCCCCTTGTCCTCACTTATCACCCCACCAGCCTCCACATTCAAAGGATCATCCTGCGCCATTTCCGCCAACTCCAGCATGATGCCACCACCAAACACATCTTCCCTTCACCCCACTCTGGCGGCATTCCGCAGGGATCGTTCCCTCTGGGACACCCTGATCCACTCCCCCTACACCTCAACCCCCTCCCACAGCACCTTCCCGTGCAACACCTGCCCCTTTACTTCCCCCCTTCTCAACGTCCAAGGGCCCAAACACTCCTTTCAAGTGAAGCAGCATTTCACTTGCACTTCCCTCAATTTAGTCTACTGCGTTCGCTGCTCCCAATGCGGTTTCCTCTACATTGGAGAGACCAAACGCAGACTGGGCGACCGCTTTGCGGAACACCTTCGGTCTGTCTGCAAGAATGACCCAGACCTCCCTGTCGCTTGCCATTTCAACACACCACCCTGCTCTCATGCCCACATGTCTGTCCTTGGCCTGCTGCAATGTTCTAGTGAAGCTCAACGCAAACTGGAGGAACAGCACCTCATCTTCCGCTTAGGCACTTTACAGTCTTCCAGACTGAATATTGAGTTCAACAACTTTAGATCATGAACTCTCTCCTCCATCCCCACCCCCTTTCCGTTCCCCCTCTTTTCCAATAATTTATATATATTTTTCTTTTCCCACCTATTTCCATTATTTTTAAATGTATTTCCATCCATTGTTTTATCTCTACCTTTTAGCCTATTTCGATCCCTTCCCCCCCACCCCACTCCCACTAGGGCTATCTGTACCTTGCTCGTCCTGCTTTCTTCCCTTAATGTCACCATTAGCACATTTCTTAGCTAATATCACCACCGTCAACACCTCTTTGACCTTTTGTCTATGACATCTTTTGGCAACCTCCACCTATCACTGGCCCTCTATCCAGCTCTACCTGTCCCCCCCCCCCACACCTATACCAGCTTATATTTCACCTCTTGTCTAATTTTCCTTCGTTCTGTTGAAGAGTCATAGGGACTCGAAACGTTAACTGTATTCCTCTCCACAGATGGTGTCAGACCTGCTGAGTTTTTCCAGGTATTTTTGTTTTTGTTTTGGATTTCCAGCATCCGCAGCTTTTTGCTTTTATATTATAATTCTAATGCAGAACATTTTCTTAATTTGCATTTATAAAGCACCTTTAATGTAGTAAAACATTCCAAGGTGCTTTTCAAGCATTACAAAAGAAAATTTGACACCAAGTCTCATGAGATATTAAGGCAATGGCCAGAAGCTTGATCAGAGTACAGTGTCAAAAGTGCTGCACTGAATTGTCATCTGAAAGGAGGAATGAGAGTGAGGAGGGGATGCACAAGGAGAGAATTCCAGAGTTTAGGACCTTGACAGCTGAAGGCATAGCCGCCAGTGGAGGAGTGAATAGAATCTGAAATGCTCTAAAAAGTCAGAACTGGAGTAGCGAGGAGGAGGCGGTTGTGCTGCTGCTGTAACGCTGGAGGAAGTCAGAGTTCCGGAGGCATGGGCCCATGGAGAGATTTGAAAGTGAGGATGAGAATTTTAAAATCAAGGTATTGCTTGACTGAGAGCCAAAGTAGATCAGTGAGCATAGGGGAAACAGGTGACCAGGACTTGGTCTGAGTTATGACATGGGCAGCAGAGTCTTGAATAATCCCAAGTTTGTGGACGGTAGAATTATGGAGGCTGGCCAGGAGTGTGTTGCAGTAGGAATGGTATTAGAAAGAAAACCATCATACATTTGGTATTTTTCATTTGGACATTCCTAAGCACTTCATAGCCACTGAATTACCTTGAAGTATAGTCATGCTGTTACGCAGGGAAACATCAGTGATTTTTGAATACCAGGGTCCCACAAACAGCAGTGGTAATGTTGGTTGAGGGATGTGTGTCGGCTGTGACCTTGGCAGAACTCTCCAGCTTCTAGTGCTGTAAGATTTTTACGCTCACCTTACCAAGCAGATATATACCATTGAAAAGACAATACCTACAACTATGCAGCAGTCCTTTAATGTTGTACTGAAGTGTCATCCTTGGCTATGTACTAAGTCCTGGATACAGGCTTGAATCCACAACCCTCTGATTTGGAGTTGAGTACCACGAGTCAAATTGACACTCGAGGTTCAGTCCCATCAGATGAACAAATACTTAATGTAAGTTTAATTGTGTAAATCTGTTGCATGCCTGTTATTTCCCAGCTGTTTTCATGAGTGGAGCGTAAATTTCATGCTCCGGTTTCTTAACATCTGTATAGTTAATTTCCTTTTTTCGTTCTTTTAATTGTATTTTACTCTCCTGTATTCTTGTTTCTTGAGCTTTCTGCACTTTTTTATACATACTTGATCGAGAAGGGAGCACATAGGGTGCTTAATGCTGAAACATAATTATTTCCCAAGAAAATTGGGGATGAAGAAGACCAGTTGGTTCCGCTTCGATCTATCAAGAAAGAACCTTAAGCTCCCTCCATTGTGTCATTCCGTTGTCTAAATTATTTCATGTGTTTTTGCCTGCACTACTCTATACAGAAATGAATTTCATATATTGATTACTTTGTAACAGAGTTTCTTCTGCTGTGCAGCATGGCCACCGCTCCAATGATTTATTGAAGGCTGAAAAGCCAAAGATTCTCCAGTCTTGTCGTATAACTCAGATCTTTGACACTAGGGATCAACATCTCAGCACTATTTCCAGTATGTCAATGACTCACTTGTATCTTGGTAACCAGGCGGGGCACCGTACTAGAAGTATAGCCTGACCAGAGCATTAAACAGTTTGATCATTACTTGTGACTGTACTCTGGCGATTATAGTTCAATGTTCTGTTGGCTTTGTTAACTGCTGTTCTGAGTTTTAAATACATTGAACATTGATGTAAGATTCTTAGATCTCTCAATTTCAACATAATTCATGTTGATCGTTTTTCTTATGCAGAAGACTTCACATTTGTCCTCATGAAGTCTCATGCCATTTTTCTACTGCTTACAAATTTTACCCAGCTTATTCTGTAATTTGAGTTGCCCACTCTGATTCTATTGCTCTGCTAGCTTGGTTTGATTAATTGACATTGAGGTTCTGAAACCAAATCATTGACACAGTTTAGAAACGGTAATGCTTTCAATACGGCATAACTCCTTGAACAAATACCTGCTTTTTTTTAATCTTTTAGCCAGTTTCTTATCCATTTCTACGGTTTACCTGCATCATCGAAGCTTTGACTCAACTAATAGATTTTTGTCAAACGTCTGAGGATACCGTATTGGAGTATTCCAGAGCCCACTTCCATTATCACTTCCTCAAATCAGTTGAGTGATTAATCAGTCAGGATTTTCCTTTTTTGAATTAATGCTGTTTTCTACGCTAATATCGTACAGATAATCCTCAAGTTTGCTCATGATGATCAATTCCATTATTTTTCACAAATTAAGAAAGATTAATTTGTTAGCCACTGTTCCTAACAAGAATTGATCATTAGGCCTTTAGAGTTTCACTTTTAAGGAGATGCAACTGAATAAATACATTATAGTTCTCTTCTGTGAAGGTGGTCAAATAAGATCATAGCATCCTACAAACAGCACGTATTGAATGTGGTTATTTGGCCCATTATGCCTGTGCCGGCTCTGAAAGAGCAACAGTGCTTAGCCCCGCGCCCCTGCTTTTTGTCCATAATCCTGTAAGTTCCTCATCCTCGAGCACATGTCCAAATACCATCTGAAATTATTTACATAATCATCTTCCACCATTTTTTCAGATAGGACACTTGAGATCCTGGCAGAATTCTCCTCACCTCCGCTTTAAATCTTTTGCCTGTGATTTTAAATGTGACCTCTGACTATTGACCCACTCACCCAAGGGAAATATGAATAGTTTTTCTATTAAAATATGTGCAATCAGCCGACATCCATTTCCTCTTTCCTTTTAAACCCGGACTCTTGATGCAAATGTGAATATTCTTTTTTCTCTAACCCACTGTGTGCCCTAATGGCTTATAGTTTCAGGAGGTGGTGCAGGGGCTATCAGATGTTGCAATCAAACATACCAACTAGGACTGTCTTAAGTTATCTTTGGATGATTGTTCATTTTAAGCTGATCTTTCAATGCTATGTTCTTTGTTCTTGATACCAATGTATTTTATTCACTGAAGGCAGTCAACTAAGCTAGAGATTGAATAAACTGGATGAATGATCACTAAAGTACTTGATGTTTGGATATGATTTCAAAGCTGTAGTAGCTTTGTCATCTGAGCCTATTTTGTGAGAGTTGTAATTCCTAAATATAAAAGACTTAATTTGTAGTCTGGGTAGTTACTTTATTGGAGTTTTGCTTAACTCTTATTTCTGTAATTGCCATTGTGACCCTCTGTTTCTGTTTAGAATGTTAAATGGCAGGAAATGAAGATATTTTGCATCCATTACAATAGAATTATGAAGTCAGCTGACAGGAAATGAGGTTTTGGTGAGAATGCCATTACTGTACAGAGGTATAATGGAAAATTATAGATTACAAACAATCCCATATAAAGTTGTGTAACAGGCTTAGTCTTGATGGCTGTCTGTGGCTGCTAATGTTACCTTGAAAATGGAATGTAGCGGAGTTGTTAGATGTTTCTCCAGAGGGAGAGTAATTGCTCTTTCTCAAAGGAACAGGAGCAGGCTATTCAACCCCTTGAGCCTGTCCCACAATTCAGTTAAATCATGCTTAATCTGTATCTTAACTTCATCTAACCATCTTGTTTCCATAATGTTTAATACCCTTGCATAACAAAGTTTTATCAATCTCAGCTTTGAAATTTTTAATTGACCTAGGTCGAACAACTTTTTGGAGGAGAATGTTCAAGATTTCCACACCCTTTGTCTAAAGAAGTGCCTCCTCACCTCATAATCCCTGAACATCCTGGCTCTAATATTAAGGTTATGCCCCCATGCTCTCAACAACGCCACCTCCCTGCCAGTTTACTCATTTACAGTTATAGGAGTTAGGTAATAGGTTGCCTGCCTGACATGAGAAGGGGATAAATATGCCAATCTCCCAATTAAAGCTATGCCAATCCCTCAATTAAATGATACCTGCCTTTTTGTAAAATTGATAAGACTGTATGTTTGGCGTCAGTTTAGTCATCTTGGCAAGACAAAATTTGTCTTGATCAAATATGGTTGACCTGAGCATACTTGCTTTATGTTACTGATTGATTGGAGTGCTGTTTGGAATCCCGCCCCTCCCATACATGTGCTGCAGTTCGGCTTTCAGTAAAAACATCTTTTATGCATTCTAACACAGAAATTAGTTCAAATGAATCGCTGTCCTTTGTTGCTCTCCCTCTGTTGATGAAATGGATGAGGTGTAGTAAACTTATCTTGCCAAGATGCACTTTGAGGAAACTCTTTTTATTTTGGCGGAGCCATGTAGATGTAAATGGTCAAATTTATTCCAACAGACTTGGGCTAATTCCAGTATCACTGATTTGCTGGCTTGTGTTTTGGCTCCCTGCTTGAATGATCTGTGAAAAGGATGCATATTGACACACACATTGAAATCTTTTTGAGGATGGGGATAAAAAGAGGTGAGGGCTGGTCATTCAGCCCATCTTTCTTATCCAATCATGCAGATTCAGGTGTGGAACTCACCTAGACCATTTAATTATCTATCCTCACTGGAGACGTTTAAGCTCAATATTGTACAAAGGTGAATTGGCAAAGTCTTTGCTAGTGCTTTCCCCTCTGCTGGGATTAATGCATCTAACAGCAGCAATTCTTTTGTAGCTTACCCAAGTAGTTATTCACTTGTGATCTGAAACAGATTATTGGCAAGTAAAACTACCTTGACTTTTTTTCCTCTCTGCTGTCAACACATTTTCACTTGTTGGGAACAGAGTTCTTTTTAAACCTTTACCCCAGCTGCTGCTGCAGCTGAGATTAACTATCTCAACACAAGCTGTAAATTTAACCTGGACCCATCTGGCCTATATAGCTGAGTACTACACTGTGTGGTACCTTTATCCACTAACCCATTTGGGAAGCCTGTCAAATGTCTTGATTGAGTGCTTTAACCAAATTTGTATCCACTGTTCCAGACTTACTTGCTGATCATAAAGCAGCAGTGCCTCTTTCTGTGGTAACATTTAATTATAGAAATTTGATGGCATCTTCCCAGAGTGGTTGTGTAATTAAGCAATGCCTGTTTAAAACTTGAGAATAAAGTGGCTCGTTGGTATGTTTCAGAATATCCTAATGGATGTAACTAATACCAATTGGACACTCATCCGTTTTAAACAGGGCCCACCCATTGGCTTCAAACATAAGCACAAATTGAGATTGGACTTAGTGGTCAAGATGTTAGACCAAGATGTTAGACTGAGTTTGTTGCTTAGTGTGTCTATTTATGCAGTAGATTGTTCATTAGCCACTTCTTGTCAACCTGTTTTGTTATACATTATATAACTTGTGCAGTTCATTTTTCACTAGCCTGCTCAGTAAAACCACAATGTATGCTGTTGGGGCATAGCCATCAGGATGTGTTGAGGCACACCTATACAGTCTATGAAATGGCTATACAGCCTGTGCATTGACAACCTTGTCTGGGACAAAAATGAGAAATTATGCACCTGTTTTTCATTAGGGGGACAAATTTAATTTGGGCGCTTAACTAATTGAATTACTCAGCCATGATTGATTCTCGGTTACATTGAAGAAAAGATTGAAACCTCAGCCTGCAGATAATTTGAAATCATTATAATCTCATTGGTTGTTTAAATAAAAGAACTGTATTTGTTGGAAATTGCCCTCTTTGTCCTGTTGTCTCTCCTTGTATGTAATTGTAATATTACTGCTTAAGCTTTGCTTTGACGAGGGGACTTTACGCTTGGAGTGCAGACAATGAAGCAGCAATGCTTACCAGGGCAGTAAAAATCCATTGACGACCTTGACATGCCTTTAGTCTATAAATAATCAGCTTGTGGCAATCTGTACACGTGAGTTTGGATTTTGTGCAAGTGATCACCATCTTGTACATTATTTGAAGCTCTAAAGACCTGTTGCTGGGCAGAAGACGACTAGGCTGAAGACTGTCACCAGTGCTTACAATCTGCTGTTTGAATATATAATAGTGCCTTAGAGTGTCAAGTTTCCATCTTTTGTTTCATGCAGACTGCAAATTTAAAAATGCAAATCTAACAGTGCAAGCATGTTCAGCTGCTGCAAGACAAAGCCACCGATTTTATGAAAGTAAAGGAGCGGGCTGAATACTTGTGTGCAAATGGCCTGTTTTAAACAGTAATTGTGTACAGTGGTGGGAATGATCTACATATGGTAGGCAATGTACTAACCATATAGCTTAGGATCTCCCTCTGCTACCACAGACTTCCGTGGCACTTTACACATGAGCTGTTTCATCTGAAACACCATGTTTATTTCAAGTACATTATCGTTCCATCTGTCAATAAAATAGCTATATTTCTTGCAAAAGCTAACCCCAAAATTAAGCGGAATAGAACTGTAAATGCAGAGAAATTGCCATAAGTGCAAACAAAGGATATATTTAATATTTCAAGTGCGGTTCTTCAGAATTAGTGAAATCAGGGATAGCTTTTTATTTCCAAATGTCGATTGACCTATTAAATATTTCCGGTGTTTTGTGTCCAACATTCACAATGGCTGGTATTTTGCAATGATAACAGCTGACTATCAGCACTCACCGTTATTAGGGAGCAAATAGACAGCAGTTCCTGAGCCTGAACATGCGCTGTTAGACCAAAAATCTGGAAGTTGTCCGATTTGCCCTGCTCCTCTAAGCTCTTGTTGCATCAATACCTTGCTGATAGCCTCAGCATTGAAATGCATGTTATGAAGGTGGCATTCTTGCCCACTAAACGCGCCAGAAAAGGTTAGGGCTAGCATACTCAGGTGTAAGTAAATTTTTAATGGCACAAGTCTTCATTATTGCCTAACAACCTCACTGACACAGAGCATTTAATTTTAAGTGTATTGAGTCTCATTCAATCAGAATTTAATTATTGGAGATTTTTAAAAAGTTTTTCTTTCTGTATCTTATCTCAATTCAATCTTTCTTTCGCTCTCTTTTCCAATGAATTGAGCATTCTAATTTATACTCACTGTTTAGACTGCATATCTGTGTGGATTCTTCAGTCTGGTTGAAGAGCTACATTGCTGTCCTGCTTCTGTGTCACAGATCAACCGTAGAGAGCACCCTACTGGAGATGGTCTCTTAAAAACTGTAAATTGCCGCTCTGAATCTCGCGAAATGTCTGTTGGCAGTTATAAATGTAATGAATGGTGCCTGCTGTTTCTCCCCCACTGACTGAAAAATCAGAGCCAGTATTTCTTTTAGTTTCTTGAACCATAAATTCTTGCTGGGCTGGTGAAAGCTTGCACTCTTCAATAATCTCATTGCCTTTATCTTTATCAGGATGTTGAACACGTGAGCTGGAGCTGGATAAAAAGGATATTAAGTAATTGCACAGTATGCCACAGTTTGGATTGTAGCCAAGCATGATTGTGTTGCTCTCACTTACCTTTCTAATGTGAGGCCATGCAAGCGCAGATTTAATGTCATTTTGGCTGTTGCATGTGTGCAGAGTGGTGATGTCAAAAGGTCCATCATGACCTAGCCACCAAAGCAAGCAACACAATTACTGGCCTTAGGCTGATGGAGGTCAAGAAAAGCCAGTAGAAAATGGGCCTTGGCTGCTAATCTATAAATTTTTTAAAAGTCCTGGGTTTATTTTAATGAGCCTGCATGACCAATGCAAAAACCAAGATACAACCAACTTGCTTATGCAGCTGTAAACCCCATATGCTTGTAACCATTCAGTGCCCAGCAGTACTGACACCGCATTTGACTGGTCAGCTGCATGTTATCGTTTGCCAGCTGTTTGTACGTGTGTGTATTGTGCCCATGTATGATTGGAAGGCAGCAAAGTCTCTAGCCACATTTAGTCTATTGATACCTGTGCATTTTTATTTTGGTGATTACACCAGTGCAGTTATCAAGACGTTGGTATCCTTTTTGTTTCTAATTCATTGCTTCGAATTGACCTAAGTTACTTCACCCTAATATTACACAATGCAAAATGCTCCCTCCAGATTGCATTGAACCTCAGGCCAAAATCTACAATTGTACCATTAGGTGTTTGTTGCAGTTCAGCTGACAGTACAAGAACCTCACCTGAAACAAGAACAGAAAATGCTGGAAAAACTCAGCAGGTCTAACAGCATCTGTGGAGAGAAAAACAGAGTTAACATTTTGAGTCTGCATGACTCTTCAGAGCCTCAAGAACCTCACCTATTGTGTTATCTTCAACTGATATGTTTTAACTCCTTGAGAGCAGTTGAAACCTTACACTGAAAGATGCACTGCCTCAGGGTGAGTGCATACACTTTCTCCTTTTGCTGTGACTGGGTTACTGCCCAAAAGATTTGAATTAATTCAGATGTTGGAGTTTTAGCGAACCTGCAAAGCATGCACAGAAATGAGCATTAGCAGGCCCAGTGACATTCTAAACAGCCTGACTTATCTGCAAAATTAGCTTTCTCATCTACCTGTCTCTTGTCACTATGGTATTTCTAACTGATGAAAAATGGCGTAATGGCCTCAGTTTCTTGTCAGGTTTGGGATGATTTCCTCTTCCTCCTCCTCTCCCTGCAATTTTAGTACATTGCTTGTTAATGTTTTCATCCAGTTTCTTCCCCTCCTTTCCTAGAGCCAATGACTGGTTGGGCCACAATTCCACAGGTATTGGTAGCCATAAGGCAACCTGTCCTATTGGCCATCTTTCATGAGTTTAGAGCTGAGGTCCAGTTGTTGTTTGTCACGCAAGCAGTGGCACTTAGCCCACAAAGAACACCCAGGTTTCCCCGTTTGAGATGTGTAAATTCATGAGAATATGGACTAAGACCATATGTGCATGCTCAAAGTTCCATGGTATGCATCCAATCAACCCTCAAATCTAAGAGGCTTGATCATTCTTGGCCTACATGATAAATGTCAGATGATTCAGGATATTGCGAGTGAGCATGACATGTACACAGGCGGGAACACGTACGCTACCATCGAGTTTATTGCAAGTATGTAATTCACACATTCACAGTGAGGTAAGGGTTGTGAAACAACTCTTCAAAAACCGTTCTTATTTATCAGGTATAATTTATGGAGCCGATCCTCTAATGTTAAATTGACTTGGAAGGTGCAGTTTAAGTTATGGCATGTCTTGCATAAATTGGTTGATGCACAGTAGATCTTGTTTTGTGCGAATGCCAATTTAATTAAAATATTTAATTTAAACTTAAAAGCAATTACAACGGTAGGAAAACAGGGTTGGCTAAAGTAGATTGGGAAATAGGTTAAAAGGTAAGTTGGTAGAGAAGCAGTGACAGAATTTAGAGATATTTCATAACACTCAACAAGGTTATTCCATTGAGGAAGACTCTTTGAGAAGGATGCAGTGTCTGTGGCTAACTAAGGAGGTTGAGGATGGTATCATATTGAAAGGAAAGGCATACAATGCTGCAAAGATTAGTAGTGGGCAAGCGGATTCAGAAAACTTTAGAAACTGCAAACGATAACGAAAAAGGGGTGAAATTAGAATTGTGTTTGATCAGTTTGTTAGAGCTCTTTGATATTAATCGCTTCTCTTCTCCACCCTACTCACTTCCTATGAGTGAACAGTGACTGTTCATCTGTCCCCAAATGAGATTATAATTTATTAGGGGGCCTTCGTCCACATATTCCATTGTGTAGCCTATTGACATATTAGGGAAGCTGCTGATGAGCATTTAATCTGTCACTCAACTGGTAATCCTTTGTCCTGATGTTTTTAGAAGATTTAACCATTGTTATCTGTCTCTTTCTTTAAGGTTATGGTTTGTTAAAAATATACATATTTTTCCATGTCCTGTAGATTTATTACTGAGTGTTGGTCTCTCTAGGGTGCTAGCCTTTTGATGAATTTGTGTTCTACCCCAGTGAAACGTTATGTCTGTCTTTACAGCTCAGCCCATGACAACGTGAATAAAGTCCGTGTGGCCATCAAAAAGATCAGCCCTTTTGAACACCAGACATACTGCCAGCGGACTCTGCGTGAGATTAAAATCCTGCTGCGCTTCAAACATGAGAATATCATCGGCATCAATGACATCATCCGAGCCCCCACCATTGAGCAGATGAAAGATGTGTATCCTGGTTATACAGTAGCGTTTTTAAAAAAATATATGGCTGCTTGATGTACAGGGTTAGCATTCTGCCTTTCATCTCTTGAACATGAGTTTGCATCCAACCTGGGCTAATGCGATGAAAGTTCCTTGTATGTGCTAGTTGTAAGGGTTTTGCATGAAAGGAAATGAGCAGTATCAACTCAATTCCTGGTGAGTGTTTGCTCAAAGGCAGATAGGTATATATTTTTTGCAGTGATTTTCAACCTTGCTGCAAGCCTACAAAGATGGCAGGTGTGGAGTTTGGTAGAATTTAGACTTGTGCAGCAAGAGTGCTCTTCTGACTCTGCTATCAAAGAATCTTGTTAGGACAGAATAGATGAAGCTTTACTCAGCATATGCTTGTGCTACACCTAATTCCAGAATAAAATCACTCTGACAAAATGTTCCATTTCTCAGCACTAACTTCCCTCCTCACCTTGAGTGCATAAATACACTCCCAAAAATGAACAAAAATCATGAATCCACATGTCATCTTACTATAAATCATTACAATAACTGGATGTAAATGTTGGTACCATTATGTCAATCTTTTTGGAGACTGGTGCAGTGCTGTTCACTGGATATAATTCAATAGTCATTCATATATCGAGAGGGCACATATTGCTACACCCTCCTGACCAAACGGGGGAGTGCTTAGTTTATGACCCACTCAGAGGAAGCACTTCTGAGAAATTGATAGCTCTGGAATGTGATTAAGGAACAAGGTTGCATGAAATAGATGGTGAGAATTTTCCATTTGACTTGCATGTTTTAGAGTCAAATTGCAAAAATCAATAGAATGTCACTAAAACTGCAAGTCTCTCATGAGTTAAATTGTGAGTTTTGCTGTTTCATTTTTCTTTAACAGAATGCATAGCTTTAAACAGGGTATTCTATGTTGGGAATATTTGTGGCTTCCTTGACTTTTATTCCCAGGTACATTGTACAGGATCTGATGGAAACAGACCTGTATAAACTGCTGAAGACTCAGCATCTTAGCAATGATCACATCTGTTACTTCCTGTATCAGATCCTGCGAGGGTTAAAGTACATCCACTCTGCCAATGTCCTTCACCGGGATCTCAAACCATCCAACCTACTGCTCAACACCACCTGTGACCTGAAGGTTAGTCTCATTACATTCCCCTTTTTTTCCAGAGGGGTTGACAAGCAATTGAGAGTGAATGTTGATGTACCAGTGGCCACTCGGGCACTGCAGTCCCATCCAGTTGTCTGCTTACTGTTGCAGGAGTGTGATTAGTGCGTGGCTGGAAAAATGATGCCAGAGGAAGGTCTTCAGATTTCTACAGCAGGAAAGTCATTTTTTAAAATTAGTTCACAAGATGTGGGTATCAATGTCAAGGCCAGCATTTATTGCCCATTCCTAATTGCTCTTGAGAAGGTGATAAGCTGCCGCCTTAAATAACTGTTGGTCCTTGTAATGATGGTACTCCCGCCGTGCTTTTAAGTAGGAAGTTCCATGATTTTACCCTGTGACAATGAAGGAGCAATGATATATTTCCAAGTCACAATAGTGTATTACTTGGATGGGAACTTGGCGATGCGGTACAAGAAAGATGGATTGCACCTCAAAAGTGTTAGGTCAATGTTCTCTCAGGGAGGTTAACCTGTGCTGCGGGGGACGGTTTAAAATAATTTGGCAGGGTGAGGGGTCTGGGAATCTAAATGACCCATTACAGAGGAGGTATAAGGTACAGAGAGAATTGGGAGAGATATGAAGAAGTAGAATAAAGAGTAGTTCAGAAATAGGACAGATCAGATGGGGAAATGAGAGACAAATGATGGGTTTGGAGTGCATGTGCACTAATGCATACAATGTTGAAAATAAGGCTGGTGAGCTGCAGGCATGAGCAGCCACGTGGGATTAACATATAGCAACAGTAATGGAGACCTGGCTCAAACAAGGCAAAGAATGGGTACAATATGCCTGTTGGGAAAGATAGGGGCCCATAACTTCCGTGCTCCCCAGCATCGGATTTGGGGGAACCCCAAAGAAGGGCTGGGGGAATCCCTCTGGCAAGTTCCCCGGCAAGGGTTTGCACTGCAATTGCCCAGAAGTGCTAACTTCCTCTGGACAATTGTGCTGTGCTGGGAACCACCCGATTGAAATCGCAGACTTCAATGGTTCCACCGGGGTTATATCAGTTGTTACCCAGAAAAAGTTAGAAGAATAAAAACCTCTTGTAACTTCTGGGTAACTATTGTGAAGACACAGACCGACACCACAGGACTCCCAACTCCCCATCTTCTCTTCACTCCCCCCCCCCCCCCCCCCCCCCCCCCCAGACCTCCGACAACCCCCTGCCCCCCTTGAGTTCTGACCCCAGCCCCGCAAATCCTATTCACTTACCTTTACCCTGTCCCTTTAAGCTTTCCTGCTCTATGGTAGCAAGTGCTGTAAGAAAGGGGGCATATCCTCCTTGAATACACTGGGTAAACACTTTGCTGGGGCCTGCAAGGTTTCTTTCGACGCAGGCCCCAAGCAGCTCTGGCAAACGGAAGTGGCAGTGCAATTCTCAAGCCCAGGTAAGTAGGTATTTATTTCTTTTAATTTCTGTGGGCCAGCACTTTGCGACGCTAGTTGAAAGTTACAACTCGGGGGGGAAAAAAGATAAGGAGGTGGCCATATTGATCAAAGATACTGTTACAGCACTAGAAAGGAGTAATGTACATGAGGGTTCAAAGACTGCAATCTTTGGCTAAAATTAAAGAACAACAGAGGATTATGTTACTGGGTGTATTTAGTAGGCACCAAATTATGGAAAGGAGTTAGAGGAGAAAAGTTTCAGGTGAATTACAGAAAGATGAAAGCGCTACAGGATGGTGGGAACTTCAGTATATCCTAATATAGACTAGGATAGTAACACTAAAGGGAAAAGTCTTCAATGGCAGAGTGGCTCTCAGGATGTCAGCAATTCCTATGGCTCGTTTGTGTTCCTGTTCTCATCTCTTGTCACTTGGCCATGTCCTTCAGAACAGCTGCGGAGGTGGTAGTGTCATGGACTAGTGCTCCAGATACCCAGGGTAAAGTCTAGGGACCTGGGTTCGAATCCCACCACGGTAGATGGTGAAATTTGAATTCAGTAAAAAATGGGAGTTAAAAGTCTAAATGTAACCATGAAACTTTTGCCGGTTGTCGTAAAAACCCTCCACCTGGTCAGACGTACGTGTGACTCCAGACCCACAGCAATGTGGTTGCCTCTTAAATGGCCTAGCAAGCCACTCAGTTCTCAAGGGCAATAAGGAATGGGTAATAAATGCTGTCCCAGTCAGTGACACCCACATCCCTTGAACGAATTAAAAAAAGCTTTATCATGCTTCCTTTGTGGTTTGACTCTGTGCTGAAGCGCCTTAGATTTTATCTTCAAAGACGGATAGACATTTAAATAAGAGTCAAAAGTGAGCTAAAGTGCGCCTGGGGAATTGTTAATGGAAAGTAGGGAGATGGCAGATGAATTAAAGAGGCATTTTGCTTCAGTCTTCACTATAGAGTAACATCCCGGAAATAGCTGTAAATCAGGAAATGGAAGGGTGGGAGGAACTCAGGAAAATTACAATCACGAGGGAAGTGGTACTAAGAAAATTGTTGAGGCTGCAGACTGACAAATCCCCAGGCCAGGATGGACTTCACCCTAAGCTCTCGGAAGAAATGATTAGTGAGATAGTTGATGCATTGGTGTTAATTTTCCAAATATCCCTAGATTCGGGGAAGGCTCCATTAGATTGGAAAATAGCAAATGTAACTCCTTTATTCAAAAAGGGAGAGAGACAGAAAGCAGGAAACTACAGGCCAGTTAGCTTAACATCTGTCAAAGGGAAAATGTTAGAAGCTATTATTAAAGCTGTAATAGCAGGGCACTTGGATAAGCTCAAGGTCATCAGGCAAAATCAACATGGTTTTGTAAAAAGGAAACTACATTTAACCAATTTATTGGTGTTCTTTGAAGGAAGCACGTGCTGTGGATAAAGGGAAACTGTGGATGTACTGTACTTAGATTTCCAAAAGGCATTTGATAAAATGCCATATCAAAGGTTATTGCAGAAAATAAAAGCTCATGGTGTAGGGGGTAGCATATTGGCATGGATAGAAGATTGGCTAGCTAACAGGAAGAAGAGTTGGCATAAATGGGCCTTTTTCTGGTTGGCAGGATGTGACGAATGGTGTGCCACAGGGATCAGTGCTGGGACCTCAGCTTTTTACAATTTATATAAATGACTTGGATGAAGGGACCAAAGGAATTTTTGCTAAATTTGATGACAACACAAAGATAGGTAGGAAAGTAAATTATGAAGAGGATGCAAGAAGGCTACAAAGTGACACGTGTTAAGTGAGTGGGCAGAGATCTGGCAAATGGAGTATAATGTGGGCAAATGTGAAACCGTTCTTTTTGGCAGGAAGAATAAAAAAGCTTATTATCTAAATGGTGAGAGATTGCAGAGCTCTGAGATTCAGAGGGATCTGAGTGTCCTAGTGCATGAATCACAAGGTTAGTATGTAGGTACAGCTAGTAATTAGGAAGGCTGATAGAATGTTATCATTTATTGTGAGGAAAATTGATTGCAAGTGTATGGAGGTTATGTTTCAGTTGTACAGGGGATTGGTGGATCTACAGCTGTGTATAGTACTGGTCTCCTTATTTAAAGAAAGATGTAAATGCATTAGAAGCAGTTCATAGAAGGTTTACTAGACTAACACCAGGAATGGGTGTGTTGTCTTATGAGGAAAGGCTAGACAGTTTAGGCTTGTATCCATTGGAATTTAGAGTAAGAGGCGACTTGATTGAAACCTTTAAGGTCTTGACAGGGTGGATGTGGAGAGGATGTTTCCTCTTGTGGGAGAATCTAGAACTAGGCATCACTTCCTCAAAAGGCTTTGGAGCAGATTATTTGAATATTTTTAAGGCAGAGCTAGACAGATTCTTGATTAACGGGGATGAAAGGTTATCGGGGGTAGGGAGGAATATGGGGTTGAGGTTATATTCAGATCAGCCATGATCTTATTGAATGGCGGAGCAGGCTTGAGGGGCGGAGTGGCCTAGTCCTGCTCCTAATTCATATGTTCGTAGGACTTGATACTCCCGACCACCATTCTGCACCTCTAAGAGAGTTCCTTAAGGTGTTTCTGTCATAAGATAGTCCAACCCGTGTGTGTTTTTGGATCCGGGCTGCATGCATGTTGTTCTTCAGTTTGCCTGCTTGCTGGAAGACTCTGCTTGTGATGGTTAAGTCAAATTCGCTGCACTGGAGAAGAAGAGTTGGCCATTGGCGTTTGCTCTGTATATACAGTGGTGTCCGAGTACTCCTATCCATCTATTACAGCCTGGGCCCACTTGGGTATTGAAATCATCAAGAATAATGAGTTTGTCCTGTTATCTTGCTGAAATCAACGCAGAATGCTCCTTTGACCTCATTTGTATGTATCATTTTTTGGGCAAAGGCACTAGAGTGTTGCATGCTGGTTATTGACAAGACTTAAATAAAGAACCATCAGTCGATCGTTGATCCCCAGAGGAAATGAGCCATGCTTGCGTGCCAGTTCAGATTGAATGGCAAAACCCACATCTGACTGTTGAGGCTGGCCCTTGGACCTGCCAATCTCTTGAACTTGCAGCAACCCCCTCAAGTTGAGACTCCTCAGTGGTCTTATTTTGCTTGAAGTGACTATGTCACTGTTGTACCGACCCAGCCTCTGGCTGTGAGAATAAAAGCAAAATACTGGTCCTGGTTCTGAAGAAGAGCCATATTGGACTCGAAACATTAACTCTGTTTCCCCTCCATAAATGCTGCCAGGCCTCAGTTCTTCTAGCATTTTCTGTTTTTATTTCCGGCTTTGAGGGCTGTTCTGTGCTCTGGTCTCATTGTGTTGTCTATAAATGTTCTAACGTTGCACGAACCGAGCTTCTGAGGTTCTAGGACTCGTTAAACTGAAGCACTAAGCCTGGTCTGACAACAGCAGCCAAGACTTCTAGATAACGTGCAGAATGCTCACACGTCTTCCATTTTAAAAACTTCATTCATGGGATGTGGGTGTCGCTGGCTGGGCCAGAATTTATTGCCCATCCCTAGCTGCCCTTGAGAACGTGGTGGTGAGCTGCCTTCTTGAACCGCTGCAGCCCATGCGGTGTAGGTACACCCACAGTGCTGTTAGAAAGGGAGCTCCAGGATTTTGACCCTGCGACAGTAAAGGAACGGCAATATAGTTCCAAGTCAGGATGGTGAGTAACTTGGAGGGAAACTTCCAGGTGGTGGTGGTTGTGGGTTTGGAAGGTGTGGTCCAAGGAACCTCGCTGAATTCCTGCAGTGCATCTTGTAGATGGTACATACTGCTCCTACTGTACGTCGGTGGTGGAGGAAGTGAATGTTTGTGGATGTGGCGCCAATCAAACGGACTGCTTTGTCCTGGACGGTGTCCAGCTTCTTCAGTGTTGTTGGAGCTGCACTCATCCAGGCAAGTGGGGAGTATTCCATTACGCTCCTGACTTGTGCCTTGTAGATGGTGGACAGGCTTTGGGGAGTCAGGAGGCGAATTACTCATCACATAATTCCTAGCCTCTGCCCTGCTCTTGTAGCCACAGTATTGATATGGCTAGTCCAGTTCAGTTTCTGATCAGTGGTAGCCCCCAGGATGTTGATAGTGGGGGATTCAGTGATGGTAATGCCTTTGAACATCAAGGGGCGATGGTTGGATTCTCTCTTGTTGAAGATAGTCATTGCCTGACACTTGTGTGGCGTGAATTTTACTTGCCACTTGTCAGCCCAAGCCTGCATATTATCCAGGTCTTGCTGCATTTGGACATGGACTGCTTCAGTATCTGAGGAATCGCGAATGGTGCTGAACATTGTACGATCATCGGCAAACATCCCCACTTCTGACCTTATGATGGAAGGAAGGTCATTGATGAAGCAGCTGAAGATGGTTGGGCCTAGGACATTACCCTGAGGAACTCCTGCAGTGATGTCCTGCAGCTGAGGTGACTGACCTCCAACAACTACAGCCATCTTCCTTTGAGCTAAGTATGACTCCAACCAGCGGAGAGTTTTCCTCCTGATTCCCACAACTGATTGACGCCAGTTTCGCTACGGCTCCTTGATGGCACACTCAATCAAATGCTACCTAGATGTCAAGGGCAGCCACTCTCACCTCACCTCAGGAGTTCAGCTCTTTTGTTCATGTTTGAACCAAGGCTGTAACGAGGTCAGGCGCTGAGTCGCCCTGGCGGAACCCAAACTGTGAGCAGTTTGCAGTTAGTGAGCAGGTTATTGCTAAGCAAGTGCCTCTTGATAGCACTGTTGATGACCCCTTCCATTACTTTACTAATGATGGAGAGTGGACTGATGGGGTGGTAATTGGCCGGGTTGGATTTGTCCTGCCTTTTGTGTACAGGACATACCTGGGCAACTTTCCACATAGCAGGATAGATGCCAGTGTTGTAACTGTACTGGAACAGCTTGGCTAGGGGCGCGGCAAATTCTGGAGCACAAGCCTTCAGTACTATTGCCGGAATATTGTCAGGGTCTTTGCAATATCCAGTGCCTTCAGCCGTTTCTTGATATCACGTGGAGTGAATCGAATTGGCCGAAGACTGGCACCTGTGATGATGGGGACCTCCGGAGGAGGCCGCGATGGATCATCCACTTGGCACTTCTGGCTGAAGATTGTTGCAAATGTTTCAGCCTTATCTTTTGCACTGCTGTGCTGGGCTCCTCCATCATTGAGGATGGGGATATTCGTGGAGCCACCATTAAACCATGAAATTGTTTAATTGTCCACCACCATTCACGACTGGATGTGGCAGGACGGCAGAGCTTAGATCTGATCCGTTGGTTGTGGGATTTATCACTTGCTGCTTATGCTGTTTGGCATACAAGTGGTCCTGTTTTATAGCTGACAAGAAATCGAAGTAAGGAACACTAGATACCATCACTCAAAACACATGTTGCAGGCCAAACTGAGATGAAGAACCGATGATGGGTAAACAAGGCTGATAAGCTTCAAGCTTTTGCTCATTTTAAAAAAAACCTGAAGGCTCTACATAAAGGCCTTCAATCAGTTTGCAGCCTCAATACCAATGGTGTGACACCCATCCTGTCAACAGATGGCAATCAGCTCCTAACAAAGATGAATTAAATTCTCTTTTGTTGGACAGAGCACTTCAGCAGTCTCATAAACCAATAATATAGTGTGCAATGATACCACTGAGTCATTTACACAGCAGCGCACTCTGGAAGCATTTGTTCTCGATCCTTGTCAAGCAGAAATCACGAAGACCATAAAGCAACTTTCTATGGCATCCCACCTGAAGTATTCAAGTACAGAGGGACTCGCATGGTTAGGAAACTCACTACTCTTATGCCTGATCTGGAACCAGGATGCAGTGCCCAAGACTACAAGGATGGCTCCATAACTAATTTCTACAAACCGGAAGGGAGGAAGTCCATCTGTGACAATCGTGGAATATAACTTCATTCAACAGCAGGAAAACCTCTTGCAAGGGTTATTCTTAATCAGATTGTCACCCTGATTCTGTGTACCCACAACCCCACAGTTTGGCTTCTGGGAAGATGAATGTTTTAAAATATTTTTGGGAATATGGTGGTGTTCTGTAAAGAAGACTGTGTGTGCCTGTGTGTCCATGATCAATTAAACTGGGGTAAGGTTGTAAAGACAACTTGTCTGTGGGAACTGAGAGATGAAAGGTAATGGTGCTAGATGCATGCATTTGTAATGAGAAGCTATGGTAAAGTTGGAAGTACAAGTAAATAGGTTGGGTTTTAAAGTTTGCATTCAGTGATAGGTAGGGACTTGACTTTTCAGCGTTAAATTTCAAAGGGGAGTTTAGAAGTGACAAGGGACTTCTACAATTTACAAAGGTTTCATAAGTAAACAAAGGAAGGTTATTAAGTTTTATTTGACATGAAAGTGGAGGTGATAGGAAAACATGAAAGATTTTTATATTTTGTAAAAGTTGAGTTCGAAGAGGTGGCTAGGACAATGGAATCTAAGATAAAAGGGGTGAAGGATATTTAAGGAAAGGTGTTGAGCTGAAATGTGTGGCTATTCGGTGGAGATGTCCTGAGACCAGATCTGTGCTGGGAGGAGGTGTGAAAGTTATGAATCTGAAGCAGACATCTAGGTTCAAGCCAGAAAAGTCTTTGTTTTCAAAAAGCAACCTGTTTTGAATCTTTCTTTTTCATTTCCACAGCAGAGTGGAAAAGAGTGAGAAATCATGTGGTATACCTTTATTAAAGTGACAGCAGTTTTGCCTTGGGGTAATATTGTTGGATTTTTATAGTTTAAAATCTATAAGGGAGCTGTTGCCCACTAGTTTACTTGTGTATTCTGACCAAGTGGGTTTGTGTTTTTTAGGGATGTTTTGTAAAACTGTTTTAACTGTGTAACTTCAATCTTGTTTACTTAAGTTTGCTTTATTCCTTGGCAGTGCTCAAGAAAAAGAAAAGCCACTTGGTCCAAATGGAATGCACTGTAGGTTGCATGAGGGAAATAAAATTACAGAGGCTCTAGTCATAATCTTCCTTGGATATGGGAGTAGTGCCAGAGAACTGAAATATTGCAAATGGTTACACCCTTGTTCAAAGTGAAGAGGTATAAACCTGGCAACTGCAGGCCAGTCAGCCTAATGTCAGTGGATAAATGTTTAGAGCATTAATTGGGACGAGTGATTGGTACTTAGAATGTGGGTTCGTAAATGAAAGTCAGCATGAATTTGATAAAGGCAAATAGTGTTTGACCAACTTGATTTGAAGTTGAAATGTATATGAACGTTGACAACATATTTAATAAATTACCACATAATAGACTTGTTAGCCAAATTAAGAGGGATTAAGAAGGTGGTGGCTGCATGGACATATAATTGGCTAAGGGAGAGAGAGTAGTTGTGAAGTTATTTTTCAGACTGGAGGGAATATGCTATGGTATCCATCAAGGGTTGATAGTGGGATTACTCTTTGATATAGGTAAATGACCTGGGATTGGGTATACAGAGCATAATTGCAAAGTTTGTAGGTGAGCTAAAACATGGAAATCTACTAAACAGTGACTGGAAAGGAGCAGTCTGGTCACATGGCAGATGACTTGTTAAATTTCATTTTGGTAGGAAGAGTGAAGAGAGGTGATGTAAATTAAACGGTATGGCTTTAAAGGGGGGGGTGGGGTTCAGGAACAGAGACCTGGAGGTATACATACACAATTCTTTACACGTGGCAGGGCAAGTTGAGAAGAATGTTAAAAAAGACAAATGAGGTCCTTGCCTTTATAAATAGAGCCAAAAGCAAGGAAGTAAAACAGTGATGGGGCCCAGCTGCTGTATTGTGGCTAATTCTGGGCCTTGGAGAGGTGGCAAAGGAAATTTACTAGAATGGTAAATGACAGACTCAAGTTGTGTGGAGACGAGAGGAACTGGGGTTGCTCTCCTGAGAGCAGAGAAGATTGAGGGAAGATTTGATGTAATGTTTTACATTATGGATGATTTTGATCCAGTAAATAAGGAGAAATTGCTTCCAGTGGAAGGAGGATCAATAAGCTGATGAAGGTCATAAGGTGATTGGCAAAAGAACCAGAGGCGACTTGAGAAACACATCTATGCCGTGAGGTTTTATGATCTGGAATGCACTGAAAGGGTGGTTGTAGCAAATTCAATAACTTTCAAAATGGAATTAGATAAATACTTGAAGTGGAAAATGTTTCAGGGCTATGGGGAGAAGAAAACAGGGCAATGGGGCTGATTGAAAAGCTCTTTCAAAGAGCTGGCACAGGCATGACTGGTCAAGTGCCCTCCCTCTGTACTGTATCATTATTATTGTGACTGCACAGCACTAAAATGGGCATAATGTGAGATGATGTATAAATGCTATGTTGAAACTGTTATAAAATATGATTTTAAAGTAGTAACAGAGCTTAATATGCAGGAACTGGAAGGGGTTAATAGAGCCTCTGGTTTCTTGCCATTTTTAGTCACTCTTTGGCCAGTTTTGACCTATTTTAATCAAATCACTTTCAATTCTCTATCAGCTCAACCATGAGCAGTAATTAGGTTGAAATTATATAGCTGAAAGGCTCACCTGTTAGCCCATCAGTTCGGATCAGATTGAGACTAATTCACACTTTAACTAAAGCAAATTATTATTGGCGATGCTCAGACTTAAACCTGACCTCTCGGCATAATAAAATCATCTTACAACTCCGATCTGTGGGAGTTATTATTCAGCTTAGCCATATGTGGTATACTTAAATAAACAAGTTAATACACAAATTAATTTCTTAAATGAAGGGACACTTAATTAGACACTTTAGGAAATTATTCAATTTACACTCAGATTAGGAGGGATTTATCTTATTAAACTGGTTTCATATCCAGTTAAACCTTCCAATTAAAAGTGTGCAATCATTTTTTCAGATTGTCAAATGGTAAGCTTTGCAGACGTGCAATTTGAAAGTTTGCAGTTGAACAGCATAAATAGTGTTTATAAGTAGATAATCCTGTGCGTGGACTAATGGAACATTTATAAATGGAAATACAATGTTCCAAATGTATCTTTAGCCCTGGCAACCTCATTGAACACAGAATTTTAAGTACATCGTTAATGAAATTTGAATGTTATCTCACCCTGTGAATTTCTGAGACAGACCCAGTAACTGATAGCTTCAAATCCATTGCCAACAAATCAGAATAGCCAAATGTTTAATGAAAACGTTTTAATCTCTTGTGGTGCCAGCAGTTGAGATGGTATAGACTGGAATGTATTAGATGTTTCTAGCTGCCCTTTTCCTGATCTTTTGTCAGTGGCCTCTGCAGTGCTTTCTCATCCACTTCATCAGAGCTATAAAACCTAACTGCCAGTAACGGTGCATATCTATAGCTAAGAACCACCTGAACATAGCCAGCCAGGAACCAAACTATTCTTTTGCTTTTACTTTAGTTTCTCTCTTTTTAAGTAATTGAGTTTTATTTTTCAATAAAATGCAGTAAAATCTAAGACTGCTGAAAGATCAGAACATTATCCTAGGGTTCAGAGATTATTTTCTGAGCCCTGAATTGGATTGCACTATCTCTCAAGCTTCAAGCACTTTCTGAATGAACTAGCAGGACAATACAGCTAACTGCAAAGAATATCCACGTCGTTCAATGATCACATCAGCAAGAGGGTTGTATTTTTTAACTTGGAGTTTTGGTATGATGTATAACTTTTATAATGGATATTTTTAATTGATTTTGAATATACAGTAAACCAGCAGTTTGGAAATTGGGACAAAAGTACTGTCTAATATGTTCCTGCTTACCTGTCTTAAGTCGTACTTATGCCGTAACATGATTAACCACAGATCTCTGGGACTTAGTGTCATCCAGTGGCGGACTGCAGCAGTATCGAGCAGTTGTGAATGCTACACAATACTGTTACTTGCTAGGGTAAAGAGGTTTTCCAGCTTAAAGGCTGTAATTTGAGTGCCATCTGTCACGTTGGAGGTAAAGTTGTTTCTGCTCTTGACTGGACTTACCTTAATTAAAATGATTCATTTGTTGGTTGAAAAATCCCAGTTCATTACAACTCCTTCCTCCCTCAATCAATGTAAAAATAAATTGTAAGCTTGCCTGCAGGTTTACAGTTGCACTGCTGCTGTGCAGCTCTCAGTCCCATATTGGACTTGACAAGATAGCTGCTGAGCGACTGTTTCCCCAGCCTGGAGAATCTAGAGCTATAGTCTCAGATAAGGGGTCAGTCATTTAGGATGGAGATGAGAGATTTCTTCAGTGAGACAGTTGTAAACCTTAGCCTCTATTCCAGAGGACAGAATGTTCAGTAGATAAGTACAATCAAGGCGAAGATGGATTGATTTTCGGACATCAGGGGAAACAAGATACATGGATAGAATAGGAAAGCAAAGTTGCGGCAGAGGATCGGCCATGATCTTATTGTGTGGCAGAGCAAGCTCAAGTGGTCTTATAGCCTACTCCCTACTTATATTTAATCCAGTTAGAACAAGGGTCGAAGAACTTTTAAGGCAAGGATTCAACCTTGTGACTTTTTGTGTAACTTGCTTTATAAAAAAAATCTGATCCTTTGACAAGAAAGAAGCATTTTTTTTGTATGGCTATTATTTTATTCCATTTTCTTGGGTCGTAGTAACTTTTATTCTGGTTGCAGGAAGTATGCTCAAGGCGTTGGTATGCATCTGCTGTTGAACAAAGGAAAGCTCCCAGTGCTAATGTCTGACCGTAAAGACTTTAATTCATTCCTTCCATGTGGTGTCACTGAAAACTGGTTTTGCAAATTATTAATTTTTCATCATTTGAGGGGAGGCGATGACGTCGTGCTTTTGTCACTGGACTGGTAATCCAGAGACCAAAGGTAATGCTCAGGGGACCCAGGTTTGAATCCTGCCACGGCATATGGTGGAATTTGAATTCAATAAAAATCTGGAATTAAAAGCTAATTGTTGTAAAAACCCATCAGGTTCACTAATTTCCTTTGGGGAAGGAAACCTGCTGTCCTTACCTGGTCTGGCCTACATGTGATTCCAGACCCACAGCAATGACTCTTAAATGCCCTCTAATCAGGGGCAGTTAGGGATGGGCAATAAATGCTGTCCTAGCCAGCGACACCCATCCCATGAATGAATATTTTTTTAAAAATTGAATTGGGGCAAGCACCCTATGTAATTGACACCCTGTTAACTTTATAAAGTAATGATTTATTTAACAGCTATATGAATTGGGGAATACAGTTTTGATGTCCTTGTTCTGTGTTATCTTCAAAGGAATTTGACATATTGTGGATGAATTGCAGTAGAGCAGTTCACTTTGAGGCTTTTAGCGAAGTGAAGCTAATTGGCACCTTGATAACATTTTGCCATTTGACTATGTTTCAAGGATCATATGCTGAAGCATCTGTTACTTTGACATTGAAGATTGTCCTTGCTGCAAATTTACTGTCCATATGGAATACTATTCACTTAACTGTTTAAACTGGTCAGTTTATGACATGAACCCCAATTAGACAGCCTTTATGCTTTCATTTCTTGGAAGTCAAGGTGGCCAAATGGTGACATGTGGATCTAGAGTATGGAACAAGGATTTTCTTGTTTGATCTTCTGGATCTTTTATATTTATTTGGATTTTGGACAGGAATAGTTTCTGGTTTGTGGGGGATGGGATGCCTACGTATGGTCATGGTTGTGACACTGAATACAAGGAAATTATCCATTACATAACCCCCATAAAACCATACCGTCATAAGGAGGAGCAAGAGTAAGCCATTTGTCCCATTGAGCCTGTTCCACCATTGGATAAGATCATGACTGATCTGATTGTGGCCTTAACTCAATTTCTTGACTCTTTCTCCCTCTCTCTCTCTCTCTCTCTCCCTCCTCCTCTCTCCCCACCCCCCCCCCAAAAAAAAAGAAACGCTTGACTTTCCTGTCAATCAAAAATCTGTCTAACTTGGCTTTTGGTTATGACCCAGCCTCCACTGCTCTCTGTGGAAGGGAAATCCAAAGACTAACAACTAAGATTTCCCCTCACCTCCGTCTTAAATAGGAGGACCTTTATTTTTACACTGTGCCCCTAGTTCTAGATTCCCCCAACAGCGGAAGCATCCCCTCAGCATCTACCCTGTCGAGCCCCCTCAGAATTTTATGTTTCAATAAGATCACCTCTCATTCTTCTAAACTCCAATAAGTGTAGGCCAACCTGTTCATCCTTTCCTCATAAGACAACTCCTTCGTTCCAGGAATCAATCTAGTGAACCTTGTCTGAACTGCTTCCAATGCACTTATATCCCTCCTTAAGGAAGGAGAACAAAACTCTACATAGTACTCAAGGTGCGATCTCACCAATGCCCTGTACAGTTGTGGCAAGACTTTGCTACTTTTATACTCCACCCCCTCCCCCCCCACCCCTGGCAGTAAAAGCCCTCATTTCCCTTCCTAATCACTTGCTGTACCTGCATACCAACGTTTTGTGATTCATGTACTGGGACACCCAAATCTCTCTGTACTGCAGCATTCTGCAGTCTCCATTTAAGTAATATTTTGTTTTTCTATTCTCCCTGCCAAAGTGGACAAGCTTACATTTTTCCACATTATATTCCATCTGCCAAATTTTTGCCCACTCACTTAAACAATCTATCCCTTCACATACTCTGTATCCTCCTCACAACTTGATTTCATACCTACATTTGTAGCATCAGCAAATTTGGCTCTAATACAGTCATGCCTTTCATCCAAGTCATTAATATAAATCATAAATAGTTGAGGGCCCAGCACTGATCCCCTGTGACATTCCACTAGTTACGATTTGCAAACTTGAAAATGATCCATTTATCCCAACTCTGTTTTCTGTTAGTCAACCAATCCTTTGTCCATGCTAATATATCACCTCCAACACCATGAGCTCTGATCTTGTGCAGAAACCCTTTGTGGCACCTTAACAAAGACCTTTTGGAAAACCAATTACACAACATATTCTAGTTCCCCTTTATCCACTCTGCTTGTTACATCCTCAAAGAATTTTAATAACTTTGTCAAACACAACTTCCCTTTCACAAATCCATGTTGACTCTGCTGGATTGTATTGTGATTTTTCTAAACACCTTGCCACTGCTACCTTAATAGTAGACTGTAGCATTTTCCCAGTGACAGATGTTAGACCAATTGGCGTATAGTTCCCTGCTTTCAGTCTCCCTCCTTTCTTGATTGGTGGTGTTACATTTGCAATTTTCCAATTCACTGGGATCTTTCCAAAATCGAAGGAATTTTTGAAGATTACCCCAATTTCAATTACATCTGTAGCCACTGCCTTTAATACCCTGGGATGCAGGCCATCAGGTGCAAGGGATTTGTGAGCCTTTCACCCCGTTCATGTTCCTAGTACTTTTTCTGTAGTAATCGTGATTGTTTTATGTTCTCCCTCCCTTTTTCCCCCTGTGTTTTTACTATTCTTAGGTTGCTTTTTGCATCTTCTGCTGTGAAGACAGGTACAAAACACTTGTTCAAAGTCTTTGCCATTTACATGTTTACCATTATTCCATAGTCTCGCTCACTTTAGCTACTCTCTTTTTGTATACATGAAGCTTTTGTTGTCTATTTTTATATTTCTTGGTATCTTTCTCTCGCACTCCAATTTCTCCCTCATTTTTTTAGTCATCCTTTGCTGGCTTCTAAAATTTTCCCAATCTGTGCAGCATTGTACATCTTTTCTTTCAATTTGATACCATCCTTAGCTTCCTTAGCCACTGATGGTGCACCCTCAGTGTAGAGTCTTTCTTATTGGGATATATCTTTGTTGAGAGTTATGAAATATCTCCTTAAATGCCACTGCTTCTCCACCATCTTACCTTTTAACCTATTTTCCCATTCTACTTTAGCCAACTGTGTCTTCATACCCTTGTATTTGCCTTTATTTAAGTTTTAAGACAATTTTCAGACCTAAATTTCGTACCTTCAAATGGAATGTGAATTTCTATCATGTTATGATCACTCATACCTAGAGGACACTTTATTATGAGGTTATTAATTAATCATGTCTCACGACACATTACCAGGTTTAAAATAGCCTGTTCCCTGGTTGATTCCATATCGTACTGTTCCAATAAACTGTCCCAAATACAATCTGTGAACTCATCCTCCAGGTTGCTTTAGCCAATTTGATTAAATTGTCCAATCTATAAGAAGGTTAAGATCTCCCACTATTATTGCATTATGTCAGGAACACATAATGTTATTGTAAAATAGTGCTATCTCTGTCTGTGTGTGTGTGTGTGTGTGTGTGTGTGTGAGAGAGACTTAATTGGATTAAAGGCAGCTGGCCTGAAGTCTTTGATGTAAACATGGTAAACATTGGGGAAGTTTAGAATGTGAGGTGTAAAAGGACATTTGCACTTTTGAATAAACCAGACTAGATTGTTTTCAAAAGAGGGAGTGAAATATTGCACCTAGCCAGGTGGAGTTCAGAAAGTGTGTTTATTTTCCCCAAAGTTTACTGGTAAAACTTAGTACCATGAGAGATTTTTATCAGGGAGGTAAAGTCCAAAGACATAGCAAAACAATTGGAATTTGCATTCAAAGGGGAAAATATGTATAGAGGAGCGAAGGCTGTGTGTAAGGGTAGGCATTTTAGGATCTAACAAGTATGAAAAGCCTTCAACATCTATGCCTCAAGCTGCTGCCTTCAAAGAACTGAAGTTAAAACTCACTTTGAATTTGACTGGTTCAGGATATTGTATCACCTTGCCTGGGCCTTTTAAAATCTGTGTCTTACTGTTGCCTTAACGAAAGTGTAACTGGGAGTCAGATTAAGTAGGGGATTTAGAAATTGTTGTAATTTGTAGACATGTATTAAAAATCATTTTTCTTGTTAATGTTTAATCTGGATTTGCAAAAACCTATAAGACTTGGTGGTCTTATGCATTTTGAAATTTATACAAATTGCAAAACAAGTTGTGGCAGTTGTTTCAAGCTTCCCTTTGGGATTTGAACCACTCAGTATTTACCATCGGCTGTGCCATAACACAGTACCTTTATTACAAACCCCCATTATTTCTTAATTTATATTATCTGCTACAGTGTAGTTACTATCAGGGGGCCTATAAACTGCGTACTCCCACCAGTGACTTCTTTACTATTTCTTATCTCCGCCCACACTGATTATACATTTTGATCCTCCAAACCAAGTTCATTTCTCAATACTGTACTGATCTCATCTTTTATTTACAGATCCACCCCTCCTTTCCTTTCATTCTTGTCCTTCCAAAATGCCAAATACCCTTGAAAATTCGGGTCCCAGCTGTGGCTACTTGCAATCATGTCTTTGTAATGGCTATCATATATCATACTCTTTTTTTTCTATTTGTGCTATCAATTCCATCCATCTTGCTACAAATGCTATCACACTCTGGTTATCATTACCTACATCTCTACTCTGCACATTTTCTTTAACTTTCCAAATCTCCTTTCATGCAAACCATTCTCCCCGCACTCCCTGCCACCAGCTATTTAGTTTAAAGCCCTTTCTACAGCCCTAGTTATACAGCTCATCAGGAGACTGGTCCCAGTATAGTTCAGGTGAAGGCTGTCCCAATGGTACAGCTTCTTTCCCAGTACTGGTTCCAGTGCCTCATTAATCGAAATTAATTTCTCCCGCACCAGTCTTTGAGCCATGCATTCAACTCTCTGATCTTATTTACCCTATGCCAATTTGCCAGTGGTCCAGGTAGCACTCTAGAGATTATTACTTTTGTGGTTCTTTAATTTAGTCCCTAGCTGCTCGTACTCCCACAGCAGAATCTCTTTCTTAGTCCTATGCCGGTGGTACCCACGTGGACCATGACAACTGGATCCTCCCCCTCCCACTCCAAGTTCCTGTCCAGCCCTGAGGAGGTGCCCTTAACCCTGGCACTAGGCAGGCAACACAGTCTTCAGGATTCATGCTCTCAACTGCAAAGAACAGTATTTATCCCCCTAACTATGCTGTCTTCTATCATAATTACATTCCTTTTTATTCCCCCCACTTGAATGGCTCCTTGCATCACGCTGCTATGGTTAGTTTGCTCATTCCCCCCCTGCAAGAACATCAAACCTGTTGGACAGTTGCAGGGTCTGAGGCTTCTACATTGCTTGCATGCATGTATGTTTGTATTGCTATCTTCTGGGTCCCCAACCTGCCTCGCAGTCACACCCTCCTGTCCCTGACCACAAATCAGAAGTACTGAGCCTAAGGGGTGCGACTGCCTCCTGGAATAAAGTGTCAAGGTAACTTTCCTCCTCCCCGATACATCACTGTGTCCAGAGCTTGGACTCCAGCTCATCAACTCAGAACCAAAGTTCCTCGAGCTGCAGGCACTTACTGTAGATGTGGTTGTTGTGAGTCAAACTGTTTAGAGGGATAAAATCTGATAAATCATCACCTACCTGCTCACCTATTTAATGCCTTTGAACACTGGAGGCTCAAAATTGTATTTTTTTAAAAAAGTACCTCCTTCCCCCTCTGCACCAAATTCCCAAGTTAGCAGTCACTCCTCGCCCCACTCAAGCCTCTGCTCACTCTGTGCTCCCACACCCTGTGCTGTAGTAAAATCTGTCTGCTTTTATAGAGTTATATTTCCTTAAATTGCTAGAGTTACCCCTTTAATGATAAGATTTAATTAGATTCAATTCCCTTTGGGACCTGCAAGTAACAGAATAGGATGGGGAATTTTTTTGTATAAGTGACCTCCTTCAAGGAGCAACCTTAAATGATCAGATAATAGATCATGAGGTATTTTAACAATCAATGCATTTCTTCTCTTGCACATAAACATACAAAATTATTTTCTAGAACAGGCCAAGACATTAAGCTCATTCATTTTTCATAAATCATAACCACTTGACCCTACTCTTAAATCCATTCCTTAATCTTTCTTCCTCATAAACACCTATTTATACTGTCTTTGCTTTTCCTGGTAATGTATTCTAGAAGTCCAAAACCCTTTGTTAAAGAGAAATCGAAATGATGTCCAAATGTGCCATCTATTGTATTCACCATGATGAAATAAAAAAATGCTGAAAGTGCAGAGAAGTGCTGTCAGCATCTGAAAACAGAAAAGACTAGTTACTGCCTCAGTTTGAAACCTTTCAATTCTTCTTTATAGATACAGCTGGGCCTACCTTGTAAATGCAACATTTTTCATTCGTTTTTACTTTATAATCTAGCAGCTATTAATGGGATTTAACTCACCTGATAGTTCAGTTGGTAAAGGCCATACACCACCTTAATGTCACAGGTTCAATTCTTAGTCTGTGGCTCATGCACTTGTTTGCTGAAAAGTGAATGTATGATAGGTAAGATCAAGGCTGGTGACGTCCTTCTCATCTCCCCCAAGTAGTCAGATACTTGGTTGATTCTTCTAGGCTTTTACAATGGGACTAGTTACCTGGGTGAGGTACCAGAGGATGACTGGTACTATTGTTACTTTACCTAGTGGAACTTGGTGCCTTCAGTGGAGAAAGGAGTAGGATGCTGTCAGGGGAATGGAATCCACTCTTCAAATTGGCTGCACTAAGATGTCTCAATATGGTGCACCACACAAGGAGTTATAGTTTTGTCAGTAGTGTTTTTTCCAGCCTAAATATGGCTAACTTAGTGAGTTGGTAAATAGTTATCAGGAACTTTCTCTCAGATGGAAACCAGGAACTGATTCAGCATGGACCATTTGATGTTGGTGAAGGCCTGAGGATGACTGTCCTCGCAAAATAAGGAACTAATAGCTACTGAAATGCCAAATAGAGGCCACGTAACTCAGAATTAGAACATTGCTGAAAAGGGAGACAGGATGCTAAAGCTTTTAGTCTTGCACTCATCAGGACAAATGCAAGAATGCCAGATTTCAAATGATCACAACAATTTATACTACAGAAAGGATGCTGATTGATGGCAAGTCAACTCTGGCTAAAGTGGTGCCGTGAAGAAAGTAAGTTCCCAGGTAGTGCAAAGAACATGTAAGACTTGGAACATATTCCTTTTGTTTGCAGAGAACGAGCCCTTGTGTATGAAGGTATGTCGCTTCTGGCAAGGGTAAATGAACCACTGAGCTCAACTAATTATCTTAAATTGGTTGTTAGTGTAGCTATTAGCGAACTCAGGATTGTTCACCTTAATATGTCCCACCCCATGCTCAAGTTCACTTTCGAGATGAAGCAGTCTAGCATGCTTTTCCTTGACATGCTAGTTGAAAAATCCAGAAATGGGTTCTCCATTGCTATCTACCTCAAGCCTACCTTCAATCAATATGCACCTTGAGGTTTGTATAGCTCCACGCACTATAAAATTGGCCTTATTGGCAATCCTGTAAATAGCATTTGTTCATCTTGCAAGCTTGATGCAAAAGTAGAGCACATCAAAGCTATCCTCTGGGATATCGGCTATCCTGATCAGATCATTGTTTGTTTTGTATTGTGCAAAAGGGCCAAAGACGACCACTTTCGGACCAAATTACCCTGAAAAGGCAAAGTATCTCAAAAACTTGAACAACAGGTTAGGCAAGCTGTTTCACTCTGCTGCTATGCAGTGGCTACATGAATGGTATTTTCGACTAATGGGATGCTGCCATCAGCCCAAAAAATTATTCTACCTACCACACGAGCAATGTCGTGTGTCCCAATGATTAGCTGATAAAATTGAACATGTTCCTTCGGTTGTTCGTAATAGGTACAGACCATACTCAAGCAGCCCCTGCTTGCAAAACCCAAAGCAAAATGTCTACTGTTGGATGTGATTCTGCAATTGGGCAGCAGTTGCCAAACCATCATGTGTGGTAAAAGCTAGGCTAACAACCAATTTAGATGATTATTTGAGCTCATAACCTGGCTTGTTATGCTTGCCAGAAGTGACATACATTCATATGCAGGGACCCTTTGCAAATAAAAGGAATATGTTCAAGCCTTGTGCATTTTTTGAATTGCCCAGGAGTTTGGGAAGCCTATAGTTCCACCTTGCTTTCTCCATGGCAACCCCTCGACCAATCAGTCGACTTGCCAACTAATCATCCTTTTGTGATTGGTATAAGTAGTTGTGATTGTTTGAAATTTGATATTTCTGCAATTGTCTTGATGAGTGCAAGATGAAAAGCTTTGGCAACATGTCTCTTCAGCAATAGAAAGCAACTCTGTATAGAATCTTTATGCAGTAAAACCTAAGGCATTTTACAAGTGTAATCGGGCAAAATTGACACCGAAGCAAAGGAGGAGATATTAGCACAGGTGATCTAAAAGTGTCAGGTTTTAAGTTTGAAAGGTGAGAAGAGGCAAGAGGGGTTTCTGGGTGGAATTCCAGAGCTTGGGGCCTAGTGAACATGGCTGCCAATGGTGGGGAAAAGGAAATAAGGAATGCACACAAGGCCAGAGTTCTCAGTAGGTTGCAGGGCTGGAGGAGGTTACGGAGTTAGAAAGGATGAGGTCGCAGAGGGATTTGAACATGAGAAAAAGTTTATTAAGGATGGAAGATGGGCAGCCAGCCAGCAGAATTGGAACATCATAGAACTTGGAGGCAACAAAGATCATAAATGACAGTTTCAGCAGTAGGCGAACTGAAACAGAGGCAGAGATGGGTGAAATTACAGATATGGAAGCAGGCAGTCTGTGATGTAGAACACATTAATTGGAAGCTCGGTTCAGGGTTGGAAGCTCAGTTTAGGATTAAGTAAGATGCTGAGGTTGCAAACAGTCTGGTCTAGCCAAAGACAGTTGCCAGGAAGACTTTGGAATTTCAGATAAAGATATTAGTTATCCCTGCACCTGGCCTGTATCCCTAGTGTCAAGTATTTCATTGCATCTTTTTACTGGCTGCCACAGTGCCCTTAGCTGTTTGCCATGCAAGTTGAGAAATGGCAGATCTACTGCCATGCCTGACAGTGAATGTTGTCGGCCTTTGCAATCATAGTACATGTTAGGTTGTGCCACCAAAGTTGTAACTTTAAGAACACAATTGTGACAGAACACCCGCCACCCCCACCCAACCAGCTGCATAGAAGTCCTACTCAGGGCTTTTTGTCTTTCCTAAAAATGGTTAATGAAAAGGCCTGTGTTTGTTGTTGTGCTCTGGTATCTGAATCCTACTTCAGAGGTGATTATAAAAAGATTTTTTCTGTGACTTTTCCTTGTGTCTTTGTGACTTCTAAATGTGCCTGAAATTTGTTCTGTGACTGTTGGAGTAGCTCACTCTGTTACATTTTGTATTTATCACAGGAAAAAAAACAGGTTAGCGAACAGACTTCAGTTATTGCAGCATACATATGATGCCAAATTCACACTGGTATTGATGCAAATCCAGTACTAAATTTGTAATACAGCAACACTGATATGCAAATCTCCTCCTCTACATGACTACCTCCCAAACTTGTGGAATATCTGGTGCCAGATTCACATGGTGTTGGCCCCAATGGTAATCTGATTGCCAGCATAGTGCCCATGAACTATGTAATAATATCACTATTGGCATAGGAACCAGTCTGTTAACCAACTTAGTCAATTCAACTCTTCCTATACTTAATAGGCTTTGGGAGTGTGAGAACCTGATGTTTTGTGACCAGGTCTGAATTTGGCACCTGAACCAAAGTAAAACAGCATAACCACACGGTAGCTCCTTTTTCTGGCTGCAAAATGGCAAAATTGAAAATGCATGTTGGTGCTGTGAAAATATAAATGAGTTGAAACGTGTGATCTGTTTCTTCAATGCATGGTGACACAGGACAAATGTTCAGCGAGACTCCATCTCAGCAAATGTTTTAGACAAATCTAATTTTATTCTTCAATTATTTGAAAATAAACAATTAATATCTGTAACCTACTGAAAACAAATGGGGTTTATTTTTGACATTGATGCAGTAGGCCAGAATTCTGCTGGCTGGTTCCTATTCAACTATTGCTGACCTGGATTAAATGATCAGTAATGTTGCTGCGGTCAGTAATAAAATTGCTAGGTTGATATAAACGAGGCTTTGTAGAAGATTGCCGTGGCCAGGTTTAGGACATTAAATTTTGCTGTTTTGTCTGTGATTCAATGTTGCCAGATGCAACAGCCAATTCAGTGCCATCCCCAGGGTGACCATTTAGCTCAATTTTCACTGTATTTGGGCATCTTCATCTCCTCCACTTACTGTCAGTCTGGAAGTAATTTCCCAATTCGTGAGCAATATGTGATATCAGCTAACAGACTGAAAACATCTCTCTGCCTCCTGGGTTTCTTGACTCCGTCTTAACACATTTCATCAAACACAATTACAGTGTTGAAAAATCAGCATTTTTTTTTGTTGTAGGACCAGATAACACTGCCCTACATCCCATTGGTCTACTCATCACCACCCAGTCAAATGTTTGTTATTTTATTGTGGGTGGGGGGAGGATGCAACTCTTGTGTTTTGTGCAATTCCCTTCCTCCATTGTTTTAAATCTGCAATATGTAAAGCTTTGCATCTCATTTCCCCCAGCAAATTAGACCTGTCAATTTAACATTTAAGGTAATGTGGATAGAATGCGTTGCCAGAAGAATGGTTGGGAGTTTTGGGATGCTGTGTGGATTGATCAGAAAGCTTTAATTTGCAATTTTGGCAGTAATCGCAGTACCAGCTTGCGTACAAGGTCTGTGGCTCAGGTGTGGCTATGGGCCTGCACTCAATTACAGTATAGAGCATAATTTCTTCAGATGTTGGCACCACTTCAGTACATGGAGTACAAAATATTGTAGTTTCCTAATTCAAAATAAAGCCTTGATTTTCCTCCCTTGCAGATCTGTGACTTTGGACTGGCACGTGTGGCTGACCCCGACCATGATCATACCGGGTTCCTGACAGAGTATGTTGCCACCCGTTGGTACCGAGCACCTGAGATTATGCTCAACTCCAAGGTGAGCTTTTGGGCTGTTTATTTTTAATGCTGAACCAGAGTTGACCCACTGCTTCAGGCTCTGAAAACAAAACAAGTTTTGTGATATCCTAAAAGCATGGACTCTCTATCCATCATCAGTCCTTAAAGGTGGCTGTACTGTCTCTTTGCAGCAGCACAACTGCTTCAAACTATTGCTTAATTACAAAAGAAGACAAGTGACATTGTGAATTGACACCTTTGTTCTAATTATTCAGATTAAAATATTGAGTCTGCTCCCTGATCCCCAAACCTGGGAAGTGGTATTGAAATCATAGTACATTGAACAATGCATGTAACGATCAGCCAAATATTTTGATTTGGAACTTTGGGTGGCCCCTGACTAGGTTTGCTTTCCTTTCTGCCATGTCCTAGCCTGGTAGTTTATTAGGAGTTGCACCATTTGTCATTTAGTGACATTTGTCCTGTACTTTAAGACTGTCACTGGTGGGAGCAATTTGAGCTGACATATTATGCATATCAAATTAAACTTCACACACAAACTGCATTGGCTTAAATGAGTGCTTTTTCTCGTTGTGTTAAAATTGCATTAAATTTCATCTAAAGGGATGAATTGAGGAATTTAATTGTTCATGATATGGCTGTATTTTTTGATAGGATCTTGAGCATACAGGGAACATTGTGACTAGCTTAAAGTTGGACACCACTCTGAAGCTTAGCTTGGATTACAAATTGGGAATAGTGGGGAAATATGCCAGTGAGACAACTTGTTTTGATAAATGCTACGATGTTCTGTAGATAATGCATTTTAGCAGCTGCAAATCTCATAAAACTTGTCGGAATGTTGGTGGAGGCTTATACCTGAGACTAAGAGTTGATAGGATATTTGAGGAGAGGAGCTCCCCTTTTTCTAGAGTTGTTTCTACTATACAAATATTGAATTATTCAGGTGACTAGTCTGTGTCCAACTTGAAATGAGTCGCAACGTTTATGTACGTTCTTGATCCAGGTCATCGAATGAGACTAATAATGCTGTAACAACTGCAGGGCTCAACTGTTGCCCATCGTTTACATGGCTTTGACGCTAACATTGAGGTTATATTGGTAAATCCAGATAACTAATTTGAACAATCTGTGGCGTGGGCCTTTAGTAGAAAAACATGAAAGAGCTATTTTAATTAAAGGTCTGTAAATTGTAAGAGATATTGTGAGAGTCATGCATGTTGTCCAGAGTTGGGTAGGGCCAATGCCTCAAAAGTATGCACAAGATCAAATGGAATTCGATGTCTCATTTGTCCTTAAAATCTGGTAACTTTTTTAAAAATTGGGCCTTGCGTGCAGATCAATTACTAGGTATCACATCACAATAGATAACTTATAACCACCTCCTCTAATGACTCTTCATTACCCAAATAAGTGGACCTAGAGTCAGTGGAGCATGACCTTGGAGGACAGCGGCTGGCTGGTGCCAGGCGGAGGATCCTCTGGGAAGAGGATTTGTGTTGCCTTCAAACACACGTGAGGAAGGCAACAGGAAACCACCTCATGCTTCCCTTTTCCCTAGTCAAATATGGTCGGTACAAACCATTCTTATCAAGACAACAGAATGAATGGGGTTGGCACCACTCGTGTCCACACCTTGCTTGGTATGGTGTCTGTGAACCTGAACTCCAATGAGGCCATCCACTGTTGATCTCATTGAAAAGTTTGGAAGACCAGTATGCCACTCAGTAGGGCACTTAGATGACAATAAATGCAAGTTGCTGCCAGAAATCCAACTTTACAAGGCAATTAACCATGAGATCGGAATATGAAGATTATGTTCTACAGAAGCCATAGCACTATATTAAGTATTTGGTACGTGTAGATTTTCAATGTCTGTCCCAAACTGATGCTCAGACTTATTTTAACCCTGATTTGAAGAAATGATTACACTGACTTCTCAGAACACCCACCTCCAGCATGGAGGCCTGGGTCTTAAACACTTGCAAAAGTAATGTCGTGATTAATGATCATTGCATGTTCATTGATGCTAAAATTGCTACAAAGGAGTGGCACTGCAGAATCCTGTTTAACATTATATAGCTTTCAGGGAGAGGAAATGTCAGGTGCTGGAATTGACCTGTCCTGTGAGCCTTGTAACAGATGCGACTGAAACTTAAAACTGACTATTGCAGACATTGATATTAAGCTGAATTGTTTCTCAGTAACAGCCACCCAACTGTGTGACTTGCCCATGGGTGTAATAATTCCGTTGTAATTTATAAACTTCTGCAGTCCCATTGTTCATCTTGCAGTCTTGAGTACATGTCTGGCTGCAGAGAAGACAAAGTCTCCACGGTTTTAAAATGCTGCTTTTGTACATTCAGAGAATCAACTGTCAGTGAAAACCCAACCTAATCATTTATGTGCCTTGTTGGTTGCTGAGAATTACTGTAATTAATTCTGAATACGGAGGGCATTTTTGTTTTGTTGTAAATGAACTCACTGTCTGTTTCTTCACTGCTTGTGAGAATCTGCACAGCCTGGAGGGTGCCTGGCCTGTTCCTGGTGCAGGACACAACGTTCTGCTATAGGTAATGCCTGACCCCCCTCAGAACACAAATTGTATGATTATAATGATTGCTGTCAACAAGAATGATTGATGAAAACAGGCTGAATGCTAGATTTAATGAGTTATAAAGCTCAAAAAGTATAAATCAAATAAAAATGACAAATGCTGGAAATAGATGGCTTTTCTCAGCTACTGACAGACAAGTAAAGGAGGGTAGATGGTGCTTTGGGTATCACCTTGACAACTGACCTCAGCTGAAATTAATTTGACTTCTCTTTCTCCCTGCATATTTCCATTTTCTTATTTGTTAAATGTTTTCAAGTGAAAAAGGTGTACAGCAGACAAGGTTCTTGCTTGTTTGGTGCCTCCTTGAGGGGTTGGAGTTTGAGGAGAACAGGTCATAAGTGTCAATAATGTACTTGTTCTAAATGAGCAAAGTTCATTCCTAAATGAGTTCAATGAGCTTAAATTCACTCTGCTGCATTCATGTATAATCATTACAGCATTACACTCTGAGCATTGATCAGGAAATCAATGTGTTGAATTCCTGGTCAGTAAGCTGCATCCTCAACATAGTTAAGGTTTCTGTATATGGGGTATTGTAGACCTACCAGAGTTTGAATCTTGAATTGGGAGTCAAATATGAAAGTCACATCATATTTTGACTTGACATTTTGGTATTTGCATTTTCAATCAAATTTTCTAGGAAGTTTTAGTTTACTTATTTACAACTTGAGTCTGAAATTTGGGGAAAAAATTAGTATTTGTTAGTTTTCAAATCTGCTTTTTCCAGGTTTGCTAATCCTGCAATACACACAAAATATTTCTAATGATATGCAGGAGAAGATGTAATTAGAAACTCTTGTTAACTCCGTGCATAGCAGAAATAATGCCCAGCAATCAATCTCAACTTGAAAATGGAGATTAGTGGTTAAGATCTGGAATGCACTGCTTGAGAATGTGATGGAGGCAGGTTCAATTGAGGCATTCAGGAGGGAATTGGATTATTATATAAAAAGGAAGAATATGCAGGGTTACGAAGAGAAGACAGGGGAGTGACACTGGGTGAATTGTTCATTCATGACTCGCTGTAACAGTTGTGATTCTGTGATTTTTGAAATAATAAATTGTAGGTTGACAAATCTATCCTCCTTTAAAACAAAATGTCAAAAACTGATCAATTTTGAAACTTGGGCAAATGGATTGCAGAGCAGTACTGGTAAGCATGTGTCTCCCTTCTGTGCACAGTTCTGACTCCTGTGATACTGTGTGCACCAATAACCAGCTGATTACTTTCTATCTCCCTCCCCCCTCTCCATTCCCCTATGAAGACGGTGATTAGGCTGCAGTGTGGTTTTGTGGGCATTGGCAGCACCTGAGCCAAATGGTGCTTTATTTTGAGTCTAGACCTTGTTGGGCTCTTTTTATACAACTGAATTCAACTATATCCTCAGTCTTTATGCATTCATATAACCAGTTAACTGTCTGAATTTGTGTTCTGTACACATGGCATTTAACACTGCATTTCATAATCTTGTGGCTGCTGTTGTCAGGTTGGTTTATACATCACTGGACTTGGAGTAGCAAGGATGAAATTATAGCAATCACAAGGTTTTAAAAAAAGGTATAGAGATTCAGGAGTTATTGCAAAATTACTTGAAAGCTACTACTTATAGCTCTGAAGAAGGGTCACATGCACTCGAACTGTCAACTGTTTTTCTCTCCACAGATGCTGTCAGACCTGAGTTTTTCCAGCATTTTCTGTTTTTCTACTTGAAATCTATGTTATCTGTCTTTAATTTGGTTTCAACGTATAAACCTGAGAACATACACTGCAGTTCTGTTTTTCTTGCAGGGCTACACCAAGTCCATTGATATTTGGTCAGTAGGCTGTATCTTGGCTGAAATGCTCTCCAGTAGACCCACCTTCCCAGGGAAACACTATTTGGATCAGCTCAACCATATCCTTGGTAAGAAATACAGTACCTTCTTGACTTTCTGTTTAGAGGACATGGCTTTTATTTGTGAGAGAGGAGACTGCTTTGAAGCACAATAGTTCCCACAATATTTAACTTGTAACTGCAGATCTTCCCCAATGGCCTTTAGTCGGGGATGAAGAGAATACAATTTGATTATGGTTTTTTTCTGATAATTTTTTCTTTTCCCATGAAATCTGTTAAATTCTTGGTGGAATAAGGATCAGAAGTGTCATCACTCCCAGTATTATTTTTACCTGAATGGCCTTACTTCACGTGTCAGTGTTTGCAAGCTATTAGACCTGAGGTGTATAGAGAGGGGGTGGGGAGAGTGCATATGCATCATAGTCCAGCTCTTGCCTGTCCCCTCCTGATCTCTACATGTTTTCAGCAGGAGTTGCTCAACAGTGATTAGGACTGGGAACCCTGGCTGAATAATTTCACAGCCATTTATCCCTTTTTTGAGAAATTTTGTTTTCAAGTCTGTAATTTCTGTTGCAATTGTACTAATCGTAATCTCAATATTTTTAATGATTGGTGCTGTAGTGTGGAAAATGGATCTTATCCATACACAAGCTGACAGTGCAGTAAATGAACAATGCTTTCTCAAACATCTAGGTTTAAATATTCTGGTGTATAGACTATTTGATGTGCTAAAATTTTATAAATGTCTTTTTTTTAATTCATTCATGGGATGTGGGCATCACTGGCTCGGCTAGCATTTATTGCCCATCCCCAATTGCTCTTGTACAGAGGGCATTTAAGAGTCAACCACATTGCTGTAGGTCTGGAGTCACATGTAGGCCAGACCAGCTAAGGATGGCAGATTTCTTTCCCTAATGGATGTTAGTGAACCAGATGGGTTTTGATGACAATCAGCAATTGTTTCACGGTCATAATTAGACTGATTTTAATTCCAGATTTTTATTGGATTCAAATTCTACCATCTGCCGTGGTGGGATTCGAACCCAGGTCCCCAGAGTGTTAGGATTACCGGCCTAGTGACAATGCCACTATGTTACCGCCTCAACTGAGTATTTTGTCCAATTCTGAGCATCACATTAGAAAGAGTGCGGAGATTTACAAGAATGATACTAAGGATGAGTAACTTCAGTTATGCAGAGAGACTGGAGAAGCTGGGATTGATCTTGAAGCAGGGAAGGTTAAGGGAGATTTAATGGAGGTGTTCAAAACCACAGTGGGGATTGATAGAGTAAGTAAGGAGAAACTGTTTCCACTGGCAGGAGGGTCAGCAAGCAGAGCATAACAAATTTAGGCAAAAGAACAAGAGGTGAGGAGAATTTTTTTACACAGTAATGCATTTCCTGAAAAAGTGGCAGAAACCAGTTCAATAGTAGCTTTCAAAATGGACTTAGATAATACTTTTAAAGGGAGCATTTTCAACACCAAGGAAAGTCCAGGGGAGTGGGACTCCTCGGATAGCTGTTTCAAATAGCCTACATAGGCACAATGAGCGAAGTTGACCGCCTCCTGTGCTACAAGATTCAATGATTGTGGGAGGATATCACAGCTATTGTTAATCCTAGCATTGTATTTTGTTTCAGGGGTTTCCCATAGTCCATGCTCCCTGAGCCCAGTTGTAATACCCATACTGTCACTCCAGCTGAAATCAGTTAATTTAATGCAGACTAGTGACTGAATATGAGATCTTGTCTGCATGGTTTAGTGCTACAACACCCCAGTATATTTACAGGCTAAGCTGTCAGTGAGCTGACCTTTCGAGTTCTTGGTTGGTGCTCTGTCTAAATTTTACCCTAGCGAAGAACTTCCAATGTAACCCACTGTTGGTTTTTAGGTATTCTTGGCTCACCCTCTCCAGAAGATCTGAACTGTATAATCAATGTCAAAGCCAGAAACTACTTGCAATCTCTGCCTCACAAGAACAAAGTTCCTTGGAACAGACTGTTCCCCAAGGCTGATGGGAAAGGTAAGAATTAGCCGAAAGGGTTCATTCAAGAATGTCCTGCTGATTTGCATGTACTGTTAGCTTGAGTGAGCCTTGAAAGGGATCTAAAAGTTGAAGTGCCGATGACAAGTCAGACTCTTGTTTTCCATCTAAGCCTGTAACCTTTTTTGGAGAAATACTGTAAATGATTGTGTATGGTCATATTGAGAATGTTTCAAGAACCAGCAATACTGTGATTTGCCCTACTGATGACTTGGATTGGGCTCACTTGCAGCTTATATAGCATTCATGCAATCAAAAGAATGAAGAGAAGTGTAGCAAGTACTTCGCCGGGAGCAGACCTTTGGAATGGTGGACAGGATTGACTATCCAATTCCACTAGGGCCCTTATTGGCCCATATCCATGAATAGAGAATTCACTGTTCCTGTATTGTACAACTCACTATTGTAGTGCTGTCTGTCATTCCCTCTTCTTGGCCATGCAAATTGAGACTCACCAATCCAGCTGAAATTAAATTGAACATACTGGAGATTAAAACGTGTAACCTTCCTTGCTTCAACCCAAGTACCTTGATCAGTTGACCCATCAACAGTGAACCAGTTAAATAGCCTTTATTATAAAATGTGTTGGCATGTACATTTGGGATAATTTGTCTGAGATTAATGCCATATATGAAAAAGGCAGCACAAGTGCATCAAGCTCACAGCAGCTAGACATGGTGTAGCAGCACACACCATTGATCCACCCCTTTGGTCCATGCAACCTCTTGGGAGAAACAAAGACAGAAAATCCCCTAGCAATTTCATCATTACGTCCAAAAAATCCTCTGACTCCCCAAGATAAGTAAACCTCAAGGAAGTTGCAGTACACACATCTCAAAAAAAAAATCACAACTAACTGGCAACTTGTCCCCTGTAACTAGAAATGTCGTCGAATAGGAAATGTTATATTCCCACTTAAAGGACTGCAGTAACGAAGAGTTGCCTACTATTGTCACTGAATTGAAAAGGATCCAGCTGCTTTAGAAGTTGTCCTATATAATCCGTGTTTTTATTTGCAACTAGCTGATCTCCTTTGGCCTTGCGCCCAGTAATTCAAAGACTACAATCTTTTATCCATCTGTCTTTGTGTTGCCATTTCTCTTTGTTCTTGTGCTTCTCTCCCCTTAACTCTTTCTTCTCTTTTTCCTTTACTTTTCTGTCCTTGGTAGATGACTTGCTGTGGTGAGGAAAGGAACTGCCAGAGGCTGCATTTTGAGTGGGGAAGGCAGGGAAAATGTGGCCCTAAGTGGCTTTCATCAAGGCTTTACATAGCCATTAACTTCCTGTCGTTTTATAAATACTCATTTAAACCTTGTATCTTCCCCTCTTTTGTTTTGCTGTCTCTTGTTTCATCCCTAACCCTCCAACCACTCCACCTCTCCTCACACCTGCTTGATGAGTGACAGAAGGCCATTGATCCCCTAACCCCCTCAGCCAATTTCTTGCTTTATTGTTATCCTCAAAGGTATTTAGTGCTTCAAAAATGGGTGTCATTTTTAGAAAGTTCTGTTCGCCTTGCTCTCTGTGTCTTTGTCAGTATCCCCCAGCACCAAAAATTAAGCTACGACAAATGTGTAATCAGAAAATCACTTTACTTCCCATGTGTGCACACCCCACACCCCCCATAACATGCAATATAAATCTTAATTCAGTGAAACTTGGAAAATTGTTCTCTCCAAAATTGTTTGAAGAAAGGCACAGCTGACCTTGTCTTCAGATTACACAATCCAATTCAACCGAGTCACCCATTGAGGCAAAATATCATGGCTAAAGTTAGGCTGTTGAGCAATGTTGTCCAACCCTCATTTTCTATGTTATAAATTTGCTGAAGAAAAGGGCATGAAAATTTCAGAAAGCATTCCAAGCAACTTGCCAGAACCCAAATGCATAATCAGTGATTTATTTACGACAACCCCATTAGGACGCAGTGGACATAGGATTTTGTAATGAGAAAAATTTAGCCCAATAATGTGACAGTGGGAATTGTGCAAATATGAAGTGTGCAGATAAATAAGATTTTTTGGTTTAGATGCTTCCATTTTGTTGCAGCTCTGGATTTATTGGATAAAATGCTGACATTTAACCCACACAAGAGGATTGAAGTGGAAGCAGCTCTTGCTCACCCTTATCTGGAGCAGTACTATGACCCCAGTGATGAGGTAGGACAGCGTACATTAAATTAATTAAAGGCAATGCTGTGGCTATTGTATAAAACAACTTGTTTTTATATAGTGCCTTTAACATAAAATGTCCCAAGGTGCTTCACATTAAACCAAAATGTAACACAAAACCTTGTAAAGAAATATCACAACAGAGGCCCAAAACTTGACCAATGAGGTAGGTTTTAAGGAGTGCCTTAAAGGAGGAAAGAGAAGTATTTCAATTGAGAGCTTTACAGAGGGAATTCCAGAGCTTAGGACCCAGACAGCTGAAGGTACATCTGTCAGTGGTGGAGTGATCAAATCAATGATGCTCAGGAGACCAGAATTGCAGGAGCATAGATACTTCGAAAAGTATGGAGTCAAAGGAGATTAGAGACAGGAAGGGGCGAGGCCGTGGAGGAATTTGAAATCAAGGGTGTGAATTTTAAAATCAAAGCATTGATCAACCAGGAACCAGTTGGATCAAGAAACATAGGGGTGATGGGTGAACAACAGGCCTTGGTGCAGGTCACGACAGAGGCAGTGGAGTTTTGGATGATCTTGTTTATGATTGTAGACCATGGGAGGCCAGCCAGGAGTGTGTTGGGTTAGTAAAGTCCTGAGGTAACAAAAGCATGGATGGGATGTTTCAGCAACAGATGAAGCATGGGTGGAATTGGGTGATGTTACGAAGATGGGAGCAGCGGGTCTTAGCGATGGCGCGGAGATGTGGTCAGAAGCTCGACTCTGGATCAAGCAAAACACCAAGTTTGCGAACAGCCTGGTTCAGCCTCAGGCAATTGCCATGGTGAGGGATGGAGTTAGTGTTTCACGAAAGAGTTTGAGTTGGGACAGAAGACACAATGGCTTTGGTCGCCCCATTTTTTAGAAATTTCTTATCCAGTACGAGAGCTTGCATAAGCAATCTGACAATTTAGAGACAATTGATGGAAACTGCTGTGTTTTCAGATAATGTTGCCAAGGGGCAGCACGTAGATGCAAAATAGGAGGGTCAAGTATAGACTCAAGAATATATAGGTTTTCCCAAGGACTTTTGAGAAGGTGCCACATGTACTTGTAAAAAATTAAGGCTCATTATGAAAAGGAGTGTGGCAGCACAGCAAATCAGTGGTTAATGAATGGTTGAGATGAAAAGAAAATGCTGGAAACATTCAGGTTACGCAACATCTGTGTAGAAGGAAACTGTTTCAGGTCAATTAGCACGGAACCAGGGAAACGGGGGAAACTGAGGAAAGAACAAAGGGAAGGGGAAGGTCTGTAATGGGGTAGAGGGCAAGGATGATGACCAATCATTCTTGGACAACAGCCAATGACAGAAAAGGATATGGGATAGTGTGGGTGAACAGGCATTGAAGTGGATGATCAGCCATGATTGTATTGAATGGTAGAGCAGGCTCGACAGGCTGAATGGCCTACTCCTCCTGTGCCCCATAATGGTGCTAAGCAAAAGGAGTTTGCAAAGAGACAAGATGAGGGAGACCTGATAATCTGACAAAGAGGAGATGGCTTGTGAAATCCTTTTCCATTTGTTTGGGAACTTTGGACAGGAACAGAAGGTAGAAGCTGAATGATAAAGGTGGGTATTTTGAGAAGTGGGATGACAGGAGTTTTAAAAGGGGGGGTGGAGCGAAATTCATCTGGCTTTTAAATATTTAAAATCTAAAAAGTTAGAAGACCATGGGGAAAATGCTAGGGGATTAGGGCTAAGTGAATAGATCTTTGTCAGTAGACATGCAGTCTTCCAAACAGTTTCCTCTTGTGCTGAAAGATTGTGATGTATTGATTGCTGTTACGGCATGACCTACTGTGGGACCATTTCGTATTAGGTTGGGTGCACATGAAATGCAATGCTGGCTATATTCCTGCAGTTAGCTTGACTGCTTTGGGATGATGAGTGGCACAGGAGCCCCTGGAAAAGAAATGGGACGTAACAAACATATAGCTTTTGATATTTTTTCCCCAGAAGTGGTGGTAATGGATAGTCTGATTTCAGCCTATTGCAGAAGCACCCTTTAAATTTGATATGGAGCTGGATGACCTACCCAAGGAGAAGCTGAAGGAGCTGATCTTCGAGGAGACAGCCAGGTTTCAACCCCTCTATCAGCATTCCTAAACTACAAGCGCTTTTGCATACAGGTAATCTTTCACACAAAACTCTTGGGTGCGGTGTAGTGATGAAACAGTTGACCAAAAAAAAATTAAATTTTAGATATTCAGTAACAGTTGTATGGGTGATAATCCTGTGCAAAAGTGCAAATAATTGTTCTTCATTCAAATATCCTGCAACATTTTATTCTTGTTCTGCTGAGTGTTGACTGACTCCCAGCTCTACTGCAAAGGCAAGAGTTGGGAGTCAGTTTGCCTAAGAAACCCCAGTTGCTGGTTATGTCTTAAAGTGCAACCTGCTTCAAAAAAGTAATTTATATTCATTATGGGAAATGCCAGTGATGGGGAATGGACTTCATTCTATGCTAGGCATTATTGTTGGCATCAAACACACTGGTCACATAGCAACAAAATTTTTATTTTGCTCTATTCTAATCCAACTCATCCCAATCTTTGAAGTGTTGGTGTGACTTTTTCTGTGATTTCCCAATTCACCCACCCCTGCAGCTTCTCGGACAATGGCAGTACAATGAAAGTATGTGTTGAGGATCAGCTTTCTAGCTAAATTACATCCTTGGTTCTATGAAAGTACCCAGAAATCCTTCGCCCTTAAGCGGAAAAGAGCTTTACGTTGACGCTAGGGAAATTCCTTCAGTCATTGAACCGCCTTGCTCTATATTTATCTTGGGTCTGTCACCTAGATGATCAAGGATGCATGTAGTTATTTTGCAGCCTTGGGTGAGTCTTCAGTGGGAAATTCTTTATTCTATGGAATTAAGAAAAGTGATCCCTCAGCATAAGATCGGCAGGTCATTCTTCACAAACTGGTGGCTTCATATGACATCGGCGTTCTTACAATTACAGACAGTTGTTGTACTGACTCTGGCTTCTGAATGTTGGCGTAAGGAAATTTCACATTTTACTCATCTGCCACATTTTACTTTGGCAGTCCATGCCATTTTTAAAATTTGAGGTTTTTTTGCTGAAGCGGTTCAGCTTCCACTTTGTTCCATTTGGCCATTGGGGTGTCCAACTTTAATGGAGCCCTTGATTCTGACATGATTAAATTAAGCGCAAATGAAGTGTGTCATTGAGCTGACACTCAAAGACCAGAGAAACATGCAGTCAGTTAAGAGGACTGCAAAGTTGTAAAGCATTGGGTGGGTTTTGGGGAAGAAAGATGTGGCTTAGTATAAAGGGTTACTTGCCTATCAAGTTCCTTACCTACTTTAGTAAAGGCAGAGAAGGGGAATTCAGGTTAATTTATTAAATATTTGTGGGACCCTATGGTGTAATTTCAGAGCCCAGATTTATTAAGCTGAAGTGGCACAAGTTGCACATGCAGGCTGAGCTCTACAATGTACTTTTAAGATAGTTGAGATTTTACAGTGCAGGTTAACAAATATTCATTTTGAAAAATGGAGAATGTTGAAATCTAAAACAAAAATGCAAAATGCTAGTAATGCATATAAGGAGTCAACAGCTGAAGTATTAATATTATTCATATACTAACAGTACCAATCTGCATCTACCAGCAATTTTGTCTACTTCAGGATGCTACCTTTGGTCCAAAGGAGGGACTGTACATATATCATCCCCAATGTTGCTAATTTTCAGTGTGTTGCCTTTCCAGGGCCAGGACTGCAGGACTGGACATGCTCAGAGTTCGTTTGTTTCTAACTCCTCCTGAATCCTGTCTCGTGCATCTCAGCTTATTCATTGTACTCTCTCTAAAAACTCTGCTGTGGCACCTGTAACCGTGGAGATTGTCCATTCTGGAAGCCATGGCATTTTTTGCTTGCTGTGGACTCTTTCTCAACTTGGAGATGAGAATTCACACTCCGGCTGTATTGGTGTTTGCAAAAAGTCTGAAAGATGTACAGCCAGTGCATACACATTTAATGATTTACATCCTATGTAACTTAGCGATGGTGTTTGAAAGAAAGCAGGATTGACTTATTGATCTAATACACAAAAAATATGACAGACACCTATGATTTCAATAAGCACTTCAGTTTAGTTTTTTTAAATGCACTTGAGAAATATCGAAGTATAGCTGATCATTCAGTATTACAATTGCTCAGTGTCTGGTCACCTCAGTGACAGGTCCGTTGCTTCAAATCTTTAAATGCATCGTGTGGGATTTCTAAACCTTGCTTGTTACAGTGAGATCCCCCAGGCCTATTGAAATGTTTAGATTTCCAATGAGATGAAAAAGATGTGACTGTAACCTGCATTCTTTTAAACCAGTTTTGCTCTGTTGGTTGGCTGTAGAGATTGTGTGTACTTGTACACTTTAAGGATGGCTGCCCTGCTGAGGTGGTTCCCTCACTAATAGGTCTTTTATAGATTTAAAAGTAAATTACTGGTGTATATCCCTGAAATATTATGTAATGTTCATGTATATCAAGGACACTATTGTGTTTTACTCTGGTTTTCTTTTAATGACATTCCATTCAATATATTAAAAAACTAACTTGATTCCATTTCAGAAGCTTCAACTTGATAACATACATCTGAGTTTAAAGTCTTACCTGGTCAGTGAGAGGGTTCAGCCTCACGTTGTCCTGTAAAAGTTTTCTGTATTACGCAGTAATTACTGACTCTATCAGAGGAAGTACAAATGGAGGATGCTTTAGGTTGAGAATGTTTGATCAGTTGTGAAGGAAGCCTTGGTGAGTGGGTCTCCTTGAGAGCAGCTTAGAATTCTAAGACCCTGTGTGCTTTTGCCATTGAGGACAAAGGGTGCCGTAAAGATTCCTGTCCCTTTTCTGTGTTCGCAGAGTGTTTGTGGATGAAGCCTGTACAATGTGGAGCTTTCTTAGCTATATTTGAATTCAAAGTGCAGTGCCTGATCCTTAGTCTCGAAACCTATTGTGGTGACAATTGCCTTGTACAATTTACCGTGTCCAAGCATGACTGTTAAGCTTTGTATACAAAGACTGTCCAAGTGCCCCACACACCACATACCACAAACACCGCACCCACACACACCACATACCACGCCCGCACACACTGCATCCACACCGCACCGTGCGCACATGCCACACTGCACACACGCCATACAATGCACGCACACGTACCACACCTACGCAGACTCATAGTATGAATAAATCTTATTGCTTCTCCAAGCTTCATCCTAATCCTCTCATCGGTTTCCTCTCTGGTTTGCTTCCTGTATAAATCATGTAACAATTAGCTTTGTTCCTTTCTTTATATAAAAAAAATGCCGCCTTTTGCAGACTTTGTGATGTAACTGTATAGAGCACTCTGTTTCTATCATGTAACTTGTTCAGTTGGCTTTTTTGTTCTGATTGGTCTGAACATCTGATATAATAAATGGAAAAGCGGTTATGGTTAATTTTTAAAAGGAAAAACCCTTGCAACAATAGGTGTCAAAATGTGATGTAACCGCATAGACATACCTGATTGTATTGTGACTGGTATTGGATTAAGCATATTATATATATGGACAAACTTGTAGGTACAAAGATTTATTTTGCCTTAAGTTTTTTTCAGTGTTATATATGTAAACAAATTTTAACCTGTTAATGAATGTTCTTTTTGTTTCCAGCACATACAGCTCTTGTAAAATTCTTTAAATCGGTGTCTCCCTGCATCTTTTAAATACAGTATGTTCTATACACAACTTCCCACAGCGTGCGCGACTAATCTCTTCAGTCCTGTTCCTTTTTATATGTTATATTTATGTGTCCATCAGACACTCTTGTTTTTCTGATCTCCGGCTGCACTTTCCAGTTTACTGGAAGTGAAGGATAGATGGCAGAGGTTGCTGCTTTGTGTCCACACTTGGTTAAAAAGAGGCAGGATTACAAAAATGTGAGCTGTGAGATCAATACTGACCCCATCCAAAACCCTTACGATGATGTAATAGAGCACCAATAACCCAGGAATAAAACCCAGTTCCATGTGCCAGACAGCTTGCTGAAAGAAAAACCAAACATAACTTTATTTTGGGAAATGGGGGTTGGGGGGAGCATAGTTATACAGTTGTTTCACTGACCTGGATGCTTGTGTATGCAAACCCTATTATTTAGCATCTTGGACATAGTCAAAGCTATTTGGTTGTAAGTACATTTTGCCAATTAACAAGCTGTATACAAATGGAATGTCTATTCTATCCTGCCAATTGTGGAATCAGACTTGGTTCCCTCTCCAATCGGATTTGTAATGGGGGAATCAGAAGGTTGCACTGTTCCTTCAGCTATATGCTGAGTGGAGGAAAGCTCTGTCAATTATAGTGGGGCTGCAGTTTAAAAAGGAGTTTGTGTCCCCTTTTTGGATGTGTGAAGCTCCTACCATCGAGTGGGAGTAGGAATTGAGTTTCCTTCCCTCCAGGCAGCCAAGCAATCCTAAGAGCAGAATGAAGGATTAAAAAACAATTCATTTATTTTCACAGGAGCTGGAATCCATAGATCAAAATTCTTTACAAATGAGTAAAATACAAGGTAGTATATGCAAGCAGCTTTCATTGTGCAAAGCCGTGTGTTCCACGCTGCAACCCAGTTAAAACTTTTCTGAAGGGTTCCATTTTATTTTAAAAGCATTATACAGTTTTATTTCTTCAGTTCCCTTTTCCTTTTCTCTTATTTAAAGTGTTATCTCATGCTGTTGGTATGATTCCATGGATATCAAATGCTGCCTTGTCCATGTGACCATTCTTCATGTGAGCTGAGTTGGTTAGTGTGTTTATAGGTTAAACAAAGAGGGCATCACAGCACAGCCCAGTCACCTACTTTTGGTATTTTTCTGATCTTTGATACCTAGAGGCACTGAAGAAAATTGCTGCTTAGTGTCAGCTTTGAACAAAGGCATTGACCAAGGGATCAGTGACCAATCTATGTTTTACCTTTTGCAGCCTTGTTGGCTATCAGGCCAGAGATTTGGCAACTTTGCACAGTGATGGTTTGTAGTGGGCTGTATCAGCTTTTCTATGATAATTGCTGTTCATGGATTTTGATCACCAAGTGGTCTAGATGAACAGTGAGGGGTAAAGCTCATTAGTTTTTGTTTAATGTGACTAACAAAGAATAATTTTGTAATGACTGGCATCAATGAACAGTTTAAACTGATGTTTCTTAGAATATGAAAAAAATACTTTTAACCTTAGGGTCATAAACAACATAAACTGGGAGGGTGAGGATGCTGTTTCTTCCAATTCTGTCTAATATTGGCTGGAAAATAAGCAGGTATACTACAATACATTTGGCAAATACACATTTCTAAATTTTAGTCTGAGAACACATTTGTCTCTTCGCTGTTACATTTTGGACCTCTGATCAATGATGCCAAAATTCCTTAGCGCACCAAACCGAGTACGATTCTGGTAATGGGCAGCCAAAGGAGCCAAGTTTTAAGGACCACTGGTTAGGCTGCTCAAGATCCAGGCATGGGAGTCAACTGCGGTCCGTTTTGGACTCTGGCTCAGATGAATGCAGGAATCTTATTTCAGGTTGCTGTCAAGATTGCTGAAAAAAGAAAACGGAGTATTAACATCACTATCAGTCAGTGCAAATAAGGTGGGGTGGGACATACAACAGTCTATTTTTTCAGCCACCATCTATTTCAATGACCTATAGCAATCAGAACTCATGTCCAAAACTACAGCAGAGCCTCCTGATTTGAAGCAGGATTATTTCTCCAGAAAAATGCAGTCTAAGTGGAGCATAGTTATATAATACAATTAGTTGGGTAAAATCAATTTCGGCCACAGTGTGGTTTCCAGCTGTCATTGATAGGGAAATTGCACAATCCCCATTCTGTCCGTCACTTGCCATTTAATAATCTGAAAGAAAGGTCACAACCAATTTAGTAGTGATGCAACTTCTACCCTGCTAAATTGGTTATTGTTGAGCTAAGTTTTAGGCTGGTAAAATGGGTGCAGCAATGTTAAACTTGAACCCCAGTGTACTACTGGATAATTCCAGTGCTTCTCATTCATGTGTGGATAGATTGTATAATAGTTTGGACATTGGGACAGGCATTCTTGGGAAAGAGATGCAACAAAGTATTTCCTGCTTAGGCAGAAGACCAACTTCACACCTGTTGGGGAGAATGGTGAGTGATTTGGTCAGATAATTCAAATTATATTGTAACATCTGCTCAGCTAGCCTTCAAGTGCTAAGAGGATTTTATTTCGAGCTTCAGAAATGTTTGGCGATTCCATACCCCTCTGAGTAGAAGCATCCTTTTTTATATGTATGTTTTCTGAAACATGCGGGTTTTGTTCAGGGTTTCAGAGACAGAAGAGCAACTTTAACCTCGAAGGCTTATTCAAAGTGAAATAAAAGGCTGATTACCTTATCAGGGGTTGGATTAGTCCTGCTGTTCTGCTTCTAGAACAACTTTATAGAGGCAATAAAGAACCTTGAATGCATTTTTGTAGAAATGAAAATTCATGTTTAGAAGCAGCTTTAACACATTTCTCTTCAATTTTCTGCCTTGGTTGTGCTGGAATACATCTTAGATGGTGACCAAACTCACCCAACTGCTGCATATGAGGTTCTTTGTATCAAACATTGGCAGACTGTCTGCTATGTGTGTATGTATGTTTTGCCAGCTGTGGCTCTGGATAGCACTGGTGTGAGACATTAGTTGTCAATTCATGCCCCTTGAATGAGAGGACAGCTATCTAAGCTGACAATCCATTACTGCGGGAATGATACACTATGGTGGGTGCTGCCTTGTTGGTAAAATGTTAAACCAGGGGTCTATCTACCCACTCAGGTGGGAGCAAAATATTCCATGGCACTATTTCGAAGAGCATGGGAGTTCTTCCAATATCTTGGCCAATATTTATCCTTCAATCAGTATCACTAAAATTGGTTACAAAAACAGAAATACCTGGAAAAACTCAGCAGGTCTGGCAGCATCGGCTGAGAAGAACAAAGTTGACGTTTCGAGTCCTCATGACCCTTCAACAGAACTAAGTAAAAATAGGAAGGGTCATGAGGACTCAAACGTCAACTTTGTTCTTCTCCGCCGATGCTGCCAAACCTGAGTTTTTCCAGGTATTTCTGTTTATTGTTTTGGATTTCCAGCATCCGCAGTTTTTTGTTTTTATCACTAAAATTGATTATCTGGTCCTCATTACCATTTGTGGGACCTTGCTATGTGCAAATTGTCTGCTGTGTTTCCTGCATTAGAACAGTGATTACATTTCCAAAATACTTCATTGGTTGTAAAGTGGTTTGGGATGTCCTGAGGTCTTTATGCTGTCAGGAGGCATAACTAGTAGATGATCATGAATGAAAACACTGGCTGATTCTCCCTTCTGTTCCTGTCTCCATGAGACAGGCCAGTGTTATCGTCTTTGTAGCTGTCCTGGCTCACAGACCATATTGCAGATTTAACTCTTCTGGTCTCTTAACTCATCTTGTGTACTTCTGGCCTCTTTTTTTAAAAAAAAGAAAGGGCATTTGGGGAGAAGCTTTCCCATTTCCAGCTGCTCTTAGACAAAATGCATTATTATGCAAAGAATTATACCTGTATCACTTATGGTAATACTTATCTCTCATTTGAGAGTGCAGTGAAGATTAAAGCATTTCCTCAAGATATAACCCTGATTTGGGACTGTATACATCACCCAAGAGCTGTGACCTTGAACATGACCACTTTACGTTCAACTGCAATAGCTGAATCTTTGTGATGAGAGCTAGTTGTATATGTGGGGCATATTCTACCGCTCTTGCATTTAAGATAAGGTCAAGTAATGAGACTGTTCACTGAGGTGAGGGTTAAATTATGCAAATGATGCCTCATCATTATGGACCATGGGGATTGAATTATGTGTTATGCATTGAATCTCCTTCAGGCTCTCAACCCTCTGAAGTGTCTGTGTTCCTCTAATTCTTGCCTCTTAAACATCCCCAATTTTAATCTCTCCACAAGTGATGGCCATTCCTTCAACTGTCCTGGCCCTAACTTTGGAATTCCCTCCCTCCACCTCTCCATCTCTCTCCATCTCCCTACCTTGCTTTGCTTTAAGACACTTATTAAAAGCTACTACTTTGACCAAGCTTTTGGTCACCTGACCAAATATCATATGTGGCACAATATCACTTTGTTTCACAATGCTCCACTGAAGCACCTTGAGGCATGTTATTACATTAAGTGTGTTACATAAACGAGTTGCATGTCCTTAAAGCATAAAGAAGGATCATTGAGAAGCTCAAGCATTCCAGATATCTCAGGGTTTGAATGCCCTAGTGGTGGGAATATTAAAAAGAGTCCCAAGTATCTGAAAATAAACTATTTTGGAAAACAATAAGGAAGTCTGGGCCATCCTGGGTTTTGCCCTAAGGGTCAGAGGGGAACTATTGACAGGAAGATCAAGGTCACTCTTTTCTCCAGGATTTCTGGTGGTGATCTGCTGAAGCTACGCTGGATAATTAGGAAAATCTCTGTGGAAATTCCAGATGCTTTTTTTTGCCTTTTCGAGTATGAGAGATGGGTCGATGGTTGGTGGGCTGGGACTAAACCAGTTGTAGGATGGGAGTGGAGCATTCATGATCCTGATGAGTTTTTCTCCTTCATGATCTGCAACTGCTGTACAAGTGAATTTGAAATAGATGGGTAATAGTAGATTTGGTGCTAAATGTGTACCAGCAATCAAAAAGGAAATAAAATGTTATGCCATACAGCTAAAGATATGTCAGACCACATTTTCAGCACCATGATCTGCTCTGGTCACCAGGAAGACATTTAAAACCCAGATGCATTACAGAAGTCATACAATTCAGATGTTTTAACCTTGAAAACAGACAACACAGGGATATCACGATAGTGAACAGTATAAAAAAATTAACATGCAGCACTACGATTTAAACTGTTAGGACAAGAAGGCAGCAGGTTCCACCCAATGTAAGGCATATTTATGGTTTAACAGGAAGCTCTTCAGCCAAAGAACAATCGACACATCATATAAGAAATAGCGAAGTTCTGTGTTGGAACCATAATGCCTTGGAGTGGGTTAGGTAAGATAGGCCAAATGACTTCCTCTTTTTGTATCCGTCAATGAAATTAACTGACATAGAATTCAGCCAGAAACCTATTCTACATCCAACTTGACCTGTCTGATTCCCAGACAAACCTTGTGTGTCTTTCTCTCTCAATCGAGCCTCAATGGCCCTCAAATGACCATTGGCTTCCTCCAGCCTCACCTCTAACCAGAAGTGTCAGGAGCTTGTGGACCCTTGGCACTAAGATTGGGACCATTCAGCTGCATCTGTGGCTTCCCTCTGTTCTAGCCCAACAAGCCAAACATCCCCTAAAATTAACCCTGACCTAGCCTTTCTCGCACCTTTCTCAATTTCTTTCCTATCTTCCCTGATTCCCTTTCCAAACTCACCTTGTCCATGAGACCCACCTCTTGCTCCCTCTATTCCCATCAGACTGCTCATCCCAACTTCCTGTTCTAACCCCCATGTGAACTGGTATTTAACAGTTCTCTCTCAGGTAATTTGCCCTCCCCCTTCAAACCCCCTTAGAAAAAACCTAATCTTGGCCTCTCTGTCCTTGCAAACTATAGCCTCATCTCCAGTGTCTCTTTCCTCTCCAAAGTCCTTGAATATGTTACCACCAAATCTATGGCCATCTTTCCTGCAAACCCACTTTTGGACCCCTTCAATCAAGCTTCTGCCACTGTCAAGTTACTGTCACATCTTAATGTCCCAAATGAAATCCTAGGTGACTGTAACATGGTAAACTATCCCCCCACCCCCTCATGCTCCTTGACCTGTCTGCAACCTTTGACACAGTTGAGCTCACCATCCTCCTCCAACACCTCTCCTCCATTTCCCAGCTGGGTGGTACTCCCTATGTCTGGTTTCAATCTTAGCTATCCACTTGTAGTAGAGAATCACCTGCAAAGTCTTCTGTACCTGATGCTGCACCCCCATCTGGAGCTGCCAAAAGATCTATTCTTGGTTCCATATTGTCCCCCTGGTGACATCTGAAAATGCAATGTCAATTTCCACATTTACAATGACTACACCCAATTCAATCTCACCTCGCACCCATCCACAGTCTCTGATTTGTCACACTGCTTGTCTGACATCCAATCATGGTTGAGAACAAAATGCCTCCTAAATATCAAGAAGTCCAATGCCATTGATTTTGGCTCTTGCCACAAACTGCTCCTTTGCCACCAATTCCACTCCTCTCCCTGGCCATTATCCAGGTAGAATCAGACAATTTGCAAGCTTGATTCCTATATGATTTATGAACCCTACCTTAAGTCCATAAAGCAATACTGTTCAATTTTACATTGCAGAACATTGGCATGCTGTTCTCCAGTGACTTACAACAAAATGCACACAAACCACACGCAACTCAAATTTTAGCTAAAGTATCAAATATTTGTTTGCAATGAAGAGATCAGCTTTCTGCAGTCACAACACCCTAAGTCTTTGTGTTATGACTTTGCATTATCACAACAGGACTGTCCAAAGACTCATCCATCTATCTCTTCATTACGACTCCTTTTCTCTCTGTAGCAAGTTTTTGCTGCTGAACAGTTTAAAGGGTAGAAAGTGTACCACTACTACTTCAGAAGGATGGAAGATAAAAACTTGAATCAACAAAGCCTGTCTGATTGGGCTCAGCTGCACAGAGGCGTTGGTTGAGGCTGGGCAGCTGCTCTACAGTGTCTCAAAGGATTTAAAGAGGACAGCGATTATATATTAGTAGGGTAAGGTAGTCTGCTATCTGGGCCTCACTATAATCAGATGGCTGTAACTGCAGAACCTCACCCAGAAGGAAGACTTGAGGCCAGCTGTTGGACAGAGTGAAAACTAGATGCTTTATGGTAAGGGAGCATCATTGTGATATGTATCCTCCCTGGAACACTTGTATAGCTTGCTGAATGGTAATAAAGACATAGAGAACAGGAACTAGGGTGTAAAGTTTTTTTTAAGCAAAGCATGTTCCTTATTGACATGAATATCTGCACTGGAGTGCTTAAGTTGGAGTTTGGGAGAGGGAGTTCAGTGAAGGGGGAAGGAGGTGTTCCTTACATTTTCTACCTTTCCTCCAAAAGAAGAGCGGCAGCCTTGTTTAGTAGGACCTGGTGAGTATTTCTTCTGTTAATATTCTCTAAACTCGAAGTAAAAGTAAAGGGAGTAACTTAAGGGTAAGTCATGGCAGGGCAGTTTGGCCAAGTGGAATGCTGCTCCTATGCGATGTGGGAAGTCGGATACTTCCAGTGTCCAGGGTGACCTCATATGTAGGAAGTCTTTCTAGCTGAAGCTACTCGAAATCCGCATTTTGGAGCTGCAGCTGGAGTCACTGGATAGCATGTAAGTGGTCACACTACAAATAAAGAGTGCACAGGCAGAAAGGGAATGGGTGACCACCAGACAGAGTAAAAGCACTAGGCAGGTAGTGCAGGTCTGTCTCCCCCTCAAACGGATTTTCTGTTGGATACTGCTGGGGGAGACGATTTCTCGGGAATGCAGCAAAAGCCAAGTCTGTGGCACCATGTGTGGCTCAGCTGCATGTTTGGGGGGTGGCATAGGGGAGGGTAATGTGGAAGAGCAATAGTGATAGGGAATCCTATCGTAAGGGGAACAGATAGACATTTCTGCAGTCACAGATATGACACCAGGATAGTTTGTTGCCTCCCTGGTGCCAAGGTCAAGGATGTCACTGAGCAGCTGCAGGACATTCTGAAGGAGACTGAAAAGCCAGAGGCCGTTCTCCATATTTTTATCAACAACATAGGTAAAAAGAGGGATGAGGTCCTGAAAGCAGAATATAGGGAGCTAGGAAATAAAAAGCAGGACCTCAAAGGCAGTAATCTCAGGATTACTCCCAGTGCCACATGCTAGTGAGATCAGGATTAGGAGAATAGACCAGATGAATGTGTGGCTGGAGAGATGGTGGAGGAGGGAGGGATTTAGATTCCTGAGGCATTGGGACTGATTCTGGGGAAGATGGGACTTGTACAAGCTGGACGGGTTGCACCCCAGTAAAATCGGGACTAATATCCTCGCAGGGGTATTCGCTTGTACTGTGGTGGAGGGTTTAAACTAGAGGGGCAGGGAATTGGGAACCTGAGCGGGGTTTTAAAGGAAGTGGCTGCAGAGATAGTGGAGGCATTGGTCGAAATATTCCAGAACTCACTGGATTCTGGGAGGGTCTCAGCAGATTGGAACACTGCTAATGTGATGTCCTGTTCAAGAAAGGAGGGAGGCAAAAAGCAGGAAACTATAGGCCAGTCAGCCTAGCATCCGTCGTTGGGAAAATGTTAGAGACCACTATTAAGGAAGAAATAGGACACTTAGAAAAGATTAACGCAATCAAACAGAGCATGGTTTTGTGAAAGGAAAATCATGTTTGACAAATTTGCGAGAGTTTGTTGAGGGTGATAAAGGGGAACCAGTAGATATAGTGTATTTGGATTTCCAGAAGGCATTCGATAATGTGCCACATAAAAAGTTATTGCACGAGATAGGAGCTCACGGTACTTGGGATAACGTATTAGCATGGATTGAGGATTGGTTAACACACACAAGACAGAGAATCAGGATTAATGGGTCTTTTTCAGGTTGGAAAGTCATAACTAGTGGAATGCCACAAGCATCAGTCCTAGGGCCTCAATATTTGCTATCTGTATTAATGACTTGGAGGAGGGGCAGAGTGTAATGTATCCAAATTTGCTGGCGTTACAAAAATAAGTGGGAAGGCATGTTGTGATGAGGACGGAAGGAATCTGCAAGGGGATATAGACAGGTTGAGTGAGTGGGCAAAAACTTGGCAGATGGAGTTTAATGTAGGAAAGTGAGGTCATGCACTTTGGTAGGAAGAATCAAAAGGCAGACTTATTTAATTGGAGAGAGACTCCAAAAAAGTGCAGCACAGAGGGATCTGGGTGTTCTTGTGCATGAAACACAAAAAGTTGGCATGCAGGTGCAGCAAGTAATTAAGAAGGCAAATGGAATTTTGGGCCGTATTAGGGAGTTGGAATTTAAAGAAAAGGAAGTGTTGTTACAACTGTACAGGGTGTTGGTGAGGCTGCACCTTGAATACTGTGTACAGTTTTGGTTCCTGCATTTAAGAAAGAATATACTGGCATTGGAGGCAGTTCAAAAGAGATTCACTATGCTGATTCTTGGAATGAAGAGATTGACTTATCAAGAATGGTTAAACAGGGTTAGGCTTTTATTCATTAGAGTTTAGAAGAATGAGGGGTGATCTCATTAAAACGTACAAGATTCTGAGGGGGCTTGACAGGGTAGATGTTGAGAAGATATTTCCACTAGTGGGGGAATCTTGAACTAGGGGACATCGTTACAGAATAATGGAACACTCGTTTAAAGCTAAGATGTGAAGGAATTTCTTCCCTGAGGGTAGTGAATGTCTGGAATTCTCTACCCCAGAGAGATGTGGAGGCTAGATCACGAAGTATTTAGAGGAGGTAGATATATTTTTGAAATTTCGGGGAGTTGAGGGCTATGAGGAGCTGGCATGAAAGAGGAGGTGAGGCTTGGGGCAGATTAGCTATGCCTTATTGAATGGTGGGGTAGGCTTGAGGGGCCGAATGGCCTACTCCTATTTCTTAAATAAGAGAGTGAAACAAAGATATGAATGAAAGAAAAGTAGAAAGCAAAGTGGCAGGCAGAGGAAATGAGGGTTGGCAGCAAATAGGGCCATAGTACCAAAATAATGTGTAAAAATATTGAAAAGACAAGCCTAAAGGCACTGTCTCTGCATGGAGCATTCACAATAAGGTAGACGAATTAACAGTTTAAATAGATGTAAACAGGCACTGCGATTATAGAGACATGGCTGCAGGGTAACCAAGGCTGGGAACTGAATGTCTAAGGGTACTCGATATTTAGGAAGGACAGGCAAAAAGGATAAGGAGGTCGGGTGGCGTTTGTTAAGGATGAAATCTGCATCAGTGAGAGGATATTGGCTCAGAAAATGTAGATGTTAAATCAGTCTGGGCGGAGCCAAGAAGCATAAAGGGGCGGAAAACATTAGTGGGAGTTGTCTATAGGCCTCTAAGCAATAGTAGTAAGGTAGGGGTGGTATTAAACAGGAAATTAGAGATGCATATAACAAGGATGCTACAGTAATGGGTGACTTCAATATACATATAGACTGGGCAAACCAAATTAGCAATAATACTGTGGTCCGAAACTTTTGGTCCAAAACAGGAGAATTTATAATAAAGAACAAGGAAATGGCAGAGCAATTGAACAACTACTTTATTTCTGTCTTCAAGGAAGAAGACACAACTTCCAGAAATACTAGGGAACAAAGAGTCTAGTGAGAAGGAGGAATTGAAGGAGATTAGTATTCCTAAAAAAAATTGTGCTGAAGAAAATAATGGGACTGAAAGCTGATAAATCCCCAGGGCCTGTTAATCTGCATCCCAGGGTACCAAAAGAGGTGGCTATGGAAATAGTGGATGCATTGGTTGTCATCTTCCAAAATTCTGTAGATTCTGGAACAGACCCGGCAGATTGGAGGGTGGCAAATGTAACCCCACTATTTAAAAAAGGAGGGTGGGAGAAAACAGGGACTTACAGACCGGTTAGCCTAACATCATTAGCAGGGAGATGCTAGAGTCTGTTATAAAGTATGTGATAACAGGACATTTTAAAAAAAAACAAAATATCAACAGGATTAGACAAAGTCAACACGGATTTATGAAAGGGAAATCGTGTTTGACAAACCTGGAGCTTTTTGAGGACATAACTAGCAGAATAGATAAGGGAGAACCAGTGGATGTGGTGTATTTCAATTTTCAGAAAGCTTTTGATAAAGTCCCACGTAAGAGGTTCGTGTGCAAAATTAAAGCACATGGGATTGGGGGTAATAATATATTGGCATGGATTGAGAATTGGTTAGCAGACAGGAAACACAGTAGGAATAAATGGGTCTTTTTCGGAGTGGCAGGCAGTGACTAGTGGATTACCGCAGGCTTGGGCCCCAGCTATTCACAATATATATATATCAATAATTTGGATGAGGGGACCGAATGTTATATTTCTAAGTTTGCTGACGACACAAAACTTGGTGGGAATTAGAGTGGTGAGGATATAAAGAGGCTTCAAGGTGATTTAGACAAGTGGAGTGAGAGGGGAAATACATGGCAGATGCAGTATAACATGGATAAGTGTGAAGTTATCCACTTTGGTAGGAAAAAAGGAATGGTATAATATTTTTTAAATGGTGATAGATTGGGAAATGTTGGTGTACAAAGAGACCTGGGTGTCCTTGTATACCAATCACTGAAAGCAAGTATGCAAGTGCAGCAAGCAGTTAAGAAGGCAAATGGTATGTTAGCCCTCATTGTGAGAGGACTTGAGTACAGGAGCAAGGATGTCTTACTGCAGCTGTACAGGGCCTTCATGAGACCACACCTGGAGTATTGTGTGGAGTTTTGGTTCCCTTATCTAAGAAAGGACATACTTGCCATAGAGGGAGTGCTGCAAGTGTTCACCAGACTGACTCCTGGGATGGCAGGATTGTCGTATGAGGAGAAATTGGGTTGACTAGGCCTGTATTCACTGACGTTTAGAAGAATGAGAGGGGGTCTCATCGAAACATATAAAATTCTGACAGGAAAGACTGGGTGCAGGGATTATGTTTCCTCTGGCGGGGGAGAGGTCTAGAACATGGGGTCACAGTCTCAGGATACAGTATAGGTCATTTAGGACTGAGATGAGAAACTTCTTCACTGAGGGTGGTGAGCCTGTGGAATTCTCTGCCACAGAAGGCTGTGGAGGCCAAGTCACTGAATATATTTAAGAAGGAAATAGATTTCTAGACACTAAAGGCGTCAAAGGGGCATGGGGAGAAAGCGGGGGTATGATGTTGAGATAAAGGATCAGCCATGATCATACTGAATGGCGGAGCAGGCTCGAAAGCCAAATGACTTACTCCTCCTATTTTCTATGTTTCTATCTTAGTTTTCCACTACAGAGGAGTGCCCCATATTTTTTTCTTATCTTAAGTCACATTTTCATGTTCACAAAAATACTTTGTGATCTTTAATAGTTTTGGGGGGAATAGTCAAATGATGCACTTTTTTTTTTAAAAGATAGGAACATTGTACTATGTCAAGTAGAATGTAGGTGCACATCTGCTTATGGCTTAATTACAAATTTGAACGGTGGCATCAGTAACAGGTCAGGCTGAAGATCAGAACCCTAGTTTTATTGATTTGGTCAATTAGCTAATTGGGAAATAGTGGAATCAATGTGTTGTTGCAGGGTACAGGGTTGCGGAGGGGAGTGCAGTAATGTGCAGGGAAGTGGAATGCAGAGTGTTTTAAGAGATTTTACATCAAAGAGGGGGTGGATGCAAGAGGTAGAAAGCAAATTATCTGAATTGTAAGAGCAGTTGCTGACAAAGTTTTTAATTTTCCTGCATTTTATGCCAAGGTTGTTTTTATTTGGTTGCCACTTCTACAGAGGAAAAAGGAGGAAGGGCTGGGAGTAAATCACATGCTGAATGACGCAATTGGATCAATAAAATAAATTTGACTTACCATTAAATGTGACTGAGAAGTGTTACCGAGGTCTTGGTGGCATATTTTTTCTTTATTCTTTCATGGGATATTGGTGTCGCTGACAAGGCCGGCATTTGTTGGAAATCCCGAATTGCCCTTGAAATGAATGACTTGCTTAGGTCATTGCACAGGGCTGTTAAGAGTCAAATACATTGCTGTGGATCTGGAGTCACCAGTAGGCCAGACCAGGTAAGGATGGCAGATTTCCTTCCCTAAAGGATAACAGTGAACCAGATGGGTTTTTACGACAATCAATGATAATGCTGGTGACCATGAAACTGAGACTAGCTTTATATTCCAGATTTGTTAATTGAATTTAAGTTATACTGGCTGCCATGGTGAGATTTGAATCCATGTCCCCAGCACATTAGCCTAAGTCTCTGGATTACTAGTTAAACGACACAACCGTAATGCCACTGTCTCCCCCATATAAGAGAAGCAAGCCTCTCAATATATTGTTAGTTAAGGAAGTGGTTTATGGATGAGGGAACTTCAATTACATGGATAAATTGGAGAAGCTGGCACTGTCCTTAGAGAAGAGAAGGTGAGAGGCAATTTGAAAGAGGTGCTCAAAATCATGAGGGGTCTGGACAGCGTGGATAGGGAGAAACTATTCCCATTGGTGGAGAACCAGAGTTCGCCAATTTAAGGTTATTGGCCAAAGAACCTATGGTGAGATGAGGGAGAACCTTTTTTATGCAATGTGTTTAGGATCTGGAATGTGCTGCTTTAGAGGGTGGTGGACACAGATTCAATCCTGGCTTTCAAAAGGGAATTGGATAAGCACCCAAAGAGCGACAACTTACAGGGCTAAGGGGAAAGGTCTGGGGAGTGGAACTAGTTGAACTGCTCTTGCAGACACAATGGGCTGAATGGCCTTCTGTGCTGTAACCATTCTATGATTCTTGTTGTGACAGACTGACAGAGGTTACAACTCTGCCTTTGGAGCAACTAAGAATAGCAACCAGCAGCTGGGATGGAGAGATGTTCACTTAATTTTCCCAATAGTCCCAACTAACATTAAATAATCAGGGAAATTATAGACAAAATACCAATTTACTACAGATTGAAGTGAAAAGAAAAAAGAGTTTTTTAATGTTTATTTTTATTACTTTTCTAGTTGTCATATCATGTCTTCACACAATGTCCTGCACAAGGCTACACATGCCATGGTCTTATCTGAGTGCCCTAGTCCAGGGATTTGAATGCAAAATCTAGGCTGATTACTTTGTGCAATGCTGAGGGAGTGCTTCAGTCTTAATTGCTTCTTTACTATGAACGTTGTTATGACTGGGATGGGAGGAGTGTGCAGCTTCTCTAGTCCACTACTCTACAGGTCACAACATAAGTGTAAATATTTAAATTACTCACTAAAATGCCAAATTGTTTACCTTTGCTACTGCTAGAGCCTGAATAAAAGACTTTAACCAGCTTCTTTCAATAAACTCAGAATAATTGAAATTAAAAAATTGAATAAAAGAAATGAAACTTTTAAAAAATAAGTTGCAAAACTGGTTAACATACAATTTGTAATCCAAAAATGTAATGATTTACCTATTCTAAAATCCCCACACACACACACAAGGGACAAGACAAGGTCTCTGCAGAGGTTGGTGTAAGGGAACACTTTATGAAAAGGATAACGTTTTAAAAAAAGTCTTGGTGCTGTCAATTTGGTGTTCCTGCAAGTGAAGATGGATTGTTGACCACAGTATTTGTCTTGAAGTCCTTTAGGAAGGATTTTCGGTGAAATGTTGTCATTGTTATCTCTCACTTGTCGCGGCTTTGCAGGCTTTCAAATAGTTATACTGAGATGAGAATTTTCTGGCTGAAGGTGAACACTGACTCTAGACTGCAGGCAATATGGGGAGAGAGGAGCAATCGCCCTTCACAGTTTGCTCCAAGACACACTGAGTTCAAAAGAACATGTTCAGACAGAACTTTTCCCAGGTGTTTTCAGCCAATCAGCTGGAGCCCACAGCCTGGCAACAGCAGTTTTTAAAAGATTTTAACTCAAGTAAACAAAATAACTCATAACTCCCCAGGTGTCCTGCTGGTCATTTAGCTGAAGTCATGTGATGTCTTGAAACAAGCAGTTTACTCACAGACCAAAGTGAACTTATAACCTTTAAAAAAAACTATGTCCAAATAATTCGATAGCCTTCCAATATATTTTTTAAAGCATTTGGTCCTTGGAGATATGGTTTCCTAGCATGCCTCCACCTTAAGAAATGAAACACTATATCCAAATGCATTTCATTACAAAGTGTACAGGGAAAACATATAACATATTTAAAAACTCAAATGTGCACCCATTTTCATTCACTCCTTATACAGAACCTATACAGCTTTCTCTGATCACCTTGATTTCCATGTTATTCTAACAAAATTGCATTATTTATAACGCATCAGCAATTATATTATCCCTCCCAGCAATATGGACAACCTTTAAGTTGTAAGGCTGTATTAGCAACCTCCATTGGAACAGTCTGACATTGAGTTATTATGATTGCCAGCTGAGGTTACCACTGGACAAGTAAAATCCCATGGTGGAACCCAGCTTGATAGCTCCTAACTTTGTTTGTTTAGATATATAGTGAGGGGCTATTGAACAAAGTCAACTAATGAACTTTTAATGAAAGCATAAAACATTTATTAAACAAGAAACAATGTGCTATATTACAATACTCCTTCACCCATAGCTATACCTTTACATATATATATATATATATATATATATAGATTTGTAAGGGTAACACAAATTACAAAAGCTATCTTATACTCTAATGTTCACGGTAAGTACACAGTCCATGTAAACCAATTGGCAACCTGTGGTCAGACACACCACACTCTGAAAACAAGTGACAGATGCCACCTCAACCAGGTGCTATGGATTTCTCTTCTTCTCCCCCTGAGAAGCTTGTCACACCATGAGCCAACTGCTCTCGCTGCACTCTGTCTTTCACATGAAGGTTTCCAATCTCCACTCTCCAAGACCTTGCCTTGAATTCTTCTCCCAAACTGACACTTTCTCTCACTTACCTTCTGCAAGAGCTCGGCTCCAGGGTTTCAAACTCTCCTTCTGATGTTCCTCTTCCCTGGGGCACCACATGCATTCAAGCTGTCTTCCAAACACACGCTCCCACTGACTCATGCCTTCAACTGTACCACTGCTTCACATGCCCGTAGCAAACAGTTACAGACCTTCAATTGTCTCTTTGGACCTTCTTGCCTTTTGCAGGTGTTCTTGTTTTAAATCTGCTTTCTGCAGCTTCTTTTCTCTTTAAATCTGAAGCTTAGAGACTTTCTCTCTGCCCCTCACTCTTAACTTCACTTAACAGGACCTTTTCCAGGTTCCTGTCCTTCCCCTTGGACTAGAAGGTCATCTTGGCACTTCCTCGTGTTTCACTCCCCTGGATTTTGGGATATTTTCTTTAGCTTGGGACTGGCTATCTGTCCCCTTTTCTCTAGTCTCTCATGGAAGCTACTTTCAAAACCAACTGAAATCAAAAAGCTTCCAAATCAAGCTGCTGTTTCTAATTCCTTCCGTGTGTGTCTGTGGGAGGGACCGGCCTCTCTGGACCCCTGTTGCTAGGCAACAGCCCAGTTCCTCTACTCTTGTTTGTTTAACTTAGCTTAGAGTCGTAAAACTCATTGAAATGCAGGCACCTTTTAAATTGAAGCTAAAACTCAACTTGACCTTAACACAAATACAGAAATACAAATCAAACTTAAATTTTAAAGCTAAAACTCATTCCTAACAACCACAAATACAAATATAACTTACTTAGTTATATCTATTTCATAAGAGTCTTAAACTTTTCCACAAGGGCCCAAGGGATTATGGTCAGTGTATATTAATGTTTCTTTACAGCCATGACAGACAAATAGCTCAAAATGTTTAAGAGCCAGTAACAATCCCAGAGTCTCCTTTTCTACCATAGGGTACCTCTTGATGCCAATTTATTTTTTTAAAAAAGGACCCCACTGTCTTTTCTATGCCCAGTTCACTTCCTTGCAATAAGACTGCACCCATCACCAAGTCACTGGCATCAATTGCCACTTCGAAGGGTTTAGTGAAGTAAGGGGCAGCTAACCCCCATTCATTAGTTAGAATTGCATTCAACTTCTCAAAAGCTGCCTGGCACTCTCATGGCCATACTACCTTTGCCTTCTTTTGTAATAAACCTGTTAGTGGAGCAGCTATTGTGCTGAAGTTTTGCACAAATTTTACAATAGAAGTTGCATACCCCCAAAAATCTCATGATTTCTCATTTAGTTTTAGGGGCAGGGAATTCCACCAAAGCCTGTACTTTGGCTGTTCTTGGCAACACTTGTCCTTGCCCTACGATATGTCCTTGATAAATTACGCTTTTGCGAACTCACTCTTGGCAAGTTTTATTATGAGATGTGCCAACTGTAATTGTTTAAATAGGGCTTCCAAATGTTTTAAATTATCTTCCTAAGTGTTGCTGCAAATCAATACATTGTCCAAGTGAACCACACTGTTAGGAACACTGGTTATAACTTGATTCATTTGTCTTTGGAAAGTGGCTGGAGCATTTTTTTTTAGCCCGAATGGCATTACTCAGCATTGGTATAGCTTATTTGGCATATAGCTTGCGATGTTAAAGGTACTTGCCGGTATCTTTTCAATAAATCAATTTTAGTAAGGAATGTGGCACCGCCAACCCTGTCAATACAATCTTCTAAATGAGGGATTGGGTAGGAGTCTGTTTTTGTTACTGCATTAACCTTCCTGTAATATATGCAGAATCTGGCTGACCCACCAGGTTTAGGCACTAACACTACAGGAGAACTCCAGCTGCTTTGACTAGGTTCAACTATGTGATTTTCCACATTTGTTGAATTTCTGCTTTCGCCCAAGCCTGTTTCTCCGGACTTCAACAATAAGGATGTTTTATAGAAGATTTCCCTATATCCACATCATGTGTGGCCGAAGTTGTACACCTGGGTTTATCCCTACAGATTCCTTTAAATTCTGTAAGTAACCTCATTAGATCTTCTCTTGCCCTACCTCTAAGTACAAGAATATGGTGTTTCACTGTCCTAATATTTCAGTATTGGCTAACCAGATGGTAGGAGGTTCAATTGGTGAACTGCCTGAGATGTCTCCTGCCTCATTCTCACTGCCTCTTTTATTCTCCATTATCCTTACTACCTGACAAACCTGCTCCTCCTTATTCACCTCCCTATGATGGGATTGCTTTAACATATTGGTGTGACGCAGCTGATTCTTTTTTCCCTACAATCTGAGGCGTCTGTCAAATAATTTACTTTACCCAACCCTCTTAATTACCTTGTATGGACCACTGAACCATGCTTTGAGACTCCCCCTCTAAAGGCAATAACACTAACGTTTCATCCCCTGGTTGAAATGTTCGGGTCTCAGCTTGCTTATCTGCTCATTCCTTCATCTTTGTTTGTGAAATTTTAAGATGTTCTTGAGCCACTTTTCAGGCTCCCATGAGCTGGTTCTGGAACATGGGCACGTGATCTAGTGTACAGGATCCATTTCTTTCTCTCCTAAAAACTTTGATTAATTTCAGAGGACCTCTTACCTCCTGTCCATAAATTAATTCAAAAGGACCAAAACCAGTAGATTCATTCCATGAATATTGGGTGGCAAATAAAAGAAAATCCAGTCCGAATTGTGGGGATATTCATGACAATATGCTTTAATCATTGTTTTGAGAGTTTGATGGTACCTCTCTTAAGCACCTTGTGTCTGTGGATGATATGCCATGCACTCTAACTATTTTATACCCAAACTACTCATTATGTTTTGAAAAATTTTAGACATAAAATTGGAACCTTGATCCGATTGGATCTCCATCAGGAATCTATATCGAGTAAACAAAAAAAATTAGGTTAACTTCTCTACCACGACCTTAACTGTAATTGTTCTCAAAGGGATGGCCTCTGAAAATCAAGTTGTCATATCCATAATAGTCAGGATATACTGGTATCCCAATTTCATTTTCAGTAACAGTCCCACAAAGTCTACTAACATTCTACTAAATGGCTCCACAAAAAATTGATTGTAGGTTGTGGTTTCCCTACCATCTGGCATGTATGGCACGTTTTACAAAACTGCAGCATGTCCCTGTAAAGACCTGGCCAGTAAAAATGCCAGTTTATCCCTGCCCGAGTTTTCCATATTCCTACGGGTCCTGCCATAGGAATTTCATGTGCTATTTGTAATAACACTCTGATCTTTGGGCGGTATCACTATCTGATGAACAACCGTCCACTCTTCGTCTGCGGGTCTGTGAGGAGCTCTCCCACTTCCTCATTAGAATTCACTTTTAACATAATAACATTGTGGAATTGCTTCAGCTTCAGTTTGGGCTGATTGTGCTATCTTATTTAATTCTGGATCGGCTTGTTGAGCCTCAATTAAAGAAGATTCACTAAACATTCCTTTCGGATTATCCAAGCCTTTAAAAAAAGATTCAGCTAACCAAATATCTGTCTGTGATGGACTTTGCTTAGCCATTGCTCGGGTCATCACACATGAAGGAAAAGGTCCTGGTACCTTTTTCTGTAGCTGCTTCATCTCACTTGGGCTTTCAATAATTATGGGAGAAGCTACTACCTTCGCTCCAGCTAAATCATTTCCCAGGAATAAATGAGCTCCATTTACAGGTAACTTCTAAACAACCCCTACCGTCACTGTCCCTGACACTAGGTCACACTCCAAAAGCGCCCGGTACAAAGGCATAGGTATATATTCCCCACCAATACCACTTATTAAAACCTTGGCTTTTAGTGCGCTCTCTAGTGGAAATGTTATGTCTTTCCCCATCAAAAGTGTTTGAGTGGCTCCTGTATCTCTTAATATAATTATAGGTTTAGCTGTCTCATTTGAGGGATAAGGGATTACTTTTCTTCTCAACAAAAATTCTTTGCAACCCTCATGTACCTTAGTCACCTCCCTTGAAATCTCAGCAGTGTTCACACTTGGGCAATCAGCTGTAGTTAATACTACAACTTGATCTGTTGTACTTTCAGCCAGGGTTCTTTTATTCTGAATTGCCCCTATGTACCCCAATAAATCCCATGGATTTCCTGCACAACTTCCAGCAGCCTGCATGAAGTGTCCCATCTTGTTACAAAAGAAACACTTAGGCCTTTGAATATCACTTCCACCCTCATCACCTTCTGTTCTGAAGAGGTGTTCTGGGGCATTCCCAACTGTCCCTTCTCTTCCCTGGCTACCTGCCCTCTTTTCAGCCTCGCACTTCTATCCTCCTTAGGTTTGTGGGGGTGACAGAAAAAGGATTTGAATTTATGGACCAGCCCATAATCGTCTGCCATCTCTGCTGCCTGTCTCGCTGTTGTAACCCTCTGGACTTTGGCATGTGTTCTAACTACTGGAGAAAGTGAATTTTTAAACTCTTCCAGGAGAATTATGTCCCTAAGAGCTTCATACGTGGCATCTACTTTTAATGTCTGTATCCAATAGTCAGAATTATTTTGCTTTACCCTTTCAAATTCAATATCGGTCTGCCCAGGCTGTTTGTTTATGTTTCAAAACTTCTGCCTGTATGCCTCAAGGACGAACTCTCACACACTAAGAATAAACTTTTTTACTGCATCATAATCCATAGAAATTTCTTCTGAAAGTGATGCATAAACCTCATGAGCTCTGCTCACCAACTTACTTTGCAGGAACAGTGTCTAGTTTTCTTTTGGCCACTTCATTTGCTCAGCTACTTTCTCAAATGAAATGAAGAATGCCTCTACATCCCTTCCCTCAAACTTTGTAAGGGCTTGTAGAAACTTAAACATCTCCCTACTGGACACTGAGTTCTAGGTAGCTTTTTCTTCATCAGTACTTACCTCAGCATCTGAGGCCTCTTTTTAAAATTCTAGCCTTTTAAGCTGGTATTCCCTTTCTCGTTCCTTCTCTCTCTCTCTCATTTGCCTCTCTTTCTTTATCCTTCTTCCTTTCCTCCCTTGCTAACTTCTCTCTCTGGAGGTCAAGTTTTCACATTTCCATTTCTCTCTTTTTTTTAGGTTTTCTCTTCTCACTCTTTTTCCTCCACTTCAAGTTTTAAGTTCCTTTTCTTTTTCAAGTTCAAGCTTCTGCTTTTCTCTATCTCTTCCTTTCTACCCCAAGCTGTTTCATTTGCAACTGATTCCTAGTTAACTCTAGCTGTCATACACCAATTTCAGGTGTCTCCTCTTTTAATTCTAAATGCTCGGTAACTACTTTAATCATATCACCCTTACAAAATCCTGCTTTTATTTCTACCTTCACTTTATCTGCTCACTCTCTCAGTTTAGCCTTAGTCAAGGATTTCAAATAATCTACTGTTACATCATCTGCTCCCAGAAGAGTCTTAGCAACTTCCAAAGCCATTTTGGTTTACCAATATATATATGAAACCTGATATTTGTCCTTTTACCCTTTACCAATCAGTATTAATCCACGTCCAATCATCTGTTGTCTGCATTTCAAAATCCTGCAAGAGCCCCCAATCTATGCTACGACTGGAATGAGAGGGGTGCACTGTTTCTCTAACCGCACTACTTCACAGGTTGCACCATAAGTGTAGATGTTTATTTCACAAAATGCCCAATTGTTTAACTTCACTACTGCTAGACTCAGAATAAATGAGACTTTAACCAGGCTTCTTTCAATAAACTCAGAATAGTTGCTTTATTATGAAATGAAACTTGCTTTTTTAAAATATGTTGCAAAACTGGTTAACATACAATTTGTAATCCAAAAGTATAATGATTTACCTCTTTTAAAATCCCAGCACACACATAGCACACAAACACGCACAAAAAAAACAAAGGACAAGACAAATAATGTCTGAGTTTAGTGTAAGAGAACACTTTATGAAAAAGGATAAAGTTCGAAAAGGTCTTCACGCTGTCAATTTAGTGTTCCTGCATGCGAAGTTGGATTGCCGGTCACAGTAGTTGTCTGGAAGTTCTTTCCAAAGGATCTTCAGTGAAACACTTGTTGTTAACCCAAACTTGTCGTGGCTTTGCAGGCTTTCAAGTACAGATACTGAGATGCAAATTTTCTGGCTGAAGATGAACAACCATTCTAGACTGCAGGCAATACAGGGAGAGAGAGGAGCAACTTTCCTTCAGTTTGCTCTGAGAGACACGTTGAGTTCAAAAAACATGTTCAAACAGAATTCCTCCCAGGCCAGATGTTTTTCAGCCAATTAACAGGAGCCAACATCCTGACAACAGTTTTTTTTAGTTGAACTCAAGTAAACAAAATAACTGGTGTTTTGCTGGTCATTTAGCTGAAGTCATGTGATTTCTTGGACAAACTGCTTGCTCATAGACCAAAGTGAACTTGTAATATTTTAAAAATCTCAGGAGTGTGTCCAAATAATTCAACATCCTTCCATTTCTTTTTTAGAAAAGTATATAGTTCTTGGGAGATATAGATTCTTAACAATGTCCAATCCCTCTACACCTCCATCCCCCACCAGGACAGTCTCAGAGTTATGCATTTCTTCCTCAAACAGAGCCCAACCAGTTCCCATCCACCACCACCCTCTTCCCGCTGGCTGAATTTGTTCTCAGTCTTGACAACTTCTCCTTCAACTCCACTCACTTTTTTCAAATAAAATGTGCTACTATGAGTTATGCCTGCCTTGTTATGGGACATGTGGAACATTCATTATTCCATCCTACTCGGGTCCCCTCCCTCGCCTCTTTTGGTACAGTAATGACTGTAGCATTACTGCCTCCACTACTGAGGAAGTACTACTGATATCATTCTGCCTCCAGCTCTCGCCATTCATTGTTTGTCTCCATTTTCCACCCTTCCTTCACCTGGCCCATCTCTGGCTCTATCCTTCCTTGACTCACCTGTTTCAATTTCTAGAGAAAGGCTATCAACTGATGTTCACTACAAGCCCACAGCTACCTCAACTACACTTGCTCACACGCTTCCTATAAGGACTATATTCCATTCTCCCAGTTTCTCCATCTCCATTGCATCTGTTCTGATCTGTTTTCCAGCATTTTTTGTTCTTATTTCAGATTTCCAGCATCCGCAGCCTTTTGCTTTTGTATTTAGTTTTATATAGACATTGGGCAGAATTTAATGTAGGTGACAAGGGGTCTTGTGAGCCGGTGAGAGCCCTGCCACGCCTCTTTTTGGGAAGGCCTGCTGCATCATGTGCCAATTAGACACTTAACTGGGCAGTGGCAAGCCTTACCTGGGGGTCAAGAACCCTGGGGACAGAAGTCCTGCCCACCGAGAGATGCTGGCCTCCTTGCCATTGCTTGGCAGCACCATCAGGGAGGCACTGGCTGCAGCTGGCACTACACCCACCCAAGACCCAGGATCGCTCAGGGTTCCAGGTGTGAGGAACCCATTTTTGAAAATAATTTGAAGGGCATTGAATTTTGGACATTCTTCCTCCTGAGCTATTTTTAAAAGTTTGCAATATTAATTTGGGGCTGAGAGTATGCCATTCTTCAAGAAACCACAGGTCAAGATAGATGTCCAGCAGGGAATACCTGGAGAGAAAAGAGATACTTTGTAAACCTAAGTTAACAAAGAACTTCTGTTGCCAGCCTAAAGAACCTTGCTAATAACCTGGCCTAAGAAGTATTCTTGGAACATCTTAGTCTTTTTAAGAACTCTCACAGATGAGTGTGGGGGTGCCTTAGAAGCAGGCTGCAATAAAAAAAACTCTCTATTTCCCTCTCTTTGTCCCACCTTTGTGTTAAACTTTCCTCAGAAACATCTCATCAAGATAACTCACCTGTTTTTTTTAAAGTCTGCAAAGCTGTGATAAATAAGAGTCAAGGACAGTTTCACCAAAAAAATCTATCTGAAGGAACTTCCAGACCTACTGTGACCAGAATTCTGTTAGATGAACAGCGTCGAGATCTCTTTGAATTTTATCTTTTTAAAAGAAACTTTCCCATTCACAGCATCTTCAGGGTCCTGTTTGTTTTGTCCTATTTTGTGTGTGTGTGCAAGTTTATGGGGTTCAAATATGTGTTTTTAAAAAGGGGGAAATTTTTACACTTCTAAACTGCAAAATGTCCTGCAGTCAGCATCGCAGTGAAGCAGTCTGGCAAGAGTGTCCTGCAGTCAGTTCTTGTGGAAAATAACAAAGGTGACATCACAAGACAACGTGAGAGAGCAGCGGAGAGATCAGAACCAGCGCGAGTGTGGGGAAGCTTCAAAAAGTGATGTCAGCAAAAAGGTGAGAGCTGATTGGTGAGTAGTGGGTAAGTGTTTTTCTCCAGTTTAAAATAGATTAAGCTAAGGAAAGGTCAGGGTTCTAGTTTTTATTTAAAGTACATAAATAATTTAACCTTTTTACTGTATTTAACTTAAAGTAAGGGTTTTTTTTTCAACTAGAGGCATGGCAGGGCTGCTCAGTCCCATGTTATGTACCGCCTACAACATGTGGGAAGTCCTAGACGCTCCTTGTGCTCTGACCGACCACATGTGCAGGAAGTGCCACCAGATGCAGCTACTTGAGCTCCCAGTTTCAGACTTTGAGCAGCAGCTGGTGGCACTGAGATGCATTCACGAGGCTGAGAGTTTCATGGATAGCATGTTTTTACACATGGTCACCCCACAGCTTACGGAAGTGCAGGCAGAGAGGGATTTTAATGCAAAGAATCTGACAAATAAGGCAGATGAGTTGAGGGCACAAATTAACACATGGAAGTATGATGTCATTGCTGTCACAGAGACATGGTTGAGAGAAGGGCCAGGATTGGCAGCTCAATATTCCAGGATGTACGGTCTTCAGGTGAGACAGTGAAGGAGGTAAAAAAGGAGGGGGTATCGCAATATTGATCAAGGAATCAATTATAGCAGTAAGGAGGGATGACATCTTAGAAAGCTCCTCAAATGAAGCCATATGGGTAGAACTGAAAAACAAAAAAGGAGCAATCACATTGCTGGGAGTGCACTATAGGCCCCAAACAGTCAGAGAAATAGAAGAGCAGATATGTAGGCAAATTTCAGAGAAGTGTAAAACTAATAGGGTAGTAATAGTGGGGGATTTCAACTTCCTCAACATTAACTGGGTTAGTCATACTGTGGTAGGTTTAGAGGGAGCGGAATTCTTAAAATGCATCCAGGAGAGCTTTTTAAGCCATTACGTAAAAGGTCCTACAAGAGAGGGGGCAGCCCTGGACTTAATTTTAGGGAATGAAGCTGGGCAACTGGTAGAGGTATCAGTGGGGGAGCATTTTGCAGATAGTGATCATAACTCCGTTAGATTCAAGGTTGTTATGGAACAGGACAAGGATGGGCCAGAAATCAGAGTTCTAAATTGGGAGAAGGCGATTTTAATAAGATTAGATATGATTTGGCCAGAGTGGACTGGGAGCAGCTACTTTTAGGTAAATCTGTGTCAGAACAGTGGGACTCATTCAAGAAGGAAATAGGGAGAGTACAGGACCAACATATTCCAGTAAAGATAAAGGGTGGGACCAACAAATCCAAGGAACCCTGGATGCCGAGGGCTATACAGGATTGGATAATGAAAAAAAGGGAGGCTTATGCTGAGGGCTCAAAACAGCGGAAGCCTGAGAGGAGTATAGAATGTGTAGGGGGGAACTTAAAAAGGGGAGCAAAAGGGAACATGAAAGAACATTGGCAGGTAAAATAAAGGAAAATCCAAAGTTATTTTACAAGTACATTGAGAGTAAGAGGATGACTAGGGAAAGAGTAGGGCCCATTAAGGACCATAGTGGTAATTTGTGTGTGGAGCCGGAAGACGGAGGTAGGGTTTAAATGAATACCTTGTGTCGGTGTTCACAAGTGAGAGGGACAAAGTGGGTATGGAAATCAGGCAGGACTGTGATATAATTAAATAAATTAGCAGAGAAAGGGAGGAGGTTCTAAGTAGTCTGGCAGGCTTAAAAGTAGATAAGTCTCCAGGCCCGGATGAGAGGTATCTCAGGCTGTTGAGTGAGGCAAGGGAGGAGATAGCAGGGGCGCTGGCAATAATTTTCAATACCTCTCTGGCCACAGGAGAGGTGCTAGAGGACTGGAGGACAGCCAATGGGGTATCGTTATTCAAGAAGGGAGGAAGGGATAAACCAGGCAACTACAGGCCAGTCAGTCTAACCTCAGTGGTGGGGGAACTATTAGAAGCAATTCTGAGGGACAGAACTAATCTACACTTGGAGAGGCAGGGATTAATCAAGGACAGTCAGCATGGTTTTGTTGAGGGGAGGTCATGTCTGACCAATTTGATTGAATTTTTTGAAGATGTGACCAGGTGTGTAGATGAGGGCAATGCACTTGACGTAATCTACTTGGACATCTGCAAGGCTTTTGATAAGGTCCCACATGGGAGACTGATAACGAAGGTAAGAGCCCATGGGATCCAAGGCAGTTTGGCAAATTGGATCCAGAATTGGCCGAGTGGCAGGAAGCAGAGGGTGATGGTCGAGGGGTATTTTTGTGACTGGATGCCTATGTCCAGTGGGGTTCCACAGGGACCGGTGTTGGGTCCCTTGCTGTTTGTGATATATATATAAACGATATAGACTTGAATGTAGGAGGGTTGATCAGTAAGTTCGCGGATGACACGAAAATTGGTGGGGTGGTAAATAGTGAGGAGGATAGCCTTAGATTACAGGAGGATATAGATGAGCTGATCAGTGGCAAATGGAATTTAACCCGGATAAGTGTAAGGTGATGCACTTGGGCAGGACAAACAAGGCACGGGAATACACAATGAATGGTAGGACCCTGGGAAGTACCGAGAATCAGAGGGACCTTGGTGTGCATGTCCACCGATCCCTTAAGTTAGTGGGACAGGTAGATAAGGTGGTTAAGAAGGCATATGGGATACTTGCCTTTATTAGCCAAGGCATAGAATATAAGAGCAGGGAGGTTATGCTAGAACTGTATAAAGCGCTGGTTAGGCCACAGCTGGAGTATTGCATGCAGTTCTGGAATCTGCATTATAGGAAGGATGCGATTGCACTAGAGAGAGTGCAGAGAAGATTTACCAGGATGTTGCCTGGGCTGGAGAGTTTTAGAAATGAGGAGAGATTGGAGAGACTGCGGTAATTTTCCTTGGAGCAGAGGAGATTGAGGGGGGACATGATTGAGGTGTATAAAATTGAGGGGCATGGATAGGGTAGACAGGAAGGAACTTTTCCCCTTGATGAAGGGATCAATAACCAGGGGACATAGATTTAAGGTAATGGGCAGGAGGTTTAGAGGGGATGTGAGGAAGAATTTTTTCACCCAGAGGGTGGTGGGAATCTGGAAGTCGCTGCCTGAAAGGGTGGTAGAGGCAGAAACCTTCATAACATTTAAGAAGTATTTTGTTGTGCACTTGCGCTGCCATGGCATACAAGGCTATGAGCCTAGTGCTGGAAAATGGGATTAGAATAGTTTGGTACTTGTTTGACCGGCGCAGACTCAATGGGCCAAAGGGCCTTTTTCTGTGCTGTAGACCTCTATGACTTTATGATAACTTGTATGTTAACTAGTTTATTAACTTGTAGTTATTTATAATAAATTAAATTTTTTGTGTTTACTGAAAGAAGCCTGGTTGGAGTCTTTTAATGCTGGGAGTAACAGTATCAAAGGGTAATTGGCCAGTTTAGTGGGTGAATTAGACATTTAAAGTATTGTTATGACCTGTGGAGAAGTGGGGCTAGGTACTCCTCCCATCACGGTCTGTGACACAGGCCACAGGTGAGTGATGGGGCAGGTAGGTTCAGCAGCAAGACAGGGGCTGGGTAGTGGGGCCCCCTTTGCATGGCCAGGTCCCTCGATCAGGCACTGACTCCCTTTGAATGAGGGACCACCTCGAAGCCTGCAAGCAATCCTGACGGGGTTTGTTTTTCAGGCTTCCTGCATGGCAAGTCCCCTGGCCACCACTGAGTGAATGCCAGCGGTGGCAAATTGAGGCCCTTAAGTGACCATTGCTTTTCCACTTTCAGGCCTCAATTGCTGTCGGAGCAGGGAAGGCCGTCCACGAGCCACAGACTTAATCGGGGCAGAGGCCCCCACCCAACACCCTCCCGCCCAACTAAATGCCCTCCATCCATTATCTCTTAGCGTTACTGATGTTACAGGAGCATTCTAAGTTTTGATAACAGGAGATGATGTGGCATGTTGGAAGTTTCAATAATTTTAATATATTACTAGTAAATTTCCTATGACAATGGCCACAATCAATTTCTTTTCCAAAAATGTACTTTATTCGTACGTTGCGTAACAGTTCAAAATTGATATTACATAAAGTGCAAAACAGATCAGTTTCTTTCAATACATTATATGGCACTCTGAGATACCTCACTAGACTTACGATTACAGGATATGTTTACAATTATTTATTTCATGTCAAGCATACAGCCCAAGGCGTTTTACACAGTTTCTAGCCACTTTGTGCACTATAGCGGGAGAACCTTACACATTGGCCATTCCCCACTGAGTATTTGCAACAACTGCCCCAAGCTTTAGTACACCCCTCAGCACATAGTCCTTGACCTTGGAATGTGCCAGTCTGCAACACTCAGTTGACGCCAGCTCTTTGCACTGGAAGACCCGCAAGTTTCGGGCAGACCAAAGAGCGTCTTTCATTGAGTTGATGGTCCTTCAGCAGCAGTTGATGTTTATCTCAGTGTGCCTCCCTGGGAACAACCCTTAGAGCACAGAATCCCGTGTTACAGGGCTGCTCGGGATGAACCTTGATAAAAACCACTGCATCTCTTTCCAGACCTGCATTGTAGAGGCACACCCTAGAAGGAGGTGGGCTGCAGCCTGTTTGCCACCTCAGCCACCTCAAGGGCAGTGTGCGGTGGAGGCAAGACTCCAGCCACACAGGAAGAATCTGACAGAGACAGTCCTTCTCACCAACTGCCAAGCTATGTCTCGGTGCTTGTTTGAAAGTCAGTTGATGAATTTAAGATAGTCATAGAGTTGGGCTAGAGGCTTCAGAAACTCACTCCGCACCACAAGGCCACCTCTTGGTCCCAGCCTGCAACTACATTGTGACAGTTGACATAGCAAAATTGAATGGAGAATATTGACATAGCAATTTACAATTGTAACTGGTAACAGAAAACACACACCAGCAGGGTGTGAGACTTGTGAACAAGAAATGCTTGCCCTGTGCAAAATTTATAACATATAAGGCAATAATGGATTTGTAAATTCATTTTTGTACCTGCCATAAGCCCTCATGCTTTTAATCACATTTTCCGGCTAGTTTATAGATACCTTCTCAAGCTTCAAACACATTTTCTAAAAAAAAGACTAGTTCTGCTCTTGAGAGCAGTGAAATTTATAGTCCATGTTTGTTCTGGATTGACTCGATACATTTTGTGCTTGTTGAATAAAGGTTTGTGAGAATGTTCTTGCTGGTGACAGTGAGTACGGGGGAGGAGTGTCGCAGTTCGGAGCCATCTGTCTGCCTGCAGTGCCATTGTGTTCACATCTGCTTTCATCTCTCTTTTCAAAAGCTCTGAAGTGTTTTATTGTTCCTCCTCGTTTTGTAGTGAAGGTCAGCTCTCCCTGTGCAGCACCACAAACTGGCTCTGGTCGAGAGGCACAGCTGTCTGCACAGCGGTGCATAACCTGCTGCCATTGGCAACCCAGTCCCGATCATTCAATCCAGTGACAAATTAATTTTATCTCCAATTTTATTTCCTCCTCATCTTCACCCCGCCCCCACCACCCTGTCTACAATTCAACCCAAGGAAAAAAACAAAACAGCAGCAATGGCTGCAAGTGATGGAGGGAGCGGTGTTATAAAGCTGAATGTGGAGCCCATGCTAAAGAGTGAAGACTTTCCATCCCAGCTTTCTGACCCTTTCCCCTCCAACAACCAACCCGTCCTCAACCCTCATTGTCAAAGTGAGGAGAATCCAGTGATTGATTCCCTGTTTGCAATGCAACTGGTTCATGGTGACAGGTAAACAGAATTACACATTTATTAGATGAGTTTCTTGGATTGTTAGCCTGTGTTTTGGGGGAATCATGTTCCATGGTTTGATCCATGTTCCATGAAGTTGGGAACCAGTGTCCTCGCCATCTTTCATCTGTATTAAAACACTATGCATGCATTTCCAGTCTGTCACATCACACACTCTGCCAGGTATAACTGTAGGCAAATTTCTTGCAGCTGATTTTTTCCCGCAATCTTTTGTTATTGAAAAAAAGGCAACCATTTTCATCCTTGACCTACAGATGGAAATTTACAATTATCTCCCAAACTGTAAACTCCCCTCACTAAACAGAATTAAACTCTCCATTCATCGTTGGCAGTTACATTTGGTGCCCTTAAAGCTACAGGCCATCTTAAACACAGTTTCACCTTAGAGGCCAATTAATACATGCGAATATATAAATTAGGAGAAGCAGTAGATCATTAGGCTCCTCCAACCTGCTCTGCCATTCAATAAGATTATGGCTGATCTAGTTGTAGCCTAAACTCCACATTCCGCCTACCCCCGATAACCTTTGACTCCCTTGTTAGTCAAGAAAGCTCTGCCGTAAAAATATCATTGACCCTGCCTCCACCATGCTCTGAGGAAGAGAGTTCCAAAGATTCATGGCTCTTGAGAGAAAACAAATTCTTCTCATCTCCATTTCAAATAGGAAACTCCTTATTTTTAATCTCTGTCCCCAAGTTCTAGTCTCTCCCACATAGGGAAGCATCCTTTCAGCATCCACCCTGTTAATTCCTCTCAGGATCTTATGTGCCAAAAAGATCACCCCTCTTCTAAACTCCAATGGATACAGGCTCAGCCTGTCCAACCTTTCCCCATAAGATAACTGAATGGTGGAGTAGGCTCAATGGGCCACTCTTCCTATTTCTTGTGACCCTGATTTGAGTGGGGGAGGTCCTGATCCTAAACCACAGAAGTCTTGTGATTTATCCTTTCAAAGTTGATGAATTGCTAAATATGTACTGGTCAGTAGCTCAGGGCCCCTGAATTGCAAGTTGTCCAGTCAAAGGATTTAGGGAAAAGACAATGGATGCACAATCACTGTGGTAACTGAGAAAGAACCAGGGATAGTGAAAAGAAGAAGAAACAGAGTAAAAGAAATGTGCATGCTTCTGTTACCATCTCTGTACATTAAGGTGGGGTGGGGGCGGGGCAGTATCAGAGACGCAAAATGTATTGGAGAAAGAGAGAGACGCACACAAAAAAGGAAACAGTAACAATTAAGGACAATGCAACAAACAGAGGTATGTAGAGTGAAGGAAGAATAATAAACGCACAGGTGGGAGAGAGTAAAAGTAACAGAGGCACAAGGCAAGTAGAACAAAGAGAATTCTAATGATAGAATCATAGACAAGTACCACATAGAAGATGATCATTTGGCCCATTGAGTCTGCATTGGCTCTTTCAAAGACCAGCCCAATTGGTCCCACTCCCCAAATCTTTTCCCATATGATGACTCAATAACACCAGTTCTGAAGCTCAATAAGATTCTTGAGTGAGGTAAGTGGATTTTATCTGATTACAGCTGGAGACTCCTGTATGTTATATTATTCCAAGGGAACAATAAAGTAATGGATGGACCAGAAAAACTCACCAGACCCATTTCATCATTTTGCATGTATGTTTCTATGTTATTCAAAGGCTGACACTGGACTGTTTCACTCCCCCTCAATGTACATTATATACACTTGTGAAATCAGTGGGAACAACAGAGAAATAGTGGCTAAGGAATAGTCCGGATTCCTGACCTTAGCTTGGGGATAGTTGGTGGCAGAGGTCGGGTTCTCTTCGGTTTGCCTACTCTGGTTCTTCATGCATATTTGGAGGGATTATAGCACAGCTTCATTTCATAGGCCATAAATTCTTAAATTACCCTTTATCCCTTCTGATATCACAGTCTCCTGAACAGACTCCTACTGCCAGTTCTGTCCTCCCAGATATTTTAATGGATTCATCTACCTTACCAGGTGGTACGGTAGAGTGGATATTGGGAGGATAGGAATATAGGAGCAGGAGTAGGCCATTTGGCCCCTTGAGCCTGCTTTGCCATTCAGTTAGATCATGGCTGATCTACCTCAAAGCCAATGTCTCGTACTATCCCTATTTCCCTTGATGTCTTCAACAGCTAGAAATTTTTGACCTCTGTCTTGCACATACTCAATGACTGAGCCTCCACAGACCCCTGGGGTAGAGAATTCCAAAGATTCACCACCCCCTTACTGGAGAAATTCCTCCTCATCTCCGTCCTAAACAGCCTACGTCTAAATCTGAGACTGTGTTCTCTGGTCATAGAACCACCAGCCAGGAGAAACATCCTTCTTGCAACTACCTTGTCAAGCCTTGTAAGAATTTTGCATGTTTCAATGAGATTGTCTCTCATTCTTCTAAACTCTGGAGAATACAGACCCAGTCTTCTCAATCTCTTGTTGGAGATGGCCATTGCCTGGCATTTGTGTGTCCTGCCATCCCAGGAATCGGTCTGATGAACCTTTGTTGCATTCCCTCTATGGAGGTTCACCAGATGTTTCCTATGTGGGGGAGACTAGTACCAGGGGGACACAATTTAAGAATAAGTGGTCTCCCTTTAAGATAGAGATGAAGAGAATTTTTTTCTCTTAGGGTTTTTACAAAGGGGCATAGGACTTAGGAGCAGGAATGGGCTATTCAGCCCTTTAAGCCAGCTCTGCCATTCAATAAGACCATAGCTGATCTGGTTGTCTCACAACTCCACTTCACCATCTGTTCCCCATAACCCTTGACTCCCTTGTCTATCAAAAACCTGTCTAACTCTGTCTTGAATAAATTCAATGATACAGTCTCCACTGCTTTCTAAACAAGAGAATTCCACATACTAATAACCCTTTGAGAGAAAACATTTCTCCTCATCTCGGTCTTAAACGGTAGACCCATATTCTTAAACTATGTCCCCTGGTCCTAGTCTCTACCACAAGTGGAAACATCCTCACGATATCTACCCTATCAAATCCTCTCAGGATATGTTTCAATAAAATCACTTCTCATTCTTCTAAACTCCAATGGGTATAGGCCCAACCTGGCCAACCTTTCTTCATCCCAGAAATGAGTCGCGTGAACCTTCTCTGAACTGCTTCTAATGCAATTATATCTTTTTCCAAATAAGGAGATCAAAACTGTACACAGTATTGCAGATGTGGTCTCAACAAGGCCCTGTACAGCTCAGCAAAACTTCCCTATTTTTATATTCCATTCCCCTTGCCAACATTCCATTTGCCTTCCTAATCACTTGCTGTACCTGCATGCTAACTTTTTGTGGTTCATGTACCAGGACACCCAGATCCCTCTGTACCACTGAGTTCTGCAATCTCTCTCCATTTAAATAGTATTCTGCTTTTCTATCCTTCTGCCAAAGTGGACAAGTTCACATTCACAAGTTCCATCTTCCCAATTTTTGTCCACTTAATTAACCTGTCTGTACCCATTTGCAGACTCTACCTCCTCTTGACAACTTACTTTCCTACCTATCTTGGTGTCACCAGAAAATTTAGCTATCATACATTCAGTCCCTTCATCCAAATCATTGATATAGATTGTAAATAGTTGAGGCCCCCAGCACTGATCCCTGTGGCACACCACTTGTCACAGCCTTCCAACCTGAAAAAGACCCATTTATCCCTACTCTCTGCTTACTGTTAGCCAACCAATCTTTTATCCATGCTAATATGCTATATCATACACTATGTAATCTTATTTTCTTTTTATTCGTTCATGGGATGTGGGCATCGCTGGCTAGGCCAACATTTATTGTCCATCCCTAATTGCCCTTGTTCAGAGGGCAGTTAAGAGTCAACCACATTGCTGTGGGTCTGGAGTCACATGTGGGCCAGACCAGGTAAGGACAGCAAATTTCCTTCCTAAAGGACATTAATGAACCAGATAGGTTTTTACAACAATCAGCAATTCTTTCACGGTCATAATCTTTTAATTCCAGATTTTCAGTGAATTCAAATTTCACCATCTGCCATGGTGGGATTTGAACATGGGTCCCCAGAGCATCACCCTGGGCCTCTGGAATACCAGTCCAGTGACTATGCCGCCGCCTCCCCCCATTTGTCTCTTTCACCCTGTTCACCTTAATTGCTTTCCATTTCCTTCCTGGTGTTTGACAAGATGTTTACCAAAACTCGCTTTCACAGCCGTATTTCCTTCCTCAGGGACTGTCTCCATCTCTGACTTACCCCACGTGGATTCCAGCTGAAATTCCATCCCTCATGTTTCAAATCCACCCAGGATTGCAGGTATCTTCAGGACATACAACATTCCTCGGACTGCTATTCTCGCCACATCCTGAGATCTCAGTGCCATGTGCTGCCATATGAACACACTCGACCTCTCCCTCCAGCAGCACCAACTCACCCTATCTCTAAGCTGTCCTTATCCCCAGTTTCATTTTATTCTTCGTCTCATCCGACGCCTCAACAAGAAACTTTTTCTCTTCCTTTCAGGTGCTAAGGAACGCAATTTCCAGCAACTCATCGACACCAACGCCCGCCGAGGACCCTCCACCCCTTCCTGTCTCTCTGACCCCATCCCGTCTTCTAATCCTAGCCTCAGCTACGTATTCACCATACCCCCTGACCTTCCCCTCTCTGATGCTGAGCATTCTGTACTCAGGAAATGATTCAGTTTCATCCCCTTATGTCCTCACCTCAATAAATTTCGGGCTTGGCACGATGCTGAACTCTTTTTCCGTCACCTTCGTCTTTGTGCTCGCTTTGGGCAAGAGTCCGCACCCCCCTCCACCCCGTTCAACGGATCCTTTCACCCACGTCCAGTATTCTCCCTCTACCTGGACCCCTCCTTGTGGCCTCTTACCTGCTCTTGATCTTTTCATTGAGAACTGTCAGCGTGACATCGGCCAACTTAATTTCTCTGCTCCTCTCGCCCACTCAAACCTGTCTTCTGAACTTGCTGCACTCCGTTCCCTCAGGTCAAGCCCTGACTTTATCAAACCCGCTGTTGTCTGGTGCACTGACTTCTACCTCGCAGAGGCTGAGCATCAACTCGCAGACACTTCCTCCTACCTCCCCCTGGATCATGGTCCCACCACTGAACGTCAAGCCATTGTTTCCAGGACTGTCACTGACCTCATCTCCTCTGCAGATGTTCCTTCCCCAGCTTCCAACCTCCGTCTTCCAACCCCACACAGCCCGCTTCTACCTCCTTCCCAAAATCCATAAACAGGACTGTCTCGGTAGACTCATCGTGTCAGCCTGTTCTTGACCCACTGAACTCATTTCTTCCTATTTTGACTCCATTCTCTCTCCCCCTTGTCCAGTCTCTTCCCACCTATATTTGTGATTCTTCTGATGCCCTACGTCATATCAACAATTTCCAATTCCCTGGCCCCAACCACCACCTCTTCACCATGGATGTCCAATCCCTCCATCCTGAACAATCTGCATCTACCACCACTCTCCTCAGTCTGACTAAATTAGCTCTCTTACTGAACAATTTCTCCTTTCACTTGTCTCACTTTCTCCAAATAAAAGGTGTGGCTATGGGTACCCACATGGGCCCCAGTTATGCCTGACTCCTTATGGGGTATTTGGAGTATTCCTTGTTCCAGTCCTACTCAGGCCCCCTCCCACAAATCTTCTTTTGATACATGGGTGGCTGTATCAGTGCCGGCTTCATGCGACACTCGTTTCTCGTCTAGACCTGGAAAAACTCATCGATTTTTCTCCCAATTTCCACCACTTTATCACCTTCACATGGTCCATCTCCGACACTTCCCTTCACTTTCTTGACCTATCTCTATTTCTGGTGATAGACTGTCCACCAATATTCATTACAAGCCCACTGACTCCCACAGCTGCCTCAACTACTTTCCCTCACACCCCGCTTCCTGTAAGGACTCCATCCCATTCTCTCAGTTCCTCCACCTCCGTTGCATCTGTTGATACCAGCTTCAAAAACGACACTTGTGACATGTCTTCCTTTTTCCTTAACGGAGGAATCCCCCCACTGGTTGAAAGGCCCCACAACCGTGTCCGACACATTTCCTGCACCTTTGCCCTCACCCCTTCCCCTCCCTCCCAGAACCATGATAGGGTCCCCCTTGTCCTCACTTTTCAACCCACCAGCCTCTGCATACAAAGGATCATCCTCCGCCATTCCCACCAGCTCCAGCATGATGCCACAACCAAATACATCTTCCCCCCACGCTCCCTCATCAGCATTCCATAGGGACCATTCCCTCCTTGACACCCTGGTCCACTCCTCCATCACCCCCAACTCCTCACCCCTTTCCCATGGCACCTTCCCATGCAATCGCAGAAGGTGCAACACTTGCACCTTTACCTCCTCCCTCCTCACCGTCCAAGGCCCCAAACACTCCTTTCAGGTGAAGCAGCACTTCACTTGCACCTCCTTTAATTTGGTCTATTGCATTTGCTGCTCCTAATGCAGTCTCCTCTGCTTTGGGGAGACCGAATGCTGACTGGGTGACTACTTTGCGGAACACCTTCGCTCAGTCCGCAAGCATGACCCAGACCTTCCTGTCACTTGCCATTTCAACACACCACCCTGCTCTCCTGCCCACATGTTTGTCCTTGGCCTGCTGCAATGTTCCAGTGAAGCCCAACACAAACTGGAGGAACAGCACCTCATCTTCTGATTAGGCACTTTACAGCCTTCCAGACTTAACATTGAGTTCAACAACTTCAGACCATGAACTCTCTCCTCCCTCTTGACTTGTTTTTTAATCCAATTTTTATTTATTTATTTTTATATTTAATTATTTGTTCATTTTTCTCCTTTTCCCCAAAACCCCATGTCCCCACAGGGCCACCTGTCACTTGTTTTTATGTTTTGCTTTCACCAGTGCTGACCCTTGTTCTGCTATTAACACCTTCTGCTACTCACCTTTATTGCCACTCTCAGCACCCTCTTTACTCTTCACCACTCCCATTAACACTCCCTTTCCTTTGTGTCCATGGACATCTTTGTCCATCTCTCCTTAGCTGTCACCTACCCCTGACCCTCTATCTCATTCCACCTGCTCCATCCCCTCTTAAACAGTATAAAATCCATCATATTTCTACTTCTCTTTAGCTCTGAAGAGACATACTGACTTGAAATGTTAACTCTATTTCCATCTCCACAGATGCTACCAGATCTGCTGAGTTTTTCCAGCATTTTCTGTTTTTATTCCAAAATAGCCGGCTCCTTGGTTGACCCTAGAAGGTACTGCTCTAAGAAATTGTTCCGAATACATTCTATGAACTCATTTTCCAGGCTACCTCAACCTGATTTGCCCAATATACATGTAGATGAAAGTCACCCATGATTATTGTCGTACCTTTCTCACACGCCCTATGTATTCCTCCCTGTATACTTTGTCCTACAGCCTAACTTCTGTTAGGGGGCCTACAAACTACTCCCACAAGTGACCTCTTAGCTTTCCTATTTCTTATCTCTACCTAAACTGATTCTCCATCTTGGCCTTTTGAGCCAAGGTCACCTCTCACTGCTATGCTAATGTCATCTTTAATTAATAGTGTTACCCCACCACCTTTTCCTAACTTCCTGTCTATTCAAAATGTCAAATATCTTTCAATATTCCCTGTCTTGGTCACCCTGCAGCCATGTCTCTGTAATGGCTATCAGGTCATTCTTATTTATTTCTACCTGTGCTAACAATTCATCCATTTTGTTGTGAATGCTGCGTGCATTCAGGTACAGAGCCTTTAATTTTATCTTTTTGCCATTTTTGCACTCTCTGGCCTTATCTGCTGGTGCACTCTTAAGTTTGTACATTCTGTCCCTTCCTGCCACACCCTAGTTACCATTACACAAATCGCTACTCTGCTCTATTACCTCGTCGTTTATCTTTGATTTACCATATCTCCTCACACATGATCCCCCCCCCCCCACCCCACTATTTAACTTAAAGCCCTCTTTACCACCCCAGTTAAACAATTAGCCAGAACACTGGTCCTAGCACAGTTCAGGTGAAGACAGTCTGAATATTACAGCTCCCACTTTCCCCAGTACTGGTGCCAGTGCTCCATGAATCGAAACCCATTTCTCCCACACCAGTCTTTGAGCCTTTCAATCCAGAGATTATTACCTTTGAGGTTCTGCTTTTTAATTTGGCCCCAAGCTGCTCGTACTCCCTAATCAGAACCTCTTTCCCAGTCCTCTCTCAATGTCATTGGCACCAAGATGGAGCACGACCACTGGATCCCCTCTGTCCCACTATAATTTCCTCACCAGCCCCGAGCAGACATCCCAAACCCTGGCACTGGGCAAGCAACACAGCCATCTGGACTCTCGCTCTTAGCTGCAGACAACTGTGACATATGCCTCTGACCATACTGTCCCCTACTATTACTACATTCCTATTAACTCCTGCTTGAATGGCTTCTTGTACCATGGTGCCATGATCAGTTTGCTCATCTACCCTGCAGCCCCCACTTTCATCCATACATGTTGCAAGACCTCAAACCTGTTGGACAATTGAAAAGGCTAAGGCTCTTCCACTTCTACCTCCTGGGCACCCATACCTGCCTCACCTGCAGTCACACCCTCCTGTCCCTGACCACTGACCAAATCAGGAGACCCTATCCTAAGAGGTGTAACTGCCTGCTGGTACAAAGTGTCCAGGTAACATTCCCCCTCCCTGATGCATTGCAGTGTCTGCAGCTCGGCCTCCATTTCAATTACTCTGAGCCAAAGGTCCTCAAGCTGCAGACGTGTTTGTCCTGGATCACGCTGGTGTCCAGGAGCATCCACATTCTACTGTCGCAACACATCACCTGCACTGCCATCTTTATTATGTGTTAATTAATTTCTTATTATTTTGCTAAATTAATTTATAATTAATAAACCCTACTACTCCCAATAAGCTTTATTACTGCTAGTAAAGTTTACTAATACCTAAAAACCTTACAATTACTAAAAGATTATATGAGTTTTGAAGATAAGGTAGTCTGTGGAATTCTCTTCCCCAGGAAGCAGTGGATGCTGGGTCATTGAATGTATTCAAGGCCGAGTTAGATGGGTTTTTTTATAGACAAGTGAGTCAAGGGTAGATGGGAAAGTGGATTTGAGACCACTACTAGATCAGCCATCACCTTATCAAATGACAGAGCAAGTTCAAAGGGCCAAAAGACCTGCCCCTGCTTCTAACTCCAATACCATATTTCCTAAGTGCATGGACACAATAATTTCGAGGAACGTAAGTTTCTTGGTGCAATCTGAATCAGGCTTGGAATTCCAAGAGCCACAATGAACTCCTTGGGTTATTAAGAAATCTTTTAATCACCTTGTAACTGGAAGGGGCATCAATTCCACCTTTTTAAATTACAGCTTCAACAACCTTTAAGAAGACCATTTTACGGGATTTACTGCACTCCTATTGTGTGATGAGTTAGCTGAGCTTGGCTGAGGCAGCGACTGGGCATGCTCCAATTGACCTCAGTGCCCCTAGGTTAGGGAGCTGAGGAAATTAGCCTGGCTTCCCACTTCTGATCACTATCCAATGATAGTGTCCATTTTTGGAGGGAGAGCAGAATTGAGATTGGCTGTGCTGTAGTCTTTGGGTTGAACTCCCTTTTGACAGTCAACATCCAGTTTTAATATGAAGATCAGTCACTAGGGAGGAAGCAGTGTAGAGCTGCTGCTGCCTGTGCAAAATTGTAGCTTAGTAAGTATCCTCAGCACAGAAACAAAGGGATGCCAAAATACAGGAAGCAGCCACTGTATGGGGCAGGGGCCCACATTAGAATTCCAGTCCATGCTGTGAAACTAATTTAAGTGGATAACTGTTCATCTTTTCAGAATCTCAATGCATTGTCATTACTTAACCTCAACTTCTGCATAGATGTATAAAGGACAATGGCTTGAGAACTGGATGCTGCCCTCCCTTCCTGTAGGTTAAATTTGGCAGTGTACAGATCAATGAAAAGGTTTTGAACTTGACCTGCACAATCTGTTCTGATGCTGTAAATTTACATCTGTGGTGCACTCCCTTTTTGGTCTATTTCCTTTTCACTTTCTGTTCAAACCCCATGATCTCTTCCACATGACAAATGCGATTCATTTTCTGTTACCTGCTGTCACCGTTTCAGCTGAGCAGCTCTGGCAAATGGGAAAGAGAAACCGCGTCCTCATTGGTGAACCAAAGGCTGCCCTGAGTGAACCCGAATTTTACCCAGGAGACTTTCTGAACAGCCAAATCTGATCAGCTGAACCCCCCTCCCAATCTGCTCCTAGGTGTCACACACTGTTTGCTTTCCACACCTGAAGTGGCTCAAGTTATTGAGTATAATTGTGCCCAAGTTCCAATTTATATACAAGCACACTTTGCAGTGAGGATTCTTACTGATTACCCCCCCTCCTTAATCCACGAGAGCTCAGAATCAACAGATTTTTAATGGGTAGGGTCATCAAGGAATATTCATTATTTCTCCCTGAGATGTGGTAAAATGCTAGAGTCCATTATTAAGGAAGAAATAGGACTTTTAGAAAAGCTTAACGCAATCAAACAGAGTCAGCATGGTTGTATGAAAGGGAAATCATGTTTAACAAATTTGTTAGAGTTCTTTGAGGATATAACAAGCAGAATTGATAAAGAGGAACCGACAGATGTAGTTTATTTGGATTTCCAGGAGTCATTCAATAAGGTGCCACACAAAAGGCTATTGCACAAAATAGGAGCTCACGGTATTGGGGGTAATGTATTAACATGGATTGAGGATTGGTTAACACACAGAAGACAGAGAGTCGGGATTAATGGGTCTTTTTCAGGTTGGAAAGACAGAACTAGTGGAATGCTACAAGGATCAGTCCTAGAACCTCAATTATTTACTATCTGTATTAATGACTTGGAGGACGGGCAGAGTGTAACGTATCCAAATTTGCTGACGATACAAAAATAGGTGGGAGGGCATGTTGTGATGAGGACGGAAGGAATCTGCAAGGGGATATAGACAGGTTGAGTGAGTGGGCAAAAACTCGGCAGATGGAGTTTAATGTAGGAAAGTGTGAGGTCATGCAACAAAAACAAAAATTGCTGGAAAAATTCAGCAGGTCTGACAGCATCTGTGGGGAGGAAGACAAGAGTTAACGTTTCGAGTCCATATGACCCTTCATCAGAACTGACTCTGATGTCATTCTGATGAAGAATCATACGGACTCAACGTTAACTTTGTCTTCCTCTCCACAAATGCTGTCAGACCTGCTGAGTTTTTCCAGCAATTTTTGTTTTTGTTTCAGATTTCCAGCATCTGCAGTATTTTGCTTTTATCTTATGTGAGGTCTTGCACTTTGGTAGGAAGAATCAAAAGGCAGACAATTATTTTAATGGAGAGAGACTCCATAAAAGTGCAGCACAGAGGGATCTGGGTATTCTTGTGCATGAAACACAAAAAGTTAGCATGCAGGTGCAGCAAGTAACTAAGAAGGCAAGTGGAATTTTGGCCTTTATTGCTAGGGGTTTGGAATTTAAAAATAGGCAAGTATTGCTACAACTGTACAGGGTGTTGGTGAGGCCGCACCTGGAATACTGTGTACAGTTTTGGTCCCCATATTTAAGAAAGGATATACTGGCATTGGAAGCAGTTCAAAAGAGATTCACTAAGCTAATTCCTGGGATGAAGGAGTTGACTTCTAAAGAATAGCTAAACAGGTTAGGCCTTTATTCATTAGAGTCTAGAGGAATGAGGGATGATCTTATTGAAACGTACAAGATTCTGAGGGGGCTTGATAGGGTAGATGTTGAGAAATGTTTCCACTAGTGGGGGAGTCTCGAACTAGGGGACATAGTTACAGAATAACGGAACACTCATTTAAAACGGAGATGCAAAGGAATTTCTTCTTTGAGGATAGTGAATGTCTGGAATTCTCTACCCCAGAGAGTTGTGGAGGCTAGATCACAAGGTATTTAAAGAGGAGGTAGATAGATTTTTGAAATATCGGGGAGTTGAGGGCTATGAGGAGCAGGCATGAAACAGGAGTTGAGGCCTGGGGCAGATCAGCCATGAACTTATTGAATGGCAGGGCAGGCTTGAGGGGCCGAATGGCCTACTCCTCCTATTTCTAATGGTCTTATGTTCTTATGGGCATCGATGGAAAGGACAACTTTTGTTGCCTATCCCAAACTGCCCTTGAGAAAGTGATGGTGAGCCACCGTCTTAAACCACTGCAGCCCATATGGTGTAGCTAAACCCACAGTGCTGTTAGAGAGGGATTTCTAGGATTTTGATCCAGTGACAGTGAAGGAACAATTACATATTTCCAGGTCAGGACAATGTGTGACTTGAAGGGGAATTTGCAGATGGTGGTGTTCCCATGCATCTGCTGCTATTGTTCTTCTAGCTGGTAAAAGTTACAGGTTTGGAAGGTGTTTTTGAAGAAGTCTCAGAGAGTTGCTGCAGCTCATCTTGTAGATGGTACACACCTTTGCCATGTTGCACCATTGGTGGGGGAAGTGAACACTTAACATGGTGGATGGAGTGCCAATCAAGCTGGCTGCTTTGTCTTGGTTGGAGTCAAGCTTCTTGAGTGTTGTTGGAGTTGCACTCAGCCAGGCAAGTGGGGAGTATTCCATCACACTCCTGACTTGTGCCTTGTAGATGGTGGACAGACTTTAGGGAGTCAGGAGGTGAGTTACTCTCAGCAGAATTCCCAGTCTCTGACCTGCTCTTGTAACCACAATGTTTGTGTGGCTAGTCCAGTTAAGCTTCTGGTCAATGATAATTCCAGCCGCATGATATTGATGGTGGGGTATTTAGTGATGGTAATGCCATTGAATGTGAAGGGGAGATGGTTAAATTCTCTCATTGGAGATGGTCATTGCTTTGTACTAGCGTGATGCAAATGTTACTTGCCGCTTGTCAGCCCAAGTCTGAATATTGTCCAGGCCTTGCTGCATGTGGACATGGACTGCTTCAGTACCTGATAAGTTGCAAGTGATACTGAACACTGCGCAATCATCAGCGAACATCCCCACTTCTGACCTTATAATGGAAGGAAGGTCATTGCTGAAGCAGCTGAAGATGGTTGGACCTGGGGCACTACCCTGAGAACTCCTGCAGTGATGTCCTGGAGCCGAGATGACTGACCTCTAATACCCCAACCATCTTCCTTTGTGCTCGGTATGATTCCCAACAGTGGAGAGCTTTCCCCCTGATTCCCATTGACTCCAGTTTTACTCAAACTCCTTGATGCCACAATCGGTCAAATGCTGCTTAGGTGTCAGGGCTATCACACTCACCTCACTTCTCAAATTCAGCTCTTTTGCCTATATTTGGACCAAGGCTGGTAATGAGGTCAGGAGCCCAACTGTCCTGGTGAAACCCAAACTGAGCATCAGTGAGCAGGTTACTGGTGAGTAAGTGCCACTTCATAGCCCTGTCGGTGACACCTTCATCACTTTGCTGATGTTTGAGTGTAGACTGATAGGGCAGGGATTTTATTCGCCCTGGGTTTTGTAAACATACATACCTGGGCAATTTTGCACTGGAGCACAAGGCTTCAGTACTTCAGCCAGGATGTTGTCAGGGCCCCATAGCCTTTGAGTATCCAGTGCCTTCAGCCATTTCTTGATATCACGTAGAGTGAATCGAATTGGCTGAAAACTGGCATCTGTGTTGCAGGAGGAAGCCGAGATGGATCATTCACTCGGGACATCTGGCTGAAGATAATTGCAAGCACATCAATGTAGGTATTGTCTTTTGCACTGACATGTTGGGCTCCTTCATCATAGAGGGTGAGAATGTCCATGGACCATCATCCTCCCACTAGTTGTTTAATTATCCACCACCATCACAAGTGTCATAGAGGTCTACAACACAGAAAAAGGCCCTTCAGCCCATCAAGTCTGTGCCAGTCAAACAAGTACCTAATTATTCTAATCCCATTTTCCAGCACTAGGCCCATAGCCTTGTATGCCATGGCATCGCAAGTGCACATCCAAATACTTCTTAAATGTTATGAGGGTGTCTGCCTCTACCACCCTTTCAGGCAGTGACTTCCAGATTCCCACTGTTATAGGGCCTCAGAACTTTGATCTGATCCATTGTCTGTGTATGCTGCTTCAACTGTATAATATGCACGTAGTCCTGTGTTGTAGCTTCATTTTTAGGTATGTCTGGTGCTGCTCCTGGCATGCTCTCTTGGACTCTTCATTGAACCAGGGTTGATTCCCTGGCTTGTTGGTTATGATAGAATGAGGTCTATGCCAGGCCATAAGGTTACAGATTGTGGTTAAATATAATTTTGCTGCTGCTGATGGCCCACTGCACCTCATGGATCCCCAGTTTTGAGCTGCTAGATCTGTTCTGAATCTATCCCATTTAGCACGGTGGTAGTACCACACAACATAACGGAGGGTATCCTCAGTGTGAAGACAGGACTTTGTCTCGGCAATAATTGTGCAGTGGTCATCCCATACTGCCATGGACAGATGGATCAGCAAAATTAGGTTGGTGAAGACAACGTCAAGTAGGTTTTTTCCTCCTGTTCCCTTACACACTGCTGTAATCCCACTTGGCCAGCGCGGTCAGTAGTGGTGCTACCGAGCCACTCTTGGTGGTGGATATTTGTTCAACATGGAGAAACACTGATTCATCAGCTAAGGGAAGGTGGATTGGTGGTAATCAACAGGTTTCCTTGTCCATGTTTGACCTGATGCCACGAGACTTCAGTTTTCCAATCGCCTTCTTTATCTGAAGAATATTAATCTGTGAAACAATGTCTCAATCTCTGCCCAGACATTCTCTGTCAATCACAGAAAAGTTCAGCCAATCACTGGTCCCACTCTCTCTGCTCAAAGGATTCAGTGGCAGGTGTCAATCAAAATCATTACCGCCAAGTAATTTTCTATTGATTGAACTGTGACTAAGGGGTTTCTGGGAGGCTTGTTGACAATCTGCCATGCTGGGAAAATTGAATAGAAGGGCACTTTCAACAGAAACATACTTCTCAGGAACAATGGAAGCTTATGGACAGTGTGTTAAGAAAGGCAAATGACATCTCTCCAAGCTATGAACTATTTAACACTCCAGTCCCAATTGAAAGAATGAAAGGATTGCATTTATATAGCATAATTTATGATCTCAGGATGTCTAAAAGTGCTTTATAGCCAATTAAGTATTTCTGAAGTGCAGTCATTGTTGTAATGTAGGAAATGTGACAGTCAATTTGCACACAGCTAGGCCTGACAAACAGCAATATGACCAGATACTCTGCTTTTAGTGATATTGGTGGAAGGATGGATAGTGACCAGGTGACCAGAGAGAACCACTCTTCTTTGGAATAGTTCCATGGAATCTTTTGCATCTACCCTGAGAGGGCAGATGGGGCCTCAGTTTAAAGTCTCATCTGAAAAATTGCACTGACCAAAACTAATTACCTCTTCTCCAGACCTGTTTTGTCAAGGCAGCTCCTGTTTACAAGGATATTTTCAGTGACCTTGGTTTTTAACCTCTTCAGAGCTGCTCCTAGTTCCACAGAGATTCATCATATTACAATTAGATTCCATGTCATGTTTGAAAGGGGAAAATGCAAAATAGCTATTAAGATTCTGGATCTAGGTAAGACTGACTTCAATGGACTGAGACAAAGGCCAGAATTTTACATTCGGCGTGTGGGGGCGGGCGGGCCCGACACACCAGAATGTAAAATGATGCGCGATGATGTTGGGCGTACGTCCTGACGTCACTGCGCGCCATCGAGATATTTCGGTAGGCGGGGTGGGGAGGGGGCGCGCTATGAGGATGGAGGCGCGCCCACCATTCATTAACGGGCCAGTTAAGGCCCTTGAGGCACCAATTGGATTTCATTTTGCGCAGCCCGTGCGATTTTCAGGGCATTGCACAGGTGCAACGGGCAGGGGGGTAGGTAACATTTTCAAAAACCTCATCCCCGGGCGGGATAAGAGGGGTGAGTGGGCTCGCTAATGCGAATTGTGAGTACTTTAGATTATTACTTACTGCTACTTGTTTGTGTGAACAGGACAACTTTGTTTCGCTTCAGCGCTGCTTTGATGGAAATAACAGGCGTCAGTTCCGGACTGCAGAGGAATCATAACACTTGGGGCCTTCCAGGTGTCAGACAACCTTTCCTTACCCTGGGAATGAGGGTTGTGGTCTCCGCTGGAGGCACCTCCTCTGCAGAGGAAGAGAGGGCCAGAAGGGGGCAGAAGCCAGATGTCCCAATTCAGCCTCCAGGGGAGCGACCTGTTGGAGGAGAGGCGCAGGCACAAGGGGCATAGAGCCAATAGGAAGTCCAAGGTGGAAGGGGCTGCAGAAGACACCACTATCCTGCTGCCAGGGTTTATAGGCGGCGAAGCAGCTACCTCAACATGTCTGCGGTGCAATGCCGAAGGAGGCTCCGTCTCTCCAGGGAGACAGTGACCTCCGTCTGTCAGATGATCGGCCTGAGATCAGCTCCTACCATGTGGGTGGACACCCCATGCCAGTGGCTCTGATGGTCACAGTGGCCCTCAACCTCTAAGCCTCCAGCTCTTTAAGGGTACGGTGGGTGATCTGTGTGGAGTCTCCCAATCAGCTGTCCACAGTTGTGTCAAGCAGGTGTACTGACTTTCATTCACTGCCGCACGGACGAGGCCAGCCAGGCTGAGCGAGTCCATAAGACCATAAGACATAGGAGCAGAAATTAGGCCATTCGGCCCATCGAGTCTGATCCGCCATTCGATCATGGCTGATAAGTTTCTCAACCCCATTCTCCCGCCTTCTCCCCGTAATCTTTGATCCCCTTACCAATCAAGAACCTATCTATCTCGGTCTTAAATACACTCAATGACCTGGTCTCCACAGCCTTCTGTGGCAATGAATTCCATAGATTCACCACTCTCTGGCTAAAGAAGTTTCTCCTCATCTCTGTTCTAAAAGGTCTTCCCTTTACTCTGAGGCTGTTCCCTCGGGTCCTAGTCTCTCCTACTAATGGAAAGATCTTCCCCACGTCCACTCTATACAGGCCTTTCAGTATTCTGTAAGTTTCAATCAGATACCTCTCATCCTTCTAAACTCCATCGAGTATAGACCCAGAGTCCTCAAACGTTCCTCATTCCTGGGATGATTCTCGTGAACCTCTTCTGGACCCTCTCCAGGGCCAGAACATCCTTCCTGAGATACGGGGCCCAAAATTGCTCTCAATATTCTAAATGTGGTCTGACCAGAGCCTTATAAAGCCTCAGCAGCACATCCCTGCTCTTACACTCTAGTCTTCTCGAAATAAATGCCAACATTGCATTTGCCTTCCTAACTACCGACTCAACCTGCAAGTTAACCTTAAGAGAATCCTGGACTAGGACTCCCAAGTTCCTTTGCACTCCAGATTTCTGAATTCTCTCCCCATTTAGAAAATAGTCTATGCCTCTATTCTTCCTACCAAAGTGCATGACCTCACACTTCCCCACATTGTATTCCAACTGCCACTTCTTTGCCCATTCTCCTAACCTGTCCAAATCGTTCTGCAGCCTCCCCGCCTCCTCAATACTACCTGTCCCTCCACCTATCTTTGTATCATCTGCAAACTTAGCCAGGATGCCCTCAGTTCCTTCATCTAGATCATTAATGTATAAAGTGAAAAGTTGTGGTCCCAACACTGACCCCTGTGGAACTCCACTAGTCACCGGCCGTCATCCTGAGAAGGACCCCTTATCCCCACTCTCTGCCTCCTGCCAGACAGCCAATCTTTTATCCATGCTAGTACCTTGCCTCTAACAACATGGGCTCTTATCTTAAGAGTCAGAGGCTTCGCAGCAATTGCTGGCTTCCCCCACATCCAGGATGCAATAGACTGCACACATGTGGCCATCAAGGTGCCAGCGGGTAGGCCGGGTGCCTTCATCAACAGGAAGGGATTCCACTCCATGAACGTGCAGATGGTGTCTGAACACGGGATGTAGATTCTGCAAGTCTGTGCAAGGTACCCAGGCAGCTTTCATGATGCCTACATCCTAAGACACTCCCAGGTGCTGAGGCTTTTCAGTGCTCCAGCTCGGCTGGATGGATGGCTGCTGGGTGACAAGGGCTATCCTCTCATAACGTGGCTCATGACGTTTCTCCGCCATCCAAGAACAGAACCTGAGCAGCGGTACATTAGGAGCCACGCCTCCACAAGGGCTGTGGTGGAGAGAACCATCGGTCTTCTCAAGATGCGCTTCCGATGCCTGGACCGTTCAGGGGTCACACTCCAGTACCCCCCAGATTGTGCCACTGATAGTGGTTGCATGCTGCGCTCTCCACAATCTGGCACTGGAAGGGGTGACGCAGCGGAGGAAGATGTTGATGCAACTGCACAGGCCACAGACGATGAGTCCAGAAACACATTTAAAAGGCTCATGTGGACTCGAAACGTCGACTCTTTTCTTCTCCACCGATGCTGCCAGACCTGCTGAGTTTTTCCAGGTAATTCTGTTTTTGTTTTGGATTTCCAGCATCCGCAGTAGTTTTTTGTTTTTATTTTAATGCTGTGGTGCCTGGCATACATAAAACAAATTAAATGGAAAGCTAATCTCCATCACACCTACTTATAAATAACTTTATAAGTGGGGCAGAAAAATAACACCAGTGAAAAGCCTGTGTTGTGCCTAAGGCGCATTACATTTGCATTTGTGGGTGCTATGTCTAGATGCTTCCCCCTCGCTGGCAGCGGCATTGGAGACAGCCTGCTCCCTCTGCTGTCCTGTCGGCCTTGATGACCTTGGTGGTCGTCCTCTGGCCCGTGGAGCCTGTGCTGGCCCTGACTGGGAGGGAGCAGCCAATGACATGGCTGGCATCTCTCCAGTCGCCGCAGTCTCATCAGATGCTGAGGTCATTGGCAGAGGGGCAGAGGAGCTGCTGCCCTCATCCAGAGCACCCTGAGAGGAGCCCGCAGAGACAACAGGCAGCTCGTGTGCCAACATGAAGTCGCTTTGGACCTCCCTGCTCACCATTGACAGCACCTAGGTGGGATACTGGGAGCTCAATCCATCTCCCACACTGACAATGACCAGCTAAGGTCATTGCCGGTGTGAGGTCTTGCAGGTCTGAGCACATTCCCAGGAATCCCTGATTCAGCTCCTGGAGGAGCCTCTCCATGAGAGTCGCCACGCTCTCCATGGAGGAGGCATTGCACTCGGCCATGAGGGTCATTGCATTGCTCATGCTCCGCATGGACTCCTCCACAATGGAGACCTTGGCACGCAATCCCTCATGTATCTCCGCCAGATCCTCCCGCACACCCTGCTGGACTTCCAGCAGCTGCTGCCTCAGGGATGACTCCAGAGCCCATCATCAGCCACCGACTGAGCATATTACTAGTCCCCAGCAGTCCTTCGACTGCCAGCGCTTTGGGCACTCTCTGCCTGCGCCTGCACCTCAAGTGAGTGTAAAGTGGCCTCACCGCTGTGCACCGAGGTACTAGCCACCAATGCAATGCCCACCAAGGTGCTGGTATCTGCGCTGGTGCCTGCCTGACGGAGATGGTGTGACGTAGGTGCGTCTAGATCCTCTGTGTCCTCTGGGGTGAGTGGTGGCCCTTCAGGCTCCTGACCACTACAGTCTTCTGGTGAGCCTGAAAGACAGAACAAGAACATGTCATTATTGGAAGTAATTACACTGTTACTGTGCATGCCTGTCACCCGGATCATGGTGCCCTCGTCTTTCCATTATCAATGGGGATTCCATGTTCGAGGCTCACATCAATATATAGACTACACTGGAATGGTTGCAATTACAGACATTTTGACCTCAGTGCACTGCACTCTTGCCTCCCCGTGGCACCCCAACCTCACTGCGGCCGGTTGACCTGGGCACATGGTGCCTCTCCAGCTCCAGGGCCTCCTATTCATTTCTGGACAGGATTAGGAAGGTGGGGCGTTCCTCTGCCAGTCCGCAACCTCTCAGCATTGTTGTGGGATGTCTTATCCTGAAAGGACAGAGGAGCATTGATTAGTCCACTCTCTACCTGCAGCGCCATTGCAGCCTGGCCAACCCTACCTGAGGAACACCTCGCAGGACTGAGCTGATTCGTGACCCTGGAGCTACAAGACACTCATTCCAAGCAGCCAGGGCTCACCCCCTTGCCCAGATGCTGCCTCATTGACATTTGTCACTCACACTCTAAGAATTCTGAGGTCCAAGGCGGGGTGGGTGGGCATCTCCTAACTGCTGTGCTAAGTGACCCATGCCAACATGGTATTCACCCTTCCCAATTGCAGGAGATCATTGAAGTGCTTGTGGCACTGCACCCATGTGCACCTCACCACATCATGGGAGCTCACCCTGGATGCCACCTCCTCCCAGGCTTTTTGGGTGAGGTGGAGGGGGGGCCTCCTCCTCCCGTCCCTGGGGACAAGGATCTCTCTCTGTGCTGCCGCCTCTTCCAGGAGGGCAGCGAGACACTCATCAGAAAACCATGGGGCCGACTGCCCTGCTGACCTGCCCTCCCGCATGCCCTGTTCTGCTACTACATTCTGCATGGCAACAGTACTGCAGTCAATGGCAGCCTTCGCATGGCTGCCTGCGCCATTTTTGAATAGGCCGCCATTGGACCCGGCAGACATTGAGTTCCTGCCCCCGCCCTCCCCTTCACACTGCTGCAGGAGTCACACGTTACACTGAGCAGCCCTAAATTGGCCCACCCGTGTAAAATGGCGATGCGGACCCGATCGCGGGCAGCGGTAGGGTTCCCGACCGCCCACTCCCACCGAATCCGTCTAATGCAGGAACATTTCAGGCCAAAGACTGTTCACAGTAAACCGGACAAAGGAAGATGGTTGTGGTTGTTGGAGGCCAATCATCTCAGTCCCGGGACATGGCTTCAGGAGTTCCTCAGGATAGTGTCCTAGGCCCAACCAACTTCAGCTGCTTCAACAATGACCTTCCCTCCATCATAAGGTCAGAAGTGGGGATGTTTGCAGATGATTGCACAGGGTTCAGTGCCATTCTCCTCAGATACTGAACCAATCCGTGTCTATATCCAGAAATCACCTGGTCTTGGGGATTTGACGTTCTTTATGCCATTATTTTCTTCATTACTGGCATGTTGCTTATGTTAACTTTGGTAAGTCCCTGACCTTGATTCAATAATAGTTTCCTTGGGATATCCAGCATGCTGACCCCTTCTTCTGCTGTAAATACTGATGCAAAATAATTATTCCATGTCCACCATCTCCTTATTTTTAATGACACTATCATCATTATCAGTTTTCAGGGTGTCCACATTGCTTCTGAGCACCCTCTTTTTCATATGATAATATTAAAATGGTTTTGTGTTGATTTTGACAACCTTTGCAAGTTTCTTGTCATTGCCCCTTGTTGTAGCTCTTACTGCCTGCTTTGTCACTCTTTGGTTTTTTTCCCATTTGCCAGGATCTGGGCTACTTTTTGCATTTTTGTATGCTTTTGCCTTTTGTTTTATGTTGTCTCTTACCTTTCTAATTGCCCAAGGCTGTCTTTTCTAGCAAGTAGATCTCTCCTGTTCCTTTAGCATATTAACTGGTTCTGTATCACACTCAGTTATTTTTTTTTAACACCTCCTACTGATCTTCTGTCTTTTTAGCCATTAACAGATTTTCCCTGCTTACTGTGAGCAGTCTTTGTCTCAGCCCATTGAAGTCAGCCTTACTTAAATCTAGAATCTTTGTAACTGTTTTCCATTTTTCCCCTTTCAAATGTTACATTGAATTTGATCGTAACATGGCCGCTATTAGATAAAGGTCTGTTTACCGTTAGACTGTTAACTAAATCTGGCTCATTTTACATGTCTAATTTGGCCCGCCCCCTTGTTGGTTCTGGGACATATTGTTGCAGAAACTCTCCCGGTCACAGTCATGAAATTCATCACAGCTCTGGAATGTGCTGTTCTGCTTATCCCATTACGTATGAAAGTTAAGATTCACCCATTAAAATCACCCTGTCTTTGCTAAATGTTTGTCTAATCTCTGCATGTGCACTTTCCTTAACATCACTACTGAAACAGGAACCTACACATAACTCCCACTACAGTCTTAGATACTAGAGTTTCTAATTCTGCCTATGAAGTCTCCATTGCCAGCCCTTTCCCCCTAGTCCTGTAAACATTTTCCCTTCAGAAAATTACCCAATTCCCTTTTGAAAGCCATGATTGAACCTGCCTCCACCACACACTCAGACAGTGCATTACAGCTCCTAACTGCTCGCTGCATAAAAGAGTTTTTCCTCATATCACCTTTGGTTCTTTAGTCAATCACCTTAAATCAGTGCCCTCTGATACTTGACCCTTCTGCCAGTGGGAACAGTTTCTCCTTATCTACTCTTTCCAGACCCTTCATGATTTTGAGCACCTCTCTCAAATCTCCTCTCAGCCTTCTCTTCTCTAAGGAGAACAGCCGCAGCTTCTCCAATCTATCCAAGTAATTGAAGTTCCTCATTCCTGGAACCATCCTCATAAATCATTTCTGCACCCTCTCTAAAGTCTTTACATTCTTCCTAAAGTGTGGTGTACAGAATTGGTCACAATAGTCCAGTTGAAGCCAAACCAGCGTTTCATACAGGGTTTTAATGAAAGAGAGCAAATCATCAATTTATCAAGCAGCAATTTAAAAACAATGAAACAAACCCAAACTGCTTGTCCTGCTGATATTCTGGTATTTTCCCTGTTTTTAGGGCCAATGCTTTAAACAATATCGGAGACTGCCCTCAAGTGGCTGAAAGCTTTTAAACACCCGCCATTGCCTCTGTGCAGATTGCACAGTATAGATGGTGTCCCAATAGGATCTGTGTTGGGGCCACATGCTTTCTTCTCTTGCTTTCATATACTTCACATAGCAGTATTCTTACTGGTAAAAGGCAGTGTAGAGCAATCCTGTCCCCTCACACTGTTCAATCCACATTTATTTACAGCAGATCAACCTATTCAGACGGCTGACGTTCCAGGACTGTGCTGATTTGATCTCAGCTGGAGTAGCAGTTGGGAAAATGCAATTGCTGCTGTAAAGTTAGTGTGTGTATTGAAAGAGAGAGGTTAAAAATGCATTTGTATAGCACCATTCACAACTTCAGAGCAACCCAAAGTGCTCCAATGAAGTACTTTTGAAATGTTGTAAGTCTATGCACAGCAAGCTCCCATGACCAATGTTTGTGATATTGTTTGTGGTTTTGGTTGAGGGATAATTATTGACCAGGACACCAGGGATAACCCCCCCTGCAATTCTCTGAAATAGTGTCACGGGGTCTTTTACATTCATCTCATCCAAAAGACAGTTCTGACAATGCAGCACTCCTTCACTGACGAAAACGTTGGACAAGGCTCTGATCACAGTACAATAACAGATTATTCACCAGTGTTTATGTTCCAAATGAGCCTCCTCTCACCTAACCCTATCAACACCTTTTCTGTAAATACATCTATACCATTCAACTCAAACACATGCTGTGGTAGCGAGTTCCAAATTCTAACCGCTCTTTGGGTAAAGAAGATCCTTGTTAATTTCCTGTTGAATTTATTAGTAATGATCTTATATTTATTGCCCCCAGTTTTAGTCTGTCCCACCAAGTGAAAAGATCTTATCCATCAAATCATTCCCGTGAAGCTCCTTGGGACTTTTTATTATGTTGAAAGCACCATATAAATACAAATTTTTGTTTTTATGTTCTTTCATAATCTTAAAGACATCCCACAGCCTTAAACATATATGGGGCAGAATTTTACGCTGGTTGGGCAGGTATGCGCCCAACCTGATCGGACGTGAAATCGCTCATGCCATATTTTGGTCAGTGCACGTGCGCAAAAATTGGAAGTGGCCCGCTGACAAGAGGGCAATTAAGACCAATAACAGAGCAATTGACACCGATTTTTCATGGTCCATCCAACCTTAAGGTTGGCGGATAGGTGAATCGGCCAGGCGGCCTTTACATTTTTCATGAAAGCTCATCCAAGGGGTGAGGTTTCTGTTATGAAATAAAATAAAAACCTGTTGGCAGCATTTTTATCATTTATATTTTTCATATACCTGATTCTGATGCTTGGATGTTTTTTCCCGGCTCTTTGAAACTTTATTTGATGATTTTCAGGTCTGCAGCTGCCTGAGGCAGCTCTCCGCCATTAGAGAGCAGAAATTTTTCTCAGCGTTCGCCCTCGGTGACGTCATCACCCACCCTGTTCCCGCCCCCACTCCGGCGGTGCTGAACTTTTCAGCCTGCGTATCACACTGGCTGGCTGTTAATTGGCCAGCCAGCATGAAACCGCGTTCGGAGGCCGATCGCGATTGGTGGCCCGATTCCCGGCCGATCCCAGGCCCGCTGATCGCGCCCGCTTGTTGGCTAAAAGTTCAGGCCATGAAGCCAAAATTCAGGCCTGTTTGTGACTTTCAAATAATAGTTTTCTATCTTGTTTGAATGTTTTGTGGTCTAGGGGCTATTTCTAGCACCATCCCCTTTTTGGTGGTTAAATCTGAAATCAAAACACCACAGTCTGTCACTATTAGTAATCCCATCTACCACCTTCGCTCCCTGCACCACCGACACACAGCGGCAGCAGTGTATACCATCTACAACGTGCACTGGAGCAACTCACCAAAGCTCCTTCGGCACCTTCCAAACCCACGACCTCTACCATCAAGAAGGGCAGCAGATGTATGGGAACACCAGCACCTACAATTTCCCCTCCAAGTCACTCACCATCCTGACTTGGAAATATATGTCCATCCCTTCACTGTCACTGGGTCAAAATCCTGGCACTCCCTCCCTAACAGCACGGTGGGTGTACCTACACCACATGGACTGCAGCGGTTCAAGAAGGCAGCTCACCACCACCTTCTCAAGGGCAATTGGAAATGGGCAATAAATGCTGGCCCAGCCAGCGAAGCCCACATCCCAGGAACAAATAAAAACTGCTATACAAATTGACAGAAATAGAGGCTAAACCTGCAGATGTGACACACAAGGCTTTATGTTTGCAGCTCACAAAAGACAAAAGTTGACAATCCCCTGGGGTAGGGCACATTACTCATCAGACAGAGGAGACCCCAATTTCCCCAAAGCTGGATCTGAATCCTTAGCCCTCAGCTTTTGAAGGAATTGCCAATGGTGTCTACACTGACATTCACACACATGGACTTTCCAGAGTTGTGTCTACAGAAGGAGCCTTGGCTGATTCTTTATCCAGCCTGAGGACATGGAGATAACGTGTAGCTGCTCCTGCTGTGACAGTAACTGGGATCAGCTAATGACCATAGACTGCCAGCTGAGCACAGTGTAGGCAGTGTCTTGACCCACGGAGCATTCAGAAACATCTATTTGTGAAAATATATTTATTCTTTTTAGATCATAAAGTCACGTAGGAGGAGTTCATTCAGTCCATCAAGTCTATGCCAGCTCTCTGTGGAGCAATCCCATTCCCCAATTCTATCCCCACAACCCCTTAAATTTATTTCCTTCAAGTACCGATCCAATGTCTTTTGAAATCATTGATCATCTCTGCTTCCGCCACCCTCATGGTTAGTGAGTCCCAGGTTATTACCACTCTCTGCGTTTAAAAAGTTCTTCCTCACCTCCCTCACTGCATCTCTTGCCCAAAACCTTGAGTCTGTGTCCCCTTGTACCATCGGCTAAAGGGATGAGTTTTCCTTGTCTACCTTATCCAATCCTGTCATAATCTTGTACACATCTACTAAATCTCCGTTCAATCTCCTTTGCTCCAAGGAGAACAACCCCAGCTTCTCCAACCTATTGTCCTCACTGTTTGCCACCCCTCCAAGTTTGGGATCATTGACAAATTTTGAAATTTTACTCTTTCAACATCCAAGTCATTCATATATAGCAAAAAAAATCAGTGTTCCTAGCACTGACCCTTAGGGAACACTACTGTCTACCATCCTCCAGTCTGAAAAATAATCATTTATCATGACTCGCTGGGCTGAATAATGCGGTGGTGGAGAGGGGTGGGTGGGGACGCACCCCCCCCCCCCCCCTCTCCCCAGGGAAGCACATGGGTGTGAAGCTAACACGCTCCACACTGACCTGCCCCGTAGACATAAAGCACTGCGAGGCCAATTAACAAGTGGCAGCTTACGACCCTCATTGAGGCGGAAGCCCCACCTTCTGGAGCTGCTAGTCAACCTGATTGGCTGGCAGCTCCATCAATCCCGGCAGTGCCAGGAAGTTGTCCGTGGCCACTGCAGGGGCTGCTGGTAAAGAGAGGACCCCAAGGCCTTGGATTCCCAGAGCAACTGAGTCTGGGGCCTTCAGCCGGGAGGGTGTGGGTAGGTTAGGGAGAGGGACAGTGAGGTGGGAGGGTGTGGGTTTAAGGGAGGGAGCGGGTAGGAAAGAAGGGTGGATTCAGCCTAAGGATGGAGCTGCCCACGATCGGCAAAGGGAAGCCCCTGAAGAGCGACCACAGCAACCTTCCTTCCTGTCCTTTAAATATTTAAGTTCAAAAATCAGGCTTCCCACTCCCACCTGGCTGCCCACGCCAAACGTTTTACGGCATGGACAGTTTATTATCAGGGTCAATTGTCTTGATAATAAGCCTAATTGACTATCAATTGTTCATTTAAATATGGCTGGCGGGCTGCCAATTTCGGCGCCCGCCGCCCATCCCCCATATTATGGGGGTGAGCTCGGGGGTGGGCGGGAAGGTGGTGGGATGGGTGCCCATCCCATTTTACATGCCCACGGGGGGGCACATAAAATTCAGACCGCTGTTTTGTGTCTTTAAGCGAATTTTTTTTATCCAATTGGACACTAAACTTCCTTTTTCATGAGCCTCAATTTTGTTAACCAGCCTTTTATGTGGTACTTTGTCAAATACTTTCTTAAAATCCACTGCATTCTATTCATCAACCTTTTTTGTTACTTCATCAATATATTCAGTCAGGAACGATGTGACTTTTAGAAATCCATGTTCTTCATCCTTAATAAACTCAAACTTCTCCAAATGTTTGTTAATTTCTTTTCCTCTCATTATTGTTTCTACAACCTTACCCACCACTGATGTTAAACTAACTGGCCTGTAGTTACTAAGCCTGTCCTCACATGCTTTCTTGAATAAAGATTCACATTTGCCACTCTCCAATCCTCTGGCACCTCTACCATATCTACGGAAAGTTAGAGCAAGCTCTCCACTATCTCCAACCCCACGTCCTTCAGCAACCGGACCAGGGAGTTTACCCACTCTCAGCATAGCCCGCCTTTCCAGTACCTCCACCCTCTCAATTTTCACCCCACCCACTTCTACGACCTCCACTTCTACTGATATTTTGTTAGATTCCTCTTCCTTAGTAAACGCCAATACAAAGTATTCATTCATTATTCTAGCCTTGCCCTGCACCTCCAAGCATATATCACCCTCTGTCCCTGATAGGACCCACTCTACGTCTTACTATTGTTATAATTCTGATAGGGATCGGCACGATCGGCTAAGGATGTCCACAAAGAATGACCCCCCCCATTAGGTTGAACCCCCCTCCCACCCCCCCGCTTTCTTCCTACCCACACACTGTCCTAAACCCACCCCCTCCCCCCCTGCCCCCAACTGCCCTCTTCTTAACCTACACAAACCCTCCTGGTCCAAGAGTCTGGACTTAGTTGCTTTAACTTTTAATCCAAACACTCAGCAATCAACCAATAGAACTATGCCTCAAGATTTCACATTTGTAAGCAGCAACAAAATGTATTTATTATATAAGAAGAATTAAACAAAGCAAGCACTATTAACTTAGCACAATAGTTTCTCATTAACTCTGCTATGAATTCAGTTCTAATTTTTATGTTCCCCACCCTCCATAGAATTCCCATATATGTTACAACAATCTTGAAGGTTCATTCACTTCTGAAGGGGCCAACCCACAAAGTATGCCACATCCCTCTGGAATTGACTTTACTCTTCAGTGTTCTAGCTATTCTCTGCGGTGAGATTTAATGGGGACCCTTCCATTAGCTTTTTGGCTAAGCAACCCTCCAGCTTTTATTTAATATGTCATGATGCCTCAGTTCCTTGTTCTGGTTACCGGCAGATACCAAAATACCTTTTCACAGCTCCCAAGCTAACTCTGCTGACTGCTTTCTGCCGCAAGTCTCTGTGAGGATCACTGTGGATTTCTCCCTCTTGCTACAAACTAGGCAAATCTTCCAACTGCTTTTTCTCATCAGAAATCCAAACTGAGCTTGAGCCTCACTCACATTCTATGCAATGAAACACAAAATTGTTTCAACATAGAAGAAGGCCATTTGGCACATCATGTCAATACTGGCTCTCCAAATGAGCTACTCTTTTTAAAAATTAATTTACGGGATGTAGGTGTTGCTGGCTAGACAAGCATTTATTGCCCAACCCTAATTGACCTCAAGAAGGTGGTGGTGAGCTAACTTCTTGAACCATTGCAGTCGCTGTGGTGTAGGTACACCCACAGTGCTGTTAGGGAGGGAGTTCCAGGATTTTGACCCAGTAACAGTGAAGGAACAGTGAGATATTTCCAAGTTAGGATGGTGAGTGGCTTGGAGGGGAATTGCAGGTGGTGGTGTTCCCATGTGTCTGCTGCCCTTTCCTTCCAGATGGCAGCGGTTGGCAGCAGTTGTGGGTTTGGAAGATGCTATCTAAGGAGCCTTGATGTGTTTCTGCTGTGCAGCTTGTATATGGTACACACTGCCGCCACTGTGTGTCGGTGGTAGAGGGAGTGAATGTTTGTGGATGTGGTACCAATCAAGCGGGCTGCTTTGTCCTGGTGTCAAGCTTCTTCAGTGTTGTGAGGGCTGTGCTCATCCAGGCAAGGGGAGAGTATTCCATTACACTCCTGAATTGTGCTTTGTAGATGGTGGACAGGCTTTGGGGAGTCAGGAGGTGAGTTGCTCACCGCACGATTCCAAGCCTTTGACCTGCTCTTGTAGCCACAGTATTTATATGGCTAGTCCAGTTCAGTTTCTGGTCAATGGTAACCCCCAGGATGTTGATAGTGGGGTATTCAGTGATGGTAATGTCAAGGCTGATGGTTAGATTCTCTCTTGTTGGGCATGGTCATTGCTTGCCACTTAAGTAGTGCAAATGTTACTTGCCACTTGTCAACCCAAGCCTGGATATTGTCTGGGTCTTGCTGCCTTTGGACATGGACTGTTTCAGTATCTGAGGAGTCGCGAATGGTACTGAACATTGTGCAATCATCAGCGAACTTCCCCACTTCTGACCTTATGATGGCAGGGAGGTCATTGACGAAGCAGCTGAAGATGGTTGGGCCTAGGACACTACCCTGAGGAACTCCTGCAGTGATGTCCTGGAACTTTAAAAAAAATTCATTCATGGGATGTGGGCTTCGCTGGCTGGGCCAGCATTTATTGCAGCCCATGTGGTGCGGGTACATCCACAGTGCTGTTAGGAAGGGAGTTCCAGGATTTTGACCCAGCGACAGTGAAAGAACGGCAATATATTTCCAAGTCAGAGCTGTGAGTGACTTGGAGGGGAACATCTAGGTGGTGGTTTTCCCATCTATCTGCTGCCCTGGTCCTTCTAGATGGTGGTGGTCGCGGGTTTCGAAGGTGCTGTCTAAGGAGCCTTGGTGAATTCTTGCAGTGCACCTTGTGGATGATACACACTGCTGCTACTGTGTGTCAGTGGTGGAGGGAGTGAATGTTTGTGGATGTGGTGCCAATCAAGCGGGCTGCTTTGTCCTGGATGGTGTCAAGCTTATTGAGTGTTGTGGGAGCTGCGCTCATCCAGGCAAGTGGGGATTATTCTATCACACTCCTGACATGTGACTTGTAGATGGCGGAGAGGCTTTGGGGAGTCAGGAGGTAGGTTACTCATCACACTATTCCTAGTCTCTGACCTGCTCTTGTAGCCACAGTATTTATATAGCTAGTCCAGTTCAGTTTCTGGTCAATGGTAAACCCCAGGATGCTGATAGTGGGGAATTCAGTGATGGTAATGCCATTGAATGTCAAGGGGCGATGGTTGAATTTTCTCTTGTTGGAGATGATCATTGCCTGGCACTTGTGTGGTGTGAATATTACTTCCCAAAAGTTACCCCAAGCCTGGATATTGTCCAGGTCTTGCTGCATTTGGACATGGACTGCTTCAGTATCTGAGGAGTCGTGAATGGTGCTGAACATTGTGCAATCATCAGCAAACATCCCCACTCATGACCTTATGATGGAAGGAAGGTCATTGATGAAGCAGCTGAAGATGGTCGGGCCAAAGACACTACTCTGAAGAACTCCTGCAGTGATGTCTTGCAGCTGAGATGACTGACATCCAACAACCACAACCATCTTCCTTTGTGCTAGTTGTGAGTTGTGACTCCAACCATCGGAGAGTTTTCCCCCTGATTCTCATTGACTCCAGTTTTGCTAGGGCTCCTTGATGCCACACTCAGTCAAATGCTGCCTTGATGTCAAGGGCAGTCACTCTCACCTCACCTCGGGAGTTCAGCTCTTTTGTCCATGTTTGAACGAAGGCTGTAATGAGGTCAGGAGCTGAGTGGCCCTGGCAGAACCCAAAGTGAGCGTCAGTGAGCAGGTTATTGCTAAGCAAGTGCTATTGTTGATGATCCCTTCCATCACTTTACTGATGATCGAGAGTAGACTGATGGGGTGGTAATTGGCCGGGTTGGATTTGTCTTGCTTTTTGTGTACAGAACATACCTGGGCAATTTTCCACATAGCCAGGTAGATGCCAGTGTTGTAGCTGTACTGGAACAACTTGGCGAGGGGTGCGGCAAGTTCTGGAGCACAAGTCTTCAGTACTATTGCTGGAAAATTGTCAGGGCCCACAGCCTTTGCATTATCCATTGCCTTCAACTGTTTCTTGATATCACATGAAGTGAATCGAATTGGCTGAAGACTGGCATCTGTGATGCTGGGGACCTCCGGAGGAGGATGAGATGGATCATTGACTCGGCACTTCTGGCTGAAGATTGTTGTAAATGCTTCAGCCTTATCTTTTGCACTACTGTGCTGGGCTCCCCCATCATTGAGGATGGGGATATTTGTGGAGCTTCCTCCTCCAATGAGTTGTTTAATTGTCCACCACCATTCACAACTGGATGTGGCAGGACTGCAGAGCTTAGATCTGATCCATTGGTTGTGGAATTGCTTAGCCCTGTCTATCACTTGCTGCTTATGCTATTTGGCACACAAGTAGTCCTGTGTTATAGCTTCACCAGGTTGACACCTCATTTTTAGGTGTGCCTGGTGCTGGTCCTGGCATGCCCTCCTGCACTCTTCATTGAACCAGGGTTGATCCCCCGGCTTGATGAAAATGGTAGAGTGAACTCAGGGAGAGAGACTACGTGGTTCTTGAGCAAATTGATATAGGGAGTGACAAGGTATTGGAGGTGTTGGCAGGCTTAAAAGTGGACAAATCTCCAAGTCTGGATGATTTGCGTCCCAGGCTGCTGAGGGAGGCAAGGGAGGAGATCGCAGGGGCTCTGACCCAAATTTTTAATTCCTCTCTGGCCACGGGGGAGGTGCCAGAGGACTGGAGAACAGCTAATGTGGTTCCACTATTTAAGAAGGGTTGTAGAGATAAGCCAGGGAACTACAGGCCAGTGAGTCTCATATCAGTGGTAGGGAAATTATTGGAGAAAATTCTGAAGGAATCTATCTCCACTTGGAGAGGCAAGGTTTGATCAGGGATAGTCAGCATGGCATTGTCAGAAGGAGGTCATGCCTAACAAATTTGATTGAATTTTTTGAGGAGGTGAGCAGGTGAGTAGATGAGGGTAGTGCAGTTGATGTATTTATATGGATTTCAGCAAAGCCTTTGACAAGGCCCACATGGGAGACTTATAAAGAAGGCAAATGCACATGGGATACAGGGTAATTTGATAAGGTGGATTCAGAATTGGCTTAGTTGTAGGAGACAGAGGGTGATGACAGAAGGATGCTTTAGTGACTGGAAGCCAGTGTCCACAGGGGTCTGTGCTCGGTCCCCTATTATTTGTCATTTATATAAATGACATAGATGACTATGTGGGGGGTAGGATTAGTAAGTTTGTGGATGACACAAAGATTGGCCGAGTGGTTAATAGTGAGATTGCGTGTCTTGGGCTACAGGAAGATATAGACGGGATGGTCAAATGGGCAGATAAGTGGCAGATGGAATTTAACCCTGAAAAATGTGAGGTGATACACTTTGGAAGGAGTAATTTGACAAGGAAGTATTCAATGAACTGCATGACACTAGGACTTTGTCTGGAGCTGTAATGGTTTGATTTGACATCTGAGCCCATTATGAATAATTGGCTGAGTTTCAAAAGTTATTGAAACACCTACCTCAGCAGGGGGCTTGTTTACACAGTTGTTCAGGAAACTGAGAGTATGGTTTAATTGACAGTTTTAAGAGGTTATAATATGATTATATGTCTCTAGTGTGGTTTCTGAATAGATGTTGGCAAGCCAAATCAAAGAGAACCCAAAGGTATTTTATCAATACATTAAGAGTAAGAGGATAACTAAGGAAAGAGTAGGGCTCATAAAGGACTAGAAAGGTAACCTAAATGTGGAGATGGAAGATATGGTTATGGTTCATAATGAATACTTAGTGTCTGTCTTCACAAAAGAGAGGGACAATGCAGACATTGTAGTTGAGGAGGAGGAGTGTGAAGTATTGGATGTGATAAACATAGGAGGAGAGGAAGTATTAAGGGGATCAGCATCCTTGATAGTGGATAAATCACCAGGGCCAGGTGAAATGTACCCGAACTGTTAAAAGATGCTACGGAGGAAATGGCGGAGGGTCTGACCATCATTTTCCAATCCTCACTGGATACAGGTGGGATGCTGGAGGATTGGAGTACTGCTAATATTGTACTTATGTTTAAAAAGGGACCAAGAGAGAGACTGAATAATTACAGGCCAGCAGTCTAACCTTGATAGTGGGCAAATTATTGGAATCAATTCTGACAGACAGGACAAACTGTTGGTTAGAAAGGCATGGAGTAATCAAGGATAGTCAGCATGGATTTAGACCATAAGACGTAGGAACAGAAGTAGGCTACTTGGCCCATCAAGTCTGCTCTGCTATTCAATGAGATCTTTGCTGATCTGAATCCTCAACTCCACTTTCCTGCCTTTTCCCCATAACCTTTGTTTCCCTTACTGATTAAAAATCTGTCTATCTCAGCCTTGAATATACTTAACCACCCAGCCTCTACAGCTCTCTGCAGTAAAGAATTCCACAGATTCACTGCCCTCTGAGAGAAGAAATTCCTCCTCATCTCTGTCTTAAATGAGTGACCCCTTACTCTGAGATTATGCTCTCTGGTCCTAGACTCTCCCACAAGGGGAAACAACTCTCAGCATCTACCCTGTCAAGCCCCTTAAGAACCTTATATGTTTCAATAAGGTTGCCTCTCATTCTTCTAAACTCCAATGAGTATAGGCCCAACCTACTCAACCTCTTCTCATAAGAAAATCCCTCCATACCCAGGATCAACCTAATGAACCTTCTCTGGACTGCCTCCAATGCCAGTATATCTTTCCTTAGCTAAGGGGACCAGAACTGTTCACAGTATTCTAGGTGTGGTCTAACTAGTGCCTTGTTTGTTTTAGCAAGGCTTCCCTATTTTCATACTCCATTCCCTTTGAAATAAAGGCCAACATTCCATTTGCCTTCCCTATTACCTGCTGAAGTTGTATGTTAGCTTTTTGGGATTCATGCATGAGGAGCCCCAAATCCCTCTGCAGTCTTTCTCCATTTAAATAATATTCAGCTCCTCTATTCTTCCTGCCAAAATGCATAACCTCACATTTTCCCACATTTTATTCCATCTACTAAGTTTTTTCCCACTCACTGAACCTGTCTATATCCCTTTGTAGACTCTGTGTCATCCTCACCACTTGCCTTCCTACCTATTTTTGTGTCATCTGCAAACTTGGCGACAGTACATTCACTTCCCTCATCCAAGTCATTAATACATATTTGTTAAGGTAAGGCCATGTCTGACTAGCTTGATTGAACCTTTTGAGAAAGCAACAAGAGGATTGATGAGGGTAGTGTAGTTGATGTGGTCAACATGGATTTTTGCAAGGCTTTTGACAAGGTCCCACATGGCAGACTGGTTAAATGAATAAAAGCCCATGGAATGAAAAGGAATGTAGCAAGCTGGATACAAAATTGGCTCAGTGCAGGAAACAAAAGGGTAATTGTTGACGGGTGTTTTTGCAACTGGAGGGTTGTTTCCAGTGGGATTCCGCAAGGCTTAGTACTAGGTCCCCTGTTTTTTGTGGTATATATTAATGTTTTGGACATAAATGTAGGGGGAATGATCAAGAAGTTTGCAGATGACACAAAAATTGGCTGCATGGTTGATAGTGGGGTGGATTTCTGTAGACTTCAGGAAGATATCAATGGGCAGAAAAGTGGCAAATGGAATTCAACCCAGAGAAGCGTAAGATGATGCATTTGGGGAGATCAAACAAGACAGAGTAATACACAATAAATGGGAGGACACAAAGTGTAGAGGAAGTGAGTGATATTGAAGTGAATATCCACAGATCCTTCAAGGTAGCAGGACAGATTGATAAAGTTGGTTAAGAAGGCATATGGAATCCTCTTCTTTATTAGCTGAGGCATTGAATATAAGAGCAGGGAGGTTGTGCTGGAGCTATACAAAACATTAGTTAGGTCACAACTTGACTACTGTATGCAGTTCTGGTCACCCCATTACAGAAAGGATGGAATTGCACTACAAAAGAGATTTATGAGAGTGTTGCCAGGACTGGAAAATTGCAGCTATGAGGAAAGATTGGGCAGGCTGGGGTTATTCTCTTTGGAACAGAGAGGTGGGGGGTAGATTTGATGTGTACAAAATTGGTAGGGGCCTGGATAGAGTGGATGGGAAGGGCCTGTTTACTTCAGCAGAAAGGTCAGTGACCAGGCGGCATAGATTGAAAGCGATTGGTAGAAAGATTAGAGGGGAGCTGGGGAAAAACCTTTTTACCCAGAGGATCGCAGGGGTCTGGAACTCACTACCTGAGGCAGAAAACTTTATCTCATTTAAAAGGCGTCTGGATGTGCACCTGAAGTGCCGTAACCTGCAGGGGACGGACCAAATGTTGGAAAGTGGGATTAATTTATTTTTTTGGCTGGTGCAGACATGATGGGCCAAATGGCCTTCCTGTGCTATAAACTTTCTATGATTCTATGATTGTTTGTTTTCATAACCTAATGACCTCGTAAGAGGATTTATTTTTCAATGTGACTGAAATTTATTCTTTATTTTTATTCATTCATGGGATGTGGGCGTTGCTGGCTAGGCCAGCATTTATTGCCCATCCCTATTACCCATCTCTGCACTATGAATGGCTGTGTGTTTGATAGTTTTATTAGATTATTAAAGGTTTATAATTTTTTCAAGTCCCATTGCTATAACATGGCTCCTCAGGTCTGTCCATAGCTGATACTGGGTAAGTGGCTATGGAGGATACATGAGGGGCATGGAGGGGGCATAGTGAGAATAAGGGGGCATGGAGGGGCCACCAGTGAATGAGGGGACTTGAAGAGGGCGTGGGGTTGTGAGGGGCATAGAGGGGGCATTGGGATGGGTGGTGGAGTGAAGGGGCTAGAGGCGAGGGTTAGGGGACGTAAGAAAGATGTGAAGAGCTGGCCCGGTGTCCCTGAGAACTGGGGCCGGCCTTCTAACCAGCCCACTTTGACATCTGCGTTCCTCTGACACCAAGGGAGGCGGCAGACCCGAACCTTGCCTGCTCATGTCTCTAGGAAATGAAAATATGGCGGGTGTAGGAGGAGTTGAGGAGTTTCTGTTGGTGAGCTTGGGAACTGCCTCGACTTGCGATTCCCCCAACCCTAGACAAAGATCCAGGCTCATGTTTCCAAAACGTTACTGAGAAGAAACTGCAAGAAGTGGGTTGCTGAGAAAGGATTTCATTCTAATTCTAACTCTATCATCCAAAATGTGCATTATTTAGTAACTCCCTTGGTCTTTTTGAATCAATATGTTTTACCTGTAGATAAATCTGGATAAAGTATTTTAGCCTGTGTGCAGTAGTCTTTTAGAGTATTCTTTTTCCACTTTCTGAGGTGATAGAAAATGTGCTGGCCATCCAACATATTCATCAGAAGTCAAATGACCATGATTCAGGGAAATGTGTCATATTTGGACTGAGCAAACAACACCCAGTGGAGAATGAAGTCATGCTTTTTATTCATAAAAGGCTTAGGGTTAGAGTTATCCTGATCTTCTTTTGCAACAATTTCATTTATAAAGTACCTTTAACATAGTAGAACAACAAAATAGGCATCACAGGTGCATAATCGGACAAAAATCAACACCAAGCCAAGGAAAGGTACACAAGGACAGGAGAGCTAAAGCTAGGTCAAAGAGCATCTTAAAAGAGGAGAGAGAAGCAGAGAGGTTTTGTGAGGGAATTCCATAGTTTGGGGCCTAGACATCTGGAAAGCACTGCCTTCAATGCCAGGGCAAAGTAAGTATGGATATACAAGAGGCTAGGGTTGGAGGGATGCAGAGTTTCCAAGACATGGTAAGGCTGGAGGAGGTTGCAAAGATGGAAGGATATGGCCATGGTGGGTCTGAACATAATGTTGAAAATTTTCAAATCAAGGCCGATATGGACCAGGAGCCAATGTATGGCAAGCACAGAGTTGATGAGGAAACAGGACTTGGTGCAAGTCAGGATTTGAGCAGCAAAAATTGGATAATCTCAAGGGTAGAATATTGCCGTCAGCGTGTGGGGGCGGGCCTGACACGCTGATATGTAAAATGGCGCAAGATGACGTCAGGCATGCGTCCCGGCATCATTGCGCATCATTTCGATATTGCATTCAGTGGGCGCACGCCAGAGGCAGCTGTGCACCCGCTGAACTGTCAACGGCCTATTAAGGCCATTAAGAAAGCGATTGACCTCATTAACAATGCTGCCTATCCAACCTTAAGGCATACAACAAGAGGGAGAGGTCGCAGACTGGTGGAGGAATGCCTGAAATCAAGATCCTCATGGATTTTGAACATAGAGTCCTACAACTGGCCAGCAAAGATCTGGACCATCCCTGTGCTGAAGTTGAGGTCAGCGCTGCTCTACCAAGTGAGGATCCAGCAGTGCAACATCCATCAGGCAACCATGCTGTGAGTGATGTGTCCTGTTTCACAGGCCACGGCCATGTACTAATTATCTCCCCTTGCTTCTCCAGGCACATCTGCCAAACTACCAAGAGAGTCCATGATCCAGGGCCTCCAATCAAGCCCCAAAGACACGTCGGAAGAAGAATCTGAAGGCACCTCCATTGAAGACCCATCACAGCGCTAACCCACACCCTCCACCAGCACAGAGACACACACCTTGGTGGGACCTACTTCTAGAGTAGCCTCGGGATCACAATCTGGGGAGCACATCGCACTGTCTGATCCACAGCAGGCAGCAGCCGTGACTTCCCAGGTTTGCGGCACTCGGAGGACCGCTGGAGGCCAGAAATCTGCTGAGCCGGAGTCAGATGATGAGCCTCTGGATTTGGCCATGTCGCAGTTGCTGGAGCTTGAACCATGGGGGAGATTGGTCCAAACCAGGATGATGACATTGCAAGGAGCTGTGAGTGCCTCCACCAGTGACTGCTCTGTGGCCAGCTTTAGTAAGGGGTTTGTACAACTTGCCCAGTTGCCCAATTGTTATGCAGTCCATTAAAATGCTCATTAGTTTGCAGTCTATGCCCAAGGGGTGAAAAGCTCTGGAGCACTTGGTGGTACTTTCAGGCCTCTGCGTTGCTTGAATGGGCAGGTAAGCTAGAGGCCCGACTCCAATCATGTCAATGTGGCTGTGTCTGAACTGTCTCAGCTGTGGAGGGATGGTCAATTTATACAAGGTTTCGATAAAGCATGGCTGCTTCTCTCCACCCCACCGTACATGTGCTTGTGCACTGCCATCAACTGCAGGGCAGCCCTTGCCCCCACCCACCCAAGTCACCTCAGCCATAGTGCAGCACTTGCCCCCCACTCCCCCCAACTTGCATCAACTTTGCCCGGGCACTGCACTGACAACCAGGAAAACGTGACTTGCCTGTGCCCGCGCCTGAAAGTGCGGCACCTCAACCTTGAAGCCCAACAGGCCACCCTGGCACTCACTTACTGTGCACTCACATCCAAGTTCCCCTCAAAGTGCAGCCTGCCAAGTGCATGCCTTATATATGTTGTTGTGAAACACATCGGCCTGAATGTTCGGATGATCCAGTGGGGAGGGATGGTTCTGGCGAGCTGGGCTTTTAATGATATGCAGATGTATTAAAATGAAGTTCCCGATGATCGACGGCAGGAAACGTGGTCCACCATTGACAGGCAGAGCGGACGATTGCAAACTGGTTTCACAATGTCGTGAAACTGATTTTTGGCCCTCTCGCCACATTGTCCACTCACGCCGCTAAATACGCCTGCCGCCAACAGGCACGAAAAATTCCACCCACAAGTTACCTTTTGAATTGTAATTATCTCAAGTCTCTGTGGTTTTCCAGCCTCTAGATGTTTACCAGGTTAATATGAACTTGCATTTAAAATTCAATTTCTAAAGTTAAAAAGCTATACCTCAAGCATTAGGTACATATGACACTGTGCACAGCGATTTACAGCACTCGCCCACAGGGGGCAGTAGAGTATTAAACAGCTGCCAAAAGCTCTTTGTATGAACAACCTAAGTGATTGGATTAGTACTTTTGTAGTAACATTTTTAGAACTTGAGTAATTTACTCTCTGTCTTGTTGCTGTTATCCACCTTTTTATCAGTCTATTAAGCAATCACATTATTATCTTACCTAAAATGCATGTGCAGATTAATCTGACATTGTTTATTATACAGCATTTTATTGTGAGTGGCCAATGCTTTATTGCTCCATCATGCTGTGCTATGTGGTGAAAGGAGATAGGTTTGAACCTATTACTGTGCAGCAGGGAGGAAAGGGAGAGAGTTAAATCCCAAGGGGAATGTGAGTCACTTTGGGCCAATCTTGTTCATCTCCCTATTACCATTCCCACTGGGAGTGTTAATTTGTGGGTGAGTCATGGTCCCGTTCATCTCCCAGCAGATTAAGAGTGACATTGGAAAAGATTGAGGAGCAAATTTAATTTGGTTGGGTGAATGGTGTGCGACCTGTGTGAAATTAGAGAAAGGCGAGAGTAAAATACAAAATAACTTACACCAGGGAGTTTATATATAGCAGAAATCTGGGAATGAGATTCAGGCTGGAGTCTAATTGAGAGATTCCGATGGTTTATATATTGTGTATTGGACACCTCTGAATGAGTTATAGGTTTGAATCTATTTATATGATTTATGTAAAAGTAAGACTTACATTTATATAGCGCCTTTCACAACTTCAGACCATCCCAAAGCACCTTACAGCTACTGAAGTAATTTTGAAGTGTAGCCATTGCTGCAATGTTGGAAATGCTGCAGCCAATTTGTGCACAGCAAGCTCCCATAAACAGCATCGTGTTTTTGTTTAGTGATGTTAACTGAGGGATAAATAGTGGCCACAATACTAGGGATGATTCCCTGCTTCTCTTTGAAATACTGTCATAGGATCTTTTACATTTACCTGAGAGAACAGGCAGGGCCTCAGTTTAACATTGCATCTGAAAGATATCACCTCCAACAACACAGCACTCCCTCAATACTGCATTGGATTTTTGTGCTCAAGTCTCTGGAGAGGGACTTGAAGCTATAACCCACAATCTTTTGGCTCAGCAGCAAGAATGCTACCTACTGGGCCACAGCTAACACACACAAAATATGGGTACCTGGGAGTGAGTTACAGGCTAGGCTCTAATTGAGGAATTTGTATGGTTTATATATGGAATAATGGGTACCGAGCTAAGTTTCAAGCTGGAAAATAATTGAATGGTTTGGATGATATATATAATAATTCAAGCCTGGGAATACATTACTGGCTAGGATCTATTTGAATGGCCTATGTGGTATTATAAGCTGGGAACTTTGCAAGGTATTTTATTCTGTTTTCAGTACTGTGCTAAAAATAATTTCTTGGCAAGAAACCAGCAGACTCTCTCCACCATCATTTGTGTGCTTTGTTCAAAGCAGGAATTTGCAGTCTGCAAGATACTTTTCTGACATTAATCTTAATGTCTAAAACGGCTCCCGGGAAAGTGTAAATGATATGATGATACAACTTTAGAGACTGTGTAAGATCTTTCGGCCAGAGTTGTGTAACAGAAGGAAGACCACCAATGGAAAAATCTGCTGAACGTGCACATCTCTGGTTGTTTGACCTTAACACTTGGGGGTTCTATTGACCCTCCTCTTGGAGACATCTGCAAATTCTCCAACAGGGCCTAGCACTTGGAAACTTCCACCCAACTTTTATTTGCAGATATCTCATTGGCTCTTCAGTGCTACAGCTGACGGCCCATTTGCTGATTCTGTCAACTCAGGTTTCCCAGCAACCTGTTCTTTCTACATAACACGGACATCTTCCACTCATTCCCCCAACTCTGTCTACTCTTTGGCTGATGCTCAATATTGCATTGAACCTCCATTCCTCTCACTGAGCAGTGACTGGATTGCTACATCTATTAGTTTAATAACACTCCCCTCATCTCCTCCATTATCGGCACTCAAGCCAGTGCTGAGGCAGTGCTGCACTTTTACAGGCACTGCCTTTCAGTGGGGGTGTTAGACAGATGTCTGACTTACCTGGAGAGAAAACAGTGTCAGGTTCCACATGTGCACTGATGACACCCAGCTCTACCTCACCACCATTTCTCTCGACCTACTGGCTGAGCAGGAATTTCCTCTTGGGAAGACTGAAGCCATTGACTTTGGCCCCAGCCACAAACTCTGTTCCCTAACCATTGGCTCCATCCCTCTCCTTGGCAACTGCTTGAGACTGAACCAGACTGTTTGCAATCTTGGTGTCATATTTGATCCTGAGATAAGCTTCTAACCACCACCTGGCCATCACCTATTTTCACCTCCCTAACATCGCCCGAGTCTGTCTGGCCTCAGCTCCTCTACTGCTGAAACCTTCATCCATGCCTTTGTTACCTCGAGACTTGTCTATCCCAAAGCACTCGTAGCTAGCCTCCTATCTTCCACCCTCTTTGACTGAACTTTTGGTCATCTGCCCTAATATCTCCTTTTATGACGTGTCAAATTTTGTTCTATTTGACCCGAGTCTATGGCAACTCTCTGTTGAGCAATCTAGTCAGCCTCATTTCCCAACTTTATCCCTGTAGCCCTGCAAGTTTATTCCCCACAAGTGCCTATCTAACTTCCTTTTAAAATCATTGATCATCTCTGCTTCCACCAATCTTGTAAGCATCCAATTCCACAGCATTACCACTCACTGTTCTTCCTCACATCCCCTCCCGTAACTCTTGTCCAAAACCTCTTCCCTGTAACCTGTGTTGAAAACAAGATTGATCACACTCTTTCTGTTCTCATTCTCATCCCAAAGTTTCCTCCTGGAAGCTAGAGATTTTTGAAATGCAAACCTTTTATTTAATCCGTCTCCCTTCTGTTTATCAACCATGATGATATGTTGCACTAAGGTTCACTTGGATTCCTGCATAATAAAATATGCTAACTGTGGCTCATTGATTGCAATTTTGGTGAAGTCCCACTAAAGGATTTGAATGTGTAATCTTGGCTGACACTCCAGTGCAGTATTAAGGGAGTGCTGCTGTCTCATCGAATGAGACACAAAAAGAGGCTCTGCTTTGTCCTTACAGATGAATGTAATATATCCCCATAGCACAATTAGAGCTCTCCCTCCCTCATCAAAACCCAAAAGTGCTTATCTGGTCATTTATCGCCTTACTGTTTGTGGGAGCTTGCAGTGTGCAAATTGGCTGCCCAATTACAACAGTGACTTCACTTCAAAAGTACTTCGTTGATGGTGAAACCACTTCACTGCGGCCTGAGGTCCTGAAAGGCACTGTGTAAATGTAAGTTTTTTGTTCTCCTAAATCGAATACCCCATGTCTGGAAGTAAATGGAAGATGGTAGGGTTTGGGATGTTTTCAGTCAAAATAAGCAACAATTTGGAATAAGCCATTCCACATATCTCGCCCTGAGGTGTCTTCGCTCCTTCCGTCTCTTTACCCTGCACACGTCACGTGACCGCCAGCGCCACGTGTGTGCGCGCTCGGCCTTGTTATTGTTTGCATCCAAATGTGTGGCGCGTGCGCGGACCGAGCTGACACCGCGCAGGCGCGCACTGCTCAGTCTGGGGCGCCCGCGCGACCCCGGCCCCTCTTTATGAATTAAAGCCACTAACGGTCGCGTGTGCCCGGGCGGCGCGCGCCCCCTCCCCACGTGCTCTCGCTCCCGCTTCAAACACAAACATTCGGCGCCGCTCGTTCCTCGTTGGCCGCGCGGGGAGCAAAAAACCGGGCGCGAGAGGCAGAACAATAACAGACACCGAGAGCCGAACCGGATCCGGACTAGGACAGGACCCGGACCGGGAAGTACCGGGAGAGGGACTGAACTGAACCTGGACGGAGCAACACCGGGAGAGGAACCGGACTGAACCTGGACCGGGCAACACCGGGAAAGGGACTGAACTGAACCTGGACGGAGCAACACCGGGAGAGGGACCGAACTGAACCTGGACCGGGCAACACCGGGAAAGGGACTGAACTGAACCTGGACGGAGCAACACCAGGAGAGGGACCGAACTGAACCTGGACCGGGCAACACCGGGAAAGGGACCGAACTGAACCTGGACGGAGCAACACCGGGAGAGGGACTAGACCGGGCTGCACCGAGACGTGATCCGGACGATAAGCTGGAGTGAGTGGGGAGCAGGCCGGGGAGAGAGTCCAGCACCGAGCGCCCCGAGCCAGCGCCAACACCACGGGAGAGAAGCTGGCTTCAGCGACCTCACCTCGCCGCCCAGACAGCGGGCAAAGCCGGAAAGAGGCCAGCTGAACCTGGGGCTGGGGTGGGGGGGTGGGATCGGGAGTGCAGGAGGAGAAGGAGGGGGACACCAGGAAGCGAGCGACGCCGAGGTACCGGGAAGTGGGGCTGACCAGAGCCGCCGGCAGGAACCGAGCCCAGGGTAAGGAGACTGGGGCAGCAGGCGCTTAGTTCTCCCGGTTAAGAGGAGCGGATTCCAGATAGCCCAGCGCCAATAATGTCATTTAATTGATTTCTAAGAAGAAATCCGACTGTAAAGTGGGGAATAATTGCTGATATCTCCTGCTCTTGTGTCGCTGGAGCCAGTACCCTCCTCGGTACATTATAACAATGTTTTGTTACCAGTGTTTTGCCTCCGCGGTGCGGGTTACTAATGTATCGCGTTGCTGCTGCACGTACGCATTCCCACCACAGAATAAAAGCCTGGCGTTTGTAAACAAGCAGGTTGATTAAACTTTTCAACAAATCAATCGCTTTGTTTGCTGTCTCGAAACACGAGGCTGAAGGTCTCACGGATGTGTTGCGGTTGCTTTTTTTGGAGTGTCCTACCTGTTGGGGCATTTTGAGTGCACGTTTAACGAGGTGCCGTTTTATTTTGGGCATTGTTCAGGCAGATTTTTTTTTACATGCAGCTCATACGTAGACTCCTTTGGCCACATTTGCTGCCGGGGGCAGAAATGAGTCTGTGAACGTGTAAACTGGCAAGAGTTTAGGTGGGAGGTATACTGTGGATTAGTTGGCATGTTGGACTACATCTGGAGTATATATGCTATGGGTAGGTCAGTTTAGGTGTATATTCCATTCAAAAGAATGTCGAGATGGCTGGTTTAGCCAGGTGCGTATGATGGAGTGGATTTTATACATACGCAGGGCATTTTTTCAGGGAAATTGTCGCAGGGTGATATAATTGCACGTTGGTTATGTACACCAAGCTGCACATGTTTTGGGGGGGACTGCATTGTTGTCTATATGTGCAGGGATGAAATGGTTATCTATAATTACAGAGGGTGTAATGTAGTTTGAAGAGTCATACGGACTCTTGTTTTTCTCTCCACAAATGCTGTTAGACCTGCTGAATATTTCCAGCATTTTCTGTTTTTGTAATGTCGGTTGGGATCGGTGGCGTATATGTGTGTATCGGGATTTGTGAGTACACTGGATAGAGTTGACTTGTCTGTAGGAAGATTAATAATGAAACGTGGTGAAAAGCGCAGGCTGGGGTAATATATTAAGTTGTGCAATGCCCCCCCCGCTCCCTCCTTGTTTACACGGAAGTGATGTCCAGCCATAATTGACAGAGCATCTTCTGCGCTGATTGGTCGCTCTGCTTCAATTGGCATGGGAAGTTGAGTGATGCTGTGTGCTGATTGGCTGTCCTCTGGGCCGCCTCTCCACAGCGCGCGGTTAAAGCGGCTGCTCGTTGCAGTTGCAAGTACTCCGCGGGCTGGCTGGCAAGCTAGAGGTGTGCGGTTCCAATGCTGCAGAGCGCTCCGCCGCCGCCGCGGCTTCAATGCTGTTTCCCAGAGCCCGAATCCCCGGGCTCCGTGGCTGTCCATCACCCTGCAACCTGACGTCATTAGCTCTCTGGTTGGACAATCCAAATTTGGAGGAAGCTGCGTGAGAGTACCAGCCAGTTGGGCATTTGTGTCTGCATCCCGTTTGTATGCAATATATATATATATATATTTGCATTTTTATGCCAACTATTTACCTTGGATTTGGTGGGAGCAAGACGTGCATTTATTTGTTCAACGGCGGGAAACTCCATCTCAATTGGGAATGTACCAAGGGACCCAAACTCTGCTTGTCGTGACAGCAGTCGACATCGATGCCATCTGGGTCTCATTTTGTACAGTGGACGTTGTTGCTGCAATTACATTCACTCAAGTGATCACTTATTCCACTGCGGAGAGTGTTGGTGGCATTTCAAGTTTATCGAAGATCCCTTTGTTTGCAGTCCACATTGTATCCATGCTCCCTTTGGATTAGGAGGCCAGGGGCTCCTCGGGAAGAGTTTTCCCAGTCACCTGCCTCGGGTTTGACTTGTTTGATTCTGTAGACCCCATGGAAGATTGAATTTCTCTGTACATGCCAGTTGGAACTCGAGAAAGCTAAGTTGGATGGATGTTGCTGACACTTAACTCTGGGTACAAGTGGAAGTTCAGTGTTTTATTTATATCTTGTACAGATTTTTGGTTTTCATCTTTTTTGAGATGGGTTTTTTTTATGGTGACCTGATAATTCCAGAGTTTCTAGGAACGTCAGATTCTAACATTACACACATTTAAATGAAGGTTAAACAATATAGTCCTCATTTTACTTCTTTAACATTACTTTCCCCACCCTCAGGGTTTGTTTAGTATTGTAAAATACCTAAATCTCTGTCAACCAAATGGGCCAGAACATTTATATAATTCATCTAACATCAGCAGGGGGATGGAAGGAAGAAAGAAATAGGTAAGGAAATTCCAAGTGCATTAGTCATTTCCCAAAAAACGCTCTAGATTCAGAATTTGGATTTCAAAAATAACACACACTACTCCACTGCTTGAGAGGGAGGGAGAAACCAGGTTAACTACAGTCCTGTCAGTTTAGCATCAACCAACTTTTCTTTAATATGGCTTTCATGTAGTAAAATCTCCCAAGGTCCTTTAAAGAAGGAAAGAGAGGAGGAGAGTTTTAGGGACTTGTCAGTTGAAGGCAAGGCTGTCATTGTGGACTGATTTTTAAAATTGGGAATAGTCAAGAGACTGGAATTGGATGAGTGCAGAGGGCTGCAGGGCTAGAGGTGATTAGAGATGAAGTGGGGGTGTGAGAACAACAGGTCATGGAGGGATTGGAAAACAAGATTGCAAATTTTCAAATTGTGGTGTTGCTTAACTGGAAGCCAATTTTGATTAGCAAGCACAGAAATGATAGATGAACAGAGCTTAGTGCAAATTAGGACACGGGCAGCAAAGTTTTTGATTACTGTTTGTGGAGGGTAGGAAATTGGAGGCCAGCCAGGAGTGCATTGAATGTGTCAAGTCTGACCGAGGCAATGATGATGATATTTGCAGCAGATGAACTAAGGCTGGGTGAAGTCAGGCAGTTTTATGGAGTTTGGGATAGGATAGTAAATCTTGGTAGTGATGTGTATTTGAAAGCTCATCTTGGGTACCAAATGACACCAAGGTTGCAAACTCTTGTCTGATTCGGCCTCAGACAGGGATGAAGTTGGTGGCTAGGGGACAGATTTTGTGGTGGGGACCAAGGACAATGACTTCAAGGCCTCTGATCCAATATTTAGTTGACAACATCGGTTCATCTAGGACAAAAACAGAAATACCTGGAAAAACTCAGCAGGTCTGGCAGCATCGGCAGAGAAGAGCAAAGTTGACGTTTCGAGTCCTCACGACCCTTCAACAGAACTGGTCTGGCAGCATCGGCGGAGAAGAGCAAAGTTGACGGAGCAAAGTTGACTAGTTCTGTTGAAGGGTCATGAGGACTCGAAACGTCAACTTTGCTCTTCTCCGCCGATGCTGCCAGGCCTGCTGAGTTTTTCCAGGTATTTCTGTTTTTGTTTTGGATTTCCAGCATCCGCAGTTTTTTGTTTTTATCTCGGTTCTTCTAGGACTGGATGTCAGTGTGACAATCTGAGAACTGTGGATGGTTTGAGAGAAGTACTCTACTGGTAAGTTAGAGATAGATGGTGTTAGTTGGAACTTGAGAAAGCTAAAGTTTGTTTTTGGATGATGTTGCTGAGGGCATCATGTGGATGAGAAATGGGAGAGGCTAAGGATAGACCCTTGGGGCACTAGAGAGAAGCTGCTAGAGCAGGAAGAGAAGCTGTTGCAAGCCATCTGGCTGTGGCTGAATAGATAAGAATGGAATCGGGCAAGTGCAGCCCCACCCAACTGGTTGACGGTGAGAGGTGTTGAAGGAGCATAGTGTGGTCAATCCTGTCAAACAAATGTTGCACACGGGTCAAGAAGTGTGAGGAGGGATAGTTTACCTTTGGCACAGTCACGTAGGATGACATTTGTGACATCAATTATTCATTCAGAAGTTACTAGAGTATCATAGAGAGACTGAGTGTTCGAAAAAGTATGAAATGATTAAGTGTGGATTAGTGAAAGGTTAGTCAAATTTGACTAATCTAATTGAATTTGAGGTCACTAACATGGTGGTTAGGGCATTATCTATGGATATTGTCAGTGAGCTTCCTGATGTATTTCATAAAGTTCCAAATGATAGAGCAAAATCAAAGCATGTGGAAATTGGAGGAAACCTTTTAACGTGATCAGTAGAAGACAGAGAACAAATGCTTCACCGCTACTCTTAATTGAGAACTTCTAGAATTAAGTGAGTGGTAGTTGCTGAGATTGTTTCTGCTGCACAGGGAATCTAAAATACAGGTAGTCTCAGGATAAGGGACCAATCATTTAGGACTGAGATGAGGGGAAATTACTTCACTCAAAAGGTTGTGAATCTTTGGAATTCTCTACCCCAGAGGGTTGTGGTTGCTCCATTGTTGAGTACAGGTAAGGCTGGGATAGGCAGATTTTTGTCTCGGGGAATGGAGGGATATAGAGTTGAAGTCCAAGATCAGCCATGATATTGAATGGCAGAGCAGGCTCGATGGGTCATATGATCTATTCCTGCCTGCTCCTATTTCTGTGTTCACTTATCTAAATATTTGTTTTAACAACAACGAAAATAAATTTCTGGAACTGGTAGCTGAATGATTTAAAAATCCTGGTAGCCCAAAGACAACTGATTTGAATTTAACTTGAGTTACTACTGGAGGTTAGTTTCATGAAACTATGCAGCTAAGAATGCAAAAGTCAAATGAAAAGAAAATGCTGAAAATTCACCCAGAACTTTGCAGTCTTAAAAAAAGTCCAGGTAATTTAACATCTGAAAAAGGTGGGGATTAGTGGTGTAGGGACAATGGATAGGCTAAGAATTGTAGCAGTCACAGAGCAGCAGAATTGTAAATTATAAAAAAACTGATATTGGAAAGGAGAATGATCCAGATCTAAAAGCTGTCTTTTTGTGCTTGATGGCATGTGTAGAACCAAATTATGTGCAATCAGTTAATAACTCTGTTTTTAAAATTTGAGAGAATCTGGAAATTTGAAAATAGACAATTTAGTGGAAACATTAAAAATTGAGAAACTTTTTAAATTCATACCATCATTGCTGACTCCTAACTGTCACTGCTTTGTTGTCCCAGTTAACATTGTTGTAATCTTGAAATTTATAGCGTTTAGAAATGGGATATACTCTCTAACCACTGGTTATAAACTATGCACTGTGAAGTCTGGTGCATTTAATGACATTTTTGGCTTTAGGCAGAGGAACTAAAAACAAATGTTTGTGCGCTCCAGGTAACAGATAAAGGCTAAGCCATTTGTCATTCCTGCCTTTTTATTCAGACCAAGGACAGGAGCATCTTGATGGGGAATTAAATTATGCAATTACCTGGCAATGCAACAAGTATTCAGTTCTGTATAGCATGGATCTGATGCAGAGTAGAAGGTATTTCCCCTGTCGTTCTATTTACTTTTCTCTCATCAGTCTCCTGGATCTTTCCTGTATTACAGGACTGTGTATGCAGCGCATTATGCCTACTGAATTTCTGTGCCTTGGAGACAGATTTTTGTCACATCAAACTAAGTGTTGAAACAAACCCAATTGCTGAAGGTATTTCAGTCTCCTGATCTCTCTACAATATGCATCTTTTCTACTTCTAAAGGATTGCCTTCTCCCTCCACTCCAATGCTTGAGTGGGCTTGTCACTTGTGTGAAAGAGTAAATGATTCCTGCATATTTGTGGATCAATGTGTATGTTGCATAGTACTACTTCCATTACTCTGAGCCGAAAGCCCTTGGAACATCAGTGTTTCTGAAGCTCTATCTTAGTGGTGTGAAGTACTCATGTAATGTGTGTTCAATTTTTAAAAATCAATTTAAGTAGGTAATGTGAAGACTTATAAACAAGGCACTTCTGTAATTTGCTATTCATTTATACTTGGATGCATTGTGAGTTGACATTCTATGATCAGGATTTTTGTTTACAGTTCTTAATTTCCTAGGCAGCTTGTTTGGGTTTTTTTCTTAAGATAATGAATGATGCCCAGGGCCACAGGTATTTGATGATTAAGTTAATTTTTAAAAAATTTTTGGGGGGCTTTTTGTTCTAAATTAGTTTTCAGTGTTACATTCCAGGTTATACTGGTACTCTGCTACCAAATTTATTTGACTTTTTCCTGCACGTATGGATTTTGAGCTTTGTTTAGTCATGCTTTGCTTTTTTTTTCCATATCTGGAGTGCAGGGTCTGGTTCTACTCTACCACTTTTTTGTCAGTTCAGCATTTTATACTTAATTTCAGGTAAAATTTAAAGATTTTATTAACAGAGCAATTTGAGTAACAGGGTTACTGTAGTCTGGCAAGCCACATGACAGGCACAGTCAAATTTGTAGCTAAAAGCTACTGCGGATGCTGGAAATCCAAAACAAAATAAAAACAGAATTACCTGGAAAAACTCAGCAAGTCTGGCAGCATCGGCGGAGAAGAAATCAGTCAACGTTTCGAGCCCTCATGGCCCTTCAGCAGAACTGAAGCATAGTTTCAACAAGGGAGAAATATAAATTGGTTTAAGGTGGGTGGGGGGGAAGAGACACATTGAGGGTGTGGTGTGAGCAGATAATCAAAAGATGTCAGAGACAAAAGGGTCAAAGAGGTGTTGAAGGTGGTGGTCTTTGTCTGAGAAAAGTGCTAATTAAGAATGCAGAGATTCAGGAATGCAGGATTAAGAATCCTGTCTTGCATTCTTAATTAGCACTTTTCTCAGACAAAGACCACCACCTTCAACACCTCTTTGACCCTTTTGTCTCTGACATCTTTTGATTATCTGCTCACACCACACCCTCAATGTGTCTCTTCCCCCCCACCCACCTTAAACCAATTTATATTTCTCCCTTGTTGAAACTATGCTTCAGTTCTGCTGAAGGGCCATGAGGGCTCGAAACGTTGACTGATTTCTTCTCCGCCGATGCTGCCAGACTTGCTGAGTTTTTCCAGGTAATTCTGTTTTTATTTTGTTTTACAGTCAAATTTGTGTTACCCAAGTTTAACATGGCCTCCAGTCACTGTCAAGCAATGCACTGTTTACTTAAGTTGCACACAATTCCTATTGGATATGTGAAGGAAAATGGATAAATGTTATCTGGGCCAACTCAATCTATGCTGACTCATAACATCTTGTTGCAGATACTGTACATGTTTTTCCTCTTGCTGGTTGACTCCATTAAACCAATTAGTAACCTCCCCTGCTCAGCACCTTACTCATTGTCGTCTGTTCCTTCCTAATCAACAACATTTTAGTGAAGGCTGCCAAAGATCAGGAAGAGCCTTGTTTAGGTGTGCCTTTCTTACCTTCCACCCCTCCCAATCTTTTTTATCTCACTTCAAATTTCAAGCCCAAAGATACCAAGCTCAATTGTAGTGCCCCCACACATTATGGTTCAGGTCTGCTGTCCACAGGAGCCTGGATCTGGGATTCAGCCTCTGAGCCATACAAACTCAGAATCTCGTCATCTGGTACATTTTAAAGCCATAAGTAAGAGCTATGTGTTACACATTACATGAAGGAACACAGAAGTGAGCAGAAATGCTGATTTACTCTGTGTGCCAGCTCATGGTGCAGGAAACTGTTTCAGTTAGAAAAATGGCCCTTGAATGAATAAATTGTATCTACTAGCACTGGGATTTGAGTCTTTGTGAATAGTACAGTTACCAGCAGTGGGGAACACCACTGCTATAATAGGTTACTTTGTCATGGGTAGAGGGAATCAGTAAAAGCATTGAATGGTGTGCGACCACAGTCCTGTAAATGAGATCTGAAGTGACCAGTTCTTGGCCTTAAACTCCTAATTCTGCAATTCCCTCCCTAACACACACTGCATTTGCCCTCCCCTCCTTTAAAATCTACCCTTTGACCAAGCTTTTGGTCACCTGTCCTAATGTTCCTTACATGGCTGAGTGTCAAATTTTGGTAATGCCTGGGGACTTTTTACTATGTTAAAGGTGCTAAAATTCAAGCTATTTACAAAATAAACAATTGACAAAAACATACACTCTCTAAAAAAAATTTTGAGTGCTAAATGGCACATAAGTAGCGCCTGTTGCTGCTCACTGGGTGTGGATGATGCTGACAAGTCAGCATTTATTGATCATCTTTCCTGAAGATGGTAGTGGACTACCCTGATTTATTTTACAACCAAATGCTCTTACAAGGTGGTTTCTGAGGGCATTAAGAGTTGACTGGAATTCCTCTCTAACCCTCTTCAGACTTTTTTTGGCCTACCACACACCATGACCTTGGGCGCTTTATTTTTTTGGAACCCCCAGCAAATTACATGACTGTGGGTTTTTTTCTAAGGGGCAGATGGAGAGAGAATGTCTAGTTATGATGCTTTGGTGATCAGAGGATGGTAGAAGCTTGGAACGCATTATCTGCAAACAGCAATTGATGCTAAGTCAATTGTTAATTTATCAACCTAAGGTTTAATTTTTTAAACCAAAAGTGTGAATGGACATGGGCAAAGATGAGCACATGGAATTAGATCACACATTAGCCAAGATCTCATTGAATGGCAGAACAAACTTGAAGGACTAAATGGTTTGCTTTTATTCTTATATGGGGCAAGCTTGATTTCACTAGCTGATCTTTTCATGCCTGTCATGTTTGTATGCTGCATCACTTAGTGTGGGTTTGCAGGCCAGGCTGCATGGATCCTTTTCCTTGAAGCGCATTGGTAAAATGGTTGGTTCTTTGACAGTCCAACTATCATGTCTAATTTTTTGTCTCTGGTGCCTGCCTGGGAATTTACATAAAATCTACAACACAGGAATAGACTATCCGGTTCAACTGATGATCATATTTCCTGAGAAGATGGTAGTGGACCACCCTGATTTATTTTACAACCAAATGCTCTTCACATCACATAAGCCTCTTTCTATCCTACTTCATATAACACCATCAGCATATGCGGAACACCTTCGGCCTGTCCGCAAGCATGACCCAGACCTCCCTGTCGCTTGCCATTTCAACACACCACCCTGCTCTCATCCCCACATGTCCGTCCTTGGCCTGCTGCAATGTTCCAGTGAAGCTCAACGCAAACTGGAGGAACAGCACCTCATCTTCTGATTAGGCACTTTACAGCCTCCCGGACTTAATATTGAGTTCAACAGCTTCAGATCATGAACACTCTCCTCCATCCCCACCCCCCTTTCCGATCCCCCCTTTTCCAATAATTTATATTATTAAAAAAGTATTTTTTCTTTTCCCACCTATTTTTAAATTTATTTCCATCTATTGTTTTATCTCCACCTTTTAGCCCATTTCAATCCCCCCACCCCTACTAGGGCCATCTGCCATTTGCTTGTCCTGCTTGCTACCCTTCATGTCCCCATTAGCACATTCCTTAGATAATATCACCAACGTCAACACCCCTTTGTCCTTTTGTCTATGACATCTTTGGCGATCTTTTCTTTGCCTCCACCTATCACTGGCCCTCTATCCAGCTCTACCTGTCCCACCCCCCTCTACCAGCTTATATTTCACCTCATTTCTCTATTTCCTTAGTTCTGATGAAGAGTCATATGGACTCAAAACGTCAACTGTGTTCCTCTCCGCAGATGCTTTCAGACCTGCTGAGTTTTTCCAGCTATTTTTGTTTTTGTTTCAGATTTCCGCAGTATTTTGCTTTTTGCTTTATTCCTTCCTGCCCTCATGGTATAAGGCAAATATACTATTTGTTTCAACAACTCCATGTGGTAGTGAGTTCCAATTAAGGTCTTGCTAGCACTTTTAAAACAAAAAATACTAGTCGGCACTTTCAGCAAGTTATTTGACCATGGTTATGCAATTGTGCCTCTGACTACAGGCATGGTATGAATTGTGATGCAAAGTGTCATGTCATAATGTGGATTTTGCTGTGACAGAACTTGGCAACTAGTGCAGTCTGTGTAGACGAGTGTCATGCTGGCTTATTATGTCTGGCTTGTGCTTGCACTGTGCAGTGATCAAGTTATCATGGAAATGGTTTGTATAGGCATGGTATAGTGTTGTGAAAGCAAATTTATTTTGTTTTAAACTGCCAGCACTATAGGAATTTGGCATTTCATGGTCATCTTTCACTTTGCATGATGAGCCATTTTGTGAAGTCTGAAGCTTTTAAGAACTGCCATCTTTTCCCCCACCTCACCTCACCTCACCCCCCCCTCCCCCCCACCCCCTGCCCTGCAGTGATTTATGTGTTGGATGGGGAGAGAAAGTGAATCATGTTTTTACATTCACTGAGGGCCCTTTAGGTGACTTCTGCCTTAGTGGTGAGGCTTTGGATTTGGGATTATGGTGGTTGTTCTTGAGGTCAGGGTGCTTATGAGGGATGGAGCCCTATCTTTACCTTCTGTCTACCTTGAACTCTCTTAGCTGCCCTGATTATGCTCTTGTGCACCCCTCCTTGCACTTTGCTCCATCACTGGCTGTGCCTTCAGCTCCTTTTACATCCACTTCTCTGGAATTCCTGTTCTAAAGCCCACTGCCTGGCCATGTCTCTATTGTTGGATACCTCTCCTAATATCCCCTGTTTTGACTTGGCACCTATTTTATCCTTGTCTCTGAAGTGCTTTGATGTGTCTGTTACATTGACGGTGGTAATGTCCTTGTTCCTCTGCAAGTCACCCAGAATGGGACTTGGGATGTCTTTGCAAACTAATGAATGCATTGAGATGCCTTTACAAACTAATGAATTGTGCCTTTATTATGGCTGTGGACAGGGGAGCAAATCATGGCACAGTTGTAAGGCTTCACCCTACTATTTAGCCCATGCTTGTACACTATACATTTGTTTCTGTGATTGTTTCTCCTCCACCACAGCCACAATGCAAAAGTGTCTCCATTGCTTCATAAAAAATTTCAGCTAATCCAAACATGCTATTTTATCCCCACCTGTTTATTCCATGTTCCTGTTCTCTAATTCCAGTTTTGGTATCACCTTCATGCAGATGTACACCATAAAGCCGTTGCTCTCAGACATGACACCAAACTGGTTTAATCCATTGAAAAGCAGCCTCATAAAGCCTATTCTACTCTAGTAAGCCCTACTTCCTTGTTTAGTAAGCCCTACACCAAAACAACAAAGATTGAAGTTTACATAGTAAAAGTACTCAGGAGCATAAAGGTGCTAAATGAATCCGACAAAAATTGAGACTGAGCCATAGGGTGCATTAGGACAGGTGACTAATAAGTTTGACCAACGAGAGGTTTGAAAGATTTGCACTTTCATGACCTCCAGGATGTCCCAAAGTGTTTTACAGTCATTGTTGTAATGTAGGAAACGTGACAACAGATTTATGCAGAGCTAAGTTCTAAAAATGGTCATGTTTAGAGTGTGCAGTACACCTGAGTACAGTATGGTATGCAGCATCTTGCAGCAAAAGAGAAAGGTATAGAGGGGGAATTCTAGAACTTCAGGGCATTGAATGAAAATTGAACCTAGGAGGCTGCCAATGGTGGGAGACTGTCCCAATATTTTGTTTCTCTCTTGGATTTAATATTTATTAATAGTGGTGGGTGGGAGGTACTCAATTGTTAATGGATCTGAGGTAAGGTTAAGACTGTGCACTCAGGCTTTGTGAACACTTAGTACTTCCACATAAAATGCTAAATAATCCAAACTTAATTGTAACTCTGTTCTGAGTTCTCAGTTGATGCAAGCTAATTTACAATCATGCTTCAGGTAGTTGGAGAGGGTTCATTTTATCTTTCAATGAACCACTGGACTAGTATCAGTAAACATTAAACATATCATTTCAGGATAACTAGCCTAGAAGAGAGTTATGGAATGGATACCAATTCTTGACACGTCCTTTTGAGCTGCTTACTTTGCACAAGGAAGTTGTGCTGCTGGATCCCTGGATTAAGTTTGGTCAGAAATGAGGGTGCTGCCCTCGACAGTGAGTTGCAGGTTCTGACTTCTCAAACTCTATTTTTCTGTCGCATCAGTAGAAAATCCTCTTTTTTAAAGACTTGTTGCTCTTCTGTATGCTATAAAGAACTCCTGGGAGTGCAGTCTCAGATGGCAGGCACTAGGTAGAGGTATGCAGAAATTGCTATGGCTGAGAGTTGAACTCTGTGACATACAAGCAAAATCCACCTGATCAACAGTTTTATTTTTCTTCAAAAATGCAGCATAAACCTTTTTTGTGTAGCAGATTCTGTAGCATAATGGCCCAGTGGAATTGATCCAAATGCTTAGTGGTGCTATACAGCCTGGTTCCATTTGCATTTGCAAAGCACTTTATTGAATTGTTTGGTTTTATTTCAACTTGTGATTAATTTTCTGGCCTGATCTTTGATTGGGAAGTGAACTTTGGGCTTTAATAATAGAGTTTTAGTGAACACCCAGAATTGTAAAGTTAGTTTCTACAGCGATCAGTCCCCTTCAGTTCTGTCTCAGCCTATTATTCCCAGCTTTAACCTCTGTTTGACAATTGTGGTTCTCCAGTCCCTTTTGCTGTAATTCTTGCTTCAGTTATGCCACTTGAGTTCCTCAAATCAGGAAAATGCAAATTGCTGCCTGGGTTAAATGTGGCTTGAGCAACTTGGGCAAATATGTTTCTTACTGGTGTGTCCTGGTTTGAATTTTTTTGTAGGTCTGGAGGTTTGGAAAAGGCTGTCCTTCCTCCATTTGCCTTTCTGGGTATAATTGGAACGGAAGTGTGTTAGCATCAGCAAATGGGGATTAACAGAAACAAATTTATACACTGGTCTGTGAGGCTCCATGAACCATCTACACACCTTCAAAGGACAGAAATTTGTCCTGCTGTATGTGATGGAGAAGAATCTTGACTGCTAAATAAACAGCTATTTTGATTGTATGACAACACAGTAAAAGAAATGGAAAAGCAAATTGGCATGCCACCAAGGATGGGGTTCTTTGGATCAAGAGATTAACATTATATTGCTATTTAAAAGGGTCAAATGCTGCCCTAGTGTCTCAGTCTTGCCTCTGGAATTCAGCTCTTGACCATGTTTGGAGCAAGTCTGTAATGAAGTCTGGAAAGGCATGGTCTTCGTGGCACCCCAATTATGCATTGAGGAAGTTACTGATGAGCAACACTGATACTCCATCCAGCACTTTGGCTGGATTAGATTTGCCTGTCCTTGTTGACAAGGTCTTAAACATGGGTAATTTTCCACATTGCTGGGTGGGATGCCAGTGCTGTAACTGTGCTCAGTTTGGGGAAGGTGTGACAAGTTCTGGAGCATGAGTCTTGAGCACTACGCCTTTGGTATAGCAGGGATGATGAACATCATCTTTCATCAATTTTTACTAAACAATGGAATTAAAATACAGATTGATTCCTCTGTAGGACAAGAATTGGTTCTGAAAAAAATGATCAGAGCTAGAGGAGTCGGATGGATGTCACTGAACTGTGATGGTAAGTGCCCTCAGCTGTTGAAGGAATTCTCAGGTGATTATGGAGGCAGTGACCATGTAAATTCTGCTGAGGGCTATAGAATGGCACCTCCCTTCAAGCTGGGAGAGGAGGATAAATGGGTAACAGATTAATTGTCTGGCCATTGTCCATCATTGAAATAAGGTCCCATAGGCATTTAATAACACAGGATAATTGAGGACAGCATTGGGGATTTGATTTTGAATAGATAAAGGAAATAAATATAGCGTATCTAGACTTTGAGAAGGTATCTTGCAGGAAGCTTGTTGAGAAAAGGCAGACTTGAATAGAAAACTGGTTCGATGAACAGCAAATCCAAGTGATGGTGTTCAGATTGGAGAAGAGTTCAAAGTAATGTAACTCGGTCAGTGCTGGGTCTACTTAAATATTTGTGGATAACTTGGACAGTGTTTAAATTTTACAATGGCAGAAAGATAAGGAGTTGGGGAAACTGAAAAAGACTTCAGGAAGGACATAGTGGAATAGGTAGATGATTATTTACTTCAATTCAGATGTTATACAACTCTAATATAGATGAAAATAGGGAACACGTTGCCAAAAGGTATGAATGCACAAGGAGATCTGTTTAAATACATCTAGCTGCATGAAATTGAGCCATAAAACCAACAGCATTTTTCATTTAATAATTTGCAACATTTGAGTGCAAGAGTAGAGTAATGATTAATTTATACAAATCACAAGCTGAGCCACAATTCAATCTTGGTGCTTCATTATGGAAAGGACAATAAAGCTGTACAATGTTCAGCATTGACTGACTAGAATTAGAATGTCAGGGATGGGAAACTAGAGTTATGTGGAGAGACTTGAGATAGTGAGATTAAACATGAGAGCTGAGAAGGCCAAGAGATTTGAGGATTTTAAAAATTTATATAAGATAGGGCAAGACTATTTCCGATGAGTCAGCAATAAGGTGTTAACAGTTTAAGATTCTGACTGAGGAATTAAGAGAAATTCTTTCCGTGGAGATTTCTTGGAATATGGTGTGGAGATGATGGTAGAAGGGGTGGGGGAGCATGGGTGAAATGGGCCTTAAAGTTAGTGGAAAATAAAATTGGGCAGGGTGTAAAAACTGGCTGCCAATTTTCTGGCCAGAGCAAATTCACCACGTATTGTTTTACTAGGGGACAGGTTGGAACAGAGACTTGTGCATCTTGGGGAGAGGGGAATTGAATAAATATTTGAAGCCCTGGACATTGCAAAGCATGTAACAGTGAGAATTGGTATTGGATTTCTGAGTATACAGTCATGATGACCTGCATGACAGTTGACAATACTGTAAAGTTCTGTGAAAGCAGTGGATGTTGACAGGAAGCTGAATAACTCCATCTTGAAACGGGGAGAGAAGGAAAGAGAGAACTTGTAATTCCCTCGGGGCATTTATCAGCACTTCACAGCCAATGAGTTAATTTTTGAAGTGCGTTGACTGCTATTTATCTAAATACTATAGCCAATTTGAGCATTGCAAGGTTCCACAAACACACAATGAATAAGTGGAGCTAGAGCTCACTCACTGCTGGGCTCTTGGACTCTGAATTAAGGGAACATTGAAAAAATCAGCTGAAGACAATTAGAAACCTGAACTGTGATTGATGCCACGGAAATTGCTTTTTTAACAAAATTGGGGAGTGCAGCAGATCACCCACTTTGTGGATACTAGTTGCATCATATTAACACATGCCTTTTTAAATCTGTCTGTGCTGATCCTCGCCCTGTGCATTTTTATTTTCAATGGTCTGTTTTTTGACACTTGACAGTGGTGCTTGAAATGTAGCAACGCTTGAATTCTGCTTGACTGTTCAAAAAACCTAACTTTGAGTGAGTAACTCTAAGAACAAATAGGTAAGGCGCGATTCTGCAGTTGATGGCCTAGATTCAAGGAGACATTTCTGCTCTTTTTAATCCTTTTTTTAAAAAAAAACTACTTTTTTGTCTGGAGGAAATCATGCAACTGTGCTTATCTTTTGTATTAGCACTGGAGCACCATAAATGTAAGCAATTCCTGGATGCACATGAGATGTTGCAAAAATTGCAAATGAGGAGAATCATGTTTAGCAATGCTTTAGGACTTTATTTTTTTTAAACAGCAGAATTTAAAGTTGAAACTATTTGGAGAAAAACGATCTTAAATGTAGAACAGGTGTGGTTTGCTTAGCCCCACTTTGTTCTGCTATCCAATTAAGTCATGGCTGGTCTGTATGTCAACTGCACATAGCTGCCTTGCTCTTAACACTGCCTAACACACACAATCATACCCCTGCGCTGAGACACCATAAACTGGGTATATCGTTATCCTGGGATGAGAAGTTTCTACTTTATTTGTGACTTTTCGCCTGTACTGATGCGACCCATCTACATTTCCCATTGCAGGTTTTGACAGTTTCCCTCGTGGTGTCTGTGTGGAGAAGACCACACACACTCCATTACAACAACGGCTTTTGCTTGCGTTTTCCAGTGTTTCTTCTGTCAGAGAGTGCACCAGGCCTGTAACTCTTCGACTGCCAGCCCAGAGCTCAGCAGCGAAGAACACCCGTTGGAAATGGTAAAGATGACTAAATCAAAAACCTTCCAGGCTTACCTGCCAAACTGTCACCGGACATACAGCTGCATCCATTGTCGAGCTCACCTAGCGAATCATGACGAGCTAATATCCAAGGTAAGACCTTTGGGACAGGGGATGGGTTGGGGGTACTTGTTTTACTCTTGAGTATTTCAAGAGTAGGCCAGAAATTTGGCTGTAGCACTGTTGACTAGCGCAGGCACATTTCAATCACAGCTGTTCAGGAGCCCTGCTTAGTAAATAGCCTGAAGTTCCAACTTCAGTCTGTGCTGAGTTAGCTGCTTCAGCTGGAGCCAGCAGCAGTGGTTCTGTATAATATTTCTGGACCAGAATTAGACTAGGAAAACTAATTGTTGGGGTTCCTGATTGCGGTTCACTGAGCTGTTGTAGAGATTGTTTTTTCTTTAAAAAATTAGGGCAAAAACTCAGTTGAGTGTTGGAGTTATTCAAAATTATGAAGGGTTTTGGAGTAGATGGGGTGTAACTGTTGCCACTAATGGAGGGAGGGGGGTGTTCAGTAATCAGAGGAGAGGCATAAGATAAAAGAATCAGAGGTGAGATGAGATTTTTTTTATATGCAGTGAGTTATGACCTGGAATGCCTTGCCTGAAAGGATGGTGGAAGCTGACTTTCAAAGAGGAATTGAAAAGGAAATTTTTCTTCCCCCTTTTTAGGGTTATGAGGAACTGTGACTAATCAGATAGCACTCTTCATTGAACTAACACAGACACAATATGCCCAATGGCTGCCTCATAGGCTGTATGATTCGATCTGACTCTGCTGCTGTATCTCTTGTAATTGAGCAGCCTGCTGATGTTCACTGCCAAGGCTCAAAATATGAACTTGGATGTGTACCAAAGATCAGACAACCTGCACAAATGTACCTCGGCAAGAGTCAACATGTGACAGGTGTTGGGGGAGAGGTGGGGAAAGAAAATCTTAGAAGTATTAGAGCATTGCTGTTCCTAATCTTGGTGACATTAATGTCTGATTGTAGGTTTTTCACTGTTTACTGCTGGGTTTTTCATTGGCTCTGTGCCTGCGAGGCTCCTGATTGCCAGTGCACTCCACTCTACTGATGTGCTGGGGAAAACCATAGCTGCCAATTTCAAAGTTTGAAAAATGTTTGGAATAGCTGGAACATGGTGCAGCTCTGTGGGAGACTGAACAAGCATCTGAGGACCCAGCTCTGGGTTGCATTTAGATGGGTGTGATCCAAGCATGGAGCAATGAGGGAATTTTGCTTTGGCTTCTTAGGGTGAAGAGGAGGGAGTGATGTGATGGAGAGGCAGTGAACAGTGTTAGGACAGGGAGTTGGATTTGTGGTACCAAGAAGGAAAGGCACTCCATTTTAGCAGCAGCTTTCCCTTCTGTGTCACTCCCTCCCTCGTGTTTTTTTTTGTGTGGGATTACTGATTATAGAGTGGTGGCCAATACAAATAGTAGCCCCTCACTGCCCAGAAATCCTTCTGTTTTTATCCCAGTGCTCAACAGTGATGGACATATTTGCTGTGTGCTGCTTTCACCAGTTATAAATTTAAACTTCTGTTTTGGGAGGAGGAAGAGTTCCCACATGAGGGCAGGAGGTTAGATTAGAAGCTAATTGATGCTTCAGTATGAGCTCCCTGCCTTTTTTGCACAGGCTGATGTGGACCTACTCTGTTCCTCCTGGTGTCCAGTCAACTCTGGCCCTGTAGCTGGCAATATTCTGTAAACAATTGCAGACTCTGACACTAAACCGATGTTACTTTTGACACTTGACCCATGTAGTTCTTTATTTTTTTGACCAGAGGACAAGCCGGTAATTAAAGGACCCGAGTAACTGAGAGTGGTAGAATTTCAAATTTCTGTTATTTCTCTCCCTCGTCGTTTGTGGAGTTGCTCATCTTTCAACTGCACTGATTTTGCCTTTCTTTCTCTGTGGTATGTGTAGTCATTGGGAATGTTGCAACGTGTAATTTCCCACACATTGAGAATGTGGGAGAAAAACAGTGTACAAGGATTCAAATTGCTGTGTACATAACTTCCTCCCTCTATCTCATTCCCCTCTTGTGTTCCCTGTGTCTGTCTGGGAGTGTATCCTTTCTCTGTCTAATTTATCCTCTTTTTTTTCTTCTTGGTATTGATCCTACAGAATTGTTAACGACATGGAAGCCTGCCACTCCTGGGTAAGCTAGGCTTTCCAGCTGTGGCTCTGAGACCTCGCAGTGTTGTCACGTGAGATGGGGTTGGCAACAAACTCAACGATATTTGTGGAACCTGTTCTCTGAAAGGATGTATTTAACAACTTTTGAATCCCCCACGCATCCCATGCATCACACTGCGATGGGGAGAGTGTCAATGAACCTAATCGCCCTGAATGGAATCGCCTGGGATTTGTGCAAATGCCTTCAGAATAATGTAACTCATTAGCCAGTGCAACCTATTGGCTCACTTTTCCTATATTGCTGCTGGCACACAGTGATCTGTTCCCTTGCTGTAAATTAACCGCCTAAGTGACTACATGCTCCAAATTGGTGCTTGTTGCCTGACTTTCACTGGTTGCAACAGCTGGTGTATTTTCTGTCAGTCATGCAGATGTAACACTGAAGGAGTGAGCACTGTTACAATTCCACAGGATGTTGGGTGTAAAAATAAATAAATAAATAATTGTGGAAGGTCCATTGATGAAACCCAACTTCAGACATGAGACACAACTGGCCATGACCACTGAGTGAACCATGACTGGAAATTCTAAAGGCTTGTTGCAGCACTTCTGTTTTGATGTAGGAGAGGGGAAGTGTGGCAATGCAGCGAGCATTCAAGTAGGCATTGCTCGCCCTGGGGAGGAGGAGTCAATGCTGCAATTAGCGTAGTTGACCTATTGGGCTGTTTATTGTTCCCCACACTTCCTGATGCAAGTCTCTAGATTTTTGTTTTCCCCTGTTAGTGAGCAGTGCTCTGAATGTGTCAAGTATTGCCTTTGAACTTGCTCCACTGCACCACTCTGGCTATGTTTGTGCAGCACCCAAGCTCCATGAAGCTACGTGCCTCAGCCCCCAGAACTCTTGCTGCATCGCTTTCTCTTGCAATCTCTGGCTCTTGGTTCAAAAGCTTTTTTAAAAGAAAAAAATTGCCTCAATCATGCTTTTGGTTCTCTCCCTATGTTACATGTTTCTCCTGTCTTCCATTCCATGGCCACCTATCCCTTTTGCAAAGCACTTGAATGTTCTCAGATGAGAGATATGGTACAAAGCAGTTTGTCTTCAGAGTTTGTTTACCTGCACTGTAAGGAATTTCATGGCATGAGGTGAATGAAAGGGTTGTGAAAATGGTAACTGGAGCACTTCTAAACAGGATATACACCAGTTTTCTTCTCCCTAATGTGTTGATCGGACAAGATGGTTGATTTCTGCTGAATTTAAGATAGTGGTTTGAGTCTCTGGGAGCTTATAAAATGTCATCAGTTGCTGTGATGTTTTGTTGAAGTGACTGAGACAGTGAGCTGTTGGGCTGCCCAAATCTGGGAGGGAAGCTGATTGCACAATCTTGGACATGGTTGTCTCTTCTCCCACAGCCTAACGTTACTGCACCCATGCTGGATATGTTCAAACTGCCATGCCTTAGTGTACTGAGAGCCAGTAGGACAGAGTCAACCCATGCACCTGGATTTTTCCCAATATCTGTTTGCACTACCCAGTTCCTGCAATGTGGTCTACACTTTTGCCACCAAAATGGGTACAAGCCTGAGGCTGTAGCTTGAAGTATTAGGTGTGCTTTGCTTGGATACGCCCACAAATGGAATGGAAATTTTAAATTCCACTGTTGCCAATGGTTTGCATAAACTTGAGTAATGGATGATTACCATGCCAGTTCGGTGGTCTATAACACCTCCCAAAAAGGAAAGTTCAGCATGGGTTATAGTTACCTTCCCTTCACATCCTGTGACATTGATCATCTCACCTGTACAACCACCCAACAGACTTTGAAGGGGAAAGACTGGCTACCTTAATGATTACAGAAATCTCGGGGCGGGGGATGTTCTCTGATGCTCTGTGGTGTAACTTGTGGGCGTGGATGGGTGGGTTGTTCTTGTAATTGGGTCACAAGCAGACCTGTCTGACACTGGATTTGGCTCTGTGACCTTTGTAACTGGATCCCAAGAGTACTAGCCACTCCAACTTTAAAATTGGGGTGTCTTTTAAATGTTTGTTCTTCCCATTACTACCCAAATAACTAGCGCTCAGCGATGCTCTTTACAGTGAAATAGTTCTCTGTCATATACATTGCTTCATCAGCCTCTGTCTTGGGAACACAGTGTGGAAACTCGGCACTGTTGTGATGCAAAGCTGCTGTCCCCCGTACGGATTAGCTGACAAGGATGGTACACTGGAGAAGTTCTGGACACTCCAGCTGTAACCTTGCACTGCCAGGAGAGGTGTGGGATTCCTGTTGGTTCCAGATTACATCGTTTTTCCATTACCAATTGGAATCGCTTGCTGCTCATGAGCTGATTTGTTCTTGGCTGAAGCCTGCCTCTCTCTCAAGTTTGGCAGATTTTCAGCAACAAAAAAAATACTTGTGCCAACCTATAAATGGAAGATGTAGTTATAAAATTGACAGTGCAGCCCAGAATAATAACACGAGAGTTGAATGTCTGATAACTGAAGATGGTTACATGGCACAAGCACTGTGTACTTCTGCTTGTGCTTATTAGAATTGTTTAATATTGCAAGATCTTGCTGGTCTCAAATGTATTTGGAGAACCTGCAAACAATCAATCCAGCCAAGTATTTGGTAGGAATCATTTTTTTAAAAAAAACTACCAAAAGAAATAAAGAGCAATTACAAAATACAGGAAAAGTAATCAATTATTCTGTGCTGTGGATTTCAGTGCCGGTGCTGCCCAACTATTTTTGTCTGACTCTGGAATCTGCATCAGTGTTTCAGATTGGAAGCCAGTTTGTCAATTTTGAATTGGGTCGATATATCTAATTAAACTGTTGTGGGTTAGGTGGTTGGTCACCCAGCTCAGAACTCCCTTTCCCTATCAACAACTTCATTCTTTGCAAGTGATGAGATAATCTGGTGATTAGTTTGTTGATTTTCTACAATTTTTTTTTCTGATTTCTGTTCTTTTGATGTTTCAAACAGGTTAATGTGACTATTTATAGCTCTCCACATTGTGGATATCATTTTACTGAGCATTCACCATGGCTTCTGTAGCAAACATTGCTAAAAAACTGATACAGATGTGGGTGTGTTTGGGTATGCCCTTCTAGAGGTGGTGTATGATCCTAAAAACATACCTCATGTTGGCAAGCATGTGGAAAAGATGTGTAATGTTTCAGGTGTCATCTGCCATCTCTTTAAGACACTTTGCATTTCTGGTATTGGTTTCAGGTACATAACTTAATTGCAGGACTGTGCATAAGTTGCCCCACCCCTCTGCATTTGTCTGATTGGCATTTGAGTATGAAGGGGAGTCGGTGTAAAGCTGGTCAGGACTTGTTGAACCATGGAGCAGAGTGATTTTATAAAACTAAAACTTGCCATTAGAGTATATTTTTGTAGTAAATGGGTGGTTTCTCTCACTAACCAGCCTCAGTGTGTGCGTCTGAACACATGCTTCATTAGGAATGGTCTCTGTAGTTTAAGAAGGGCTTTTGGTGTGGAATCCACGTGCTTTTTAGTACGAAAATATAGCTCAACTATTTTTATACAGGGTGAACTTTGGAATCTCTGGTTCCTTTCAGTCCCAAGCATGTTAATCTTTACCTCTTTCTCTTTCTCAGTCGTTCCAAGGCAGCCAGGGACGTGCGTACCTGTTCAACTCCGTGTAAGTATGTGGCTCTGTTTGCTGTTCTTAGGTGCCTGCGTGCCCTTGCACCATTGTTTTTCCACCAAATTTGCACCCATGAACATTCTCTTGGTCTTTTTGGGGTTGAATTGTAAGACTAGAAGCAGCACGTAACAGGTACTTGGCTGACTCGTTTTTGCAATAGGATTCTTGGTTGATTAATTGAACCCTATTTAAGCAAGGGGTGCTGCTTTTACTCCTATCAATGACACAGGACCTCTGAATGACACTTGACCAGGTGTAAAATGGGAGAATGTGCGTGGTTTCATATCCAGTGAGAAATTCCTTCACGATGGCATGATGCCATTAGAAACATTTAAAGCTTTTGAGTTCAGCTTGTTATTTTTGACTCCTTAAAATTTGCTGGGAATGGGGGTGTTGCATATGCAATGGGCACAGGTCTGCATTGCTATGAGGTTGGCAAATAAGAAAGGGGTGGGTGTGAAGCCCTACAGAATTAAATTGCTTGGTGTAGGATGGTTTCTCCTAGGTTGGGTCTCAAGTGAGAGAAGGGTTTCTGGGACAAGAGTTGCTGCATGTGTAATGGGTAAGGTTCATTCTAGCTGGATTTGAGGTTTGGAGTTCCTCCTTCTGCTATAATAAATGTCTGTGGATGTGGTGTAGTATCCCTCTGCTAGGTTATGGGTGTTTGGGATTTCCTTGTCGCAGTGCTCTGAAAACCCTCCTGTGTTTTTTTTTTTTGCTTACCTTTTTCACCTGAAACATTTGAACAAAGTTAAGTCACTCTGCAGCTAAATTTTCAGGGTTACATAGAAACATGCTGGTCTTTGGGTGAGGAGATATGGTTGATTGTGGACGTTTTGGAAAAGATTGTGTTTGTGGGTGTTACCATGGTACTTCCTCCCTGAGCCTGCCCCCTTCTGCACTGTTACCTTGAAGGCTCTAATCATAGTGGATTTTTCCAGTTCCCCACGTTGTGACTTCAAGAAAAGAAATGATATTCCAAGAGATGAATACCCTCACTCAGTGGAGTCAGATATTGGGACTCTGGTGTAAAAACAGCTGCCAGCAAAGTAATGATTTGTTTCTGTACAGTTTGGTGGTTCAGGTATGATAAAACCACACATTGTGTTGAAATCATGGAATAAAGTTGTGTAAATGTGCCTGTATTAAAATGCATGGAATGTTGATTCCATGAATGGTTGTAGAGCTATTAACAGCATTGCTTGAGCTTTTTTCAGGGAAGGGTAGAGAAGGAACTTGGTATTAATGTAGAGGATCACCAGTTGGAGGGGAGAAAGAAATTTATGATAGACTAATCTGCCATGGCTTCTGGGCAGAGCAAGCTGGCAGGGTTGAATACCTTTCACACCTATTTGTAGCCCCAAATAGAGATCATTCCTACAAACAAGTGCTTCCAAAGCTCCCTGTGACACCATAAGGCAGCTTCCATTTGGCTCATGAAATTTCTTACTTATGCACTGGTAGAGCCTCTAAATATTCCGTTTCTTTTTCTTTCCCCTCATTTTGAAGATCCATGATATTGGGTGCCCTCCACTATGTCTACAATGTGCTTTGTTCATGTGAGAGATTGGCTCATGTGTGTATCAGCAGGCTGTTTGGCTCTTGAAGGTATGCCTAATTCTACCCCCCACAACACTGCCAGGTGTCACTAGGTAGTAATTAGGGGCTGAAATCCTGGCTCTGTGTCCAGTTCCCTAGCTTCTGGGTCTGGGTAAATTGAGCCCCAATTGCTGCCCATGTTATGATTGTCAAACGCAAGTGGAATTGGACACTGGCCCCTCTGCTCTTGCAATTCTTTTTAGTGTTGCAGCAGGGATTTCTATCTGACAGCAGCCTTTTAAATGTCAGTGATTTGCTGACTGCCTAGATTGTGGTTACATACGATAAAATTGAGTCTTAAGCACAGGTGACTGCTGCAAGCTCTGTACTTCCTTTTGGCAAATTGATGGAATTTGAAAGAGCATACTTTCCTGTCATGCCTCTTCGAATAGAATAACAATCTTTGTTTTCTAGTTTGGAATAGCTTGTTCATCAGTTGTGTAGTGATGAACGATTTTGAGGTTTCTAAAATACAATCTTGACTCTGGTTCAGAGGATGATGCATGACTCCATGTGGAACTCTTATAGACCAGGGAGATCCCTGGTACTGAGCTGGCTGTTCTTCACTGGGTGGGTGTTTTATGATTCACTTCATGCCTGTGGGCTGGGGATCAGGATGAGGAAATGGACCAGGATTCCTCTGATTTGTTGTCCAGTGACTGCTGTGATGTGTATGTTTGTTGATACTTGATCAGATTGAACTTGGCTGCAGTGCCATTCTTGGGCAGGTATGGACATACAATAATAAGAGGGAGAAAGACCCAACTGGTTTGAGGCTGTTCTGGCCTGTCATGGTATAAATTTTGTCCCTTCCACCCACCACTTCACTTCTTTTTCTCCCCTGGCCCCATGCACATTTAAGCAATCTCCTGATGGGTGGGGCAATCTCCTGATGGGTGGAAAAAGAGTCAGGAAATCTTGGGCTTGTTTGAGAGAGATGCAGGAATCAGGAATTTCCCAAATACGATAAAACAAGCTAGAGGAAATTGCTGCGACTGGGTGATACACCCCCAGTTAACCCCTCATTTACATGCAGATTTGTCAGCCATGCTCGACAGCATTCAAAAGTGAGCTGGATACATATTGTGAATCCACATTTGCTGCAATTTGTTCCTGGGCTCCACGAGCCTGTGCAAAAACAAGCACTTTCTAGTATTTCACTTGGTTCTATGCTTTTGTAGCTTAAATCCTTGGCTGTCTCTAGCCTGTCTAGATCAAATAGTCTACCACTTGGATGAAATATAATGCTTTATTTTAAAGACTTCATATACTTTGGAAAAGTAATAAAATCTGATTTAGAGGGAAAAAACCCAAGGCATCTCCACCTATCTTTATAACTAAGGATTCTTGGATACCAATTTAGAGACCCTGCTTTAAACCTATTTCTGGTACCTCCAAACATCCCACTATGTGAAGAACCAAGAATTAAGAGCAGGAATAGGCCATTTGGCTCCTCTAGCCTGCTCTGCCATTCAATAAGATCATGGCTGATCTGGTTTGTGTCCTTGATGTCACTTTCCTGCTCACCCCCTATACTTAAATATATCTACCTATGCAGGTGCAGCAAGCAATTAGAAAAGCAAATGGTATGTTGGCCTTCAGTTATGAGGGGATTTGAGTACAGGAGTGAGGCTGTCTTGCTGCAGTTATATAGAGCCTTGGTGAGACCTCACCTGGAGTATTATGCACAGTTTTGGTCCCCTTACTTAAGGAAGGATATACCTTACATAGAGGGAGTGCAATGGCATGTCAGCAGATTAACCCCTGAGGTGGCAGGATTGTTGAATAAGGAGAGATTGAGGGGACTGGGTCTGTATTCCTGGGAATTTCGAAGAATGAGGGATGATTGAAAGTTACAAAATTCTTACAGGGTGTGATAGGGTGGATGTAGGATAATGTCTCCCCTGGCTGGTGAGTCTAAAACTAGGGGCCATAAATGGCTTCCCTGTTATCTTGAGATTAAGACTGAGATGAGGAGGAATTTCTTCACTGAGGGTGGTGAATCTTTGAAATTGTCTACCTCAGAGGGCTGTGGAAGCTGTCATTGAGTATGTTCAAGATGGAAATCAATAGGTTTCTGGCGATTAATGACTTCAAGGGATATGGAGAGTGTGCAGAAAGTGAAGTGGCTTTGAAGTAGATGATCAGCCATGATCCAGTTGAATTTTCGGGCAGGCTTGACAGGCCAAATAGCCTACTTCTGTTCCTATGTTTTACCTCTGCCTTTAAATATATTCAGTGACCCTACTTCTACTGCTCTCTGATGTTTTGATCCCAGCTGATACTGGACAAGCCAGATCCTAAGGTGGAATCCAGCTTCATAGATCTTCACTTTTATTTTTGTTTAGATACATGGAGAGTGACGACTGAACAGTCATAGGAGTCAGCTGATGAACTTTTAACAAAAGAATAAAACCTTTATTAAACAAGAAAAGATGAACTATATTACAATACTCTTTCGCCCACAACTATACCTTCACAGATATGTACAGATTTGTAAGGATAACACAAGTTATAAAGCTATCTTACACAATAATGTTCACAGTAAGTACACAGTCCATGTAAACCAATAGGCAACCTGTGGTCAGACACACCACATTCTGAAACCAAGTGATAGATGCCACTCCAAACAGATGCTATGGACCTCTCATCAACTCCCCCAAGATGCTTGGCATACCGTGAGTCAACCAGTCTCCCTGAACTCCGTCTTTCACGAGGGTTTTCAATCTCCGCTTTCTAAGAACTTGCTCTGGAATATTCTCCCAAACAACATTTTCTCTGACGCCTTCTGCAAGGATCCACCTCCAGGGTTTTGAACACTCTCTTTCTGATGTTCTTCTCCCCTGGATCACCCTGTGCATTCAAGCTTTCTTCCACGCACTCTCTCTCTGACTCAGCCATGCCAACAGAACACCACTGCTTCATATGCCCAAAGTAAAGAGTTATAGATCTTCAGCTGTCTCCTTGGACCTTCTGGCCTCTTGCACACCCATATTACTTTAAATCTGTGTCCTGCAGCTTTCTTCCTTTTAAGCTTGGAGCCTTCCTCTCTGCTCCTTACTTTCACTTCCACAGAATAGGACCTTTTCCAGATCCCTGCCCTTTGACTAGACTTAACTGTAGTCTTGAGACCTTTTCTGTTCCACTCTCCTGGATTTGAAGACTTTCTTCTTTAGTTCCTGGAACCTGCTTCTGCAGTTTCCTCTCCTGTCCATCCTCACTTGGTAGCTGGCTTCAGCTTTGGCTTGGGACTTATCTGTCCCTCTGCTGTCCAGTCTCTCTGGAATCCTGGCTTCTACTGAACTGAAACTGCTTTTCTAGTTTTGTCTGTGGGTCCCTGTCTCTAACCACTGTTGCTAGGCAACAACACAGTTGTTTTTACCTTGTTTGCTTTAACTCTCCTTCAAGAGTCATAAAGTCTTCATTAAAGTGCAGGCATCTTTTAAGGTGAACCTAAAACTCAACTTCCCCTTTTCCTTAACACAAATACAGAAATACAAATTAAACTTAAAGTTAAAACTTAAACTAACACACCCAGATACAAATATAACTTAAACAATCGCTATTTCCTAACACTGGGGAAGAGAGCTCTATAGACTTTTAACCCTTTGGAGATGAGTAGAATTTTTTTCTGTCCTAAATGGGAGACCCCTTATTTTTAAACTATGTCCCCTAGATCTTGTCTCTACCACAGGGGAAAACATCTTTTCAGCATCTACCCTGTCAAATCCTCTCAGTATCTTGTATGTTGTAATAAGGTCACCTCTTTTTCTTCTAAACTCCAATGAATACAGGCCCAACCTGCCCAAACTTTCCTCATAAGATAACCACATTGTCCTAGGAATCAGCTGAGTGAACCTTCTCTGAACTAATGTAGTTGTGTCTGTCCTTAATGAGGAAACCAAAACTGTACACAGTACTCTAGATGTGATCTCAGCAATGCCCTGTACAACTGTAACAAAACGTCCCTACCTTTTATTGCAAGGGGAATGGAATAGAAACACCATTCCATTTTCCTTCCTAATCACTTGCTGTACCTGCATACTAACTCTATGATTCATATACCAGGACATCCAAATCCCTCTGTAACACAGAGTCCTGCCTTGTTTCCATTTAGATAATATGCTGCTTTTCTATTCTTCCTGCCAGGAGTGGACAAGTTCACATTTTCACACTTATACTCCATCTGCCAAGTTTTTGCCCACTCACTTTACCTATTTATGCCCCTTTGCATATTCCTTATGTCCTCTCACAACTTGTTCTCCTATCCATCTTTGTCAGCAGAAAATTAAGCATCTATATATTTGGTCCCTGCATCCGAATCATTGAGAGAGAGCGTAAGTAGTTTAGGCCCCAGCACTGATCCCTGTGGCACTCCACTCATTACATCCTCCCAACCCAAAAATGACCCATTTATCCCAAACTGTTTTGTGTAGCAAGCTTTTGTGGCACCTTGTCAAATGCCTTCTGGAAATCTAAGTACACCAGACCCATAGGTTCCCCTTTATCCATGTAGTATCCTCAAAGAACTCTAATGAAGTAGTTAAACACTATTTCTCTTTCACAAAACAGTGTTGACTCTGAGATTGTATTATTATGACTTTCCAAGTGCCCTGCTATAATCGCCTCAATAATAGATTCTAGCATTTTCCCTATAACAAACATCAAGCTAACTGGCCTGTAGTTTCTTGCTTTCTGCCTCCTCCTCCTTCCTTTCTTGAGTAGAGGTGTTACATTTGCTATTTACCGATCTATGACCTTTCCAGAATCTGGGGAGTTCTGGAAAATCTAAACCAATGCATCTATTATCTCAGCAACCACTTCTTTTAAGACCCTAGGATGATGCCCATCAGGACCTGGGGACTTGTCAGCTTTTGAGCTCTAATAATTTTTTCAGTACTCTTTCCCTGGTGGTAATTTTTAATTTCCTTCCTCCCTTTCACCTCTTGATTTGCAACTATTTCTGGGATGTTATTTGTATCCTTTACAGTGAAGACATACCAAATATCTGTTCAATTCATCTGCCGTTTCCTTATTTTACATTATTAATTCCCATTCTCACTCTAGAGGACCAATGCTCATTTTACTTTCCCTTTTCTATTTTAAATACCTGGAGAAACTTTTTTGCTTTCTTTATTTCTAGCTAGCTTTCTCATTCTCTCAAAGCTTTCTTCATCCTTAGTCATTCTTTGCTTTTTTTAATATTCTGTCCAATCTTCTGACCCTCCCATAATCTTCACCTGAATTGTTCTTTTTCAATTTGATGTCGTCTTTAACTTCCTTAGTTAGCTACAGATGATGCGTCCTTCCCCTAGAGTCAGTCTGTCTCTTTCTTACTGGAATGTATCTTTTCTGAGATTGATGAAATACCTCATTAAATGTGGCCACTACCACTTATTCCCCAGTTCACTTTAGCCAGCTCTGTCTACATACCTTCTTGCCCTTATTTAAGTTTAAAACTAGTCTACAACCAACACTTCCTCAAACTGAATGCCAAATTCAATTTCATTATGATCACTGCTACTTAAAGGAGCCTTTAATCCTGTCTCATGGCACATCACCAGATCTAGAATAGCCCTCTCTCTGGTTGGTTGTAGAACATGCTGCTCTAAGAAACTGTCCCGAAAGCATTCTATGAACTTGTCTTCAGGCTATCTTTGACAACCTGATTCATCCAATCTGTATGTGGATTAAAATCACCTATGATTGTCGCTGTATCTTTGTCACAAGCCCCCATTATTTCTTCCTGTATATCCCATCCTACAGTATGGTTAATGTTAGTAGTCCCTAATCTACTCCCACAAGTGACTTCCTACCTTTTACTATTTCTTATCTCTTCCCAAACTGATTTTACATCTTGATTTTTAGAGCTAAGGTGTCATCCCTCTCTAATGTACTAATGCAATCCTTAATTAACAGAGCTACCCCTCCACTTTTTTCTAGCTTCCTGTCCTTCTGAAATGTCAATTTGTTTTATATTTATTAGTCCTAGTGCTCTATTTGCTTTCACAGTAGCCTCAGAGCACTGATCATGGGCCTTCAATGACTCATGCACTATAATGGAGACCCTTCTCAGCAACCTTGAGCACACAGCTCTGCATGGTGAGTACACGTTTGGAGCTGCCTCTGCCCAAGGGCATCACACTGTTTATCTATATCTATACTGACCTTTTTGCCCATCCTATCTTGCTTTTGCCTGAAATCTTTTTTTTCCATTTCGAGTTGCTCACCAGTTTCTCGGGCAATTGGGGATGGGGCAATAAATGCTGACCTCAACCAGCAGTGCTCATTTTTATATATTTTTTTAAAAACACACATTGCAGACAGTTCTATGCCCCTCAGCCCCCTGACTCATTTAGATTGTTAATGAAGATAGTGAAGAACAACAGCCCCAACACCAACTGTTGTGGGACTCCATGAGTGCCCATGACTCTGTCAACAATTTTGTTACATGTCTCAAAATCTGTCTGCCAATCCTACAGGACTGGACCTTCTTTCTATCAAGACTCAAGATTTTAACCATGTTCCAACATCCACCAAATTAGTAACTCGGCAATTTGAATATTTTTTGAGACAGGTTATTCTTTTCCCGAAGCCATGCTGAGATTCCCCAAACATTCTTCTCTTTCAAAGTGGTCAGTCCTATCGGATTGGTCATGTTATAAAGCTGATGGCATTCTCTGTTAATGGTCACTAGTGCCACAGGGATCAGTGTTGGGGCTGCTGCTCTTCACTATCTTCATGAACACCCTGGATCCTTTCTAGAACTTTGCCTGTAACTGAAGTCAAACTGATGACCTTTGGTTTCCTGGTTCTGACCTGCTGCCCTTTTTTCAATTCTGGTGCCATGTGTCCCCCCCTCTCATCCATAGGAACTATTCCAGACCTGAGTAACTGTTAAATAAATGAGCAAGTAGCTCAAGCCACAGCCCCTCGTTTCTTTGAGGGCACTCTGCTGATATCTAGTTAGACAGCAGTTTGACCTGCCCTGAGGACATTTATTCTAGCACCAACTATATCCATGTACACTTTAGCATTCAATTTTAGCATTTGACCCTATGCTGTATTATTGGTAACCCAGCACATCAATAGTGAATAAAAGCAAAATACTGCAGATGCTGGCTGTTATGGAGAGCAGATGCTGTCAGACCTGCTGTGTTTTTCCAGCATTATTTGTTTCTGTTTTACATCAATAGTGAAGACTGTTGCGCAATAGCCAGTTACAACCTCTGTCATGCCCTGTAACTCCACTCAATTTGACATCAAACCACATAAGGATGAAATAGGGCAGATGATAATTTGGTTGATGAGGTAAGCTTTAAGGACTGTCTTAAAGGAGCTTTAGGGAGGAAATTCTAGAACTTAGAACCATTGCAGTTGAAGGAATGGCTGCGAAAAATGAAGCAGTTTAAATTTGGGGACCAGAATTTGAGAATTGCAGATGAGTTGGAATGTTGTAAGGCTGGAGAAGATTACAGACATAGGGACTTGAAAACAAAGGTGAGAATTTTGAAATCATGGCATTGGGTCCTAGGTCAAGCAATGGAGATCAGTAAGCACAGGGGTGATTGGTGAATGGGACTTTTTACAAGCTGCAGAGAGTTGGACGACCTGAAGTTTATGAAGGATGCGAGAGGGGAGGCCAACCAGGCGTATCAGAATAATCAAGCCTAGAAGCAGCAAAGACATGAATGAGGGTTTCGGCAGCAGATAAACTGAGGCAGGAGCGATGATAGAGATGGAAATAGATGGTCTTAGTGATGGTGCACATGTGTGTTTGGAACTTCAACTCTGGGTATTATGACACCAAAGTTGTGAACAGTCTGGTTCCTCCTCAGTTGCCAGGGAGCAGGTTGAAGTCTGAGGTGAGAGAACTAAGTTTGGGCGGGGACTGAAGATGATGGCTTTGGTCTTCCCAATATTTGGAGTGAACTTCTGCTCTTTCAGTGCTAGATGTCAAACAAGCAAAATGATAAATTAGATGTGGGGCGGGGGCAGGGGGGGTGGCTGTTGAGATGTGGCGGTGAGGTAGTTGGATGTCATCAGTATATATGTGGAAACTGAAGTTGTTTTTGGATGCTATCAATGAAGGGCAGCATATAGATGAGAAATAGGAGAGGGCCAAGGGTGGATTCTTGGGATGCACTAGAGGTAATTGCAGGTAATTCTCTGGCTCTGAATGGATAGATAAGAATGCAACCAGACAAGTGCCACCCCACTCAACTGGATGACAGTCAAGATGTTTCAGGAAGATAGTGTGGTCAACCGCATCAAAGGCTGCAGACAGGTTGAGTAGGATGAGGAGATAGTTTACTTCAGTCACTCACAGGATGTAATTTGTGACATTGTGCTGTTTTGGTACATTACAGGCTGAACATCTGATTGGAGGGATTCAAACATCTGGGAAAGATGGGAATGAACTTGGGTCAGGGATTTTGAAAAGAACTAAGAGGGACCAGGCATGGAGCAAGAGATTTTGGAGGCTGGGGGCAAATTTGGGCGAGGGAAGAACATGAAGGTGACAGAAGATACTGTTAAAAGGTTTTTCAAAGTGGGTGGTGATCTGGTGAAGCAGTGGGTTATAGGAGGAAGTGGTCACTGACAGCTGTGCCACTGGTGGGTGGTAAGGTTAGAGAATGCAAGCTGATGCGTGAGGATGACCACCATGTTCACACCCTGATCCACCAGCTTGACATTTCAAACCAGATATTGTTGCTTTGTTCAGAGTGACTTATGTTTACATTTGTGAACACCATTGTATCTGCAACAATACCCTCTGTTTTGGGTAGCTCTAGTCACATTCTCTGCCTTTTAGTCTGCATTTGGCTAGGAACTGCTTTTAACTACACTTCTGCCTTTCCATCCATTTATATTTCTGTCTTCTGTTGATATGGTATCTCTATTTATTAAAGGATTTATTCCTTTTCAGTACTACCACTTCCTCTCCCTTTCCCCTTGCTTCACACTTCCTCTTTCTGAAATTTTAGTTTGTCTATGCAGATTTATTTATGTTGTTGTGTTTGGATGAGGCTCTAATTTCTAGGAGCTTTTTGGTTAGATTTTTATCACTCTTCATCAGAGATCAACATTACTTCCCCACCCAGCTTCCCCCTTGCTGGCTTGCTCTCTTTCTCTCCCAACCACGACCTCCCCTTTATGGCCAAGTGAGAACTTCACTTGACGTAATGATCTAAATTTGCAACTTATAGGAAGAGTTATTATTTTGGCTGCAAAAATAAAATTGAGAAAGGACCCTTTTCTGATTAAATCTGACTGTTGGTGTGTCACTTCAAACCATGCATTCCAAAACAGTTGTCTAGTAAACCTATGCTTGCCAAGGCCCAATGCTCTGGAATTTCCTCCCTACACCTCTACTGTGTGGTACACCATTAAACTTGCCTCTCTTCCCTACATAAATAGCTGTTTGTGGCATAGCATCAAATGTTGTTTGATAATGCTTCTCTGACTCTTGCCTCGGGACATTTGAAAGATGCTATATAAATGTAAATTATTTTCTAGCATGTCATAATGTGAATCTCAGTAATCTAAGCAAAGTTGCTGATGTGTATGGGTAGGTTGCTATAGAACGATGGAGAGAGTTTACTGTGGTCACAGTTGGAGGATGTCGCTTGTGGAGCTGTTTCAGTGCTGTGGCAGGGGCAGAAGCCTGATTAGAGCATCAAACAGTGAGTTGCAGAAAAGATGGGCACAGCACAGACTTGAGACACCAACATGTTCAAGAACTTGAGAGGGCAGGGAGATTGAAGATGGGACAGAGGTGTGAAGTGTTTTTTTTTGAGGAGTGATTAGATTTGAAAGAGAAGGCAGTACCAGAAGAGAGGGAACTACTCACATACTGTCCAAAATTCATTGTAAAGAGAACACTGATCAGGAAACTGGCTGAGTTTCTCCAGACTGCTACATGCTACTTTTCTTTGTATGGGGGATGGGGGAGAAGTGGGAAAGTTATGGGATTTTCCAGAGTAGTTTTAGTAGATGAAGTGGATTAAATTCCAGGAGAACCATGTAATATGGGACTGAAAATGCAGGATACCTCTTTGACTTTTAGTATGTTTACTGACTTAAGTCAAACAAGATGCATGTGAACTGAATCTGTAGGACAGATGATTGGAGATGGATCTTCCTTGCTGTATATTTGGAGCAAATGTGTCATGTGATTGCCACTCTTGTCCCTACCCAGAATGCTGTTTCTGGAATGTTGCACCTGGTAATTTGGGCACATATATTTTAAGTTTAATAAGAAGCAGGGGTGCAGAATTCATATCTTTTATGGGGGTGGGGGTGGGGGGGAGTTGGGCGGTGTGGAAAGAGGGTACTCATGCTTAAACTACTGTTTTTTTAATCCCTCCAATATTCTCATGGCATCTACTATTGAGTATTTGTACCATGCTTCACTGGTTTACCCCCTCTAAGTCCCTCCCTGTTCAACTTCATGATCTTCTCCAACCCTAACATTCCCACAGATGTAGTTTGTTGTCTTACACTGACTTTATTAATTCTGCAAGCCACTCCATTGTCATTTGCTCCTTCAATCTTTCTGCTTTGAAATCCATACTAATGAGCCTTTTCTTCAATTATTTTAACTGTTACCACCCAACATAACATCAATTTTTTCTTTACTTCCCTGTACCTCTGTGTCCACTGTTCATGAAGTACTTTTGATATGTCTTTAAGTGAGCATCTTTTACAGAAATATAACTTTGTTGCATTTTGCAAGCACAGGTACACGCACTGGGTATAGACCCTGCACCCTATCCTCCTTGATACATTGCACATGCCTCTGCATACACACTCTTGCCCTGCATTCTGCACTGGTATCCTGAATGGGTATGTGCTCAGTGTAATGTGGAGTGGGTATGGGTTCCACAGTATAATGCAACATTGTGATGTCTGTGGGTGTGTTGTGGCTCTGCAGGCTTTGAAGTCAGTGTCTGTCGTGAGCTCTGCAGTGCATATGTGGTGTGACGTGCAGCAGACTGAAGACTCTGATCTTTCCCCGTGCAGGGTGAATGTGGGCTGCGGCCCTGCTGAAGAGAGAGTGCTGCTGACGGGATTGCACGCTGTAGCAGACATCTACTGTGAAAACTGCAAAACTACTCTGGGATGGAAATACGTATGTGTCTCCTTGTTGCTCTTATTACGTTTTGCAAAGTGTTGCTCATTTCCATTGCTGGTGGTGGGTATAGGAGAGAAGCAGTGGAGAAAAGGAGGGGTCTTCTACTCTTGGGTTATGCAATGTCTTTGTTTTTCCTTTTTATGTCTTGGTTGCTGTGGTGTCACCAGTCAATAGTGTTCCTGCATGTGTGCTGACAAGCTGCACAATGCACTAAAAGTTTGAGATAAAGCAGAGTATTATGCCACTGGGTTGAAGAAAACGGTTTGTCACTGGGTATTTAAATGTGCTCAGGAGTCTTCCCTATCCACAGTGCCACCATGGGATGTGTCTGCCCTTCAGACTTCCTGGTGACTCCTTCAGAAGAGGTTTCAGCTGGTCTGTAGGAACAGAGAGGGATGTGATCTGACATGTAAAAGAATGGCGCATGTTTTGGAGGATGCAGGGTGGAGCTTAAATAAAATATAACTTGGCTCCAAGGGCAAAATGAACCATTTTTATGTGTAAAGGAGTGGAGCTCTTACACTCTTCCTTCACTGTCCAGATCTGTTTAGGGGTGGCCCCTTTCTCTCCTGCCTTGAATCTAGCTAAATTTGCTGTTGTAGGGTGGGGAGGAAATGTTCATCCCTTGCCATTTCACAGGAGTAGGCCATTCAGCCCCTCAAGCCTGCTCTGCCATTTAATAAGATCATAGCTGATCTGATAGTAACATGAAATCTACATCCCACCTGCCCCTGATAAGCTATAAGCCCCTTACTTACCAAGAATCTATCCACCTCTGCCTTAAAAATATTCAAAGACTCTTCCTGGAAGGGTGGTGGAAGCAGAGTTCCAAAGGCTCATGACAGAGTGAAAAAAATTCACCTAATCTGTTTTAAATGGGTGGCCTGTTATTTTTAAACTGACACCTAGTTATAGATTTTTCCACAAGAGGAAACATCTTCTCCACATCCAACCTGTCAAGACCCCTCAAGATCTTATATGTTTCAATCAAGTCCCCTCTTGCTCTTTCTAAACTCCAGTGGATACAAGCCTATTCTATCCAGCCTTTCCTCATAAGATAACCCACCCATTCCAGGTATCAATCTAGTAAACCTTCTCTGAACTACTTCCAATGCATTTGCATCCTCCCCTAAATAAGGTGACCAATACTTTACACAGTACTCCAAATGTGGACTCACTAGTGCACTGTACAACTGAAGCATAACCTCCCCACTTTTGTATTCAATTCCCCTCACAATAAATGATAACACTGTATTAGCTTTCCTAATTACTAACTGTACTTGCATATTGGCCTTTTGTGATTCATGTACTAGGCTACCAGGTCTCTCTGCACCTCAGAGCTCTGCTATCTCTCACCATTTAGATAACATGCATTTCTTTTATTCTTCCTGCCAAAATGCACAATTTCATGTTTTCCCCATTATACTCCATTTGCCAGATCTTTGCCCACTCACTTAACCTATCTATATCTTTTGTGAAGAGGACATACGGAGGCTAGAAACTTACTTTTCTACCTATCTTTGTGCCATCAACACATTTGGCAACAATCCCTCCAATCCCTTCATCTAAGTCATTTATATAAATTGCAAACAGTTGAGGTCCCAGCATTGATCCCTGTGGCACACCACTTGTTACATCCTGCCAACCTGAAAAAGACCCATTTATGCCTACTCTCTGCTTCCTGTTAGCCAGCCAATCTTCTATCCATGCCAGTATGTTACCTGCTATACCAGAGCTTTTATTTTCCACAATAACCTTTGATGTGGCACATTATCAACTGCCTTCTGGAAATCTAAGTACAGTACATCCACTGGTTCCCCTTTATCCATAGCACCTGTTACTTCCTCAAAAGAGCACCAATAAGTTGGTTAAACAGGATTTCCCTTTCACAAAACCATGTTGACTCTGACCGATGACCTTGAGCTTATCCAAATGCCCTACAACTTGAATAACAGCTTCTAGCATTTTCCCTACGACAGATGTTAAGCTAACTGGCCTGTAGTTTCCTGCTTTCTGTCTCCCTTTTTAAATAATGGAGTTACATTTGCTATTTTCCAATCTAATGGGACCTTCCCCCAATTTAGGGAGTTTTGGAAAAGTTAAAACCAATGCATCAACTATCTCACTACACACTACATTTTAAGACTCTAGGATGAAGTCCATCAGAATCCAGGCTTGTCAGCCCACAGCTTTTCCTGACTTCCTTCCCCACTTCCATTTCCTGGTTTATAGTTGCTTCTGGGATGTTACTTGTATCCTCTGTAGTGAAAACTGATGCAAAATACCTGTTCAATTCATCTGCTGCCATCTTGTTTTCCATTATCAATTCTCCAGGCTCACTTTCTATAGGACCAATGCTCGCTTTGCTAACTCTTCTGTTTTAAATATTTTATAAAAACTCTTTACTATCTGTTTTTATATTTCTGGCTCGCTTTCTCATACACTACTATTTTTCCTCCTTATTAGCCTTTTAGTCATTCTTTGCTGTTCCTTATATTCTGTCCAATCTTTGACCTGTCACCTGTCCTTGCACAATTATATGTTCTTCATCTTTAACCTTTCTAGTTAACCATGAATGGTGTGTCCGCCCCTTGGACTTTTTCCTTACTCATTGGAATATATCTATTCTGTACATTCTGAAACATCCCCTTAAATATTAGCCACTGCATCTCTAATGACCTTAACCTAATTTGCCAATTCACTTTAGCCAGTTCAGTTTTCATGCCCTCATAATTGCCCTTATTTAAATTTAAAAACTTAGTCTCAGACCTACTCCTCTCTCCCTCAAACTGAATGTAAAATTTAGTCATCATATGGTTGCTGCTACTTAGGGGCACCTTCACTGCGATCATTAATTACTCCCATCTCATTGCACAATAAAAGTTCTTCATGGCTGGCCTACAACTTAATTCCATATGTGGAGCTCCTGAATAAAGGCAAGATCACCCCCCACTCTTTGGTGAACACTTGCACCTGTTTTATCCACTGCCTGTCTAGCCAAAACAAAATATCGTGAATGCTGGTAGTGCTCAGCAGGTTGGACAGCATTTTGTGGAAGAGAACTGACTTAACATTTGTCTCTTCCACAAATACTGCCTGACCTGCTGAGATATTTCCAGCATTTTCTCTTTATTATCACTGTCTGTCTATGGACAACTTTCTAATACATCTTGAGGCTATGCCCATGCTGAATTGTTGCCTTTGAGAGGAAGGGATAATTATTCAGTTCTCCACGAAACCCAGTCATGTGCCAATCAGCTGGCGTCCACTTTCCTGTGTCAACAAGGTAGTAATCTCCTATAATAACAGCAGCAGGAAAAGCTCCGCAGGTCTGGCAGCATCTGTGGAGAGAGAAACAGTTTACGTTTTGAATCCGTATGACTCTTCTGCATGGGTGGACTGCTCTATGGAGTTCAGTTCATAACTGGGACATTTGTTTCACCATAATGGTTGAGAGATCCCTTTGGGAACAGAGATTGTGTGTCCTGTTTAAAATTTTATGGTTGTCTCTATTTTTCTGTTGGTCTTTTCTTGTTTGGGTGTTAAACTGTTTTGTGCCCATTTTTCCTCCTCCCCACTGACACTGTTTCCCTTCTTTGCTTTGCAGGAGCATGCCTTTGAGAGCAGTCAGAAGTACAAAGAAGGAAAGTTCATTATTGAATTGGCCCACATGATTAAAGACAATGGATGGGAGTGACCAGCATGCTGTAGACCCCTGCTGCTGTTTTAAGACTGTATGAGGCTGATCTAATGGACAGAAAATGCTCTGCTCTGGGGCAGCTCTAATAACATTTGCTGACTTTTTAAAACCTTACAGCTGAACCATTGATGTCGCCTTCTTGTCAGCCCTTTGCTTTTTTAAAAATCTGTCTAGATTTGGTGTTCTCTCGTGTGAAACACTGTAAACATCTATAGATGAATTGTTTTTTTCCTAAGCTCTTTACAGTTTGAGTGAGGGGGGAAAGAGTTGATTTTTGGGGAGTATAGCTTTATAAATGACTGTTCTGAACTTAGCTGCCCCTCCCCTCCCTTTAAACTCCATTGTGTATCTCTCTTCTATTGCTGTGCATGCTTTTACACTAGACAACTGGATTAGCTGAGCAGCATAGAGAGGGCTGAGGAGGGAGTTTATATATATGTATGTATATACATATGTATATTAATGGGTATGTGTATATATTATACATCTACATCTAAATGTAGCATTTTTATTTTTAAGAGTTATTTTGGGACTTGGGATAATCGCAATGTTGTGACATTAAGATAGTTGAATCCCATTGGTTGCGATTGACTCCTCTTTTACTTCCAAACTGTGGCTAGGTGCCCAGTAGGCATCAATCTAGCATTCAGCAACTGCAACGTTGATGAGAATGGTTGGGGAGAAAGGGGAACCACTGAAATTGATAATAAGGACACATGTGGCTGGTTCCATGTATAGCCGTACACTAATGCACTGGACAAAACCGGGCGCAAAAAGAGAGGTCTTCTGGATGTGATATCCATTTTCTACGTGTAGAGCTGGGCTCCCGGTCTGTGGACCGTTACGACTTAATGGAACGCAGGAAGTTCCTTTGCACATGCCGGGGAAATGGGGATTCATTGCACAGACGCACAACCAGAACTTTGGTTTTATTCCTTTTCAAGAATTATACATTTTTATCTCTGCATTCTCCTGTTCTGATCTTTGCTTCCTGCCACCTAGATATATTTTTTTGGCGGATGGCCATTCCCTGTTCTTGGAGTGTGGACAGTTTTTGGGTGCAATGGTTTGCTGGTTAAATCATTTTCTTTGTTTTGTGGGTGCGCTCACTACATACAATAGTGCACTCTGCTGCTAAAAGTCTCATGCAGTGCTAACAGGAAGATCCAGCAGAAATTCTGCTTTTCTGTATTTTTTATTCCCTAACTTTTTTTTAGAAAGAAAGGTGATGTTACCAGTTTGATTGCTCTTATCTCCTTTTCATTGTGTTCCTATCACTGCTTTTTTTTTGGTAACATTTTTTTGCCTGTGCTCTTGCTGTCAGAATTCTCATTCCCTGGTGGGGTGCAATAATTTGGAACTCATTGGGAATGGGCTCTGGTCACATACATACCGCTGAAGGAAGGAAAAATGGGGCCAGTCTGGTTACTGAGCCGATTTTCCAGCAGGGTCACACTAAAGAAATACAATACTTGAAGCAGACTGCAGATAGAAAATCTTGTTAAACCAGTTTCCCTACATATATATATTAAAAAAAAACCTTTTTTGTACATTTAGAAGAAGAGAAAACATATTTAAGGTTTTATACATATTTTTACTGGGTAAGTTGATTTGCTTCCCCTACCTGAGCACTTTTGTTCTCTGGAACTTGTCTTTTGTTGCGATAACACTTGCTGTCTCTTTGTAAGTTTTTTTTTCTTACTTTTGAGAGATTTCTTTTCATTTTTTAACTTTTTAAAAAAAAAAATAAATGATTGTGGGTCTAGGGTGATGGGGGTGGAGGCAGCTCCTCTTGGACCAATCAAACAGACCCATGAGCTGGCCAATCCCAAGATACTTGTCTGTTGGTTTGACCTTCAGAGACTGGTTAACACTTTTTTTCTTAAACTTTTCCTGATTCAAAAAGAGAGCTTTCTGATATTTTTTCTTTATGATTTGAACTATCTTGAGTTTATCGGGGCTCTAGAGTTGTTAATATACATCCAGAATGTGAGCTTTGCTCTGAAGAGCAATGGCCAGTGGTTGGTTGGTTGGTGCAAGGGTGAAGTGAGGTACAAGCCTGTGTGCTCTTCTACAAGGATGATTGATAATATTACAAGTTCTAAAGCTTGTTCTACATTAGAAAAGTAATGAATTTTTTTTGTGCCTGAATTCATTTAATTTTTGAGAAATAAACTTTTTGAATGCTTTCTCCCCCCCTCCCCTATAGCTATTGGGACTATACATTGCTTTGCTGATCTGTCTTGAAACTACATCAACTTTGTGCAGCAACTCACTGTATTGTACTGGAGTTAAAATAAAGACTTTCACCAGGACATAACCTGTCTGTCACTGATGGTTGAGGAGCTACTCAGTAAAGTTGAAGCATTAGCAAGGGTGTGAAGTACACAGATGGGGCCCAGAGCATTGTTGCCATGGCAGCTCCTGTCCTTCTGTGTTGAAACAGATGGAAGTGTAGCTAAAACATTCCCAAAGATTTTAATTTGCTCATACTTTCTCTCCCAGTATTATCATCCTGGAGTGAAATGTGATTCCTCTAGCATTGCTTGGTGAATTTCCCTGCTCACAAATTTACCTTTTTTGCTGAGGAAAGTGCAAGAATGCTGAGCATGATGTGTAGGTTTTAGAGTCTGAAAACTGCTGTTTTGGAACACAGTTTTATGAAACGAAAGATCTTGCTATGCGATGGAGCTTCCCCTCACTGTAAACATCTGAAAAGTTTCACACACACTTGGTTTGAAATGAAGTTGCTATTAGATGGGTAAATGTGCCAACCAATTTGTGTGCACACCAATGCCTTGCCAAACAGTGAAATAGTGACTAACTTGTTTTTGGCAGATTTGATGGAGGTATTTCGGCCAGGAACCCTGAAGGAGTCTGCCCTTCAAATAGTGGCCTGGGCTCTTTTGATGCCTGTCGGCGCTAGAAGGTAAAAACTGTTGAAGTCCAAATCAGCTACCGCTGAAAATGTAGCACTCGCTTCTGCATTGAAGTTGTTTTTTGAAGGGCCTCAAAGACTAAAGACAGATGGAATGGTTAGACCTGAAACATTAACCTATCCTTTCGCTTCACAGGTCCTCTCAATTTTCTTTTGGTTGCATGCAATCTCAACTTTGGTTCAATTGGTATTGGCTGAGAGTAACTCATGTTCCCACTTATCAGTTTTACATTCCTGTTCAAGGCACAAATCAACAGATACTGACTAATTATGAAGATTTCCTCCACTGAGTTAAGGCCCTAGTGTAGAGTTAGTTGCTAATAATCTGCGTTTATATCGTGCTTTCAACATAGTGAAATATCCCAAAACACCTCGCAGGAATGAAATTTTGATATTGAGGCAACAGTCAACATTGGGATAGATGACCAAAAGTTTGAATGAAGGGGTAGGTTTAAAGGAGGAGAGAAAGGAGAAGTTTAGGGAGAGAAATATGCAAGTGATTAAATTATAATACCCGTTCCTAATGCTAAAATTAAGTATCACTCAAAGCATTTGTATTTTGTGCAGTAAATCACTAATCACTTGGTTGAGGCTGTCCAAAGATGGGTGTAATCACCAAATGTTTCATCTAGTCCTCTGAGCATGTATCCAATACGCAGAAAATTCATGATTTTTTAGCAAATGTAGGTAAGCAGATGCTGCCTTACTGGCACCCAGCAGTATAATTGGAGCAAACTCCATTTGATGTGCAATTGTATCTAAATATGGATCATGGAAACGGGTCAGGGCCATTTTAGTCCATTGAGCTTGTTCTGCCATTCAGTCAGATCATGTCTCATCTATGACCTACCTCTGTTTACCTATTTTTGCCCTATAATACTTAACACCCTTGTTTAAGGCTAATTAACCTGGCATCAACTGCCATTTTCAGAAGAGTTCCAGCCTTCTGTCAGCCTTTACATGTAGAAGTTTGTTCCTGAAAGGCCTGACTTACTTTTGGGCTCTACCTCTGAGTCATGGATTCTGCTCTGGAATAGATGGTCTGCTGTTTTTTGTCATTGATGTACAGGCTCTGGCAGACAATGTCGAGCTGGAAGCAATTGTTGCCACTGGGAGAAGGGTCTGCAATGATTTTCAAAATGGAGTGTGTGTGGCCAGCTCATCTTGGTAGTTGGTCTTCCATCATTCATCAAGCCCCGGAAGCAGGCTGATGCTGAGGATTTGGCCGAGTGCAGTTTTGTGCTTGGAAAATCAGAAAATAGCAGAGCTCCAAATGAAGAATAGATTTTATAATAGGTGTCCAAATTGGCCTGAGGGTGAAATGTAGCCTGTGAGCCAGGGAATTTGGCCCACCAACCCCAGGCACATTTTTTCATTTTGCCTTGTTTGTTAAAGTCTTTCAGATGAGATTTTGAACAGCAGCCCCATTCAGGTGGCTGTAAATGATTCTCTTTTAAATTCCCCATGGTACCCTGCCTAAAATTTATCCCTGAACCAAAGTCACCAAAAGCAGATCATCTGGTCATCATTACATTGCTGTTTATGGGGCCTTGCTGTGTGCAAATTGGGTGCAACATCTCATTGTCATGAATGTGTTGGATGTCAAGCTCGTTAGGATTTCCTGAGGTTGGGGAAAGGTGCTATATAATGCAAGTCTTTATTTCTTGCTTGTGGCTTTGAAAGGTCCTAGGAATACTCTGGTACAAAATTTCAACACTCGGAGCCCAGATGCAATATTCAAGTGGTTCCTTTATTACACATGCGGGGTGCAAACGCTGGGCAGTCCAGGCACTTCTCCACCAAGGTTCAAATGAGCACAGTTTATATATTTTTAACTATCATTTACAACTTAATGATATTAGTTAGACAAAGGCCACAGCACAATGACCCCCTGGTGGGCTGATAATTGTGTTCTTGTACAGTAATTGCAGTGCAGAGACTGGGCATTGTCCTTTCAGAGACAGCAAAGAATGTATGTTTGTTCTATACAAAAGGTTTACGGGGGCTGACTGGATGTGATTCGAGGCCATCAGATGTAGTTAAATGGCCTTCCCCATTTCTTACTTGCAAATTTACAGCTGAGCCCTTTGTACAAGTTTTTAGCTTTCATGTAAAGCTGTGATTGTCTGTGTATGCTTTGGTGCCCTAGCTGCTGGTCCTGGCTGGCACTTTAAAATAAATCCAAATTTTCTGCATCTTCAGTCCCCCCCTTTTGGGTGCATAACCGTTTGGTTAAGCTAGGCAATTAATCTGTGGCCGATGCTTCTGTGGTGGCTCCGGTGGTACTGATCCAAGCAAGTCCTACGGGCCATGGCATCACCCGGACCTCTCCCCAAGTTTTTAAGCTTCCTAATGTGCGAGGCTCCTGTCTTTCCAGTGATGTGCAACCACCACGACGGAAGGCTGGGACCCTACTACATTAATATTGTGTCCTGTCCCAGCAGCCGTTGTTGCTCCTTTAACATTTATTTTTGCCCTATGTCCAAGGGCTTTCTTCTTACAGGTGCGACATGTTGCCATTCCCCACGCCAATGCTAACACTAGCTGCACTGTGATGAGTATATGAGAGATTATTCTTATCCAGGGGTGTATATCCACATTCAGCCCCAGTCCCACACTTGCTCCCACCATGTCGGATCTCTCAATTGCTCTTCCGTATCATTGATTAACCTTTTAAACACTGCCTATAACATGTGATACTGTTTCATCACCTTTCGTAAGTCACCTTTAATCTTTGTCAGACTTTCAGGAAGGTGGGGAATTGGGAACCTGCTTAGGTTCCTCAGACTGTTCTAGGGGATCGTGGAGCGTGTTGGAGGCGTTGACTGAGACCTGACCCATTGTCACTGATGTACACCATTCACGTGTGTCCGATAGTAACTGGGAGCGGGGGTTTAAAGCAGAAGTTGGGGGTGGTATTGTTGCAATGTAGGCTCCCGTACGTGTATGACTGCTCAGTAGTTGTCTCACAGTATTCCCCTTTTCCCTTGTATCCTGAGCGGGTGTGATGGTCTTCTGTGGGTAATTTCTAACATACAATCCTCCGTTCGGTTGTACCTGCATTCGTCCAGCGCGGCATCCGTCTATGCCCCCTTCGCACATGTCCAGGGTCTGTCCGAACCATTGCTGATCTGGAAGCATGTTGGGCCCTCATTTTTCCATCGGAGTTCCATTCCCATATCCGAGCTCTGCCCTAGGCGCGCTCCGTTGCTCATTCCAATGGATAGTTGCATAAGCCTGGTGCCACACTTGAAGAGTATTGACCTTTCCGTTATGACATTCACACCTTTCACACAATATCCGTTGCTGACATTCTTGTAGTATAAGCCCATACCGGCCGCTGCTTCACGCTTTACGTTCTGTGTGCCGGTGGCTGCGATAGCCAGAGCCCTGGTAATGATTATTGACACCCACCTTTTTTCCATTTTGGCATTGAGGTTACCCGGTTATTGTTATTTCTGTAATGAAGCATACTGCTGGTGATCACCAGGGGTTAGGTCGTATATAAGAGGCAGCTTTCTCCTTTTCACCCCTCCTTGTGCACAGCCCACGGTGACCCTCCCTGTAGTTGAGGATACCCCCTTTGTCTTTCGGATGGCCAATCCTCCAGATTGGGAATGAATCCTAAACCACTTAGCTAATAGAGTATAGGCTGCTCGTTGTCCATTTTCTTTTTCCCCCACTGCCCGGTAATTCAGTCTTTCTTGCTTACATCATGCCTTTTCAGTTGCGACCAGTGTTTCCACCTACCTTTTCCCTTCATATCGACGCAGGCACGTGAATCGCCGGGCAAATTAATTTCTTACGATCCAGTCCATTTTGGGGCAACACCTGGTTGGCTAGGGGTGATTTGAACAAACACCATGTCTCCGACCTCAGCCGGTGGTGACGGGGGTCCCCTTTTTGTCCCCTCTTCTAAATCCCTGATAGCCTGTTGGTCCTTCACTTCCTGTTGTAATTCCTTTGGCTGTCCATCCAATTGCTTGATATAGTTTTTAATTTTATTTCTGATGGGTCCCATATCCTCGCTTCCGGTGGCTATGCCCTCTGGCAAGCACATGGCCCTCCCCGATCATCAACTCATAAGGGGTTAATCCAGTTGTCCTGTTAGGGGTAGCCCTCAGTCGCATCAATATGCAGGGGAGCACATCCACCCATCCCCTACCAGTTGCTGTGATTGCCTTTCCAATAGCGTTTTTTAATGTGTGGTTAATATGTTCTACCATTCCTGAGCTTTGTGGATGGTAAGGTACGTGAAATTTCAATTTTATCCCGAGCAGCTCTCACATCCTTTTCATAATACTGCCCGTAAAATGCGTTCCTTGATCTGAATCTATCTGTAAAGGGATTGCCCACCTTGGCACTACTTCAAAAGCGAGGATCTTTGCGACTGTGGTGGCGCTGCAGTCCCTGGTGGGGAAAGCCTCCACCCATCTAGTGAACTGGTCGATTATGACCAGGCAGTATTTCTTTCCCCTGCTGTCAGGAAGGAGTCCCGTAAAATCTTTCTGTAGGTTTTTCCATGGGCCCTTTGGGTGCAACTGGTGTGATAGCCTTACTTTGATCGGTTTGCCAGGGTTATGCTGGATACAAATGATGCATCTCTGACAATACTTGGCTGCATCCCTGCCAATGCCAGTCCACCACCAGTTCTGAAGCAGTCTACTGAGCATACTGCCCTGTCCGCTGTGGTCTGGTTCGTGATACAGTTTCAACAGGGTGTATTGTATACAACTCTGGGCCATTGCTAACCACCCTTTTCTCCAAATTCCGTCTTTTCCCGTGGTGGCCCCTGCCGTTCTCCATTTTTCCTCCTCCTCGGCCTATCTGCCTGTAATTTCTGCACATTCATCTCCTCTGGGCTATATGCAGCCACCCGGACTGTGCGCGGTTCCTCTTTCTCGGCTGCCTCTTTGGCCACTGCGTCTGCCAGCATGTTACCCCTTTGCTGGTTTTCCACCTTCCTATGCGCCTGTATTTTAATAACTGCTGCCTCCTCGGGCGCCCAAGCTGCTTCCACTAGCTCTCGTACTACATTCTCGTGCCTTATGTGCCCACCTCCTGAGGGGATGAATCCCCTCCTATTCCATGCTGCCATGTAGTCATGGACTACCCCGAATGCATACCGGCTGTCAGTATACATGTTCACCCTCTTGCCTTTAGCCACTATGAGGGCCTCCGTAAGGGCAATCAGTTCGACTACCTGAGCTGACAGGGCCCCTTCTAATTCCCTTTTTAGGATAGTCTCTTCGTTCTGGTCTACGACTGCCCACCCAGTCCGAAATTGCCCGTTTATGTATCTTCTAGATCCATCCACATAGAGGGTCAAATCTGGGTTCTCAAGTGGTTCATCTGAGATGCACACCTCCCCCCCACCTCTAGGTCTAACCTCATCTGACACTGGTGCGGTTTCCCTTTGGATATCATTCCGTCTGCTGGATTAACTTTAGTAATCCCTTATGATCTGTACTGCCTTATCGTTTGGTACTAACACAGCTTCCCATGGAGTCTGGAGTCTGACACTGCTTTCAGTTTCCCAGTGCTTAACAACTCCACTAAAGTACGCTGGGTGTGCAGTATTATTTATCCAGACGTGGTGACAGGTTCACACACCTGGACTGCCCACACGGCACAGTCTAGCGCTGCCACGCACCTGGCCTTCACTACAGGGGACTTCTGTGTGGAATGATACGCTACGGGTCTCATGCTTTCTCCTTGTGTCACTACTGCGTTGTAAAAATCCCCATCTATACTGCTGTAAACGTGGAATGGTCGGGACATGTCGAGTAGCTTGAGGGCCGGTGCTGACATGAGACCAGCCTTCAACTCTATACGCTGTCTCTTGCTCTGGCCCCCATTTGATTGTTTCTGTCCCGAGCTTTCCTCCCTTTACTAACCCCTGTATCGGTGCGGCCGTTGCTGCAAACTGGGGTAGGAAGTTGCGGCAGTAGTTGAACAGCCCCATGACCTTTCAGACCCCCCTTACTGTGGTGGGGTGAGGCATGTCCGCGACGGCCATTTTCCTGTCCTGTGGTAGGATCTTGTTAGGTACTTAGGACACGAGATCAGTCAGGGAAACAAATGTTTGCCCTCCTTGCGCCTTTTTGGGGTTTTTCTTGAATCCAGCATTTTTCAGTGTCCTTAAGACTACCAAAAGAGCTCCAATGTGGCCCCTTTCTGATTCTGACGCTATTAGGCTACCATCTACATATTGTAAGATTGTTCTGTTGTATGGCTCTACAACGCACTGACTCAGTTTATCACTCATGACCCGATGGAAGATGTTTGGGCTATTGTGGAATCCCTCACCCAGGTACACTGTCTCCCTCCCACTGTGAAAGCAAGTTTATCTTGGGATTCCTGGTCCAGTGGTATCGACCAAATCCATTGGCTATATCTAAAACTGCAAATATTTAATGTTCAGGTTTCAACCCGTTAAAGATGGCCGCGGGATTTGACACTATTAGGTGTTCCTGTGGTGTTACCTTGTTCAGCACTGCATAGTCTATCGTTAATCGATATGATCCATCAGGCTTTTTGACCAGCCATACTGGGGAGTTGGTGGTGGAGGTGGTTGGCCTCAGGATTCCCTGACCTGTGAGTTCTTGCACAATTCCCTCCACATGACCTCTGGTTTTATGGGGTATTGTTTGTGGGCCTGGTGGAGTGGCCCTGGGACCACCACTGGTGGGGTATCAATTAGCCCGCAGTCCTGTTTGGTACTTGCCCATACCTCAGGTAGTGCCTGGCACAGGAGTCTATGTCCCATCCCTGGTCCAATCCCCTGTTATGACTGAGGTGCTTCCCAAAACGGTTACATCTTTTGGCTAGAGCCTGTCTCCCCTTCGTTCTCTGTATCTCTTCCCCCTCCCCACCTCCACCACCCGATTATCTGTCCAAATTATCTGCTTATTCCTAGGGTCTATTAGTAGATTTAATTGGTTTAATATATCTACCCCCAGTATTGTACCTTCAGGGTTCTTACAGACCCAAAATTGGGCTGGGATTAACAACCCTTTTATTTCTAACACCTGGGTTTGGCTTTTGTATGGTGTTACTCGTTGTCCCCCTACTCCATGAATAGTTATAGAATGCCTGGTCAATGGCAAATCTAAATCGGTTATGGATACCGATGCCCCCGTGTCTACTAACATATCACATTGCTGGTCCCCTAACAATGCTGTGATGTATGTGCGAGGATCAGTTCCTTCCTCGGGGGCCGATGCTACCTACTGGGGCTTTGTCTTGGTAAGGTTCTCAATGATGCTGATCAGTTGGGAGTTCGACATTTCCGTCAGATTCGCTGAGACGTTGTTGGAATTTTGTGTTGCCTTGTTTTGTTGGGGTCCCCTCCCCTTGGCCCCTCTGCCATTTGCCCGACAGTCTCTTTGTGTGTCCTAGCCTATGGCAATTGCGGCAGTGCAGGCGGTTGTCTAGCCTTGGGGTTTTACACTTATTTTGCTTATGCCCTGGGTTTTTACAATTAAAGCACACCTCGGGTTTAAGGACAGCTGTCGCGGTGGCCACCGTCTCAGTGGGGTCTGTAACCTCCACTGCTGACACCTTTTATCTTAGTTTTCTCTATGTGGTTATCTATCCCGGTGGTTCATCTTTCTAGCTCATCATATGTGTCCTTGTCTACTAGCCCGGCGTCTAGGATTGCCTGATGGACCGGGATAAGGCCATCCTTGTACAATTGCATAAACAGTGCATCGTCTCGGTTCGGCGTGGCACCTACACCCCTTTAGTTACAATATGCCTCAAACTTCCAATTGTCACATTCATGGGCACCCTCGCCCTGTTCTTGTTTTACTCCAGTCACTATATTCCAATTAACTGGGGCTTGCCCTAAGACTTGTGCTATTTCTGCTCTAAAGACTCGGAAATCAGCTTGCTGCTGTGCCTGGGCTGCAGCGATATCATTACACCAGGTTCCATCCTCATACCCTTGCTGCAGCCGTCCCCAATACGCTTCAGTTTCATCCAGACTAATCCGTGAATGTCCATGTTATGGAGTCCGTGGCATTGCTGTATTTCCTGCAATTTTTGCCAAAGCGTCTCATTTCCGTGTCTAGGTTTTAGTTGGGGTAATTTTTCGAATAGCTTCATGGTGTCGCTAGGTGACAGGGACACATACGTGGTTCTTAGTTGCGCCGGGAACCCCCTTATAGCTATTTGTCCATGTATTGGTGCCTGGGCTGGCTGCCCATTTTGTGCTGGTACAGCCGCTTGAGCTGGTCTGCCTGGTTGTCAGGGCACCAGGGACACATACTCTATCTTTTTGGGACCACGGGATATGGGAATGGTGATTCTCAACCCGCTTCCCGTTGTTCCTCATATCCTACTGTCTGTTCCGCCAGCCGGTTCTAATCTACGTTATCTGCATATTGTGGAGCTACTGGTGGCTGTGCTAAAGCTGACAAAACTGACGAGATTTTTTGCCTGTACTAGCTCTTCATTTTGGGATTTGTTGGCCAATATTCTATTTATTTTCTTTCTTAATTCTACGTGTTGTCTTAACATTAGGATCCATGCTTTATCATCTTTGTCTTTTTTCTGATTATCCCATCATTTTCTCTGATCAGCGGTGAGTCAAATGGGTTCCAATTCAATTGTTCTTTATCATTTTGCCTATCAATTTCTTATTTTTGTCAGCTAAATGCCATCTCAAGGATCCCTCTAGTCCCCATTCGAGTTTGTCACTACTCGCCATCTCTGGGTAAGACGGTCAGGGTATAGTTGTCGTCAGCGGTACGGTTCTTACCTGGGTTCTTTTTGACCAAACTCGTTACTTGCGACTAATACCGGATGTAATTATAACAATCTATAATACAAGCGTTTCTACCCTGCCATTACCACCCCTTGAACTATTGCCTGGAGCTTAAGTTTTGGATACACAGGGCGCCTGACACTTCCTGGGTTGGGACGGAGTCGGATATAATATGAATAAAAATGTACTCATACTGTGACTCGTCCGGGTTCCACGTCGCTGTCCTGCTGACTACGCCAATTGAAAGGTCCGCGTAATACTCTGCTACAACATTTCAACACTCGGGAATCCAGATGCAATATTCAAGTGGTTCCTTTATTATGCATACAGAGAGTAAACGCTGGGCAGTCCAGGTGCTTCTCCACCGAGGTTCAAATGAGCACAGTTTATATATTTTTTACTATCAGTTACAACTTAATGGTATTAGTTAGACACAGGCCACAGCACAATGACTCCCCGGTGGGTGATAATTGTGTTCTTGTACAGTAATTGCAGTGCAGAGACTGGGTATTGTCCTTTTGGAGACAGCAAAGAATGTATGTTTGTTCTATTCAAAAGGTTTACAGGGGCTGACTGTGGTTCAAGGCCATCAGACGATGTGAAATGGCCTTCCCCATTTCTTAATTGCAAATTTACAGCTGAGCCCTTTGTACAAGTTTTTAGCTTTCATGTAAGGCTGTGATTGTCTGTGTATGCTTTGGCGTCCTAGCTGCCTGGCTGGCACTTTAAAATAAATCCAAATTTTCTGCACCTTCAGTTTGTTCTGTTTTGAGTCTTGTGGGCCTGGAGGCTGTTGCTTAACTGAAGTACCTCATTGGCCACAGAATCTTAAATTAGAATATCCAGGTCTGTATCATCAATTACTGTAAATACAACTCAATAAGTGTTTGTACTGTTATAGCCTCTTTTCAACGTTGCATTTAAACTATTTTAAATTGGTTTAACCAACACTCGTGTTTAAAAGAACACTGATGAAAAAAAAAAAGGAAAATATGTGGTCCTGGATGGCTGCAGGCTGTGCTTCAGGTTCACAGTAAAGAGTAGCTGAGCCACAAGGGACTAGGTGAGGAAAAATGCCAAATAGCACTGGGAGGAACAGCAAACAAGTTATTAACTTCATTGAACAGAGTGAGTGCCAGATTGAAATGGCTTCAAAGGTTTGTTCTGCATTTTCATTTTCTTTTGGTTACGTAGTTTGCATTACCGAATAGTGACAATATGAGAATGTGATCAAAACGTGGAAGTTAAGATTTGATTTGTGCCTGTTGTGACAAATCTCAACTGCATCAGAGCAATTTCACAAAAGACTGGAACCGATTTAAATTCCTATTGCTCTAAATGAGTTCAAGTCTCATGGGTTTGTCTGTCCAATAGTACAATGCTTCTGAATTACTGACATTCCAAGCAGCCTCTTTTTTTTCACCTGGCTAATTAAAGTTTGGCCCTAATGCTACATCAAAATGGTTACAGAACTGGCCATTGGTTTTCCATAGGAGAAAAAGGTTTCCACTTTTATATGGGCATTTTGCAACCTTTGGTTGTGAAGAGCTTTGGAACATCCCATGAACTTTGAAGTGTTGTCACTATTTGTACTTCAGAAAACGTGATACCCAATTTGCAAACAGCAAAGTGATAATGACCAGATAATCAGATTGTTGGTTGAAGAATAAATATTAGACAGGACACTAGGGAGAACTTCCCTACTCTTCAAAATAGCGCCATGGGATCTTTCCCAACCAGTTGAGGGCATGCGGACCTCTCTTTAACACTTCATCTGAAGGACAGCACTTCAGTTCATTACTCCTTGGCGCTGTGCTGGATTTTGTGCACAAGTTTCAAGTGGAGCCCTGAACACAACCTGCTGACTAGGGGCAAGAGTGCTTCCATTGATTTTTTTTTTCTCCTAACAATTGTAAAGAATTTCAACCTTACAATATTGCTTTCTAAGTAACTAAAGATGTCATGGGCTATTAATTACAGATGTCATCCAGCTTCTGCAAAAAAATTGAATAATTCCTATTAGAAAAGGATCAGTTAGCTACATTTCACATTGTAAATACTTTGAAAATTCTTTGGACAAAACAAACACTTTCTTGAAGAGCTGAAAGGGATGCTCAGGCACTTCAATGCCAGGCTGTTGGGGAATACAGATTTGGTTGATCAACTTCGTCAATTGCTTTCTCAGGTGGGGGTTGCTGGGGGAGCTTCTGCATTGCTTATGGCTTGAAACACAGGCTAAATGTAATTTTAAAAATTGAGATTAATTGCCTTTCTTTAGCAAGTGGTGAAAACAGTTCCTTTGTCTCTGAGTCAAGCAAATCACCAATACGTGAAGGTGAAATTATTAAAACATCAGCTGATCTAATTTGCTCAACTTCAAGATTGGAGATGAATTAGCCATGTCGGGAGTGTCCCACCCATTGACCTCTGGACCACATTCAACCCTCAATGTCATCTGATGCAGCAAAATCTACCTTTTGATTCTCCTTTTCTAGAAGAAACAGTTGATTAGTGAGAGGCATGGGAATTTAAGAAAACTGCTGCTGGTTTTCTTAGCAAAAACGAGGAGCATAAAATTTACTATTACTGCCCAACTACTGTGTTGCATCAGAGACCGCATGAGTTATTCACCCCTTTCTCTTCTCTGTCCTGAGACCGCTAAGCTCAAGTTAGGACTATTTGCCAGGAAAATAATTACACAGCAAGTGTTGCTTTTAATTCGCAAGAGGTTTGATGTGTTTATGGAAACTGCTTGCCTGCTTTTGACATGAAATAAGTCCAAAAGCCCCAAACCATTAGGGTTGGGGAAAATTCTGTGCCTTTTGTAAACCAAGAGCTGAAGGCATTTGTAAATCCAACCAGTCCTCACTTTTGTTGCTCCCATCTTGAGATTCCAACCAGGTTCTCATCATAAATTGATCCATCTCCCCTTCAAGTCCTTCAGTCAATATTGTGCCATATACAATCTTTGTTGGTTTCATCAGAATTTCTTAGCTAGTGGACTTGTCAGTTGGAACCCCTGTATAGGTGCAGCAATATGGATGGAGTAACCCCTTTTCCCCAATCTCCTCCCACAAACATTCCTATCTTTTGCTGCAGCTAAGATGGAAGATGAGTTCAGAGTGTGAATTCAATGGAGCGTTTTCCCCACCCTCTCTTGTTTACCTTCTCAAGGGCAGTTTGCACCACTTGTGCTCCCGCTGTTTAGCAATGACAGGACTAGTTTTGATTTGCGACCTGCAATAATAAGCAATTCATTGTGTTGAATTCAATCACCCAAAGATGATGTTTCAACCGTCACATTTTATTGAAGTATTTTTGATATGATTGCTGTGAAAATCACAATAGCACTGTTGGTTTGAAATTTTAATGTTGCAGGATTTATGATGCATTAAGGCTACTAGCAATTTTGGGCCAGAACACACAACCTAGTGTAGTTTGAACTTTATAGGGGCTTCTTGCTCTGTTGGAGGGTGGCAGGTGGAGGTATCTAAAAACATTGGATGTATTGCTGCATTAAGCCAGCTCAGGACCACTTACTGGCTACTTTTTGCAAGAATAGACAGTCTGATCTTCTCAAATGTGAAAGGCAGCTGGATAGGAAAGAAGAATGGGTAAGCTTCTGTTGCCATGACACTCAATGTGATTAAAAGCATCTGAAGGGAGACTTTGAAGGGTATGCCCTTCACCTGTATGCAGGGGTGGATTGGGAGTAACTATGCTGCTGTATTGTGAAGTGAGCAGCCCATAAAATAAAAGTCCAATGTTTTCTCCGTGGGCAGGATCCCCAGATGGTAGCAGATTTCCCAGTGCCAGTACAATTGAGACTTGGTGCAGGTGTCCTAGGCAGGCACTAATAAAAGGATATTATCCTGAAAACTTTAACAACTACTCTCTCTGTGAATGCTGCCTGGTCTGCTGAGTATTTCCAGCATCAGTATCAGTATCTTGCTTCTGAGGCACTGAGGGCTGTGCATGTACAAATTGTTCATAGTTTTGAAGTTGAAACAATATAATTCTGATCAAGTAAATTTTGTCAGCACCCCTAGTGTTATGCTGCAAATCTCAATATGACATAACACTATTGTAATTTATGACATAACACTACTGTAATATCAAAGACCCTGTAGATGAAGACTTCTGATGAGCAGTGTTCCTGACTCAGTACAAGTATTTGAACGCAGTACACAAATTATCTTCTAGGAGCCTAATTTTAGTTATAAGTCATTTTTTAAAATATTGTAATTGTCAAGCTATGGATGTTTTTAGCAAGGCCAGCATCTATTGCCCATCTCTAACTGCCCTTGAGAAGGTACTGGTGGGCACCCTGCTCATGGCACTTCCACAACACACGCTGCTTTATAAGGAGAGCAACATCAAACCATGGGTTACAGTGATAAATCATCACTCTGCTGATGAGTTTCAGATGAATTTCCTTATTTCTTTTATTTCAAATGTGGAAGTTACATAGATTTGAAATGTGCAAAATTGGAAGTACTCTGTTTAAACTTTAACAGCATACCTACATTATGAGGACCTAGATACTAAATTAAGAAGCAAAACCTCAAAGGTCATAATCTCTGGATTATTATGAGCCATGTGTAAATTGGCATGGGACAAATCAGATTGGCTGCAGGAGGGCATGGATTGGGACCTGAGTATTGAAGGGTACAGGATAGGAAGGACAGGAAGCGAGGAAAAGGAGGAGGGGAAGCTCTGTTTGTTGATGATGTTAGCACAATAGAGAGGGATGATCTAAATTCAAGAAACCAAGATGTGGAAATGGTTTGGGCAGGGATCAGAAATAGTAAAAGAAAGAAGTCACTTGTGGGAGTTGTGTATAGGCCCCATAACAGTAACCAAATGGTAGGGTTGAGCATAAAGGAAGAAATACTTGGAGCTTGTCAAAAAGACAGGGCGATAATCATGGGAGATTTTAATTTATATAGACTGGAGAAGTCAGATTGGCAAAGATAGCCTAGATGAGGAGCACATTGCTCAGGATAGTCTCTTACAACAGCATGTTCTGCAACCAGCCAGAAAGCAGGCTATACTAGACCTGGTAATGTGCAATGAGATGGGAGTAATTAATGATCTCATACTGAAGGCAGCCCTGGGTAGCAGCGACCATAATATGATAGAATTTTACACTCAGTCTGAGGGAGAGGGGAGCGGGTCCGAGACTAAGATTTTAATTGTAAGTAGGGGCAATTATGAGGGCATGAAAGCTGAACTGGCTAAAGTGAATTGGCAAATTAGATTAAGGGATAGATCAGTAGCGATGCTGTGCCTAATATTTAAAGGGACATTTCAGAATGCACCAAATAGATGCATTCCAACGAGTAAGAAAAAGTTCAATACCATGGTTAACTAGAAAAGGTAAAAATCGTATCAAACTTAATGAAAAAACATATTCTGTCCAACCCGCATGGGCCCCAGCTATGCCTGTCTCTTTATGGGTTATGTGGAACATTCCTTGTTACAGTCCTACTCCGGCCCCCTCCCACAACTCTTTCTCTGCTACATCGATGATTTCTTCGGTGCTGCTTCATGCTCTCGTCGGGACCTGGAAAAATTTATTAATTTTGCTTCCAATCTCCACCCCTCCATCATTTTCACACGGTCCGTCTCTAACACTTCCCTTCCTTGACTTCTCTGTCTCAATTTCTGGTGATAGACTGTCCACCAATATCCATTACAAGCCTACCGACTCCCACAGCTACCTCAACTACAGCTCCTCGCACCCCGCTTCCTGTAAGGACTCCATCCCAGTCTCTCAGTTCCTTCACCTCCGTCACATCTGTTCTGATGATGCTACCTTCGAAAACAGTTCCTCTGACATGTCCTCCTTCTTCCTTAACCGAGGTTTTCCACCCACGGTAGTTGACAGGGCCCTCAACCGTGTCCGGCCCATCTCCCGCGCATCCGCCCTCATGCCTTCTCCTCCCACCCAGAAACATGATAGGGTCCCCCTTGTCCTCACTTATCACCCCTTCGCATTCAAAGGATCATCCTCCGCCATTTCCGCCAATTCCAGCATGATGTCACCACCAAACACATCTTCCCTTCAGCCCCCCACTCCCGGCGGCATTCCGTAGGGATTGTTCCCTCCGTGACACCCTGGTCCACTCCTCCATCACCCCCTACTCCTCAACCCCCACCTACGGCACCTCCCCATGCAAACGCAAAATATGCAACACCTACCCCTTCACTTCCTCTCTCCTCACCGTCCAAGGGCCCAAACACTCCTTTCAAGTGAAGCAGCATTTCACTTGCATTTCCCCCAACTTAATCTACTGCATTCGTTGCTCCCAATGCGGTTTCCTCTACATTGGAGAGACCAAATGCAGACTGGGTGACAGACCTTCGGTCTGTCCGCAAGCATTACCCAGACCTCCCTGTCGCTTGCCATTTTAACACTCCACCCTGCTCTCTTGCCCACATGTCTGTCCTTGGCTTGCTGCAGTGTTCCAGTGAAGCTCAACGCAAACTGGAGGAACAGCACCTCATCTTCCGACTAGGCACTTTACAGCCTTCCGGACTGAATATTGAGTTCAACAACTTTAGATCTTGAACTCCCTCCTCCATCCCCACCCCCTTTTCGTTTCTTCCCCCTCCCTTTTGCTTTTTCCAATAATTTATATAGATTTTTCTTTTCCCACCTATTTCCATTATTTTTAAATGTATTCCACCCATCGCTTATTTCACCCTACCCCCACTAGAGCTACCTTGCTTGTCCTGCTCTCCACTCTTAATTAGCACATTCTTTTAGATAATATCACCACCTTCAACACCTCTTTGTTCTTTTGTCTGTGACATCTTTTGGCTCTCTCCTCCTATCACTGCTTGCTTGTCCCAACAACCCCACCCTTAAACCAGCTTATATTTCACCCCTTTCCTACTTCTACTTAGTTTTGTTGAAGGGTCATGAGGACTCGAAACGTCAACTTTGCTCTTCTCTGCCGATGCTGCCAGACCTGCTGAGTTTTTCCAGGTATTTCTGTTTTTGTTTCTGATCTGCCACCTGTCTTTGCACAATTATAAGGAACAGCAAAAAATGACTAAAAGAATAATGAGGCAAAAATTAGAGCATGAGCAAAAGCTAGCCAGCAATATAAATACAGTAAGTTTTTATAAATATTTTTTTTAAAAGAGTTAACAAAGTGAGCATTGGTTCTACAGAAAGTGAGCCTAGAGAATTGATAATGGAAAACAAGGAGATGGCAGATTAATTGAACAGGTATTTTGCATCAGTTTTCACTATAGAGGAAAGAAGTAACATCCCAGAAGCAGCTATAAACCAGGAAATGGAAGTGGGGAAGGAAGTCATGAAAATTACCAGAGAAGTGGTACTGAGTAAATTGTTGGAGCGGCAGGCTGACAAGAGCCTGGGTCCTGATGGATGTCATCCTAGGGTCTTAAAGGAAGTGTGTAGTGAGATGGTTGATGCATTGGTTTTACCAAAACTCCCTAAATTGGGGGAAGGTCCCATTAGATTGGAAAATAGCAAATGTAACTCCATTATTCAAAAAAGGATGGAGACAAAGGAAACTACAGGCCAGTTAGCTTAACATCTGTTGTAGGGAAAATGTTAGAAGCTGTTATTCAAGTTATAGGGCACTTGGATAAGCTCAAGGTTGTCAGTCAGAGTCAACATGGTTTTGTGAAAGGGAAATCATGTTTAACCAACTTATTGGTGTTCTTTTGAGGAAGTAACATGTGCTGTGGATAAAGGGGAACCAGTGGATGTACTGTACTTAGGTTTCCAGAAGACAGTTGATAATGTGCCACATTAAGGTTATTGTGGAAAATAACACATAGGGGGTAACATATTTACATGGATGGAAGATTGGCTGGCTAACAGCAAGCAGAGACTAGGATAAATGGGTCTTTTTTGTAGTTGGCAAGCTGTAACTAGTGGTGTGCCACAGGGATCAAAATTGGGGCCTCAACTATTTATAATGCTTGGATGAAAGGGCCATAGATGTATAGTGGCTAAATTTGCTGATGGCACCAAGATAGGTAGGAAAGTATGTTGTCAAGAGGAGGTAGAGAGTCTGCAAAAGTATATGGAAAGGTCAAGTGAGTGAGCAAAAATTTGGCAGATGAAGTATAATGTGGTAAATGTAAACTTGTGTATTGGTCACCCTTATTTAAGGAAGGATGTAAATGCGTTGGAAGCAGTTCAGAAAAAGTTTATCAGACTGATACCTGGAATGGGTAGGTTGTCTTATGAGGGAAGGTTGGACCGACTAGACATGTATCTGCTGGAGTTTAGGGTAAGAGGAGACTTGATTGAAACATATAAGATCCCGATGGGTGTTGACAGGGTGGATGTGGAGAGGATGTTCCATCTTGTGGAAAAATCTAGAGCTAGGGGGTCATTGTTTAAACATAAGGGGGTCGCCCATTTAAAACAGATGAGGTGCAATTTTTTTCACTGAGGGTTGAGAGTCTTTGGAATTCTCTTCCTGAAAAGGTGGTGGAAGCAGAGTCTTAAGACAGAGGTGGATAGATCCTTGGAAAGGAAAGGGGTAATGGGTTATCAAGGGTAGGTGGGATGCAGATTTCGGGTTACTATCAGATCAGCCATGATCTTATTAAATGGCGGAGCAGGCTCGAGTGGCTGAATGGCCTACTCCTTGTTCATACGTATGTTGGTCTGTAGACATTCTAATGCACCAAAAAAGGATTTATATTTATTGCCAATAAAAAAAACTCTAATTCTATACTCAAAGCCACCTTAGAATGAATTCTGGATATTGCCACCTCCTATGTAACTATTTGGAGCATAGGAGGCCATATCTATGCATATTAATGTTGTTTATTATATGTCCACATACTCCATTTATTATACTGAGGTATGTGCACGCCAGCAGTCAACACAATTTACGTGAAATATAAGGTGCTATATCAAAGTCTTTTTTTTAACTTGGTGTTAGTTTTAATAATCTAGAATACTGAGTTTAGTTCTGGGTATCACACCTTAGGAAGGATATATTGGCCTGGGAGAAGGTATGATGCCTAATTACTGGAATGATACCTGGGCTAAAAGGGTTAAATTATGAGGACAGGTTGCATATATACTAGGCTTGTATTGCCTTGAATATAGTGGATTAAGGGGAGGGGAATCTTTCCAAATTAAGATTGGTAGGTTTTTGTTAGGTAAGGAAGGTAAGGGTAATGTAACAAAAGTGGGTGGAGATAGCTGAAATAGATCAGACTTGGGAACATAGGAGCAGGAGGCCATTTGGCCTTCGAGCCTGCTCTACCATTCAATCAGATCATGGCTGATCTGGTTGTGATCTGGTTCCTGTCTGCCACTGCCCCTGCCCCCTGCACACCCTCCCCTACCCCCAATAACCCTGGACTCCTTGCCTAACAAAAATCTGTCTAACTCTGCCTTGAATAAATTCAACGACCAGCTTCCAATACTATCTGGGGAAGAGAATTCCACAGATCAATGACTCTTTAGGGGAAAAAAATTCTCCTCCTCTGTCTTAAAAGGGAGACCTTTTTAAACACTGTCCCCTAGTTTTTGTGTCCCCCACAAGAGGAAACATCTTCCAGGAACCCACCCTATCAAGTCCCCTCAGGATCTTATGTTTCAGTAAGATCACCTCATTCTTTTAAACTCCAGTGGGTAAAGGCTGAACAGGTTAGGCCTTTTTTTATAAGACAGCCCCCTTCATCCCAGAAATGAGCCCAGTGAGCCTTCTTCGAACTGCTTCTAAAGCTATTATATATTTTTTAAAAGTGAGACCAAAACTGCACACAGTAATCAGATGTGGTTTCACCGAGGCCTTTTTCAGCTGCAGTAAAACTTCCCTATTTTTATATTCTATTCCTCTTGCAATAAGTATCAACATTCAATTTGCTTTCCTAATCACTTGATATACCTGCATGCTAACTTTGATTCATATACCAAGACGCCCAGATCCCTCTATACCGCCTGTCCTGCAATCTTTCTCCCATTTGAATGGTATACTGCAGTTCTATTATTCCTGCCAAAGTGAACAAGTTCACATTTACCACATTATACTCAATCTGCCAAACTTTTGCCCACTCACTTAACCTTTCCATATCCCTTTGCAGACTCTCTACCTCCTCTTGACAACTTACTTTTCTACTATCTTGGTGCTTTCAGCAAATTTAGCCACTGTACATCCATCCAAGTCATTCATGCATCGTAAATATTTGAGGCTCCAACATTGATCCTTGTGGCACTCCACAGCCTGCCAACTGCAAAAAAGACCCATTTATCCCACCCTCTGCTTCCTGTTAGCCAACCAATCCTTTATCCATGCTATATGTTACCCCCTACACCATGTGCTCATACCTTGGGTAGAAACCTTTGATGTGGTAGCTTTATTAAATGTCTTTTGGAAATCCAAGCAACCACAACTACCGGTTTACTTCATCAAAAAGCTTTAACAGCTTAGTTAAAAATTATTTCCCTTTCACAAAGCCATGTTTGCCGTGCCTGACGACATCACGATATCCTGCTATAACCTCCCTAATAATGGATTTTAGCACTTTCCCTATGGCAGATGTTAGGCTAGTTGGTCTATAGTTTCCTGCATTCTGCTTTCTCCTTTCTTGATTAAAGGTGTTACATTATCTATTTTCCAATTGATCTAACTGAATAGTGAAATAGGCTGAAAAGGCTGGATCACCTATTCCTGCTTATTTAAAAAAAAAAATTAAAGGGCACTGATTCTTTTTGCATTGATGTATTTAGCTGCAGGATTAGCCAGACTCAACTCGCCACCTATGGCCCATGATCATTATTTGCTGCGTCAAATGACTTATCTTCCCAGGACTAATCAGCTAGGGCAGGTAGGAGGTTTGTTGTTGTTGCTGGGGGTAATGTAGGATTGTGCTGCTGTCTAGTTAGCTGATGGAATCTTAGCATTAGCCCACTGGCAGTTTGTATTCTATCAATCTGCTGTCCTATTGGGCAAGTGAGAGTGCCAGCCACCCCTGATACTCATTTCAGTCAGAATGTTCATATTTCATATGAAAGTCTAGTCCTGTCTTCATCGATTCTAGACCTAGATTTTGAATTGGCACTTTAATCTATTGAAAGATTAATGATATGAAAGAGAAATATTCTTCAAGAGATTTGAACAGCCTGCAAGTACTGCAGGTCCCTGTCTTTCACAAGTGTAAACATGCCATTGCTTATTCATTGCCATTTTAACACTCCACCCTGTTCTCTTGCCCACATGTCTGTCCTTGGCTTGCTGCATTGTTCCAGTGAAGCCCAACGCAAACTGGAGGAACAGCACCTCATCTTCCGACTAGGCACTTTACAGCCTTCCGGGCTGAATATTGAATTCAACAACTTTAGATCTTAAACTCCCCCTCCCCCCCATCCCCACCCCGTTTCTACCCCCCCCCTTTTTTTTTCAATAATTTATATAGATTCTTCTTTCCCCACCTATTTCCATTATTTTTAAATCTAAAACTAAAACCTTGTTAGTCTGTCCACCCCACCCCCACTAGAGCTGTACTTTGAGTATCCTGTCTTCCATTCTTAATTAGCACTTTTCTTAGACAAATATCACCACCTTCCACACCTCTTTGATCCTTTTGTCTGTGACATCTTTTGATTATTTGCTCCTATCACTGCTTATCTCCACAATCACCACACCCTCAACTTCTCTCTCCCACCCCCCCCCCACCTTAAACCAGTTTATATTTCTCCCTTCTCCTAACTATGCTTCAGTTCTGCCGAAGGGCCATGAAGGCTCGAAACGTTAACTGATTTCTTCTCCGCCAATGCTGCCAGACCTGCTGAGGTTTTCCAGGTAATTCTGTTTTTGTTTTGGATTTCCAGCATCCGCAGTAGCTTTTAGCTTTTTGTTTTTACCATTGCTTAGTTTGTTGTATCAACTGTGGCTCAGTGGATAGCACTCACACCTTTTGAGTCAGAAGGCTGAGAGTTCAAATCCCACTGGCAGGACTTGAGCACGTAATGTAGGCTGACACTAGTACTGGGGGATCATTGCACTGTCGGTGGTGCTGTCTGTTTAAACTAAGGCCCAGTCTTCTCCCTCAGCTGGATGTAAAAGATCCCATCACAATATTCGAAGAAGAGGAAGGATTTCTTGCTGGTGTCTTAGCCAATATGTATCGCTCAACCAACATAACTAAAGAAGACATAGGTAGATGCTGCAGGTTTGTAAGGTGTCCCTTATCCCTGCCAATTGATGTTGTGTGATCTGGATTGAAAGCAGCAAGCACCATACCTGTTTACAAAAAAGAATCAAAGCTGGGCCCTAACAACCACCGACATTTATGTTGCAGTTCATTGAACCATGAGCAAGTAGAAACTGCTGAAGCTTCTGAACTGCTGACCAATTACCAATGTGGCTGCAGAGTAAACTGGACGCTCAATAGAAAATCAGAGCAGTGCACAATGAGAGCCATTTCCAGAGCATCTGGTGCTATTTGGAATTCTGCTATCACTGTAAAGCTGGGCTCTTATGTTGTAACTTATGAGCTGTCATGGATATTTTGATATGCTCACAGGACACAAACTAGTGAATTGCCATGGGAGACAAACTGATGAGAGCTACGGAAAGGGAGTATGAGGGTAAAATAACTTGTGGGATATCAAGGGCAATGTTAAAGGACTTTACAAATGTAATAAAAAAGTGGCTAAGAATAATGTGGGCCCTTAGTGAGAAGCAAGTGATATTGTAATTTGAAACAGGAAATGGGCTACTTATTTAATTTGTATCTGTCAGCAGAAGATGAAGGTAACTAGATACAAGGAACTAACTAGTTTCTTAAGTTCTATATCACTTTTTTAAACTTAATAAAATTAAGTATAGACAAATCTCCACGACCATATGGTTTCCACTCCAGGCTATTAGAAGAAATGGGGGAGGAAACTGTTGATGTGTTCATCACAATCTTCTAAAACTCATGATTCAAATTCAGGAATTGTTCACTTGCAAAAACTACAAATATCAATTCATTATTTAAGGAGGGTAGGAAATTATATTTTGATGTCAGTTATGGGAAAGTTACTAGAATCTGTTGTTAGGGATAAAGTGACTGAACATTTGGACAGATATGATAAATATGTGCTGATCACAGAGAGTCAGCAAAGATTTGTTAAGGTAAATCTTGTTTGATGAACTTAGTTGAATTTTCTGAGGAGGTAACTAACATGGTAGATAAGGGAGTGTTTATGAATGTTATTTATGAAATTCCAAAAGACACTTGACAAGATTCCGAGTAAAAGATCGTTAACAAAATTGAGTGCATGGAATTAGAAACCACTGATTGGCTTGGATAGAGAATTGGTTAGAAAGCAGGAAACACAGCAGGGATAATGAGATGTGCTCAGATTGGCAGAGTGACTGGTGCTGCCCCCAGGGGTCTACACTAAGACATCAGCATGTCCACTAGGAAGGAAGAGAGATGCAAAGCTAAGATTACTAACAACACCAAGTGGCACAGGAAACAATGAGATGGGAGCAGAAAGTTGCATAGTATCATTGATAGAGACGAGTGAATGGGCAAAACTGTTGCAAATGGAGTTCAATGTGAGAAACTGAGAGGTCCTCCACTTTGGACCCAAGAAAGATAGATGAGAGTATTTTCAGAATGGCAAAAAGCTAGAAACTATGGATGAGCAGAAATTACTAACAGCCACTGTACAAAAAATAATTAAAAAGACTAATGGAATGTTGGCCATTTATTTCAAGGGGGCTGGAAAGCATATGGATGAAAGTTAGTGCCTGGTTAAACCCCATCTGGAGTACTGCATTCAGTTCTGGGCATTGCACCTCAAAGGACATATTGGTCTTTGAGAGGAGGCAACTCAGATATAACAGTGATACCAGGACTAAAAATTGTTAAATTATGAGGGCATGGTGCATAGATTAGGCTTGAATTCTCTCAAATGTAGAAAATTAAGGAGTGACCTAATTGAAGTGTTTAAAGGATTTGGTAGTTTCTCTGTCTATCCTAGTTCCCATAGTGAGAGAGATCAGGACAAAGGGGGCATAAACCAAGATTAGTGCAGTGGTGATGTCAAGCACTTCTTGTCAGCCTAGTGGAATCTGGAATTTTCTGGTGGATACCATCAGTGATGCTGCTGTTTGTGTTGAAGACACCACCCTCCGGAGACTGGTTAACTCTAGTAATTTAAGCATGTTTGTCTTCCATAGGCAGGCAGACAGAAGAAAACAACAGCAACTTTGATTTATTTAATGCTTTTTTTTAATCATAGTCCGATATCCCAAGGGACTTCATTGGACATTATCTGACTAAACTTGACATTTAGCAATGTAAGCATGATTAGGACAGATGATCAAAAGTTTGGGTGAAGGTTTTATGGAGCATCTTAAAGGAGGTGAGAGGGGTTGAATGAGGGAATTCCAGCACTTGGGGCCTAGACAGCTGAAAGCAAGTCCCAATAGTTAACAATCTTAAGCAAGCTGTTTGGCTTGGTAACCATGCCAGGGAACTGGAAATTGTTGATATGATGTAGGGCGTGAGAGGAATCGCGGATGTAGGCGGAAAGAGACTGGACAAGGGGAGAGAGAATGGAGTCAAGATAGCAAGAAATGAGTTCCATGGGGTAGGAACAGGCTGACACGATCGGTCTGCTGGGACAGTCCTGTTTGTGGATTTTGGGTAGGAGGTAGAAGTGGGCCGTCCGAGGTTGGGAGACTATGAGGTTGGAAGCTGTGGAGGGAAGATCTCCAGAGGAGATGAGGTCAGTGACAGTCCTGGAAACAATGGCTTGATGTTCAGTGGTGGGGTCATGGTCCGGGGGAGGTAGAAGGAAGTGTCTGCGAGTTGACGCTCAGCCTCTGCGAGGTAGAGGTCAGTGCGCCAGACAACAACAGCACCACCCTTGTCAGCAGATGGATCAAGTCATCCTTGATCCCAAGGGGCTGCCTAGGAAAAGATATTTTCTTACTAATTTCAGCTGCTTAAAACAAAACTAACTTTTCTGGATTACCTATCCATTAGTGAAGAAACACCTTGCGCAATGCAGTAAAGGGATCTCTAAAAATCTAGGTGTTAATCATTCCTGAATTAACTTGTAAAGTTGCAAATATAGCCCTGAGATGGAAAAATGCCTGTCACGCAAAAAACTCTGCCCACTTCATCAATACTTAATCCTTCCTTACAGCAGAAACACAACTGATTGTCACATTAAAAGATTTGTAGGCGTTGGAACTTCTCTCATCATCATGCTACAGGACCCATGGGACCCTTAGGGAAATGGTATAAATGCCCAGTTTCCTTTTGCTTCCACCAGAAGTACAGCAGGAGGACCAGGGGCAGTATTTTCCAGTCTGTGTGCGGGGGCGGGCCCGAGCCAGACATTCTGACATGTAAAATGACGCGACATGATGTCAGGCGTGCCTCCTGATGTCACTATGCTGTCTCGCGATGTTTTGTTCTGTGGGTGTGCACCAGAGTCAGCTGCGCGCCCGCCGATATGTAAACAGCCTATTAAGGCCATTAAGGAACTGATTAAGGTAATTGTTAACGCTGCTCATCCAACCTTAAGGTTGGCGGGCAGGCAAAAAGGCCAAGCAGCCTTCGTGTTTTTTTAGGAAACCTCATCCACAAGTGGGATGAGGTTTCCTAAAGCTTTTATTTAATTAATTAAATATATTTTTCATAAATATAAAAACATAGCCCAGGGACATTTTAAAATATATTTTTAAACCTTTTTATTCCTTATTTACAACAGTGATTCAATCTCCCTGAGGCAGCACTGTGCCTCGGAGATTGAAGCGCTCTTTCGCACACACATGCGAAAGATCACAGGCCCCGGCTCTCTCTCCTTCCGCCCGCCCGCCTGCACAGGTAGTGCTGAGTGCTACTCCTCTTGAGCTGCGCGGGCCTTAATTGGCCTGCCTACATAAAATGGTGGCGCGGAGCTGTGACTCTACACCCGCTCCCGCCAAGCCAGCCCGCTGCCTGAAAAATTCAGGCCCAGGAAAACACCCTGCCATGGATTTTTAGGAGCATTCTATCATCTGCTTGAAGGGCCTCCCTAAATAATATGTTCACTACTACGTGTAAAAAAAAAACAAAGCAATGCCTGGTTTCCCCTTTTGTTTTTACTCCTGACATCCGTAATAATATGCTTTAATGATTCAAATATAATTTGGGGCAAAAATAGAAGCCGGTTATTCAGTAAACTTCTGTGGAGGGAGGAACCGAGTTAACATTTCAGGTCAACTATTTCCATTTAAAGTGGAAGATGGTAGAGATTTTTTAGTAAGTGTAAAGTCAGGAAAATGGGGGTGGTGGGTGGGGCGACAAAAGGACATTAAAGATGGATTAATCATCAGCTTTCTGAAGTACAACTACAGAACGGTAGCAGGTGATAAGGATTCTAGCCACATGAGCCTATATTTAATGAAAAGGAAGCCTCTACAAAGTTGACAGGGAGACAGCATTCTACATGTTACATTTGGGGTATGCACAAAACACAAAGGTCTCAAAGATTCTAAACCAAATATTGCAGTCGAGACTCAGTAAGATATTGGACTACATCCAAGCTGAAAGCAATGCTCCAGTGCACACATCGACCTTCCCTTCCAAACTGATGGGTTTCAGGAGGAATTGGGCGGTCACTGGCAGTTTTATAGCTGAAATTACCTAGGAAGTTATGTGTCAGCAGCTGAGTGAAGAGATAATAACATTGATCATGCATCCTCATTGTCATTCTGTCAAATATATAATATTAATGATCCCTTCATTGCAGTTCCTATCAAAAGTGAAATATATACGTTCTATTTGGGTGCCAGCAAGTAGCGCTCTCATCTGACTCAAAGCATTGTGGGCACAAGCCTGGGGTTGAGAAACTTATCAGCCATGACTGAATGGTGGAGCAGACTCGATGGGCCGAATGGCCTAATTTCTGCTCCTATGTCTTATGGTCTAAGCCCTGGTCCAGAACTTGAGTACACAATTTAAACTGAAGGTTCAATGCAATGCTAAGGGGGTGCTGTATTTTTAATGACGCCACACTTCAGATGAGACATTAAACCACACAGTCCCAACAACCTGGTAACTCTAGTGTAGGTACTCCATTTTATTTACTTCAAGAAAATCATGATTTAATGAAGAACCTCTTTCCATTACACCTCTCTTCCACAACATAAACAAAAATACCTGGAAAAACTCAGCAGGTCTGACAGCATCTGCGGAGAGGAACACAGTTAACGTTTCGAGTCCGAATGACTCTTCATCAGAACTAAGGTAAATTAGAAAAGAGGAGAAATATAAACTGGTTTAAGGGGGAGTGGGACAGGTAGAGCTGGATAGAGGGCCAGTGATAGGTGGAGATTGCCAAAAGGTGTCATAGAGAAAAGGCCAAAGAGGTGTTGACGGTGGTGATATTAGCTAAGAAATGTGCTAATGGGGACATTAAGGGTGGAAAGCAGGACGAGCAAGGGACAGATAGCCCTAGTGGGGGTGGGGGGAAATCGAAATAGGCTAAAAGATAGAGATAAAACAATGGATGGAAATACATTTAAAAATAATGGAAATAGGTGGGAAAAGAAAAATATATGTAAATTATTGGAAAAAGGGGGATCGGAAAGGGGGTGGGGAAGGAGGAGAGAGTTCATGATCTAAAGTTGTTGAACTCAATATTTGGTCCGGAAGGCTGTAAAGTGCCTAGTCGGAAGATGAGGTGCTGTTCCTCCAGTTTGCGTTGAGCTTCACTGGAACAATGCAGCAAGCCAAGGACAGACATGTGGGCAAGAGAGCAGGGTGGAGTGTTGAAATGGCAAGCAACAGGGAGGTCTGGGTCATTCTTGCGGACAGACCGAAGGTGTTCCGCAAAGCAGTCAGCCAGTCTGCGTTTGGTCTCTCCAATGTAGAGGAAACCACATTGGGAGTAGCGAATGCAATAGACTAAATTAAGGGAAGTGCAAGTGAAATGCTGCTTCACTTGAAAGGAGTGTTTGGGCCCTTGGACGGTGAGGAGAGGGGAAGTAAAGGGGCAGGTGTTGCACCTTCTGCGGCTGCAAGGGAAAGTGCTGTGGGAGGGGGTTGAGGTGTAGGGGGTGATGGAGGAGTGGACCAGGGTGTCCCAAAATGCCGCCAGGGTAGTGAAGGGAAGATGTGTTTGGTGGTGGCATCATGCTGGAATTGGCGGAAATGGCGGAGGATGATCCTTTGAATGCGGAGGCTGATGGGGTAATAAGTGAGGACAAGGGGGACCCTATCATGGTTCTGGGAGGGAGAGGAAGGTGTGATGGCCGATGCGCGGGAGATGGCCTGGACACGGTTGAGGGCCTTGTCAACCACCGTGAGTGGAAAACCTCGGTTAAGGAAGAAGGAAGACATGTCAGAGGAACTGTTTTTGAAAGTGGCATCATCAGAACAGATGCAACGGAGGCGAAGGAACTGAGAGAATGGGAAGGAGTCCTTACAGGAAGCGGGGTGTGAGGAGCTGTAATCAAGGTAGCTGTGGGAGTCGGTAGGCTTGTAATGAATATTGGTGGACAGTCTATCACCAGAAATTGAGACAGAGAGGTCAAGGAAGGGAAGGGAAGTGTCAGTGATGGACCACATGAAAATGATAGAGGGGTGGAAATTAGAAGCAAAATTAATAAATTTTTCCAGATCCAGACGAGAACATGAAGCAGCACCGAAGCAATCATCGATGTACCGGAGAAAGAGTTGTGGGAGGGGGCCTGAGTATGACTGTAACAAGGAATGTTCCACATACCCCATAAAGAGACAGGCATAGCTGGGGCCCATGCGGGTTGGACAGAATGTGTTTTTTCATTAAGTTTGATACGATCTTTACCTTTTCTAGTTAACCATGGTATTGAACTTTTTCTTACTCATTGGAATGCATCTATTTGGTGCATTCTGAAATGTCCCTTTAAATATTAGGCACGGCATCGCTACTGATCTATCCGTTAACCTAATTTGCCAATTCACTTTAGCCAGTTCAGCTTTCATGCCCTCATAATTGCCCCTACTTACAATTAAAATTGTAAGAGTTGTGAGAGGGGGCCTGAGTCGGACTGGAACAAGGAATGCTCCACATGCTCCATAAAGAGACAGACAAACCTGGGGCCCATGCGGGTACCCATAGCCATACCTTTTATTTGGAGGAAGTGAGAGGAGTTTAAGGAGAAATAGTTCAGTGAGAGAACAAGTTCAGCCAGACGGAGGAGAGTAGTGGTGGATGGGGATTGTTTGGGCCTCTGTTCGAGGAAGAAGCGGAGAGCCATCAGATCATCCCAGTGGGGGATGGAGGTGTAGAGAGATTGGACGTCCATGGTGAAGAGGAGGCGGTTGGGACCAGGGAACTGGAAATTGTTGATATGACGTAGGGCGTGAGAGGAATCACGGATGTAGGCGCAAAGAGACTGGACAAGGGGAGAGAGAATGGAGTCAAGATAGCAAGAAATGAGTTCCGTGGGGCAGGAACAGGCTGACACGATCAGTCTGCTGGGACAGTACTGTTTGTGGATTTTGGGTAGGAGGTAGAAGTGGGCCGTCCGAGGTTGGGAGACTATGAGGTTGGAAGCTGTGGAGGGAAGATCTCCAGAGGAGATGAGGTCAGTAATATTCTTGGAAACAATGGCTTGATGTTCAGTGGTGGGGTCATGGTCCAGGGGGAGGTAGGAAGAAGTGTCTGCGAGTTGACACTCAGCCTCTGCGAGGTAGAGGTCAGTGCGCCAGACAACAACAGCACCACCCTTGTCAGCGAGTTTGATGGCAATGTCAGGGTTGGCCCTGAGAGAACGGAGTGCATTAAGTTCAGAGAGAGACAGATTAGAATGGTTGAGAGGAGCAGAGAAATTGAGATGACTGATGTCACGCCGATAGTTCTCAATGAAAAGATCAAGAGCAAGTAAGAATCCAGAGGGAGGGGTCCAGGTTGCGGGAGAATATTGGAGGCCGGTAAAAGGATCCGTTGAAGAATGGGAGGACTCCTGCCCAAAGAAGTGAGCATGGAAACAAAGGCGGCGGAAAAAGAGTTCAGCATCGTGCCGAGCCCGAAATTCATTGAGGTGTCAACTCGTCTCACTTCCTCCAAATAAAAGGTGTGGCTATAGGTACCCACATGGGCCCCAGTTATGCCTGTCCCTTTATGGGGTATGTGGAACATTCCTTGTTCCAGTCCTACTCAGGCCCCCTCCCACAACTCTTTCTCCGGTACATCGATGATTGCTTTGGTGCCGCTTCATGCTTTCGTCCGGATCTGGAAAAATTTATTAATTTTGCTTCCAATTTCCACCCCATCATCATTTTCACGTGGTCCACCTCTGACACTTCCCTTCCCTTCCTTGACCTCTCAGTCTCAATTTCTGGTGCTAGACTGTCCACCAATATTCATTACAAGCCCACCGACTCCCACAGCTACCTTGATTACAGCTCCTCACACCCTGCTTCCTGTAAGGACTCCTTCCCATTCTCTCGGTTCCTTTGCCTCCGTTGCATCTGTTCTGATGATGCCACTTTCAAAAACAGTTCCTCTGACATGTCTTCCTTCTTCCTTAACCGAGGTTTTCCACCCATGGTTGTTGACAGGGCCCTCAACCGTGTCCGGGCCATCTCCCGCGCATCCGCCCTCACACCTTCCTCTCCCTCCCAGAACCATGATAGGGTCCCCCTTGTCCTCACTTATCACCCCACCAGCCTCCGCATTCAAAGGATCATCCTCCGCCATTTCCGCCAATTCCAGCATGATGCCACCACCAAACACATCTTTCCTTCAACACCCCTGGCGGCATTTCGCAAGGATCGTTCCCTCTGGGACACCCTGGTCCACTCCTCCATCACCCCCCACACCTAAACCCCCTCCCATGGCACCTTCCCTTGCAACTGCAGAAGGTGCAACACCTGCCCCTTTACTTCCTCCCTCCTCACCGTCCAAGGGCCCAAACACTCCTTTCAAGTGAAGCAGCATTTCACTTGCACTTCCCTCAATTTAGTCTACTGCATTCGCTGCTCCCATGGTTTCCTCTACATAGGAGAGACCAAACGCAGACTGGCTGACTGCTTTGCAGAACACCTTCGGTCTGTCCGCAAGCATGACCCAGACCTCTCTGTCGCTTGCCATTTCAACACACCACCCTGCTCTCATGCCCACATGTCCGTCCTTGGCCTTCTGCAATGTTCCAGTGAAGCTCAATGCAAACTGGAGGAACAGCACCTCATCTTCCTACTAGGCACTTTACAGCCTTCCGGACTGAATGTTGAGTTCAACAACTTTAGATCATGAAATCTCTCCTCCTTCCCCATCCCCTTTCCAATCCCCCTTTTCCAATAATTTATATATATTTTTCTTTTCCCACCTATTTCCATTATTTTTAAATGTATTTCCATCCATTGTTTTACCTCTACCTTTTAGCCTATTTCGATTCCCCCCCACCCCACCCCCACCTGGGCTACCTGTCCCCTGCTCGTCCTGCTTTCCACCCTTAATGTCCCCATTAGCACATTTCTTAGCTAATATCACCACCGTCAACACCTCTTTGGCCTTTTGTCTATGACATCTTTTGGCAATCTCCACCTATCACTGGCCCTCTATCCAGCTCTACCTGTCCCACCCCCCTTAAACCAGTTTATATTTCACCTCTTTTCTAATTTTCCTTAGCTCTGATGAAGAGTCATTCGGACTCAAAACATTGACTGTGTTCCTCTCCGCTGATGCTGTCAGACCTGCTGAGTTTTTCCAGGTATTTTTGTTTTTGTTCTGGATTTCCAGCATCCGCAGTATTTTGTTTTTATCTTACACCTCTATTCCACCTTTGTTGGCCATCACTTACTCTGGCACTTTACTCATACAGGGTAGAGCATTTTAAAGAGGGTCATTTTCTGAGTCCACATTTCTGCTACACATCAGAAAAGAATAAGTGCATTACTTTAGGAACATAGGACTTGGGAACAGGAGTCGGCCATTCAGCCCTTTGAGCCTGCTCCGCCATTCTATGAGGTGATGGCTGATGTGGCTGTGGTCTTGACTCCACATTGCTGTCTGCTGTCCATAACCCTTGACTCCCTTGTCTATCAAGGATCTGTCTAATGCTGCATTGAATAAATTCAATGGTCTAGCCTCCACTGCTTTCTAGGGAAAAGAATTGTACATACTAGCGACCCTCTGAGAAAAAAATTCTCCTCATCTCCATCTTAAACAGCAGACCACTTTTCCTTAAACTGAGTCCCCTGGTTCTAGTCTCTCCCACAAGTGGAAACATCCCCCCAGTATCTCCCTTGTCAAGTCACCTCGAGATTTTATAAATTTCAATAAAATCACCTGTCATTCTTCTAAACTCCAATGGGTATTGGCCTAACCTGTCCAATTTTCCTTCATAAGATAAGCCCCTCATCCCAGGAATGAATTGACTGAACCTTCTCTGAACTGCTAATGCAATTATATATATTTTTCAAGTAAGGAGACCAAAACTGCACAGTATTCCAGATGTGTTCCCACAAGGTTCTGTATAGCTGCAATAAAACTTCCCTACTTTATATATTCCATTCCTTTTGCAATAAGTGCCAACATTCCATTTACCTTTCTAATCACTTGCTGCACCTACATACTAACTTTTCGTGATTCATGTACCAGGACACCCATATCCCTCTGAACCATCGAGTTCTGCAATCTCTCTCCATTTAAATAGCATACTGCCTTTCTATTCGTCCTGCCAAAGTGGACATTTTCCCACATTATATAGTGGAGGTAGATGAGGTTTCCCTCCTTTCTTCTCTGGACAGATTGGGGAAGAAACTTTTGCTTCACAATTCAACATCTATTAATGGGCTACTAAACCCACTAGCTACCTTTTCATAAGTGCTTGGTAGATTTGAATATAACATTGCCTCACCTCTTTAATCTTTTGGACATGTCCTTGTTAGTCCCATGAGAGGGTTTTATAAATTGTGCCAATCTTTCTGAAGAATTACAAGCAACATATGGGCCTGTATGTTTTCTGCTTTAAGATTCTGCTATGTACCTCATGATTTTCTGTTTACATTGGAACAGAAAAAGTCCATTCCGCCCCTCAAGCCTGCTGGTGTCACTCAATTAGGTTAAGGCTAATCTGAACCTTTACTCCATTTAGCAGCTTTTAATATACTTCCTTTGATACGCTTACATTAAAAAAAACTGTCAATCATAGTCAACAGCACCTATGTGTGAAAAAGTCTTTTTTCTTTTCTCCTGAAATTCATAGTTCTAATTTTAAGATTGTGTTCCCTCACCATAGGAAATAGTTTCTATATCTGTTCTATTATATTATTTAATCATAATAGCATTCAATTAGATCAACCCTCAGCCTTCCTGAAAGGGGGTGGGACAAGCAGATTCAATAGCAACTTTCAAAGGGAACTCGAGGACAAGATCTGGAGGTTCATTGTAACAAGTCAAGGTGTACTTGGAAGCAGGGAGCGATAGATGAATATAAAAGAGCAAGGAAATTCAGGCAAAGTATTATGATGTGCATTACACTTTCAGCCAAGTTTTCTTCATCTTTTATGCTATTTGCTTTACAAAGTACTTGGGAAATTTCACCCCCAAAAATATGACTTTGGGCACTGTTGCACCTAACATTTTAGCCATCATTTTACAAACTGCTCCTGGAGTATATTTAGGAAATTCAGATGAACTGCACATTTGCTTCAAGGTAGATACTGATCAGTAGAAGTTTTTGATGGAGGTTTTGTGGAATTGGCGTAAAAGTTCAAGGATATTTGGGTGTAGTCTAAAAGATATGCATAACTTGCTTATGTCCAAGTTTCCTTGATCTTTGGACCTGAAAATTGGCATATGTCCCAGTGATATTGTTGCTTCGGTGCAAGTTTTCAGGAAATTTGGAGCCCTTATCTCTCCTGGGACTCTGCCAATCTGCTGCCAAAGTTACAACAGGACATTGGCAGAACTCCAGAGGAAATTTGGGGGACTGTATAACTGTTTAACCTGCCATCCTTCCCTCCCCTGTGATCTAGCAGAATAGCATTGAAATTTGCTGGAGGAATATGCATGTAAGTATTTGTACACACATCTAACTGTATGCAATTCCCACATAAGTAATGTTTCTAGTCCCACAATGTCATGACTAGTCTTAGTACTAAAACCAGTGCTTACAGTTGGGTGTAGGCTTCTAATTATATGTTGCAAGGTTTCCAAAGCATTTCCAAAGCAATGGAATGGTGCAGAGGCAGCTAATGCAACAAACACCATTCTACTTAGCATTTGGAAGGCTGTGCTAAGTTAGAGGAAAAGTGGTGAGGATGTTGTAATGCTTTTCAGCTGACTGTAGTTGTTGCTGTACCGCACTGCAAACTGCTGTCTGAGGAGAATCTGATCACATCTCAGTAAATCAGGCTGTGGGGCAGAGGTTAAAAGTGTGAGAAATAAGTGTTTGGAACAAGCAAACCCCAGAGATTGGTGACTCAGTGTCCTTCCCAGATAAGTTCTATTTTCATCCCTTGATTATGGCGGATGCTTTTTGTGATTGGAATGCACAAAGTAGATTGAAGGAAATCTGCAATGGAACAGAAAGTTCTTCCTTCCTCTTATTTTTGAAGTAAAACAGTGCATGGTGTTTGATTAGTCAGCTCTCTTTGTTTTTACTTCCCCTGGCCTCAAGTGTGGCAGTATTTTGCAGCACAGAAATCGTTGCAGTAGCCTTTCTAACTTCATTATGGGATGTGGGCAAGGTTGGCAAGGCCAGCATTTATTGCCCATCCTTAGGTGCTGGTAGGTCTTTTACTTGAAGAACTGATACAGCGATGGTTCATTACAACTGGATGGCTTGTTAGGCCACTTCAGAGAGCAATTATCAGTCAACCACATTGAAGTTGGGGTGGAGTCATGCATTGGTCAGACTTGAGGAAGGGACGGCAGGTTCCCTTCCCAAAGGACTGAATGAACCCCTTGCTTTTTTTTAAGCGACAATCCTATTGCTTTATGGTCACGGTTAATGATGTCGTCTTTTATTTCCAGATTTTTAAAAACTGAATTCAAATTCTTGAACTGCCATCATGGCAGTTGCATTTTTTGTGTGTATTATTCAGTCCAGACCTCTGGAATATACATACCAGAAACATAACCATTACATCACTATTCACTGGTATCTCCCAGGCCAATGCCAATTCCCTCTTGATTTGCTTGTTGACTGTCCCTGCCTCCCAAGGGTTTGACCTCCAGTTGGCACAACTTGTGTGGCATCGCATTGCCACTGACCCAAACCTGTGGTGTCCCTTATTTTGGAATCAGTTTTAACATCAGTGGTAACTGAGGCAGTTATTCTCAAATGAAAAGATAATTAAGATAAAAAGATTTGCATTCATAGGGCCTTTTACAATTACATGCTTTTGAAGTGTTGTCACTGTTTTAGTGGAAAAACACAACAGCCAATTTGTGCACAGCAAGGTCCTAAAATCAGCAAAGTGGTATTTTCCAGAAAACCTGTTTTAATCATTGGAACATAGGAGCAGGAGTAGGCCATTCGACCCCTCGAACCTGCTCCACCATTCAATTAGATCATGGCTGATGATTTACCTTAATGCCATTTTCCCGCACTGACCCCGTTTCCCTTGATGCCTTTAATATCTAGAAATCTATCAATCTCTGTCTTGCACATACTCAATGGCTGAGTCTCCACAGCCCCATGGGGTAGAGAATGCCAAAGATTCACCACCCCTGAGTGAAGAAATTCCTCCTCATCTCAGGCTTAAATGGCCTACCCCTTATTCTGAGACTCTGTCCCCGGCTTCATAGTGGTTGAGGGATGAATATTGGCCAAGACAAGAGAAAGAACTCCCCAGCTTTTCTTTGAATAGTGCAGTGGGACCTTTTCCTTCTGCTTGAGAGAACAGAAGGAGCCTAGATTTAACATTTAATCTGAAAGATGACTGTAATTCTTGGAAGTATTCAGCAGGCTCAGTTCCTCTCAAACAGTCACGAGGAACCTGCTCTAAAAAATTCACTTCAGAGCCAACATATTGACACTTGGAAATGCTACCTCATTAACTACGGAGCAAAAGGATTTGTTTTTAATGGGTTTATTTTCTTACCAATGTTGTCCTCTCCCATTCCTGAAAATGATGACATCTCTCTGGGTTACAGTTCCACATGCACATGCCACTCTCTAGTATTTTGGCCAAACAACCATTAATCACGTGTGAGTCTTGATGGTGAGATTTGGAGGCTACTGGTATTCAGGAGGCACCGCAGCCAAGCCTCATCCTGCCCTCATATGATGTCCACATGTGAAAAGAACAGGGTGTGACTATTTGCAGATGACTAGTTTACACATCAGGAAAAACTCCAAGACTGTACCAATTCACTGAGAGATAATCTCCTGGAATTGCACAAATGGCAGGACCAATAGGGGATGGCATTCAATGTCAAAAAATGCTTTACCATGTGCACCACCAACAAATAGATTTAAGTTCTGTAATCAAATTCTCCGACAGGTAGACATGCAACTATACCTGGTGGTTCATCTTAAAAACAATTTTCAATGGGGTTTCCACATTCAGTGAATAACATTCAAAATAAACAGAGTTCTTGGATTTCCAAGGTGAAATCTTTGGTATTGCAGCAAAAATATCAGAGTTATAGCTTACCAAACATTTCTCCAATCCTAGAGTATGCCTTATATGGCGAAAAGATTGAAGCAATCCAAAGACATGCTGCACAATTCTGCACGAATCAGTATGGGAAATACACCAGTGTCACATCCTGGATCATAGATTTGGTATGGGAATCACTACAGCAAAGCAGGGAGAAAAATAGTCTGTCCGTGTTCCATAAGGTACGGAATGGACTGGTGGGAATTGACAGAAACAAGTACCTGGTGCTAATGACAGCAATGACAAAACACAAGGTAGTCATCCACGCAAACTGCAAAGACCATTTGTTTCTAACACACTATCAACAATCTTTCTTCCCAAAGACAATCCCACAATGGAACAAGCTGCCAAAGGAAATAATCACAGTCCCATCACTGGAAATCTTCAAGACCTATCTTTAGATTATTCCCATTTAAAAGTTTTCATTATCAAGACTATCATCTCAGCAGGTCATGCCTGGTTTAGCTAGCGCTACCCATATAAATGTTAGCAGAATATAGATATTAGCCTGTGATGCCTGCGTAAAAGGCATTAAATCTGTAGTTAAATCATCTGTTGCTTCTTTACCTGGAAGTGTGTCCTGTTCACTTCCCAGACTTAAGTGCTTTAAATTCTCTTTTTGAGATAGCGAGTTAGCAACAGCTACTAACTCATCCTTTTTTGGTCAAACTCTCTTTTTGCTGTACGAGAATGTTATTACAGTGCTTTTTATGTTCTGGCAAATATGTTTGATATTCTTGTCTGGTTTGTTCTTTGAACAGTTTAAAATCTTACAGTTTTTCCTCACCCCACTCTGATCGGATTTTGTTTAATTCTTTTCAAGCCAGGTCAACAGCTTCTGTGTTTTGAGATTTTTGCTTTTTTCTCTAAAACTTTGAGCCTGCCCCTTAACTCACAAGTTACTTTTATCAAGGTCATGCTTTGAACTGAGTTCAGTAACTTCTATTTCTGGGGCTGCATTCTGTGATTCCAAACTGATGAGCATGGTATGCTGCTTCAGCACAGTCAGGGCTATGTAGTTCATTGTTAGCTGCTATTAACCCTTTAGGATCACTCTGATGTCTCAAGCCTTTCAGTCGGGCATTTTGATTTGGGAATTCTGTAGATCCCTTTTCTGTCTCTTAACTCATTTGGCTTGGCTTCGGCCCTTTAATATCCAAGTGACTTCCCTCAACTCCTCAACTAAGTGGGGCCTCTCCCTCACTGTCTCTTGGCCTGCTTGCCCCCCCCAATCCTGGTACCTTTTTACTTCTGTGGGCTTTTGCTGAGTCATTGAGTCATTTCAGCCTTCATGGCTTGAGCTGACCTCTGCAGGGCTTTTGAAACCTTTTCAGCTCACTGCTGAAACTATATAGTCTAATCAGCCTCTCTGGACTGTTCTTGAATTTTTGGGGGTAACATCCTCCACCCTGTGATGTCATTTTATAGTACAAAGTCACGGGCAAGCTTGAGATTACACCTGTCACCAGCCCGATAACAAGTTCAATCTTTAAGTGAATTTCCACCAGTAGCACCTCAACATTTTATCCAGTTAGTCCTTTGCCTATCACTCTGGAATTTGCCCTGCTTCTGCATAGGAAATCCTAACTCTCCTCACTAGTAGCGTCTGTTAACAGCCAATATCCCGCAGAATGTTAATTTCCTTTCCCAGTACTCTGGAACCACTAGGAGCCATTCCCCCTTTACACACGAAATCCTGATAGTTTTTGTGCCTTCCTCAGTATTTACACAAAGGATTATAGTTTTAGTGACTACAGTATGGGCTAAATTGAAGCACTGCCTGTGGCTTCCTTCGCATACTAGCATTGTTCTTTTATATGGCTCGGTTTGCCATAATTAAAACACAGGGAACAGTTCTGCAGCCCTGCCTTCTACATTCCTCCTTTTTAAGGTTAGAGGTTGATTTTCCCATTTTTCCCCATTTCCTTTCCTTCTATCTCCCTCATCTTTTTTCCTGCTGATACAAGCTATTTGACCCATGCCTGCTGTGTTTTTATATGTTCATGGGATGTGGGCATCGGTGGCTAGGCCAGCATTTATTGCCCATCCCCAACTGTCCTCGAGAAGGTGCCTTCTTGAACTGTTGCAGCCCATGTGGTTCAGAGCTCTATGGGACAATTTATAATCCTGGCCTTCACAGCAGCTGCCCTTGCTGAGGTAATCTTTTGTTCCTCAAAGTGCATCTTAACATTATAAGGGAGACAATTTTCGAACTCCACTAACCACACCAATTCTTTTATTCCATCATAAGTACGCTCTAGCTTAAAAGCGCACACCCATCGGTCAAAAACGGTCTGACTCTTTCGTATTCCAGATATGTGTTTGCATGGGTTTCTTACATGAATTTCTGAAATGCTGATGATATGCCTCTAGCACAAATTCATAGGCACACAGGATTGCACCATTAGTCTGTTTCTAATCAGCAGTCACTTCAGGGGCCAGTGTGGAGAAGACCTCTTGGGTTTTTCTGTTAACTGACCCTGGATCATCAGTGTCCACACTTCCAGGGGTAAATGTAGCTGATCTGCTACTTTTTCGAAAGCAGTCAGGAAAGAATCTACATCTCCCTCTTCGAATTTGGGAACAATTTTGGAGAATTTTAGGGCTTCGACGCCTGTTTTGGAGTTAGGGGGATTTGGGCTGTCATTAGGCAGAGTAACATTTCCCCTAGCAGCTTTGAACTGCCTTTGGTCTCTATCTCTCTGTGCCTGCAGCTCCAATTCCAACTTCTATAACTGGAAATTCCTCTCACTCTTTTTCTCTTCTCTCTGTTCCGTTTCTTTCTGAGCTTCTCATTCCCCCTTTCTTACTGGGCTTGAAGCTCTAGGTCCTTTCTCAGACTTCAAGCTATAGCTCAGTTTTCAGCTTTTCCAGCTCTTTTGGCTAAAGTAACTTGGTCTAGTTCTGCTGTTTATTCAGACTCTGGACTGAATTCATCATGTTCAGCCAGTATTTTCAGGAATTCCAGTCTCTTTGTCTCACTGGGATCTTAAGTCCCACCTGCTTAGCAATGACATTTAGTTGCTCCATGTCTCAGGATGCTAAGTTTTGCCAATTCAAACCCTCCTGATCGACAAACTCTTGTGCATCAAAAGTCGCCATCATAATTTATTGTTTTATAAAACAAAGCTTGCTGCTATAGATTCTGGTTTTGTTTCAAACAGCTTAGACTCTGTTACTTCCCTTCTACTTCTGATTTCTTTACAGTTCAAAATTTGGCGCTTTTCACAATGGATTAAATCCTGGCTTTAAGTACAAATTTGGCTTTGGCACATTTCGCAATTGGTAAAATGCTGGACATGAGACCCCAATTATCATGACTATGTGCAAGACGTTCCCTCAAGGTGGTCCATGAACTAAGAATGTCTGTGTGTGTGTGCATGTGGTTCAATTTAAAATAACACAGCAGCAAAGCTTTATTCTTAAATAAGATAAAGGTTAGTTTATTACAAAACCACTGCCGAAAGTTGCTTAAGTAAAAGTGCTAAAGTTATTAACTAAAATACATATACAAAAATTAAAATGCAGATTAAGATAAAAAGGCACTTAAAGACGAGATTTCAAATCATTATCTGTGAGATATCATTGCAGGCCCATTGCTTGAATTCCTTCGTTCCGAACTGAAGGGATTGAAACTTGAGGTTCAGTTTAGCAGCTGCGATTGCTTGTACTTGTTGAAGAGTTAGAGTTTTCCTTTGGACTCGATAGGTGGAGCAGATGCTGGGAGAAAGAATATAGGCTCCTCTCCTTACTGGAAACTGCAGGTACCGGCACTTGAAGATTGCCTGGTTTCTCTCAGCAAATCCGGAATGATTTTTTAGATGCCTTACTCTAACTCGTGGTGGCAGAGAGAAATACAGTTCTCACATGCTGTTCAGTTAATTCAGCTGAGAGCTGTGGGCTGGAACTGACTGCCTGAGGTCTTTGGGGTTCTCTGCACACTGCCACACAAAATAACTTCTTACAGTTAGTTATTCCTTTCTACAGTCACAAAAATGGCTGATATGTTAATTTAGATGAGTCATTGTTCCACACACGTTGCAACCTTTTTGAAGAAATCCCTCCTGCCGGTATCAAAGGAGTCCTGAGTTTTCACACTTCTGAAAGATTCAGTCGCGTTTGTCCAAGGCATCCTTGAATTATTAATGACTCTTGGTGACTGATTCTGGGATGACATAGTTCAACAATGTTTAAGCAGTTGTCTGCTGTGACTTCCACCTTGAAAGAATTTTAAAACGTAACATTTTTTAAAAGCAGGAATGTACCTTTAACAAATTTCCTCAAAAAAAATCCACAATATCATAACTGCACATCCGTGACACCGACACAACTAAAGCAGAACTTGTTGCAGGAGTCCCCAGCAGTGACGAAGGAAGGAAATTCTGGCCAATTGCCTCCCCTGGGCAGCCCAGGGATCCTGAGGCCAACAGTTGTTGCAGCCCAGGTGAGGTGGCTGGAGATTAAACTCTGCTGGTTTGTCGGACTCGACTAATAACCAGAACTTACAGAGTCTCGGACCTACATGTGGCTTTTCTCTGCAGACTGCCTAACTGGGCCAGGATATCCCGGCAGTAAGTGGATAGAAGCTTTGTAACACTGGTCATGTTGACTGACAAGTAACACCAAAAGTGACAAGCTATTTATCTACATAGTGCTCCACTCTGCCTGCAACAGTCTGCGATGATTTTGAAGGCATTGCTGACATGAGCTCAAGTTTAGTTTTTAACTATTGACCTGTCCTGTGGAGCAGGAGAACACTTCAATCCCAACTGATCGGTACAAAGTTCAATCCCAAAACCGTGACTGAAATCCCTGCAGAGTGAATTTGGCCAATGGTCTTCCTGTCTCTTGTGGATGCAGGGAGACAAAAGGTTAGTCCTAAACTTTGCTACCTGGCCAGTAACTTGGAGCTGTTCAATTTCCATCCTTTTGTGGAACTCGTTCAATGGTTTTTGTTGCATTGACCTTGGTGGATTGAAAATTGGGCAAGTTCTAAAAAAGGGATGAAGGAGGGAGGTGACCCACTCTGTCAGGTGGTGACATTGGAAATTATCTTCAATGTTTCAAGCATGTTCTTGCCACTGTAAGTAAAGAATGGCAATGACAATAACTGTGGATCCCTCAGCACCTTGGCATGTTAGAGACTCTGGCCCTTCTACTCTGGCATCTCAAAAGCATATTTTAACATTTCCTTGCATTATTAGACCAACCAGGTAAATAGAACCATCAAAGTTGAAAATAGTAGGATAAACACAGGAGGGCTTGGATTCTTACCTTCCTGTCAGAGAAAGGTTGGGGTAAAATATATGCCTGACCTTGATGGATTTTTCTTGGTCTATTCACCATGTTTTTTTTATATCTGTTCATGGGATTTGAGCATCACTGGAAAGGCCAACATTTTTGCCCATCCCTAATTGCCCTTGTCCTTCTAGGCGGTAGAGGTCGTGGGATTGGAAGGTGCTGTTGAAGGACCCTTGGTGAATTGATGAGGTGCATCTTACAGATGGTACGCACTACTGCCACTGTGCATCAGCGGTGGAGGGAGTGAACGTTTACGGTGGTTGATGGGTGCTGATCAAGCAGGCGGCTTTGTCCTGGATAATGTCAAGCTTATTGAGTGTTGTTGGAGCTGCACTCATCCAGGCAAGTGGAAAGTATTCCATCACACTCCTGACATATGCCTTGTAGACAGTGGACAGGCTTTGCGGAGTCAGGAGCTGAGTTACTCGCCACAGGATTCCTAGCCTCTGATCTGCTCTTGTAGCCACAACATTTCTATGTCTAGTCCAGTTCAGTTTCTGGTCAATGGTAACCCCCAGGATGTTGCTGATGGGGGATTCAGTGATGGCAATGCCATTGAATGTCAAGGGGCGATGGTTAGATTTTCTCTTTTTGGAGATGGTCATTGCCTGGCCTTTGTGTGGCACAAATGTTACTTGCCATTTGTCAGCCCAAGCATGAATGTTGCCCAGCTCTTGCTACATATGTACAAAGGACTCCTTCAGCATCTGAGGAGTTGCAAATAGTGCTGAACACTGTGCGATTATCAGTGAACATCCCCACTTCTGACCTTATGATGGGGGAAAGGTCATTGATGAAGCAGCTGAAGATGGTTGGGCCTTGGACACTATCCTGAGGAACCCCTGCAGTGATGCCCTGGGTCTAAGTGATTGACCTCCAACAACTGCAACCATAGGTGTTTATATGATATGGGCTGCTGGTGGGATCTCCACCAGCCATCAGGAGCCTGCCTGCCACTGCCAACAAGGGAAAATGTGGCATTATACTGCAAATGGATCACCACTACATCACATGAAAAAGTGCAGGCAAGGTTAAAGGGATCTAGCTACCTTTTACTAATAGGCCTCAGGCTGAGTCAAGGCCTGACAAGGTTTGGTGCGTCTGCCTGCAGAGATTACGGTTCCTGCAAAAGGGCAACCTTCTGTTGCTGCCTTCAGGGATTACTGTCACCCCACTCCTGGTAGTCCCATGGGTGACAGTAATAGTAGTGGAATTGCAACAACAATAAATTATATAACACCTTTTTCAGGTAGAAAAATACTCCAAGGTGATTGACAGAATGGAAATAAAATGGCTTGTCAGGCCCTGTCTTAATTTAGGTGCAGCTAACCCAGGAGTTGTCTCAATGAGAGTAGCTGGGACAGACAAAATCCAGGTCCAGGTGGAAAAGCAGTAGTGATCCTTATTGACCCATTTCCCCACATGGACTGGGATACTGGAGGAAAGCCCTGGCTGATAAATTGACATATGATGACTAATTGACTCAAGCAGTTGTACTAGGGAAACTGAAAGAGGTTTTGTTTTAATTAATTCATGGGATGTGTGCGTTGCTAGCTAGGCCAGCATTATTGCCTATCCCATCCCTAATTCAGAGGGCATTTTTAATCTCCAACCCCATTGCTGGGGTCACAAGGAGGCAAATTTCCTTCTGTAAAGGGCCATGGAGAGCCAGATTTTCTTTTATTTAGCAACAATCATTTCCTGGTCATCATTAATTCCAGATTTTTATTGGATTCAAATTTCACTATCTGCTGTGGTGGAATTTGAACGCAGAGCATTACCCTGGGTCTCTGAAATACTGGTTTAGTGACAATACCACTATGCCACCACCTCCCCTTAAGATAAGGAGTGCCCCAGTTTTGAGGTTCAAGAATGAGTAAAGAAGAAAAACATATAGAAGTGTATATCCAGCTTAAAAAAGAACAAAAGAGCCAAGTTCAGAGACTGAGTAGGATTGACCAACAGAAAATATTAAGCCTTGTCCAACAGGAGTACTATGGGCCGAATCCACACTACAAGTTCCATTTATCTGGCTTGTCTTTCTCATTTTCAATACACAAAACCTGGTTTTATTGTGCAGCGCAAACAAATGTGGTTGACGTCAGTTTTGTGCACTTTAATATGAAAAGGACAAACTGAATAAATAGCTCAGCTGGAGCTGAAGTATTAGACTAGTGGGTTTAGACCTGAAACTTTCCACTTTACATGGAACATGGTCACATGCCTGTTACAGGATCAGGGATTGAGTATTGATACATAGTGAGAATTGTTATAAATACAAACATCAGGGAGGGGCTATTGCTACATTGTAAGAGATTGATTATCGGTACATTGTGAGGAATTGGCTATCTGTATAATGAGTGATTATCAATACATTGTGACGAGTTGATTGTGGTACAGTGTAAGGTAATGTTTCAATGCTTTTTTCTGATACTGACTGTAACAAATTCACCCTAATCGTTTTAATTTAGGGTATCAGAAAGGTCTTGAGTCTCTGAGATAGAATTTCTGCGGTGGTTCCCTGACCTCCTGCTGTAACTTTGGCAAACGTTCTGGAAAAATAGTACAAACCTTCATTTTATGTTGTTTTTTCCACTGAACCCCCTGATATTCCCCTGTACTTACAGTGGGACATTCGAGGAAGCCCTATATGAGCTCCAGGCTCCATGCAATCTATTTACCACCAGCAGATGCCCAATGTTAATCGTTTTGCTGACATTGGCCTAATAAGCTCTTCCATTTGTTTTGAGAAGAAAACTCTGCCCACAACATGTTGTGTGTGACCAGAGATGGCCTATACACAGCCCCTCTGAGTTAACAGGCAGATTATGATCCAACTGTCTCCAAGAATGTCATGTGTCCTCTTAGCAACGTTAAGGGATTATATGCTCTTTTTCAGCTACCTATCCGAAAGGAAACTATATAGTCAACAAAGACCGTTAATATGTAACTGAATACTCTGTTATTGTGCACAACCTGAACCATTTGGTGAAGCCCTGGGCGTAATGTCTTCTGAAACTGAAAACGATCTCTGCACAGGGTTAGGGCAGAGGGTTGATTACAGGAAGGGAGATTAAGGCCGATCAAAACACCAAGATAAACACAAGCAATGAGATCTCTCCAATCAATGAGACAGAGTGAGTTGACAGGGCTGTGTTGAGGGCATTGAGCAGTCACAACGTGTCTTCCCTGTAACATGGAAAGGGAATGACTCTCTGCAGGAATCAGATTAATCTCCATGAACACATCCTCATTTCCTCATCATCACTCAGTGCGAAGAAAGTTTCTTCATTTTCTCTTGATGCACAATCAAGTGCAACTTACTTTGTAAGAATACACGTTGCTTTAAAGAAAATTGTTAGATTCTCCTATTCAAAAAGACTCCTGGGTATGAGGATTAAACCAATTTAATATTGCATGATATAAAAACTCAACATTCTTGATGGTAATGCAACACTTGTTGTAATCTTGGGAGAAATTATAGCTGATTATCCAACTGACTCTCTACACAGTGGAGTGATTTCTGCTCCCAACCTCCCCCCGCGCCCCCCGACCAAGTCTGGAATGAACCCACGGTCTGGAAGATGTAACAAGTAGGGTGGATAAAGGAGTACCAGTAGATGTAGTGTATTTGGATTTACAAAAGGGATCTGATAAGGTGCTGCATAAAAGATCATTGCACAAAATAAGAGCTCACGGCGTTGAGGGTAATATATTAGCATGGATAGTGGATTGGCTAACTAACAGGAAACAGAGATGCAGGATAAATGGATCATTTTCAGGTTCCAATCTGTAACTAGTGGAGTGCCACATGGATCAGTGCTGTGGTATCAACAGTTTGCGATTTACATTAATGACTTGAAGGGACCAACTGTATTGTAGTTGAATTTGCTGATGTTGCAAAGATCGGTGGGAAAGCAAATTGTGAAGAGGTTACAAAGTGTCTGCAAAGAGCTATGGTTAGGTTAGGTGAGTGGGCAAAAGATTGGTGGGTGGAGTATAATGTGGAAAAATGTGAGCCTGTCCAATTTGGCAGGAAGAATAGAAAAGCAGGATATTATTTAATGGGGAGAGACTGTAGAATGCTGGGATACAGAGATTTCTGGGTGTAGTTGTACATGAATCACAAAAGTTAAGATGCAGGTGCAGCAAGTAATGAGGAAGGCAAATGGAATGTTGGGCTCTATTGCAAAGTGGGATAAAGTATAAAAGAAGGGAAGTCTTGCCACTACTGTACAGGGTATTGGTGGGACCACACCTAGAATATTGTGTCCAATTTTGGTGTCCTTACTTAAGAAGGGATATATGTGCATTAGAAGCAGTTCAGAGAAGGTTCACTAGGCTGATTTCTGATATGAAGGGATTGTCTTATAAAGAAAGGTTAAGCATATTGGGCTATACTCATTGGAGTTTAGAAGAATTCAGAGAGGATCTGAATGGGAGATGTAAGATTTTGAGGGTGCTTGACAAGATGGATGCTGACAAGATGTTTCACCTCGTGGTGGAATCTAGAATGAGGGGGCACGGTTTAAGTATAAGGGGTTTCCCATTTAGGATGAAGATGAGGAGAAATTTCTTCTCTGAGGGCCATTAGTCTTTGGAATTCTCTTCCACATGGAGCTGTGGAGGCTTGGTCAGTGAATATATTTAAGGCTGAGTTTGTCAGATTTTTGATCTACCAGGGAGTCAAGAGTAATGGGGAACAGGCAGGAAAGTGGAGTTAAAGCCACAATCAGATCAACCATGATCTCATTGAACAGTGGAGCAAGCTCAATGGGCTGAATGGTCTACTCATGCACCAGTTTCTTATGTTCCTATGAGTGAATCCACACTCTTGAAGTGAACCAACAGTCTGGACTGGTGCTTGGATTCTAGAGTTGCCTAATTTAAATATTTTGCAAATGTTCCCTTGACTCTCGCACGGTGTGTTGGAAAGGCTCTGCGCAATTAGAAGTACGCAGCCTTTAAATAGTTGCTGCTTAAATTCAAAGGTACGTGACCATTTAAATGTAAATGTGTGCAGAGAATGGGGGAAAGATATTGGGAACCTTTACCAATGCTCAAAAATAGAAGCAACCGATTTCAACCAATGCAAATAGTTGGAGTAGAACTGGTTGGTAAATGGACAGTCAGTGTGATGTGTAGCCACAAAAGGGAGTTTATGCCCCCAACCCCTTGCTTGGAGGATTTAAAAAAAAATTTATTCCGATCATGGGCTGTGGGCGTTGCTGGCTAAGCCAGCATTTATCGCCCATCCCTAATTGCTCCTTGAGAAGGTGGTGGTGAGCTGCGTTCTTGAACTGCTGCAGCCCATGTGGTGTGGGTACACCCACAGTGCTGTTAGGAAGGGAGTTCCAGGATTTTGACCCAATGACAGTGAAGGAATGGCAATATATTTCCAAGTCAGGGTGGTGAGTGGCTTGGAGGGGAACTTGCAGGTGGTGGTGCTGCTGTCAGCAGCAGGTTCTGCTGCTCTTGTCCTTCTAGGTGGTAGAAGTTGCGGGTTTGGAAGGTGCTGTCGAAGGAGCCTTGGTGAATTCCTGCAGTGCATCTTACAGATGGTATGCACTGCTGCCACTGTGCATCGGTGGTGGAGGGAGTGGACGTTTAAGGTGGTGGATGGGTGCTGATCAAGCAGGTGGCTTTGTCCTAAATGGTGTCAAGCTTCTTGAGTGTTGTTGAAGCTGTACTCATCCAGGCAAGTGGGGAGTATTCCATCACACTCCTGACTTGTGCCTTGTAGATGATGGACAGGTTTTGGGGAGTCAGGAGGTAAGTTACTCGCCACCTGCTCTTGTAGCCACAGTGTTTATATGGCTAGTCCAGTTCAGTTTCTGGTCAATGATAAACCCCCAGGATGTTGATTAGTGGGGAATTCAGCGATGGTAATGCCATTGAATGTCAAGGCGAGATGGTTGGATTCTCTCTTGTTGCTGATGGTCAATACCTGGCACTCCTGTAGCGCAAAAGTTACTTCCACTTACAAGCCCAAGCCTGAATGTTGTCCAGGTCTTGCTGCATATGGACACGGATTACTGCAGTCCATATGAATGGCAAAATAGACATTTTTTTGCGGGACATGTGCAAGGAGATTTGTCCGTAATGGTTCTTCAGGATTCCCAGAGCATAGCACTGCACCACGCTTGACAGGAACTGGCAGCCATACTGTATATTATCTGCAGCACCTGGAAACTGAAACAGGGAACAATAGAATGCATTAAGTGAGTTGACAAATGTACAGACAGTAACAGAAACTTGTCAAACTATCCATGTTTATTGTTTGCTCACATCAAGCCTTCAGGTATTTTTACAGCTTTTTCATTGTATCCCACACTTTGCACATTGTGCAGTCAGGATGCAGCATGGAGTTCAAACCTTGGCACAAGAGCTTCAAGTTAGACACATGTACATCAGTCAGTGACCCGTCACCCCAGACTCCAGGAAATGCACCAATGTGATGAGGCGTTTGTTTACTGGAAAGCAAACAGAAGTGTTGATACAACTGAAATAAACTTGTTGGTGCATTTGTGGCCGGCATATTTGTTAACCACACAGAGAGCCATAGACATAGAGAGCTGTGAAGATCTCATCAACCACTTATGGTGTCGTCCTTTATGTTGTGAGTGTTCCGTGGTCCCCTCCCTGCAGTACTCTGGTGCTGCCTTGGGGCTAGGCTGAAGTAGTTGCACTGGGGGGTTGGCCAGTAGGTATGCCAAAGGCTGTGGAATTCCACTGGTACTGACTAGTTTCATCTCATTAACTGAGATACTTTGAATGTAATCTTACCTTAATGAGTGGGTGGACATAATTATATGAAAAGAAATGTTTTATTAAAATGTACTTTAAATATTACAACAACAAAGTATGAAACTTCCATTGATCTCATTCCAAATTTAAAAGAAAATGATCCTCAGGTGTGGATGTCACTGGACAAGACTCTAATTTGACATAACTAAAGTCCCTTTCTGAGCTATTAACAGTCAACCATCTTGTGTGGGCCTGGGGTCACATATAGGCTAGACTGGGTAATGTTAGCAGGCTTCCTTCCCTAAAGGACATTAGTGAACAGATTGGATTTTTACAAAATCTTCATGGTCACTTTTACAGGTGCCATTTTTTTATTTTTACTTTCTTCAAACTAAATTCAAATTCCCAAGCTCCCATGGTGAGATCTGAATTTTATTGCAATATTAGTCCGGGCCTCTGGATTATAGGCCTCTAGATTATTGGCAACATAACCATTAAACTACCAGACCCACAGGAGGAAAAGAGATCACAAACTCCTGAGAATTCTGAGTGTTGTTTGTTTAACTATTTTTGCAAGAAACCTTGGGGACCTTAGTGAGACCTGTTGATGAAATGGGTACAGGATGTTCTGCTCACAAATGATAAAAGAATGAAGAATTGGAAAATTGGAATGAAGCCTTGGGAAAACAGTTGGTTGTGTTCTCTCACTTTCACACTTCCCACTGTGCTCCTGCTCTCCCAGCAGATTGGATTGGGAAATTATCCTGGAAAAATGCCATAATATGACATACATGAAAAAAAATATATCCAAGCCAGTCAATTATATAGAGAATTACATACTTGGGGGGGGGGGTAAATATCGGCCAGGATTTTATGGCTCCACCGCAGCGTGCCTCCCCTCAGTGGGAGCGGCGAACCATTTAAACCTCCATTCAGTTCGGCGGGACTGTAACATCCTGCCGGGCAGGAGGGGCCGTAAAATCCTGCCCATTGACTTTTTGTAATAGTGCAAAATGGCTGATAATGAATTGACAACCGATTTATGATGTGGTCATTGCTTGCAAGCACAGCCTTTATTGCCCACCCTCACTATCCTTTGAGAAGGCGATGATGAGCCACCTGCAGCCAAGTAGGATTATGATTCAGCAACAGGGAAGGAACAATGATATAGTTGCAAGTTAGGATGGTGTGTGACTTTGAGGGGAACTCGCAGGTGGTGGTGTTCCCATGTTATCTGCTGCCCTTCTTCTAGGTGGTGGATGTCACAGGTTTGGAAAGAGTTTGAAGGAGCCTTGGCGAGTTGCTGCAGTGCATTCTGTAGAATGTGCACGGATGGTGGATGGTGCCGAGAACATCCAGGGTAAGGTTATGTTCTTACCTTTGGCACCTACTCAAATCCCATTTCCCCCTCATCCCGCTAGCTGGCATGAGGTGCAAGCTGCAGATGATGTGACTATGGACCTCCTGTTTTCCACCCACCTCCACTTTCCCTCACCCCAAACCTCTCTTTCTGTAATCATGTTTTCAGATACTCAAGAACTGATGACACACCAGCCACTGCAGGCTCATGGTGAAGAGCACGAGCAAGAGGACACAAGAGAGCTCTAAAGAACAGTAAAATGGACTCGAAATTCTAACTGTGTTTCTCTTTCCACAGATGCTGCCAGACCTGCTGAGTTTTTGCAGCATTTTCTGTTTTTACTTCAGATTTCCTGTATCCACAGTATTTTGCTTTCATCAAGCACGGGAGCATGCCTGATGAAGAATTCAATCTGCCATTTGCAACCACCAGCTTGGATACTGACGCTCTGCATATTTTAGAGAGTGATATGGAGGTGGAATGAACACGTGATGAGACAATGGGCGGAAGTCAGCTGCAGCCAGACTTGAAGTAGGGGGGGGGTGGGGGGGGAACAGAAAGGATGGATTGTGTGCCAGTTCACTGGAGGGTGAGGTCACAGATGAGTTCTGCTGCAGCGGATTCAGATAAGGACTTCAATGGGGCAGCGCGCAGGAGAGCATTGATGAACATGCACACTAAGATACTTGGCGCATTGGCAGGGCTGCCACAGAACCTGTTGTCAATGTCAGGGAGCATGGAGGTGTCCGGCTCCAGCATGGCACAGAGCCTCAACAGAGCTTGGAGTCCATTCTTTCCTGCATGGATACTGGGAATTGAATAAAGGCTGTGAGGGACCAGGCCAGGGAGAAACAATTTTTAAAAAATCATGAAACAAAAGAAAAACAGAAAATGCTGGAAAAAGTCAGCATCTGTGGAGAGAGAGAGAGAGACAGAGTTAACATTTCAGATCAAGAACCTTTCTTCAGAACATATTTTCCATGAAAAAAAGTGCTGTTTTACAATCGGTTGTTAGTCTGTTATGTGGAAGAATGTGGCATGAGGCTGATATTCAAATCTATTGTGATCAAAGAATTGATGTAAATTGGCAACCAAAGTGGAGAAGCATCACAAAACAGAAACAAAAATACCTGGAAAAACTCAGCTGGTCTGACAGCATCTGCGGAGAGGAACACAGTTAATGTTTCGAGTCCACATGGCTCTTCAACAGAACAAAGGAAAAATAGAAAAGAGGTGAAATATAAACTGGTTTAAGGGGGGGTGGGAAAGGTAGAGCTGGATAGAGGGCCAGTGATAGGTGGAGATTGCCAAAAGATGTCATAGACAAAAGAACAAAGAGGTGTTGAAGGTGGTGATATTATCTAAGGCCAATAGGTGACATTAAGGGTAGAAAGTAGGACGAGCATGGTACAGATAGCCCTAGTGGGGGTGGGGTGGGGAGAAGGGATCGAAATATGCTAAAAGGTAGAGATAAAACAATGGATGGAAATACATTTAAAAATAATGGAAATAGGTGGGAAAAGAAAAATCTATATAAATTATTGGAAAAAAATGGGATCGGAAAGGGAGTGGGGATGGAGGAGAGAGTTCATGATCTAAAGTTGTTGAACTCAATATTCAGTCTGGAAGGCTGTAAAGTGCCTAGTCGGAAGATGAGGTGCTGTTCCTCCAGTTTGCATTGAGCTTCACTGGAACAATGCAGCAGGCCAAGGACGGACATGTAGGCATGAGAGCAGGGTGGAGTGTTGAAATGGCAAGCGACATGGAGGTCTGGGTCATGCTTGCGGACAGACCAAAGGTGTTCTGCAAAGCGGTCACCCAGTCTGCATTTGGTCTCTCAAATGTAGAGGAAACCACATTGGGAGCAGCGAATGCAGTAGATTAAATTGAGGGAAGTGCAAGTGAAATGCTGCTTCACTTGAAAGGAGTGTTTGGGCCCTTGGACAGTGAGGAGAGGGAAAGTAAAGGGGCAGGTGTTGCACCTTCTGCGGTTGCATGGGAGGGTGCTGTGGGAGGGGGCTGAGGTGTAGGGGGTGATGGAGGAGTGGACCAGGGTGTCCCGGAGGGAACGATCCCTGCGGAATGCAGGGGGGGTGAAGGGAAGATGTGTTTGGTGGTGGCATCATGTTGGAGTTGGCGGAAATGGCGGAGGATGATCCTTTGAATGCGGAGGCTGGTGGGGTGATAAGTGAAGACAAGGGGAACCCTATCATGGTTCTGGGAGGGAGAGGAAGGTGTGAGGGCGGATGCGCGGGAGATGGTCCGGACACGGTTGAGGGCCCTGTCAACCAATAAGCATCACATCAGCTTTGGTGCCAAATGCAAGTTTCTATTGGTGCTTTTAGCTGCTGGTGATGTCTGCCAGTTTGACAGCTCGAAGCTGGTTGCTTTTCCTGGGCCTTGCACCTGGTGAATGCTAATTCTCCAGCACAATGTTCAAGAAAATCAGGCAGAGATCTTTGACACTGAGCCTCCACGTCCTTTACCTGGCCTTGTGCTTTTGGGTTACTGCCAGCGGGTCATGTAAAACTGCACCTATTGTAATTCTAACTGGGTCTTCCAATGTGGCTAATTGCATCTTGATTAATATATAAGCCATTGGACTTGTGATTCTAATATTCACATGGCATATGTATGTGTACTTCAACTTTCTTCTGTGTATGTTGGTAAAATGTAAAGTGAATGCGAGTAGTTCTGATGATCATCTGGGTTTCCTTCCTCTGTTACTGAATTACTTATGAATGTTTGTCAAGTTAAAAATATATTTATGCCTTTTCTATTCAGAGTAGTGCATGGAGCTATAATGGTGTTGCTGGAGCCACACCTGTGTCTAGTCAGCAATTTGTATTGGACAACATCGGACTATAACTACTGTTTAAAGGCAGCGATATTAATTAGATAACAAGGGCTGTTCCCTGCCCTCGGACCTAACTTGATTTCCCCTTTGCTCACCAGAAGGATGCTGTTTTGAGGGGTGCCCAGGAAAGGAGAGAAAAGCTTCATGGGGGACAGGCAGAAACATGGAAGCACCGGAAATGTTTGAATAAGGACTCAAAGATCTCGGTCATGGTGCCTTCCAACTCATTAGCCCAGCTCTGAAGAAGAGTCATACTGACTCGAAACATTAACTCTGTTTCTCTCACCACAGATGCTGCCAGACCTCCTGAGCTTTTCCAGCATTTCTGTTTTTATTTCAGGCTTCCAGCATCTGCAGCACTTTGCTTTTATCATTAACCTTTTTGCTCTTGCTGTCACTCTTTTTCAGGCCTGCAGCAGCACTGAGCCACCCTCATCATCATTTCCCAGGATCTAGGCACTGTAATTATAGGTAGTTTCAGGCTATCGCAGGCAGGGAGAACTTTGTGTGAACTCCGCCTGCCAAGAGCACAGGTACTGGGTCCACAGGGAAATCAGCCCTCATGGATAAATGAGACCCTGACAAATCTGAACTACTGAGAGGCTGTTTCCCCCGGCAAGAGACTCGAGACCTAGGGGTCAGGATCACGGGTCAGTCATTGATCACTGAAATTAAGATAAATTTGTTCGTGCAGCGCGTTTGGAATTCTCTGTGGTTGCTCAGTTGTTGGGCATATTCAAAACTGCATCGATAAATTCTTGGATACTAAGGGAATCAGTTGGGAATGTGAGGATAGTGCAGGAAGGTGGAGTTGAGTTAGAGGTCAGTCATGATCTGAGTGCATGGCCAAGCAGACTCAAAGGGCCATATGGACAACCCCTGCTTCTATTTTTTTATCTTCCAGAAATCACTGAGTACTGAGATGTCTGGGCACTGCAGAAAGGCAGATGTTACCCCTATTCTTTTAAAAGAAGGTAGCAAAGTGGTCCAGTAAACTGGAGAATAGTGAATTTAATATGCATTCTGGGTAGAGTTAAGGATACATTTATTAACGATAATATCATGGGGCACTTGGATAGAAATAAAATCATAAAAATTGCCAACTTTCTGGTTTCCTTTGAGAATGTGCCAAAGGAATGAGGCAGTGGATGTGGATTACTTGAATTTCAGTAAGGCCTGTTTCCTCTGAGGAAAAAGTACTGAAAATAGAGAAAGGGGGATGGAAGATGTGATAGGGTGGAAGCCCTGTACCATCAATCCTTATCTTACTTATTCGCTCCTGCTTTCCACCCTTTTGTTCTTATCTCTCGTCCTTTATCTCTGTACATACTTAAAACCTTTACATCTCTTTTTTGTCAGTTCAACTGAATTAATGACTTATTTCTGTTCTGATGACTTGTAACATTAACTCTGTTTCCCTCTTCACTTGCTGCCTGACCCTTTGAATATTTCCAGCATTGTCTGTTTATATTTCAGGTTCCTAGCAACTGCAGTATTTTTCCCTTATATTCTGTCCCTGAGTGAGTTGCCAATTCTGAGCCCATTTGGCCCAGGATAGCCTGTCATTGGGCCAGGCCAGGGTGATCGCTGAGTGTTTATCATATCAGCGCACTGAATCCTCTTAACAAATATGGGAGGCTGATTATTATTTTACACAACTCTGCGATGACGAGGTCTGGACAGTTTTTAGGCTCTTTTCTGAAAGGCTTCAAGGAAAAACAAACAGCAGAGTGAGGTTTGATTTGTGGACAGCACAGACCTTAAACTTTCCATCATAGTCAAATGGTTTACATAACAGAACTCTGTAATGGTAACACAGCTTTTGTTGTAATGATCCACTGCTATTGAGACATGTGGAAGGGCACGGTGATTTGTTTTCTGAAGCCTGGAGCTCCCTGTGCTAGAAACACAATGTTTAGGCAGGACCAAGGGTTCAAATAACCTCATGAAATCAATTAGTGTTTCTTGTACAGTATTACCTAATTGGTCAAATCGATGTTCTGCTTTTACCCAACCCTTCAGCTGCATTTTACTTCTTTCTATTCCCCTGCTGTGCCATCCCTCAACTGATAGACTGCTGACACTGCTGTTCCCTAACCTCGACATTGTTTGGTTGAGAAAGAGAGTCCTGTTGGTTTTCTTTGCTTTCCCTTGCTCTCACCCTGTGGTTGGGCTTTACTCGACTGTCGATGAGAGAAGAGGTGGTTATTTTCCCCTAGGGGAGTGGGGTTAAACCATAATCCCAATAAAGGTAATTTAGCACCATTGACACTGCAGCCAAACACATAGACCAAGGCAGTCTTCCAGGCAGCAGCAATGCTGTGCACCCGAACGTTCTCCCAACTTGACATTGCTGTGGATTTCATCTGGGTTCTTCTAATCTCAGCCGTCACAGAAATGCGCAGCAACCACTCCCCCAAATAACTCCCCCCCACCCCCCCCCACCCACCCCAGGAACTCTGTCAGAGTGGAATAGAGTCAGGGGCTGACAGGACACACCCCCTTTTCATGACACTAACTGCCATAGTCTGGTAAGCTTAAAGGTCTAGTCTTTGTGTGTGGGTTGGTGAGTGAGTAGGTGGTTGAGTGGGTAGCTGGGTAGGTGGGCAAGTTGGTAGTTGGCAGGTTAGGGGATAGTCGAGACTAGCCAGGTAGTTAGGTTTGTTGGGTCTGGTCGGTAGGGTGGTTGGGGGGATAGTCAGGTCAGGTCAGGGGGATAATTGAGTGATCAGGGATAGTTGGATCTGGTCGGGCGTTAGTCATGCTGGGTTTTGGGGTTAGTTAGGTCGGGGGAAGTTAGGGGGGTGGCTTCTAACGTTTTTTTAATTCATTTACGGGATGTGGACGTTGCTGGCTAGGCCAGCATTTATTGCCCATCCCAAATTGCCCTTGAGAAGGTGGTGGTGAGTTGCCTTCTTGAACAGCTGCAGTCCATGTGCTGTAGATACACCCACATTGCTGTTAGGGAGGGAGTTCCAGGAATTTGACCCAGTGATAATGAAGGAACGGTGATATATTTCCAAACCAGGTGGTGAGTGGCTTGGATGGGAACTTCCAGGCGGTGATGTTCCCATGTATCAGTTGCCTTTGTCCTGTTAGATGGTAGTGGTCATAGGTTTGGAAGGTGCTGCCTAAGGAGCCTTGGTGAGTTCCTGAAGTGCATCTTGTAGATGGTATCCATTGTTGCCACTGTGCATCGGTGGTGGAAGGAGTGAATGTTTGTAGAAGAGGTGCCAATCAAATGGACTGCTTTGTCCTGGATGGTGACAAGCTTCTTGAGTGTTGTTGGAGCTGCACTCATCTAGGCAAGTGGAGAGTAATCCATCACACTCGTGACTTGTGCCTTGTAGATGGTGTACAGGGTTTGGGGAGTCAGGAGGTGAGTTACTCACCGCAGGATTCCTAGCCTCTGACCTGTTCTTGTAGCCACAATATTTATATGGCTAGTTCAGTTCAGTTTCCAGTCAATAATAACCCCCCAGGATGTTGATAGTGGGGGATTCAGTGATGGTAATGTTATTGATTGTGAAGGGACGATGGTTGGATTCTCTCTTGTTGGCGATGGTGATTGCCTGGCACTTGTGTGGCGCGAATGTTACTTGCCACCTGTCAACCAAAGCCTGGATATTGTCCAGGTATTGCTGCATTTGGACATTGTGAGAAATGGATGTTTTTAACATAATATTTTTGGGGAATATTGTGTTATTCTGTGGAAAGTGTGTGTGTGATGATTTAATTAAGCTGGGTCGAGATTAATTGGAGACAGGTTGACTGGGGTGTTTAAAACATGAAAAACATAGCGGTAAAAGCAAAATACTGCAGATGCTGGAAATCTGAAATAAAAACAGAAAAAAGGGTCGGAAATGGGATAAAAAGGGAATAAAAAGGGGGATAAAACAATGAATAAATGAATAAAAATGAAAATAAATAAAAACAAAAATAAGTGGATAAAAAATTAAAATGAATCATGAAAAAAGGGATATAAAAGGGGCAAAGATGGAGGAGAGAGTTCATGGTCTGAAATTGTTGAACTCAATATTAAGTCTGGAAGGCTGTAAAGTGTCTAATTGGAAGATGAGGTGCTTTTCGTCCAGTTTGTGTTGGGCTTCACTGGAACATTGCAGCAGGCCAAGGACGGTCATGTGGGCATGAAAGCAGAATGTTGTGTTGAAATGGCAAGCGACAGGAAGGTCTGGGTGATGCTTGTGGACAGACCGAAGGTGCAAGTGAAATGCTGCTTCACCTGAAAGGAGTGTTTGGGCCCTTGCACGGTGAGGAGGGGGGAAGTAAAGGGGCAGGTGTTGCACTTCTGCAATTACATGGGGAGGTGCTGTGGGAGGGAGATGAGGTGTTGTGGGTGATGGAGGGGTGGACCAGGGTGTCCCGGGGAGAACAGTCCCTATGGAATGCTGGTGGGGGGGGTGGGGGGAGAGGGGGGCAGGGTGTGAGGGGAAGTTGTGTTTGGTGGTATGCTGGAATTGGCGGAAATGATGGAGGATGATCCTGTGTATGCGGAGGTTGGTGGGGTAAAACGTGAGGACAAGGGGGACCCTATCAGGGTTCTGGGAGGGAGGCGAAGGGGGTGAGGGCAGAGGTGCAGGAGATGGGTCGGACATGGTTGAGGGCCCTGACAACCACAGTAGGGGGGAAACTTTGGTTAAAGAAGAAGGAAGACATGTCAGAAGTGCCATTTTGGAAAGTGGCATTATCGGAACAGATGCAGTGGAGGCAAAGGAACTGAAAATGGGATGGAATCCTTACAGGAAGCAGGGTGTGAGGAGCTGTAGTCAAGGTAGCTGTCGGAGTCAGTGGCGTAATGAATATTGGTGGACAGTCTATCTGTCTGGAATGGAGACAGAGAGGTCAAGGAAGGGAAGGGAAGTGTCAAAGATTGACCATGTGAAGGTGATAGAAGGGAGGAAATTGGAATCAAAATTGATGCATTTTTCCAGGTCCAGGCAAGAGCATGAAATGGTACTGAAACAGTAATCGATATACTGAAGAAAGAGTTGTGGGAGGGGGCCTGAGTAGGGCTGGAACAAGGATTGTTCCACACACCCCTCAAAAAGACAGGCATAACTGGGGCCCATTCAGGTACCCATAGCCACACCTTTTATTTGGAGGAAGTGAGAGAACAAGTTCAGCCAGACGGAGGAGAGTGGTGGTGGATGGGGATTGTTCGGGCCTCTGTTCAAGGAAGAAGCAGAAAGCCCTCAAACCATCATGGTGGGGATGGCCATCCTAGTCCCATTGTATCAATCACGGATAAAGCCATCTCTGATCACATCCTTGTATCACTCATCACCCACATCTCCTTTCCACACCCTAACCCTATCTCCTACTGTATCTGGAAAAAATCTGACCTGCATTTCACTTACAACTACACTTCCAAAATACGACCTATCCAGCCTTTGGCTCTTCATTCACTTGCAACATTTCTGCAGTAGCTGATTTGGTCAAATGTCCCCTAACCTCCACCTTGTACCCAATAAACCAATTAATATCTCTCACCTTGGTCATTCCCCTGGTATGGTCTTCATCTCCACTCCCGTAAGCCCATGCAATGTAGACTTGAAAGTATATGGTGGACAACTGCTTTAGCCATCCATTGAAAATCTGGCTGGACTACTTAAAATACTACCGGTTCCTGCTTTTGTCTGCTAAAACTGCTCACTATTCTAGGATCATCCTGGAATGCAAAGATAGCCCCCAGCTTCTTTTCCTCTACTACAAACTGTCTTCTTAAACCCTTTTTCTGTTTCCTCCATCCTCACCTCCAACAACCAATGCGAGGAGCTCATGGATTTCTCTGTGACTAAGATCAAGACCATCCAATCAAACCCATCTCTGCCTTCCACTAACCTACCTGGCTAAACTTTTCCTAAAGATGACTCTTCCCTAGCCCTGAACTCACATCTTTTTCTAGTTTCTCTCTTATCTCCCCTCATGCCCTCTCCGAGCTCATCTTGCCCATGAGATCCACCTCCTACTCCCTTGATCCCATTCCCATTGAACTGCTGATCACCCAACTTCCCTTCCTGGCCCCATATTAGCTGATATTGTTAACAGTTCTGTCTATCAGGTGTTGTCCCTCTCTCCTTTAAATCTGCCCTCATCACCACCCCTTTTCAAAAAAACCAACCCTTGACCCCACCATTCTTGCAAACTACCGTTCCATCTCCAACTTCCCTTTCCTCTCCAAAATCCTTGAACATGTTGTCATCTCTCAAATCTGTTCCCATCTTTCCTGGAATTCCATGTTTGAATCACCCAATCAGGTTTCTGCTCCTGCCAAGTATCAAAATGTTTCTCATCAAAGTCACAAATGACATCCTATGTGACTGTGACAAAAGTAAACTACCCCTCCTCATCCTTCTTGATCTGTCTGCAGCCTTTGACGTGCTTGACCAGATCACCCCCATCAGCACCTCTCCCTCATTGCCCAGCTGCATGGGACTGAACTCATCACATCTCTATCTCGATGCTCACCACCATGGATCACCACATGCCCTCCCTCGACCTCTCTCTTCAGCAGTACCAACTCACCCTGTCTCTGAGCTGCCCTCCTCCACCGTTCCATTTGTCTGTCCCTTTGACAACAAACTCCTTTTTATCTTCCTTTTAAGTGTCAATGGCTGCAAGTTTCAACAATTCTTGGATAACAAAGCTCCTCCTGATCCTTCCTTCCATTCACTTCCCTCTGATCCCCCATCCCTTCTTCCAATCTCATCCTTTGAAATGTTCCTACTATCCCCACAGTCTTTGTCGAATAGTTTGCTGACAAGAATGATGCTGTTGATATTTGGTGATCGAACTCTACCTTGTAGAAGCTGATTGCCAGCTCTCTGATGCCTCTTCCTGCATCTACCTGGACCATTGCTGAATATCATGTCTTTCCAGGACTATCATTGATCTCATCATCTCTAGAGGTCTTCTCTTCATGGCCTCCAACCTAATAGCCCCCAGCATCATACTGCCTGCACCTCCTTCCCAAGATCCACAAACAGGATTGTCCTGGTAGGCCCATCGTTTCAAGCTGTTCTTGTCCTACTGAACTGATTTCTTCCTACCTTGACTCTATTTTTTCTCCTCTTGTCCAGTCTCTTCCCACCAACATCCAAGATTCTTCCAATGCTCCCATCACTTTAACAGTTCCTGGCCCTAACTGTCTCCTTTTCATCATGGACATCCAATGCCTCTACATCTCTACCCCACTTAGAATAGTTTTGACAGCTATCTGCTTCTTCCTTTACTTGAGGTCTAACCAGTTCCCATTTATCACCAAACTATTCTGCCAGGCTGAACTTTTTCAATGTGAACAACCCTTTCATCCCAAGTAAAATGTGTTGCCATGGAAATCTATATGGGTCCTCACTATGTCTGCTCTTTTGAGAGGTATATGGTACATTCAGTCCTACTCAGCTCCCCTCTCTCACTTAATTTTATGATACATTGATAACTGCATCAGTCCTACTACCAGCTCTTACTCCGAACTGAAAAATTTAATTAGCCTTGCTTTCAATTTCCACCCTTCCCTCACATTGGTCCATGTCTGAATCTTCCCTCACCTTCCTTTCTTTCTCCATTACTGGGGATTGGCTTTCAACCAAATCTACTGCAGCCACTGATTTCCACAGCTACCTCCATTACACTTCCTCCCATTCTGCTTCTTTGAGGACGATGTGACGTTCTCCCAGTTACTCCATCTCCGTCGCATCTGCCCTGATGATACCTCCTTTCACACAAACACTGCCAAAATGTTTTCCTGACATAGTCATGAGCATCCTTTTTTTGCTTCATCTTACTCTCCTTTTTTTTGCTTCATCTTACTCTCCACCTCTTTCGTGATCCTGGCTTTGTTTGCCTTACCTTCCCCCCTTGTGGGAATGAACCTCAATTGTACCTAAACTGTTTCCTCTATGAAGATAGCCCATTGTTCCATTACAGTTTTGCCTGCCAATCTTTGATTCCAATTTACCTGGGTCACATCTATTGGGCCCTCTGTCAGTTGATTATTTTTTTACTCTGGATTGCTCCTTGTCCCTTTCCATAGCCAACCTAAACCACATGATCACAGTTCCCTAAAGCTCCTCTGTTGACACCTGTTCCGCCTCATTCCCAAGAACCAGATCCAGATCCAGCAAAGCCGCCTTCCTCATTGGGCTGGAAATATACTGTTCAAGAAAATTCTCCTGAATACACTTCAGAAACTCTTCTCCTCTCTGCCCTTTACATTATTACTATCCCAGTCTATATTAGGATAACTAAAATCCCCCATAACCGTTACTCTATAATTCTTGCATCTCTCTAATTCCCTGCAAATTTCCTCCTCCATCTTTCCCACTAGTTGGTGACCTATAGAATACACCCACTCATTTAATGGCACCTCTATTGTTTCTTAGCTATAACCAACTCGATTTGGTCCTTGAATCCTTGACATCCTCTCTCTCTCTCTCTAACACTGAGACAGTTCAGGTGCAGCCACAGTGATATGATTGAGGTCGGGCTCCTACCCTGCCTGCCCACACAAGCAATGCAGAGGCACCAAAGTGCCACCAAGCACTCCAGACCTTACCCCCTCCACCCCCGGTACAGACTGCGAGTCTGCGACCACTTTACTGGACCGCGCAGCAGTTGGACTGCACACATTGTACAATCTCCTCGCCAACGCTGGCCATGTAGCAGTTACTGCTGGAGGCGCTCACAGCCCCTTGCAATCTCAGTACCCCAGTTTGGACCGTGTCCCCCATGCCGCAGGTTGACAGGGCAGCCATGCAGCGCACTCATCTCTGGCCATCCGAGGGGTGACCAGCACTTCCTGGGAAGCGTTAAGGGGCGGTCACACAGGGCCAGGAAAGGTGCTAAGTTTACCCATACTAACCTCGTCTCTCCCTCTCTCCTTCATGCTGCAGGAGGACCACGTCAGGATCATGGGTCCTGGTGACCTAGCTGTATTCCTGATGGCCGACAGAGAGCAAAGAAGATGGAGGAGAGAGTGACTGAGGCACCTGGCCGTGCAAAGGCAGGAGCAGCAACTTGAGGAAGAAGGGCAGCAGGGGCTCCCACAGGAGCAAAAGTGAGCCATGGCTGGTCTGCGCCTAGTGACACCCAGGGTCTATAGACGCCGCCTGTCATTCCTGCAGATGACTGAGAACCAGTGTCGCTGACGACTGCGCATGTCAAGGGATCTGGTCGTCCACATCTGCCACTTACTGCAGGACTTGGCGCCAAAGGGACATGGAGGGCATCCACTGCCAGTGGCTGTGAAAGTGAACACGGCGCTCAATTTCTATGCCAGTGGCTCCTTTCAGGGCTCCACAGGTGACCTCTGTGGGATTTCACAATCTGCCATTCACAAATGCATCCATGAGATATCGGATGCCATCTTCTCAAGGGCACACAACTTTGTGCATTTCACTCGGGACCGGGACAGCCAGGATGCAAGAGCCATTGGATTCTCCCTGATCTCAGGATTCCCACAGGTGCAGGGTGTGATCGACTGCACCCATGTAGCGCTCAGGTCTTGGTTGCTACACACGGTGGACTACATCAACCGCAAGTGCTTCCACTTACTGAACGTGCAGCTGGTATGCGACCACCAGAAACACATCCTGCAGGTGTGCGCATGGTTTCCAGGGAGTGTGCACGACGCCTACACCCTCAGTCACTCGCAAATCCCTGACATCTTCCAGGGTTCACAGAGGCTGCAGGGTTGGCTCCTCGGGGACAAGGACAGAGGCCATGGCTGATAACACCCGTGCAGCGGCCTCAGACTGCAGCAGAGCGACGCTATAATGAGACTCATGCTGCAGCTCACAGCTTGGTGGAGCAGACCATCGGGATGCTGAAGATGTGGTTCCGGTGCCTGGACTGGTCTGGTGGAGCCCTGCAATACAGTCCACAGAGGGTGTCACATATCAACGTTGTCTGCTGCACCCTTTACAACCTGACGCTCCAACGGGGAGACGAGCTGGCAGAGGAGGAGATGGAGGAGCTGAATGTCTCCTCCGGTGAGGAGGACGCGGATAGGGATGAGGGTGAGGGGGTCCTCGGTGGTGACGATGGCGGGGATGAGGCTCTTGCACTGGCTAGACGAGACGAGGCATAGCTGCCAAATTTGTGCAGGATGCTGATGACACACCGTGAGGTGACCCCATAGATCCTCACATCGCAGCTGTGAACATTTGACTCCAGTCTGGCTTATGGCAGCGCCAATACTCTCTGTGAGAAGGCTCCTGTCATGGAGATGCAGTGGAGGCCCTAATAGTCAGTCGATCGTAGGAGGATGATGACAACATGCAGTGAGGACACTCCATAGATCATCTTCACATAGCCTCTGAGAATGTCTGACTCCTGTTTGTCTGAGGGCAGCTTGCTTGCGCTCCGTGATCAGGGCCATCTCAGAGACACAGCCATGAAACTTTAGGCGCATCTGATGCTGTGTCCACCTTCACCACCTGAGCCCTTAAGGAGCTGGTGCGCAATATCACTGGTCGCAGATGCTGGTGTGATGGGGGCCAGCACCACCATAAAGGTGCTGAGAGCACACAGAGAGAATGAGAGAACTCTGTGGCACCTGCCCACTACATTCTGGCAGCAATGACCAGCACTGCCAAGGTGCAGGCATCAGTAATGGTTCCAGGATGTGTGAGGCCAGACCATCACTTTGGTCTGAAGGCTGCACAAAACACAGGGAAGAGGCCCTGGACTGAGACACCTGCCTTTTATCTCTTGCAGAAAGATTTCACATCTGAGTGACACAAACACTGCTCATCAGAACAAGGAGCCATAGGCAGGCAGACATTTTTTAGGAATTTATTGACAATAGTGAACAGTATGTACAAGTGATTAACACCCGTGCCCAGGCTGTGCAACTACTTTTCCTTAACTTTCCTAACCCTGCCTTGGTGCTCCCCGGACATCCACAGAGCAGATGGAGGCAGCCTGCTGACTGTGACGCCCTGTCTGTGATGACTTTGGCTGGCATCCTCTAGAGGGCCGAGACATGGAGGGCCCTGGCCTGCTTTCAGGGTCCTGCTGTGTGGCTGTGGCACCCTCCTCAGCCTGTGGAACTAAAGCTGCATAGGTCACAGGAAGAGGGGATTCAGATGGGCAGGTTACTCCCAGAGTCACCTGGATGGATGACCCTGGGGTGTGCACCTGTTGATCCTCCTCCCTATTGGTGCCTGAGGGCCTCTAGCTGGCTCCATGAAGAGAAGGGTCAGCTGGAGTGAGATCGAGCTGCCTGACACCCATCTCACGTACACACTGTTGGAAGCCAACTATGGCATCAGCGATGGAGTTAAGCCTGTGCAGCAATGCAGGAGTGACGTCCTGGACCAAGGTCTCCATGGCAGCCGCCATCCTGCCAATGTTGACCTCGATGCATTGGAATGCCGGCGCTATCACCTCAACCTGAAGACAGACGGACTCCTCCATCATGCCTTGCAATCTGAGGAGTACAGCGGACATCCCTTCCTGATGTTCCCGATCTTGCCTATGAAACACTAGCAGCTGTGACATGACTGAGTCCAAAGGTTCGTCATCTGACTCGGGTTCAACAGGTTCCTGGCCTCCAGCAGTCCTCTGAGTGCCAGGGACCTGGGAAGTCCCTGCCTCCACCTGCTGTGGGTCAGACTGTGCACTGTGCTCACCAGTATGTGATCCAGTGCCTATTCTAAAGCTAGGTCCCACTGAAGTGTGTGTCTCTGCGCTGGAGGGTGTGGGTGAGCGCTGTGACGGAACTTCGAGGAGGGTGCCTTCAGGATCCCCTTCAGAGGTTTCTTCGGGGCTTGATTGGAGGCCCTAGGTCATGGGCTCTGTCGGCTGTTTCCCAGATATGCCTGCGAAAGCAAGGGGAGATAATTAGTGCGTGGCAGTGGCCTGTGAAACAGGACACATCGCTCACAGCATGGTTGTCTGATGGATGTTACACTGCTGGATCCTCACTTAGTAGAGCACTGCCAACCTCACCTTTAGCACAGGACCGGTCCAGGTTGTGGCCAGCCAGCTGGATGGCTCTGTTTTCAAAGCCTACGAGGACCTTGATTTCGGGCATTCTGTGTGTGCCAGCTTGTCGTGCATGGATAGAGATGGGGAAAGTGTATCAGGGCCAGATGATAGATGTGCCTGGCCTGTGTGGGTGGTGAATGGTCCCATGGACGGGCTAAGGACAGTGAAGGTGTGTGTGAGAGGGTGAATGGTGATGTCCCATGAACTGGCAATGAGTGAGGGCCCTGTGGATGTGTGATGGATTTGTGAATGTGTGTGTTGACAGTGATGAAAAGAGTGACTTACCCTGGTGGAATGGAGGAGATCATTCATCCTCTTGCGGCACTGGGTGGCTGTCCTCTTCTGAAGGGCATTGGCACTGACCACCACTGCCACCGCCTCCCAAGCCAGATTGGTCACATTGTTGCCCATTCTGCGGCCAGAGCGGGGGTACAGGACATCCCGGTTGGCCTCCATGGCATACAGTGGTCACTTGAACAATCTGCCATTAAACCGGGGGGCTGCAGTCTTTTTTCCTTTGCTGGCCATGTCTCCCGGGCAGCAGTGGTGAGCTGGTAGTGATGAGCGCTGTGCCGGCGGCTGCCTTTTAAACATGATGGCTGGCAGGGTGATGGCGGGAGGGTGAATGAGAGCCTGCCCACCATGGAAACGGCGTGTTTCCCGATGATGCATAAATAATGAGGCAGGTTTGACACAACATGGCGTGAAAATGTTGTTTTACCCGCCCGCTACCGTACTTCGTGCAAATTTGGGAAAACTCTGCCCAATATAATTTTTCTGTTTCTCTATTCCTACAATGTACTGATTGTACTGGTTACTGAACTCAACCGTTGCAAAACAAGTCAAGTTGGCTCAACAAGGGCAAGTGATTTACGGAAGGAATACAAGTGTGAAGCAAACCATTGATATCAGCATAAAGAGTGTATTCATCAGTTATCTCTGCCTTTGTCAGTCAGGAATTCAAACATGACAAGGTGAAAAAAAACAGATAAAATGAACTCTCTAAGTCAGTTATTTGAAACAAACCTTTTCAAAAATGTGATCCATCTTGGATTCACTTAGTGATCTGAACTGCAGATAGATCATATGCCACCTTACAGCACATCATACCAATAATATCAGTGATGAAATAGAGAGAGAGCAGCAAAAGTTTGTGTTTTTATATGGCATCCTTAGTATAAAGAAAAGCATCTCCAAACACTTCATTGAGGACAGGGTTATGCTGACCTGACAAAGGAGACATTCGAGGAGGGGGTGACCACAGATCTGGCCAAAGGGTGGACTTTAAGGAGGGTCTAAGAAAGTGGAGTTGGAGGTGGAGAGACAGAGGCAAATCCAGGGAGAGTGACTGAGGAAGCTGAAGGCATAGCTTCAAACCAAAGGTGGACCAGAGCGTGTGAGTGTTGCAGAAAAGATCCAAGGAGCGGACGGATCATGGTGACAGAATGCATTGTGCTCGAGAAGTTCACAAAAATAGGGAGGAGTGAGGTCAGGGAGAGCTTTAAACAAGATGAAAATTTTAATTTTGAGGTATAGGGACCAGGAGTTGATTTAAGTTATGATGACTGGGTGATAGGTGAGACTGTACATATTGTTGTTTATGTGTGTATATATTATCTCTATAGGCAATGGAGCCAGTTGGCTCAGTTGACTAGATGGCTAGCATGTTGTTTAAATTAATACCAACAGCATGGGTTCAATTCCCATCCTGGCTGAGGTAGACCTGGGGTATACCTCCTTGCTCTGCCCCTGAGAGTGGAAGACAATGGCAACACTACCACTGACAAAACCTGCCAAGAAAATGGTTCAGGATGAAGCATCAGTAGACAATGAGCCAAGGACCAGCCTTTGGGCAGAGCATCCATGAATTGATCTTTGGGCAATGTAGGTGTCAATATTTGTAGTTGTCCTGCTCCACACTGCTGCGTGTGGAGATACAAACCCTTCACGATTTGGCCTGGAGTCTTCAGGAATTGAAGATCAATCTCTAGGACACTGCTGTGTGGGACCCTGGAGAAAATTCATCCTTAAAAAAGATTGCTTCTTTTGTCATTTCCTTTGAACATTTCTCTTTATCAGATATAAAAATATTGAAAATTGGAGATAAAAGTGCTGTTTGGTTGGTTCAGGCCATTTGATTTGGTCAAGCATCATCCAATTGGGTAATGAGTCTTATTGCTTTCCAGTTGGCGTAGGAAGGCAGTACAACACAAGGATGGATGTGTTGGCCGACTAATGGCTGGAGTGTGGGGACAAGTCATGTGATGAAACCTCCAAGAATATATTTAGTTTCAGTTGGCAACCCTACCTGTGTTGTGCTATGCGGGTAAGTGGTTAGGGTGTGTTTGTGTATGAGTGGTTATATTTTTGTGCACATTTGTGTATATGTATTATTCATGTATAGAGTGAGTGGCTATGGATAATGGGATTGTGTGTGCAATATATGTTCATGGAGAATAATGTGGATGTGTGTGTGGTGCACACATATTTTTTTATTTCATTCATTCCTATTTGCCCTTGTTAAGAGTCACATGTAGGAGGTAAGGACAACAGATTTCCTTCCCTAAAGGGCATGTGTGAACCAGATGGGTTTTTACAACAGTGGTTTCATGGTCATCATTAGACTTTTAATTCCCGATTTTTATTGAATTCAAATTCCACCATCTGCCGTGGTAGGATTCAAACCCAGGCCCCCGAAGCGTTACCCTGGGTCTCTGGATTACTGGTCCAGCGACAATTCCACTACTCGATCATCTCCTCTGGAAGTAGGGTTTGCCCGAGCTGGACATATTCCAGGAAATGTCAGCAGAAGTAATGTCATGGATTCCTGGTGGTGTGCCGCGAACGGTTTCAGAGTGGTTGGTGGGGGGGAAGCTCTTCAAAACTGGCAGGTCACCGACCCACTTGATTGAGAAACAAGTTCGGTATTTGAAAACTATCCACTCAATAGAATAAATTTACAGCCTGCTAGATTCCAAAAGTAGAGAAAACAATGACTATTCACCACACTAAACTGATGTACATCTTTGTTACTAACACTTTGCAAATGCATCTTGTCCTTTTCTGATCTCACTTCTGTTCCAGGTTATTAATATTGACGTCGCTCATCATCTCAGCTACTTTTAATTCGTTTCTTATGTGATCCTGTTTCTCCTACTCTCTCTTTAACACCCTTCACATCTGCACACAAATGAACCGTGCGGAAGTCAAAACTCCATAAAAACTCCGTTAAAGAGTGTAAAGTAAATCATAGGCGGCAAAGATTTTATTTTCCACACAGTAAATCTAAAATAGCCACAACTAAAAACTGTTTGTTTTTGTAATGCAGACAGAACTCCCCAGTACACCGAGGCACATGCATGCCTGTAACTGAGACTCAATGAAGAAAGCATGGATTTCTGGCTGGGACCTATTCAGAAGAGAACAATGAGTGTTTCTGTGCACAAACGCAGTATAAACAGCTGTAGTAATTATGGTTTTATTTAGTGCGTAATGTACCTTTAAGAATAATACTTGTTAGATAAGATCACATGATCTGTAGTAACCAATAGGAGAGTAGCAGGGGCTACCTCAACAGTCAGTGTAGAGATAGAGTTACGGTTGAAAGCACACGTGTAGTTGCTGCCGAGTATGTTGTAAATAAACTTAATGTTTCCACCCATGAAGTGTCTGCAGATGAACTCTATCATTAATAGCACAACTCAGCCACCCTACAACAAACTGGCGATGAGGATGAGATATGATTGAACAGAAGAAATCAAGCTAAAAAGAAATCGGCACTATACCTTGCCCAGTGATTGTAAATAGCCAGCTCCATTAGAATTGAAGAAGTTATCCCCTCTCAAAATGTCACAGTTCAGGAGAATTGATCCTTTTGGCCCAGCCACAGATGATTAGCCTCAATACACAGAACACCTCACGTTCTTTTTTCAAGTGAATGAGATTACAAGGGAAGAGAAGAGGCTCTTGAGTACTCCTCTTGAGTACTTGTGGGAGCAAAACCTACAGCTTGATTCGAAGTTTGATGACAACCAGTGCCCCAGATTCAAAAAATTTCAATGAATTGGTGGACCTCGTGAAGGGTCATTTTCAACCGAAGCCCTCAGTCACAATGCGGAGGTTCAGGTTTAATTTGCAAAATAAAGCCCAAACTGAGACAATTGCATGCTGAAGCAGCTAATGGAACATTATGAGTTCAGTATGACTCTGAATGACATGCTCAGAGATCGCTTAGTGTGTGTCCTCTTTCACAGAGGACACTATTCATAAAAGATTATTGTCTGAAGTGAATCTGGATTTCAGGAAGGCACTAGAGATAGTTCTGGCCATAGAAAGCACAGTAAGAGATTCACAAGCAATACAGGATGCGCAAAATGGCACCGTCCTCCACATCGGGCGGGAAATCTTAACCGAAAGAGGTGCGAAAAAGCAAGACTTTACCAAGCAGTGGGAAACAGCCCCCGCTAGCCGAAGAATAAAGAAAAATAACTTAGCAGCAAAATCGAAGAATAATTTTAATAGAGGTGGAAACAATCAGTCTTTTAGCGATTGGCAGTTTAAAAAAATCAAATTGTCATGGAAATGGACATATGCCGAGGCAGTGCAAGGAAAGATTTAAGCAGGCTTGTAAACAAAAGAAGAAGCCCAATGAAATCAACAATGTAGAAGAACCTGAAACAACAAATTCAGACATTTATTCATTGTTAAATCTGAAAGTTGGAAAGACAGAATCAATCTTTGTCACAATGAAAGTAAATGACAAACCTGTTAGAATGGAAGTGGACATGGGAGCTTCCACTACAGTAATTGGGGAACATACCTTCAGATATTTGAATAATGATGAACATCAATTAAGTTTAGAAGAAGCAGCCAGCAAGCTAAAAACATACATGGTTGAAGACATTCAAGTAAAAGGCATTAGCAGAGTAGCTAATTATGGAAGCCAACTGGCAAAAATACCCTTGGCGGTGGTAGCAAGCCTCCTGGGGAAAAATTTGTTAAAGGAGATTAAGTTAGAATAGGCTGAAATTTTCCAGTTGAGAGCAAGTGGGCTCCCAGAGCTACTTAGAAAGTACACCATCGTCTTTAAGGATGAACTGGGGAAAGCCTAGGGCCTGCAGACCAAGATTCATGTGGATCCGGAAGCAACCGCTCGCTTCATGTAGGCGAGATCGGTGCCATATACCCTGTAAGAAAAAGTCAACATTGAACTGAACAGATTAGAGAAACTGGGCATTTTACAACCTGTTCAGTTCTCTGAATGGGCAGCAACCATAGTCCCCATCCATAAACCAACCAAAGCGTTCGAATTTGTGGAGACTACAAACTGATGGTTAATAAAGTAGCCAAACTGGGCAGGCACCCCATTCCAAAAATCGAAGAGCTGTATGCCCAGCTGGCAGGAGGGACAACATACACAAAGCTTAACATGAGTCATGCTCATCAACAACTAGAATTGGATAATGCCTCCAGGGAATTTGTCACAATTAATACCCACAAAGGGTTGTACCAAAAACATGATTGCCTTTCGGTGTCTCTTCCATCTTTCAGAGAACAATGGAAAGCTTACTGCAGGGACTGCCCCAGGTTGTAGTCTATTTAGATGCTGTATTGGTGACAGGATTCACTGAAAAAGAGCATTTGGCAAACTTAGAAGAAGTCTTAAAACATTTCCTGTGAGTTGGAGTGCATTTAAAAAAAGAAAAGTACAAGTTCCAAGCGAAGGAGGTAGTCTATTTGGGTCACCGGGTAGATTCACAGGGCCTCCACTAAGTTGAGGAGAAAGTGAGAGCCATAAGAGAGGCACCTGCGCCAAAGAATGCCTCTGAGCTCAAATCATTCCTAGGAATGATCGACTATTATGGGCGATTCTCACCCCATTTACCTACAGTGCAGGCCCCTCAGAATTCTCTACTGAAAAACAATTAATGTTGGTCTTGGGAGGCACCCCAGAAAGAAGCTTTCATAAAGGTGAAACAATTGTTGCACTCGTCCAACCTATTAGTGCATTATGACCAGACAAAAGAATTGGTGCTGACATGTGAAGCATCTCCCTATGGAATGGGAGCAGCGGTCTCTCATCAGATGGACGAAGGCTCGGAATGGCCAATAGGTTACGTATCAAGGATGCTCACCACAGCGGAAAAGAGATACTCGCAGATAGAAAAAGGCTTGTCTGTCATCTTTGGTGTCAAGAATTTTCACCAGTACGTACACGGATGCCATTTTACAATTGTTTCAGACCACAAACCATTGCTAGAAATGTTTAGTGAGGACAAGGCTATACCACCAATAGCCTCAGCAAGAATACAATGATGGGCTTTAATTCTGGCAGCATACGAATACACTTTCGCACATAGGCCTGGCAATCAAATCACAAGCGCTGATGCCCTTAGTCATTTGCCTTTATAAGAAAATGATGAGCACATCCCAGTTCCACAGGAATTTGTTTTACTGTTAAATTTCTTAGATTCCTCGCCGGTATGTGCTCGACAGTTAGGGCACAGTCCTATCTCAGGTATAAGAACAAGTGCTACATGGTTGGTCACAGGAGCCCATATCAGATGAAATGAAACCGTACTTCAACAGAAGACATGAAATAACCAGCCAGGATGGCATCTTATTGTGGGGAGCACGAGTGATAGTTTCTCCAAAGGGAAGGGAGCCACTTTTAATTGAACTACACAGTGCCCATCCAGGAATCTCCCGAATGAAGATCATAGCACGCAGCTATCTATGGTGGCTAGGAATGGATGGCAAAATAGAGAGTTTAGTAAAGCAGTGTGTACAATGTCAGCAACTGCAAAAGTTGCCAGTGACAGCTCCATTACACCCATGGGAGTGGCCAGGTAAACTCTGGATGCGGTTACACATTGAATACGTTGACCTTTCCTGGGAACAATGTTTCTGCTCATTGTCAGTTCCCATTCAAAATGGTTGGACATATATGAGGTGAAGTCACCAATGTCGACTGCACAATTGAGAAACTGTGTCAAAATGCTGCCATTCACGGACTACCAGAAGTAGTTGCTTCCGATAATGGCACGGCATTTACAAGAGCTGAGTTTCAATGGTTTATCAGCCTCAACTGTATCACTCATGTGAAAACTGCACCATACCACCCTTCCTCAAACAGACTGGCCGAAAGGGTGGTTCAAACAGTCAAGGCAGGCATGAAAAAGCTAACTGGCGATTCCTTGACAACCAAGCCAGCACGCTTTCTATTTCATTACAGGACCACCCCTCACACAACAACAGGGGTCACACCTGCAGAGTTATTGTTGAAATGCTGTCTCAGGACGAGATTGAGCTTAATAATGCCAAATTTAGAGGAGAAGATGGAAAGGAGTCAGGGAAACTAGAAAACTAGACACGACTGGCACAGTCGTGAGAGGAAATTTACCATGGGAGAGCTGGTACATGTGAAGATCTTCAGGGAAGGACCAAAGTGGTTAAAGAAATAAGTGCGGTGACTGGACGTCTATCTTACCATGTAAAGGTGGAAGGCTAGATCATCCTTAAACATGTGGACCATTTAAGGAAGAGAGAGACAAATCACCAAGATTTGGTTCTACCAGTGATCATGACTGGGTCTGCGTTTCCTGTTGAAGATACTCAACCCAGGACTGACATGTCTGATGTCCCTGTAAGAGTTGAGGATACAGAACTGCAAGTGCCCACCGAAGCACCTGGTGTTCAGGCAATCTGGAAACGGGGGTTCCTGACAAAGAATCTGAAGTTGTGGAGCTGCGACGTTCCACACATACCAGGAAACCACCTGAAAGACTGAACTTGTAAACTCCTTACCCAGTGTAAATATTATGTTGTCTTGAAATATATGTACTTGTAAATATAATATGCATAGCCGAGTTAAAGGGAGGGAATGTAGTAATTATGGTTTATTTAGTGTGTAATGTATCTTTAAGAATAATACTTGTTAGACAAGATCACATGATCTGTAGTAACCAATAGGAGAGTAGCAGGGGCTACCTCAACAGTCAGTGTAGAGATAGAGTTAGAATTGAAAGCACACGTGTAGTTGCTGCCGAGTATGTTGTAAATAAACTTAATGTTTCCACCCAAGAAGTGTCTGCAGATGAACTCTATCATTAATAGCACAACTCGGCCACCCTACAACAACAGCGTGTTACAAATTGAGTTGGAGGATGTGTCCATGTGACACACTTACCAAAAACAGAGAATGCTGGAAATACACAACTGTATTTGCACTGAGAAAATGGTATTCCCATCTCCTGGCATGCTTTTTTATCCTCTGGGAGATTGAAGCCAATTCCAGTAGACTCCCGGACATTCCGGGAGGGTTGGCAACCCTAGCTGGAAGTGGGTGGAGTGAGATTGAAGAATGGTACAGCAGACCTGAAACTGTGCTCCGAATTTCTATAAAGCCTTGGTTGAGGAACTGGACAGGAGGACCAGCAAGCCATCCAGGTAGACACTGTGAAGACATTGGAAACAGTTAGCTGTCGTGATCAATGCCAGCAATGTAGCTCCAAGACATAGCACCACAAGAAGTTCAATGACCTTACATGAATGGTCAAGGTCAGTGAATGCATCTTCAAATGACACATCCTTCCATATAGCCCACTAGCCTCACACACTGTGCAATTCATCCACCCACGTCACCCACTCACCATCAATTTCCATCAACTACAACTCATATTTCACATTCATAGCAACAGCTGACCCTCACAAACTTCCTGCTGATGGAAGCCTCACACCCACACCTCATAGCTTGCATACATTGCTATTCAACCATGACAGTCACATCACCCAAACACATTGCACCGCACTCGCAGACACACTTCCTTCTCTCTTGCAGGACAAGGTGGTGCCATAACCTGAGGCAACAGGAGCTGACCAGGGGATTCGGGTGCAGCTGCAAGTTTTTACCCCCATGGGGAAGATGGCATCTGCCAGCATTGGAATATCCATGACTGAGGCTTCAATGATAGGAGATGTCCTGCTGCTCATTTCTGATCCTCCTTCTCATTTCCCACTTCCCCTTCATCTTATAATCTCTTCTAACAAACGAACATACAAATATATGAATTAAGAGCAGGAGTAGGCCACTAGCCTCTCAAGCTGCTCCGCCATTAAATAAGATCATGGCTGATCTGATTTTAACATCCACATCCCTGCCTACCCCCAAAAACCTTTCACCCCCTTGCTTATCAAGAATCTATCCACCTTTGCCTTAAAAATATTCAAAGACTCCACCTCCACCACCTTTTGAAGAGGAGAATTCCAAAGACTCACAACCCTCTGAGAGAAAGAGTTTTTCCTCATCTCTGTCCTAAATGAGCGATCCCTTATTTTTAAACAGTGGCCCCTAGTTCTAGAGTCTCCCACAAGAGGAAATATCGTCTCCACATCCATCCTTCAAGACCCACCAGGATCTTAAATGTTTAAAATAAGTCACTTCTCACTCTTCTACACTCCAGTGGATACAAGCCTAGACTGTCCAACAGCATAAAACAACCCACCCATTCCAGGCATTAGTCTAGTAAACCTTCTCTGTACTGCTTATACTCCATTTGCCAGATCTTTGCCCACTCACCTAACCTACATGATGCAGGTGATTTAAGAATGTACCTCTTGCTTTCCAATCCTTCCCTCACAACAACCCTACCTTTGTGACAGCCTCCTTTCAGATAGTCAAGGACTACAGCCTGCTCAGGCAGTGTTGCAGGAGCAAGAAGTGAAAGAGGAAGGAGAGTCTGATCATTCAACAACACCATTACATGATCTCACTTTTGCAGCCACCAGCACAGATACTGAGAGTTCTTTAGAGGGTATAGGGTAGCTCAGAGGTGGGATCTATATGTGGTGAGACCCCAAGTACAAGTGACCTGCAGCCAGGGCAGGAAGAAAGGATAGCACAGGTACTATTTCACCAGAGGATGAGGCCCCACATGAATTCTGCTGTAGATGATTCAGATGGGATTGTGTACAGACAAAGGTTGATGGGTATGCATCCAGCAATGCTTGGTGTACTGGCAAGTCTGCCAGAAAGCCAGTCACTGTCAAGGAACATGGAGAAGTGTGTCACCAACCTTGCACAGGGCTTTGTGCAGAGCTTGGAACCCAGCCTTTCCTGCATGAAAGTGGTGGCCAACTCCATGAGTACACGTGTTGGGCCAACCCTGATGCAGCGTCTGACTGCCGGCGTCTCAGCTTCTATTGCAACACAAACAGAAGACACCCAATGTCCCAGTGCTGCAGCGGGAGCTCAGACTGAAGTCATGTCGGCTCAGACTGCTGCCATCATTGTTGCGTTTACCAGTGTTCAAGGAGTTTAAGGGTGTCACATCAGCCCAGCAATCTGTCCTCCGGCAGATTACCAGGATTGTTGAGGCATCACCTGTGGAAGAGGCAGCAGCTTCATGGAGAATGACAGCAATGCCACTTCCCCAATGCCCCTGCTCTTGCCAGTCAGCCAGATTGCTGCTGACCATGTTGTGGTGGAGCAGTCTGAAGCTGGGCCCTCAGGGCCTACAGTTGCTCAAGGCCACCTGCAGTCTGCCCTAGTGAAACTCAGTCGCCTCCCATCGGCCATGCTGGAGCCACTGGGGTAGCGCTGGCTCGGAGCATGGGATAGCCAAAGACACATGGAAGACAGACACTGAGGGAATGCACAAGGGTGATTGGTTAACATTTGTGTGGAACACTGGATAGCCTCATTGGAATGTCTGTTCTGTGGTGATTTTTATTTTGGAATTGTGACCAAATAGACACTGTGATAGTCAGTGTCAGAGTGTCGAGGTGTGGGACTGTTGGCGAATGGTGAATTGGAGTTGTATTCACTGGTACCCTAGCTGGATGCATCAATCACAGACAGTGCAGTCAGGAAGGGGATGTGATGTGTTGGTTGCCTCCTTCTCCTCAGCTGCTTCAGGGAGTGAAGGGCTGTGGGGAGTTTCCTTCCTGCTCCTGAATGCATATTCAGCTGTGCGAGGTTGGAGTGTTCAGGTTGAAAATGGTACCACTGGCGTCAAATCAGTGTTGTAACCTGACTAACATCACAATTTGCCTAATCTGCATAATTCCAGCACAGAATCCCAGTGCCCATGCAAATCACAGAATCACAGAATCTCATTACAGAAGAGGCCCTTTGGCCCATCGAGTCTGCACTGACACGTGAGAAACACCTGACCTACCTAATCCCATTTACCAGCACTTGCAGGGGCTGGGACGGGCAGTAGCTCGCCTCGCAAATGAACTACCCAAAATGGTGTCCAGCACAGTCTGCACTAAAAAAGTGTGTGCTTGGCACAGAAGCTTTTTGGTACCAAAATAGCATTTTGGCACCACAAATACAGACACCGTGTAACTGAGATTTGTAGCCTAGGTGTTTATGTGTGCGGTAGATTGTGTATGTATGTGGACTGTTTGATGCTTGAGTTTGTGGAGTGTGACGTATGTGTGCAGTATATTTATGTATGAAATAGCCATGTGTGGATTGATGGGATTGTGTGTGTGCATGTTTATGCAGACTGTGGAATGTGTTTATGTGGAGCATTAGTGTGTTTAAGCTGTGGACTGTACTTGTATTGGTATTTGTGTGTGTGGTGTGTACATGGAAATGGTGTGTGTGTGTGTGTGTGTGTATAGGTAGGTATGTTTGGGCTTTGTGTGAGTGCTATTTTTTGATATGTATTTTTCTGGGTATGCATCTATATTTTTAGATTGCATGTGGAATGTATATATATATGCACGAGTGTGCAGCTGTGTGTCTGGCCGTGGAGGTAATACAGGTACACAGACCAACAATGTTCTATTCTCCAGCACTGCTGTAAATTCCCCATTATGACCAGAAAAAATCAAAATCTGAATTAATTTTCCAAAATGGGGATTATGTAACCAGCTGTCGCGTGATCAGGAACTCTGTTGATCCATCTAGTAACATTGCAGGAATGCCTTGATCATTCAGCCACTGGGTGATCCATCAATCATTGACATCCATGTTATTGGGCAATGAAGAGTTGGAGGAATCTGTTTTTATTTAGCTTATGGGAAAATGAATCATCACAATTCTCCCAAGAGGTACGTGGGTGAAAGCAATGGGGAGGAGAAGTGAGTTTGGTGAGGTTCTCACAAAGGTAAAATCATGTTAAATACAAACTAGCAAGCAAGAGGAAGCTCTCTTTGAGATATTCATCTGGGTCCGTAACATTTCCAGATGTCCCATGTATCTCGTGGCAGTGATTCAGCGATGGTTTGAAGGTCGAGCAGAGTATTGTTCCCCAATGGGCTAAACAAGGTTCTGACACTGTGAAAAAAGCAACTATGAAAATGCTTTGCCTTAATCCCTGATACATTCCTGCAGCAACTCCAGTCAAAGGCAACTGTTTCCTCAACTCCTGAGCCATGGATATTTCCGCAACTTGGAAAGCCACCAACTAAACTCAGTTATCATGAGGTATTCCCAGTGAGATTGGAGGCAGCCTGGGTCTGCTTTACTCCCACTTCCTTCAGGGAAAAGGAACAACAAAACGTTACAATCATTAGCTCGGATCGACAAGACAAGTGACAGATCAGGAGAGGCAGGGGATTTCCTCCCTAAGTACGAAGCAATAGTGTTTCACATGATCCTTCAATGATGCATTTAATCACATTTCATTTTCATTTCTATTTTCTGTTTTGCTGTCCTGCTTTAGGCTGAGATCCACCAATTCCATTGATACTGCCTGCCCTTCTATAAGAGAGGAAGAAAGAACTTGCATTTATAAAGCATCTTTCATCACCCCAAGGCACCCCAACGTACTTTACACAAAATGAGGAACTTTTGAAGAGTAGTAACTGTTTTAATGCACAATGTTTTAATTGCACAGCAAGATCCCACAACTGTGTTAATGACCAGATCAACCATTGTAGCGATGTTGTTGAGGGATAAATATTGACGAGGACATAGGAAAGAACTCTTCTGAAAAACAGTGCCACCCAGAGGGCAGACAGGACTTTGGTTTAACATCTCATCTGAAAGATGGCACCTCCAACACGGCAGCACTCCCTCAGTGCTGCACTGGAGCATCAACCTAGATTTTGCGCTCAAGTAAGACTTGAACCAACGACGTTCGAATTCAACGGCAAGCATGATACCACTGAGCTACAGCTGACACTTACAACCATGTTGATCTTCATGTGTAAGTCTGTCAAAAGACTGCTGGCAGAAAAAGTGACTGTGATGGATATTGCAACTGAGATCAATCCTGTTCTCACCTGATATCTAAACAGATATTTTCACAGGCACAGGCCACTAGACATTAACAAATATGAGAACATCTGCTTCTGTTTCCCAGCCTAGCCCTGGGTTCTGAGGCCAATGTGACATTTTTCTATTTCTCTCCGAGCTGGGGTCAGACAGACCCAGGATTTGTACATTGGCCTTTCTACAGTCTCTATGGTTTGGTTTGAAATGGGCAATGCATTGACTAACAGAGCCATGGGTAAAGCCCCCACAAGGAATTCCAAAGGTACCTCAGGCTTTGAGCTGCTGGAGATAAATGAAAACTGCCATGGCCAGGAATTCCCTTGAAATTTCTTGTTTTGCTCCGCTGTAACTTTCCCAGAAATGTCATGGACACATTTAACATGAGGATAGTGGGTGTTCTCAGAGAAATGGAATCAACTGTGAGGAAATTTCCTGACTTGAGACACGCAGTAGAATTTTAGAAATTGAGTCTAGAAATGAAGTCAAATTCCCTTTTTTTAAATTTGATCTTTAAAGGGAACATTTGTGAACCTGGAATCAAGAGTATTTTAAAACACAGCTGGGACGAGGCGAGGGGGTGGAGTGGAGAGAAGAGATACAAGTTGGAAAATTCCATCTCGGGGAGGTGATGATATAGGTCTGCAGGGTACTGCTGAATTAACAGAATATGAAAACCTCCTTGGCCAAGTGCTTGGCACTGATCTGCTGCATTCCCCTTTTGACACTTCGTCTCAAAAATTACAGGTGAGATATAAAAAAAAGACATTTAAAAACTCCAGTGTTAGACATACTTTGTGTAATACCCTGGGATGATTCTCTATGTTAAAGATGGTTTTGATTGGTTGTCGCTCTGATGGCTAAGTGGGTAAATGCATTGAGTGGCCTGATGCTCTGCCTCATTTAGGAAGGCCCCATGCCCTCTGCCTCCAAGATGCCTTTTTGGACCCTAATCAGCTCTACTCCTCCTTTTACCATCCTTTTACTATTTATATGCCAATCGAAGACTTTCAGATTCCCTTTTATGTTGTCTGCCAGTCTCTTCTCATACTCTCTCTTTGCTTCACTTATTTCTTTCTTCGCTGCCCCTTTGAACTTTTTATTTCACGCTTGAATTATTAATCTGACATCCATCATGTGTTTTGTTATGTTGTCAGGGTCTAGACAAGGATTTTGTGGATTATCCAGTCTCCCAAAGTACGCTGCTGAAGTCTGTAGTTTCTCAAAACCACTACTCTTTATTTACAGCAAGTATTTACATATTTGGACCTCTACAGAAGGTTGGAGCTTCTCCTCCTTCCAGGTCTTGTTTATATCTCAGTCATATTTTTTTATTCATTCAGGGATGTGGGCTGCACTGGCTGGGCCACCATTTATTGCCCATCCCTAATCACCCTTGAGAAGGTGGTGGTAAGCTGTCTTCTTGAACCACTGCGGTCCATGTGGTGTAGGTACACCCACAGTGCTGTTAGGGAGGGAGTTCCAGGATTTTGACCCAGTGACAGTGAAGGAACAGCGATATATTTCCATGTCAGGATGGTGACTGACTTGGAGGGGAACTTGCAGGTGGTGGTGTTCCCATCTATCTGCTGCCCTTGTCCTTCTAGATGGTAGTCATCATGTCTTTGGAAGGTGCTGTCTAGGGAGCCCTGGTAAGTTCCTGCAGTGCATCTTGTAGATGGTACACACTGCTACTACTATACATCGGTGGTAGAGGGAGTGAATGTTTGTGGATGTGCTGCCAATCAAGCGGGCTGCTTTGTCCTGGATGGTGTCAAGCTTTGTGATGTGGGAGCTGCACTTATCCAGGCAAGTGGGGAGAATTCCATCACACTCTTGACTTGTGCCTTGTAGATGGTGGACAGGCTTTGGGGAGTCAGGAGGTGAGATAATCATCACAGGATTCCTAGCCTCTGACCTGCTATTATAGGCACAGTATTTATATGGCTAATTCAGTTCAGTTTCTGGTCAAAGGTAATCCCCAGGATGTTGATAGTGGGGGATTCAGTGATGGTAATGCCATTGAACATCAAGAGGCAATGGTTAGATTCTCTCTTGTTGGAGATGGTCATTGCCTGGCACTTGTGTGGCGCGAATGTTACTTGCTACTTGTCAGCCCAAGCCTGGATATTGTCCAGGTCTTGCTGCATTTGGACATGGACTGCTTCAGTATCTGAGGAGTCACGAATGGTGCTGAACATTGTGCAATCATCACCAAACATCCCCACTTCTGACCTTATGATGGAAGGAAGGTCACTGATGAAGCAGCTGAAGATGGTTGGGCCAAGGACACTACCCTGAGGAACTCCTGCAGTGATGTCCTGGAGCTGAGATGACTGACCTCCCACCACAACCATGTTCCTTTGTGCTAGGTATGACTCTGGAATTTTCCCTCTGATTCCCATTGACTTCAGTTTTGCTAGGGCTCCTTGATGCCACACTCGGTCAAATGCTGCCTGGATGTCAAGGACAGTCACCCTCACCTCACCTTCATGTGATCTACATCATTATTACAACAGCATCATGTATGCTTCTGATGTTAACCCTCTACTCTACGATAAACACCTTTCTCTGCTTCATCTTAATCTTTATCTCCTTTGTCCTCTGGATTTGTTTGCTCTGCCTTTCCCCCCTTAGGAATTACCTCTACTATAACTGAACCACCTCCTCTTTAAAGACAACCCATTGTTCAGTTACAGTTCAGCTTGTCAATCTTTGATTTCAATGTACCTGGGCCTGATTTGTTCTCACTCCATTGAAATTGGTCCTCAGTCAATTCATTATTTTTACTCTGGATTGCTCCTTGTCCATTTCCATAGCTGACCCTAATCGTAAGATACTATACTGTCCACTAAACATTCCCCTACTGACACTTGAGCCACTTGTCCCACCTCATTCTCTAGAACAGATATGCCTCCTTCCTTGTTGAACCAGAAACATAGAGATGTAGAAAATTCTCCTGAACACATCATAGAAACTCTTCCCCTTCTCTGCTCTTTACATTATTCCTATCCCAGTCTATAGTAGAATAATGAAAATCCCCTTTATAACTACTCTATAGTTTCATCACAAATTTGTTCCTCTATATATTTCCTACTAGTTGAAGGCCTATAAAAAGAATGAGGTAGTTGAGACACTGGAAAGGCTAAAAATCAATAAAGAGGAGGTAGTAGGAAGGCTGTCTGTGCTTAAAGTTGATAAGTCACCAAGACTGGATGAGAATTATGCAAGGATTCTGAGGGAAGTAAGGGTGGAAATTGCAAGTTACTGGCCATAATCCTACTTAGGAGTTGTACAACAAGACTGAAGAATTGCAAATGTTACACCCCTGTTTTAGAAAAGTGTAAGGATAAACCCAGCAACTATAGACCGGTTAACCTCGGTGGCGAGCAAGTGTTTAGAAATGATAATCCAGGACAAAATTAACAAGCATTTGGACAAATGCGTTTTAATTAAGGAAAGCCAGTAGGGAGTTGTTAATGGAAAATTGTGTTTAATTAATTTGTTTGAGCTTTTCAATGACGTAAGAGAGGATTGATGCAGCATATATGGATTTCCAAAAGGCATTCGATAAAGTCTCAGAGAACAGGCTTGTCAACAAAGTTCAAGCCCATGGAATAACGGGACAGTAGCAGCATGGATATGAAGTTGCCTGAGCGAAAGTCATATGTAAGAACATAAGGAATAGAGGCAGAAGTAGGTCATTGCAGTGAACGGTTGCTTTTTGGACTAAAGGAAGGTATCTAGTGGGGTCGGTATTGACAGCACTGCTTTTCTTGATCTATATTAAAGCCCTAGACTTGGGTTTGCAGAACACAATTTCAAAATTTGCAGATGAAAGTGCTTATCAACTGTGAAGAGGACAGAGATAAACCTCAAGAGAACATAGACAAGTTGGTGGAATGGGCAGGCACGTGACAGATGAAATTTAATGCAGAGAAGAGTGAAGTGATATATTTTCGGTAGGAAAAACATGAAAAGGCAATATAAAATAAAAGATACAGTTCTAAAAGGGGTGCAGGATCAGAGGCACCTTGGGTAAATGTGTACAAATCATTGAAGATGACAGGGCAGGTTGAGAAAATAGTTAAAAAGTCATCCAGGATCCTGGGCTATATAAATCAAGCCATAGTGTACAAACTTGAGGAAGTTATGATGAACCTTTAAAAAACACTTGTTCGGCCTCAGCTGGAATATTGTGTTTAATACTGGGCGCTGCACTTTGGGAAGGATATGTAGACATTGGAGAGGATGCAGAAAAGATTTGACAGAATGGTTCCAGGGATGAAAGACTTCAGTTAAGTGAATAGACTGGAGAAGCTGGGGCTTTTCTCTTTAGAGAAGAGAAGGTTGAGAGCAGATTTGAAAGAGGTGTTCAAAATCATGAGGGGTCTGAACAGAGTAGATAGGGAGAAACTGTTCCCATTGGCGGAAGGTTTAAAGGAAAAGAAACAACGGTGACGTGAGGGAAAAACTTTTGTTACAGAATGAGTGTTTAGGATCTGGGCTGCACTGCCTGAGAGTGGGGTGGAGGTGGATTCAATTGTGGCTTTCAAATGGGAATTGGGATAAACACCTGAAGAGAAGAAATTTGCAGTGCCACAAGGGAAAAGCAGGGGACAGGGACTAACTGAATAGCTCCTACAGAAAGCTGACATGGACACAATGGGCTGAATGGCCACCTTCCATACTGTAACTATTATTTTATTCCATGATCCTAAGACTGAACCAAGTTTGACTGTGATGATTCCTACAGTTGAAAAGCTTGCTTTATAGCTGCCGACATAAAAAATGATCACTTACATGAGGTACATGGAATGGGGTGGGGGGTGGGTTTGGCTGCAGACACCATGGGGAGGAAAGAGGGGAAAGAAGCTTTAAAAATTCAGCCCATGTTAAGTGCACCCTGTCTGCTACAATGACAAGGGGATACATTTTCTTAGATCCCCCAGCATACACCGGCGCACCCCCCACCTCACAAAAATCCATCCCTAACAGTTTCTGCAGCTTCTCAGTGTTAAATCCTGTGCTGCTGTGTAGTCACAATTACAGGAGTGTTCGATTACCCTGACTCTATTCTTGGGAATGATGTCAGTGAGGCTCTGATCTCACAGGGATGACTCATCCCTGGATCATTGCCAGCAGCTGACAGAACTGAATTATGTTAACATCAGATAGAGGCCAAACCTGAGACACACACGCATATAAATTGCAGCATTTAATTATTATTCTCAACAAAACGATTGTGACGTCTCCCCCACTCTCTCCTAAGAAAACAGGATTTTTTATGAGACGAACCGGAATCATTTCTTACCCTGGCATCATCAGTATTTACCAATCACTGACTGCCTGGCTGCCTGGCAGAGATCATCTTTCTGTAGCTTCTAACCTAAGAGAAATGAAAGTTGACAGGGGCCCTGAAGCCATTGGCAGCTGCTGTGATTTACTACAAAAATAAGGAAGAAAAGTACACGCGCATTGCCTGACATTCTACACGGGGGATGTTTACTAAATAACCAAAGTGCCCTTCCTAAAGTCGTCTTTTTCATGCTCATTATGGATGTGCCTGTGATACAGGGTCCAACACTCCGATTCTGAGATGGAAATCATCGATGTAGGGCTAACGAGGGCTGAAAGATGCAAACAAGACACTGGGGTTAATTTCTAGAGGAATGGAATTTATAAATAGAGAAGTTATGTTAAGCTTAAATAGAACCTTGACTAGACCACACTTAGCACTTTGTACAATTCTGGTCTCCATATCACCAAATAGGTGGGAAAGTGCAAAAAAAAAAGGCTTACAAATATGATATCCACACGGAGAGACTATAAATGTCAGGAAAGGCTGACCAGGCTGGGCCTCTTTTCTGTGTAAAGAGAAGGTTGAGGGGTGAACTGATAGAGGTCTTTAAAATCATGAAGTGGTTCAATTGGGTAGATGCAGATACGATGTTTCCACTTATGAGACACTGCAGGGGTCATACATGAGAAGGTCACTAATAAATCAAATAAGGAATTCAGAAGCAGATTCTTTACCTAAAGAGTAGCTATAATGTGAAACTTGCTACCACAGGGAGCAGTCGAGGTGAGCAGTGTAGATGCATTCAAGGGGAAGCTAGACAAAGGAGAAAAGAATAGAGGGGTATGCCTAACAGGGTTAGGCAAAGTAGAGTGAGCGGAGATTAACATGGAGCATAAACACGTGCACAGTGTTTGGGTTGAATAGGCTGTTTCTGTGCTGTAAATTCATACAAGTCCTAACCCAGGACCATTCAAACTATAGTCAAGTACCAAACTATATCGGACTCACCAACCGAGGCAGTCCAGTTGATTAGGGTTGTCAACTGTGATGTAGTGTATTACTAGAGATTTCATCACATGACTTGCCCCCACCAGTCCCACCTTCCACCCTTGTGTTGTAATGCCTTCCTACGTCAATCGGAAAGCAAAAAGATTCATTACCCAATTAGATGACTATTGAGGGTCAGCCAAACAGCCGTTTTCCCCCCAATTTCAATATTTTTATATCTGATAAAGAGAAAAGTTCAAAGAAAATGACAATAAACAACCCTTTTTTAATGTCCCAATGATCTTTCTCCAGGATTGCACATAGCAGTGTCTGGAAATTGATCTCTAATTCCTGAAGACCCCAGGCCAAACCTGGAGAGTTGACAACTATAGTTGATAAAAATTACATCCCTGCTTTTATTTCTGACTCAGTCATTCATCCTGCTGGAGGCATTCGAGAGGGTACAAAGAGATTTATTGGAATGGTTCCAAGGTACTGGATTACAGTTACAGTTCGATCGTTTCTCTCTATTTACTCTATGTCCAATGGCAGAGGGTCATTAACCAAAGGGCACAGATTTAAGATGATTGGTGAAAGAAGCAGAGGTCACATGAAGAAAATCTTTATTATGCAACTTGGAGCTTGGATTGCACTATCTGATAGAGTGGTGGACACAACTTCAATAGCAACCTTCAAATTGAATTGGATAAATACTTTGAAGAAAAGAAATTGCAGGGATATGGTGAAAGGATGGGGGAATGGGACTAATTAGATTGCTCCACAAAAGAACTGATGCAGACTTTTCTCAGCTGATTGGCCTCCTTCAGCACTGTGCTTTTCCATAAACTAACAGGCTCCTTGATTTAAATGTTACATGTAATATGTGGCCTATGAAAAATCCCAAACTCTCCGGGCTCTAACCACTCAGTGAAGTGGAACCATTTGGATCTCTCTCCTTCTGCTGGGAGTCTATCTAAACTGTCCATTTGATCAATTTGTGAACACATCTGAGTGATGTGTGGGAGGCTGCGGGGGCGTATATTTCCATTAATGGTGATCACTTGATAGTTCCTAATGGGATGGCACAAATGGTGAGGGGCTAGTCAAGCTGTGTCATTGCAGCCAAGTCCAATCTAAGATCTTAATTTTTGGTTATGTTAGGAATCAGGCTTTGATCTATTTGCTGCACTCAAACAATGCAACAGCCACAAGGCATTGAACAGGAAACCTGTCCCAATCTGACACCAAACACACACCGTCAAGGATTTAAAATGATCCGAACAATTGCATTACACATCAAGTCCTGTTGCAATGTTTTGCAGGGAGGGGGTGAGAAGAACATAAGAAATAGGAGTAGGAGTAGGTCATTTAGCCCCTCAAGCCTGCCCCACCATTCAATAAGGTCATGACTAATTGGCACCAGGCCTCGACTCCTCTTTCATGCCAGCTCCTCATAGCCCTCAACTCCCCGATATTCCAAAAGTCTATCTACCTCCTCTTTAAATACTTAGTGATCTATCTTCCACAACTTTCTGGGGTAGAGAATTCCAGACATTCACTACCCTCTGAGAGAAGAAATTACTTCGCATCTCAGTTTTAATTGAGTGTCCCCTTATTCTGTAACTATGTCCCCTAGTTTGAGATTCCCCCACTAATGGAAACATCTTTTCAACAATTATCCTGTCAAGACCCCTCAGAATCTTGTATGATTCAATAAGATCACCCCTCATTCTTCTAAACTCTAATGAATAAAGGCCTAACCTGTTTAACCGTTCTTGATAAGTCAACCCTTCATCCCAGGAATCAGCCTAGTGAATTTCTTTTGAACAGCCTCCAATGCCAGTATATCCTTTCTTAAATACGGGGACCAAAACTGTACACAGTACTCTAGGTGCGGCCTCACCAACACCCTATACAGTTGTGACAAGACTTCCCTATTTTTAAACTCCAACCCCCTAGCAATAAAGGCCAAAATTCCATTTGCCTTCTTAATTACTTGCTGAACCTGCATGCTAATTTTTTGTCTTTCATGCACAAGAACACCCAGATTCCTCTGTCCTGCACTTTTTGGGAGTCTCTCTCCATTAAAATAATAGTCTGCCTTTTGATTCTTCCTACAAAAGTGCGTGACTTCACACTTTCCTACATTAAACTCCATCTACCAAGTTTTTGCCCACTCACTCAACCTGTCTATAATCCCCTTGCAGATTCTTTATGTCCTCATCACAACATGCCATCCCACCTATTTTTGTATTGTCAGCAAATCTGGATATATTACACTCTGCCCCCTCCTCCAAGTCATTAATATAGATAGTGAATAATTGAGGCCCTAGGACTGATCCTTGTGGCATTCCACTAGTTACTTCTTTCCAACCTGAAAAAGACCCATTAACCCCAATTTTCTGTCTTCTGTGTGTTAACCAATCCTAAATCCATGCTAATACATTACCCTCAATACCGTGAGCTCCTATCTTGTGCAATAACCTTTTATGTGGCACCTTATCAAATGCCTTCTGGAAATCTAAATATGCTACATCTACCAGTTCCCTTTTATCAACTCTACTTGTTATATCCTCAAATAACTCTAACAAATTTGTCAAACATTATTTCCCTTTCACAAAACCATGCTGACTCTGTTTGATTGCATTAAGCTTTTCTAAATGTCCTGCTATTTCTTCCTTAATAATGGACTCCAGCATTTCCCCATTTGCAGGGTGGAACATAAAGCAATTATAACTAAATATGTTTTTGCCATAGGCATTTGTTGCCAGGACTGTAAAGACAACTGAAGGGTTCCTCCAGGCAGATTCAAGTTGATCTTTCACAAATAGTAGAACTTTTAAATGGCTACTTTGCATCACTCCAAGACAATGTTCAGTACTGCAAAGTACAATTGACTCTAAAGTTTAAGGTGCATGCAGATGTAATCTTGATAAGAATATGGAGTCTCTAAATAGAGCGGGCTGTGCTTGGTGAGCCCTTATTTATATGTTTAACAGCTTGTTAGGGTCAGGGATAGTTCATCCTGATCTTTATGCACAGTCCAGTTGAAGGTATGGGGTCAATCTGTCTGCACATTCGTGGCTAGTACAAAGACTTGTGAAACCGTTAGGTCCTTGGATGAGAAAAAAACAACCATAATCCGATCCAGAGACTATCAGATATGGACACATGTTATGCAAGAATCAGTACTAAATGTATGGCATAAACTCTACTTGTTGGGTTTTCATAATTCTTTGAATTATAGCATCCTTCATACAGGACAGGAACTTGTCTAATCTGATTGGTTTGAGGTAATCCCACATTATTTTCTGTGGCATCATTGGGATTACCCCACCCTGTATAAAAGTTTCCATCATAGTCCAATTCTTTTTGGCCAGGTGTGTTACAGATCACTCAGGGAGACCAGGTTGCTGTGGCAACATGCATTTTTTACATGCATGTTGTAGTCTGGAGCTATGGATAGTGGTGGTAGAGGCAACACTCTTCCCATCATATGGCTGACCAGGAATCTCTCCCATTCTTACCACCTGCCATTGGCATATGTTGGAAGGATTATCAGATTGATAATCAACCTGTATGGCCACATTATGAACACACCTTCCTTGACCATCAAGTTCTGGGGTGGGACTTGAACCCAAAGCTTCTGGCTCAGTGCCAGGGATGCTGCCCACTGCACCACAAGACCTCCTTTTGGCCTGGAGTCACCAAATATTCATCCCTCAACCAACGTCATACAAACAGATTATCTGGTCATTATTACATTGCTGTTTGTGGGAGTCTGTTGTGCACAAATTAGCTGTTCCATTTACGAGTAGATAGAGAGAGATTGTTTCTGCTGGTAGTGGGCAGGGGGTCAGTAACCAGAGGATACAAATTTAAGATAATAGGTCAAAAAAGAGGTGGAAGATGAGGAGAATTTTTTTTATTCAGAGAGTTCTGATCTGGAATGCATTGCCTGAAAGGGAGCAGAAGTAGATTCAATAGTAACTTTCAAAAGGGAAGTAGATTTATACGTGTATGTTTAAAAAGAGAAACTTTGCAGAGCCATTAGGAAAAAGCAGGGAATGGGACTAATTGCACAGCTCTTTCTAGAGTCAGCACAGGCACAATGGGCCAAATGGCTTCCCTTCTGGCTATATGATTCTATGATTACAACAGTGACTAGATCTCAACAGTACTTAATTGACTGTAAATTGCTTTGCGACATCTCAACATCATGAAAGGTGATATATTAATGAAAGCCTTATTGCCATTAACTTTAATATCTTCCTCATCACCCACTTCATTTCCTTTCTTTCTCCAAACTTGATACCTTCATTACCTTTTAAAAATGGGAAGATTGGATTTTTTTTATTTGTCCATGGAATCTGGGTGTCAGTGGCAAGGCCAGCATTTGTGGCCCATCCCTAATTACTCTTTAGAAGGTGGTGACGGTGAACTGCCTTCTTGAACGGCTGCAGTCCATGTGGTGTAGGTACACCCACATTCCAGGATTTAGACCCAGCGACAATTAAGGTACACCATTATAGCTCCAAGTCAGGATGGTACGTGACTTGGAGGGGAACTTGTAATTCAATTAGATCAGCTAAAATAGCAAGAGGTTAATTAGTGAAAGAGCGCTAGCAATTATTGTTAGATCAATCACTGTGTAACTGACCCCCATTATTCAGCATCTGCAAAGAGTGGAGGGATGGAACATGCATTATTTTTCCAACAATTTCTTGATTATTTAGCGACATCAATGAAAAAGTGAATCAAGCTGTTTGCAGTGCTCCCTCTAAGCTGTGCAGGTTTGTGACTGCACTGTAATCAGGAATGTGCCATGCAGGGAACAAAAAGACTATGAACATGAGCAACATTCCCTTTAAGATGTACATATACACATGGCCATGTGTTAATCTGAAAGGGAACTTAGCAGTGCAATAAGCCAGCTGCACGCAGCAAACAGAAGTTTGACAGAACATTTGTTATATACCAGAAAGCCAGCTGGTGAAGGATAGAACTGGAACCAATCTTTACACACTTTTATATTTATTTACAGTACACACTACAAGAATATACCTCCTAACCCAGCAACTACTGTTTCAGGTCTGTCTCTATTTATAGGGATTGGAGTAAATCACCAGTTAATGCCTACTATCTGCAAGCAATTAAACACAATTAATATGCAATCTATAGCATAGACTCTGTGCAAAGCAGAATTTCTGATTACCCAATTATCACTTCCAGGCAAGATAAACTTCACCTCCATTGTTCTCTTACAAGTATAAGCTGAGACTCGGAGGAGTGGGACTAGCCGAGTTAATCATGCAGTCAGCCAGCACGGACATGATTGGCCAAATGGCCTCCTTCGGCGCTATAACCATTCTATGATTCTATGAAATCAAATAGATATCCTTCCCCACTAAATAAAGTTGTCAATCATCTGTAAGAACTGTACACAAAGCTGGTCTAGTGTCACGGTGTTAAGCAAAGTGTCAATCACATCTTCTCATCATTTGGTTCTGACGCCCCTTTAAAAGGAAAAGAGGGAGACTTGTATTTATATAGCACCTTTCATGACCTCAGGCCATTTCAAATCTTATAATAGCCAATGAAGTGCTTTTAACTCCCAATCACTTGGTTATGACACCTCTTTTACGCAGAGGGTAGTGGGTGCCTGGAATTCGCTGCCCAAGTTGGTGGTAGAGGCAGAAACTCTAAACTCTTTTAAAAAGTACCTGGATATGCACCTTAAGTGCTGCAAGCTGCAGGGCTATGGGCCGGGTGCAGGAAGGTGGGATTAGAAAGGGCACCTGGATGTCATCGAGCTGGCATGGACAAGATGGGCCAAATGGCCTCCTTCTGTGCTGCAACTTTTCTATGGTTCTATGGTACTTTAACTCCATGTCACTTGATTCTGACACCCCTTTTGGCTTTAATGGCTCTTCAGTGAACAAAGTAGATGTTTGAGTTGAGTGGTTACCTAATTAAATTGTAATCTATTTATAAGGCGTTTGCCATCTAAATGCATTCACATACTAACAATGTAGTATCTCCAGTGGAGTTCCTCTACAATAGCAGGCCTTGTGCAAAGAATAGGTCTAACTGGAGGTGTGCAATCTGGCCATCAGATTAAATTTAAAGAAATGTACACTGAAAGATACTGTTTCAGTTACAAAATGAATTTTAAATATTTGTGAATCTTTGCCAAGACAGGAGATGAGGGGCAGGTGAAGTGTCAGGTTGAGGTGAAAGGAAAAACCAATGTGAAGGCAAGGAGTATCGAGCATCCATATCCTAAGTTCCACCCACCCCCCTCCCCCGCACTCCACCCACCCTGTTTGATGGCTGCCAAAGTGGATCTGTATAGGGTGGGTACCACAGGTTTTGTCTTTAGGACATCATTCACACACAATGCAGTGCACCATTTCTGGTATCTGGCAACCAGATTCACTGCTGGGTACATTATCTTCAACTTACATAGAATTACATTCACTCTTCAATACAGAATAAGCATTTCAGCTCAAGAAGTCTTCTCCCACCCCTCTTCAACTAATCCTATCAACATTTCCTTTTATTTCTTTCACCTCTGTGTACTTATCTTGCATCCTCTTAAATGTGTCCATTTGTCTCAACTACTCTTTCTGGTAGTGTGTTCCTCATCCTTTGGGTAAAAGTGTTTCTCTGGCATTCCCCATTGAATTTAAGGGATAATTTGTTTATTTATTTCTATATACTGATCCCTTGCATCAAATACAGAAGATGGCATACTGCAAAAAAGCTAGTAAAGTATCTGTCAGTACCATGGATGGGCCATAGAGCCCAAGACAGCAGGCCTTAAAGTGTTGCACTCATTCATTTTTTTCCCTAGCTCTATCTGTATTTCCTTCCTCCTGCAATCAGCAAGGGTTTTAAACACTAAACCATCAATTAACAATTACTTTTTGCTTTACCTTTTGCCTCCTATTCTTTTCAGCCCTGGTGGTGCCCTGCTCTTGGGGCCATTACCCATCACAGCGTATTCTAAATTAAAGAAAATGGCTGCCTTGGCATGCTCTGGTTCACACAATCAGCTCTGTGAAAATGCAAGGATATACTAACAGTGCTTATTCTACTTCAAGCAATGACATAAATCCCATTTCCGCACGGCATCTGGGTTAATTTGAACAACAATTCTGACCTGATGATCTGTTTAGATGACACATTGCTGTAGAAAATTCCACTGGGCCATTAGAGCAGCCAACAAATCAAACCAATTGACTAAATGTGCCAAATGCATAGCTTTCTTCATTGTAGTTTTGATCTTTGCTTGTTCTAGAAGTATTAGAGATTATTCCAGTGTCAGCTCCATATATTGAACTGGAATCTCTATTTTGTATTAGTCCGAGTCCAACCATTGCAAGAAAACATGATTACAATGGTTCTGTATTAGAAATGGTGCTGTATTAACAGTAGCAACTACACTACATTTGGAGTGTTAAAATGTACCAGTGCTCCCTGAGGCTGTACTGAGATAGAGGTGTCAGCTGTGGCTCAGTGGTAAAACACTCGCCTGAGTCAGAAGGCCGTGGTTTCAGTCCCATTCCAGAGTCTCGAGCACAATACTTAACATTTTAGCATTCTAATTATCCTTCAGCTCAATGCTTTTGCTCTAAACTTGTGTGGATGTGCTTTGCTTTAAACCCCAACAATTTAAAAGCAACTGTATTCCAAATTCTCTTTGTGGAAAAATAGATTGATGAGGTCCTGAATTATGACAGGTAGTGACAGGCCAGCTTTAATTTGGCATGTATTCACTGTGCAAAACAGCTTGTGAGACACACTATTGGGTAGGCCTGAGGGAATTTTACTCTATGTTTAATGTATGCTTTTTCCTGACTGATCCTGAGGCTGTAAACTCAGGAGAGAATCCCCATCCCTTTATTTTACTGGCACAAGACTCACCAAAAACAAAACAATTTTGAAACAAAAAGTAAAGATAGCTCAAATAACCAATAGATCAGAACAAATCCTGATCCATGGGACTCTGTCCTCACTTTCTGTTAAACATTAACTGATTTGAAAGGTGATATAATCAACTTGTACTATGATGCTGGGGTAGCTTTCAATAGTTAGTTTGTGGCTTTGGGCCATTTTATGCTGCAGCTGTGGAAGAATTACCTCGTCTAAATTTACATAGCCAGTGTTTAATTTTAGAGTTTGCAGTACAAAATGCTGAGGTAAGCCTCTAAATCTGACACAATGGCCATTTTATTTTCTCTTTCAACAAGGCTATTTTTCCAGGATTGTTTCTGTTGGGTGTCTCCAGGTTTCTCTGCACAGCTGAATACAACATGGTGTGAAATTCAAAATCTGCATGCAGGCCCTAAAGCCACGACAGAGCTATTTATAGACATTTCATATACAATTTGTATCTCTATCACATTAACCTTTCAGCCACCTCTTCATATTTACAGTGAGACACAGACAGCCTGGTCTCTGTGGCAGGAATGAACCCTTTCACCAACACTTTCCATTTGCACTCGCAAAGCGATAGGAGGCAGCGGTTAGAGTGGGGGAGGGAATTAACCCTTTCAACTGCTTCTTCCAATTTATAATAGATACCTGTCTGGATTTTTGGCAGGTTTGAGAATGTTTAGATACTGTATAGGAGAATAACTACTGCTGTTTTCAAAATCAAGTCAAAGTAGCACTTTGGGAATGTATGAGAGGGAAAGGCAGTGAACAAGTGTGGGAGAAGGGAGAGATGGAGAGATTTGGAATGGGAGGTGGTAAAAAGGACTGAATTTCACAAAACGAATCGAAGTGTGGAAACGGTGAACCTGAAAGCATGAGTGCAAGTGATAAGTGAGAATAGTCTCAATAAATGTGGCAATGGTTCAGTGTGGGATAGGACAATGAGAGAGAGAGAGAGAGTATTGACTGGGGAGAGGGCAACAGTGAGATAGAGAAAAGAACACAAGTGTGTACAGGTCTTGCAAGGAGAATGAATAAGGGATGATGAGAGAGATTGTGAACAAATGCTGACATGTGTGTCTCAGAGTGTCAGTATGGTTGATAGAGAGAGATTGGAAGATTCAGAGAATGTTACAGTTGAATGAAAAGGACAGTTTGGGTGATGGTGTGGGGTCACATGCCTGGCATCTGGATGTGAATCTAGCTCAGACTGAGAGGATCTCTCACTGCCAACTGGCTCCTGATTTGGAGTGAGTTTGGATTGTTTTAATCCAAAGTCCTGGTAGGTGCAGACCCACAGCACAAAACAGCAAATAATTCAAGATTAATTGGTTATATCACTGAGAGTGGCTGAAAACATGCGCCGTATGGGAGGTGCATAGAAGAATCACAGAATTGTTACTGTGCAGAAGGAGGCCATTTGGCCCATTGTGTCTGCACCAGCTCACCAAATGACTTAGTGCCATTCTCCTTTTTTGCCTTTTCCCCATAGATTTGCACATTGTTTCTATTCAAATAATCATCCAATGCCCTCCTGAATGCCTCGATTGAAGGTCAAAACAGTGCCTTAAGAAGTGCCCATCTCTGGTTTGATCTGTTTAGTTTTATTCTTGTCAGTCCTATAAGAGATTTGATTAATGGCTTCAATCTGACCAAGAACTTCTGATGAAAGGCCATCGATCTAAGACATTAACTCTGTTTCTCTCTCCTCAGATGCTGCCAGACCTGCTGCAGCATTTTCTTTTGTTATTTGCTTCTTTTACACGGTCCTTTTGGGCTGTAAATTAAGATGATCTTAATCCTGAATGTTTTTCATAAATCATTATTTGCTTTCTGAGTGATTTCTAAGTTGCTATTGATCAGGTATTACCAACAAGTGCCTGTCAAGCATAAAGAAAAACAGATTCTTTTGACTTAATACAGAACTTTTTATTGCCCTTCTGTGCTAGAGGCTTCTATGGTGTGATGATACATGGAAAACCTTATGTTTAGATTTTTATTTCAGGTGGAAACCATTTTCACTCAATGATCAGTCCTTCCATCAATGACACTCAGGACAATCTTAGCATCTCCATTGCTTTGGTTGTGATCAGCTAACTAAGCCGAGGCTGGGATTTCCTGGTTTGCATGGCTCACTTCAATGCTGAGCACATTTACTAACTCGCCACAGGGAAAGTTGACTCCTTAATGGAGAAAGATTTATTAGAGATTCACCACATGATTCTGGAAAAGGTCATGTCTTTCTTACTTGATTAAATTCTTCAACGATATCACTAGGTTGATGAACAATTTCAAAAAAAAAGTAGACCTTGGAGTTATGTGATTAAAATAGACTGGCTAGCCTTCTTCCACCTTCGCAGCCTGTGAGATGCACAGTCTTCCTTCACCTGTTCTGCCATTGAGGAATTTTTGGTGTCTGTATTAAATACTGTCTGGACCCCAGTCGCCTCCGTGCAAAAACTAAACTGACTACCATAGACATACATGATCTACAGTTTGCGGATGACTGCAATGTCATTGCCCACTCTGCACCAGGTTTGCAAGTCACTCTTGATCTCTTCAATACAGGAAACTCTGCCTGTCCTTGAATGTTGCTGAAACAGAACTCATATATCAACCCACACCTGGTCAGCCAAATATTCCACCTCCCATATATGTTGAAGGAGAGACTCCGGAATATGTTGAGCACTTCCCATACCTTGGCATCCACCTCTCTCAAAAGACAACTATTGACAAGGTGATTCAACACCGGATCAGCTGCACCAGCTCAACCTTCCACCAACTGCAGCAGTGAATGTTTGACAACAAACAAAGACCTCACAAGTCAACAAAAGTCCTAAAGTAGAGTAGTTGTTATCACACTCCTATACTTCAGTAAGACCTGGACATACAACAGCGCTAGAGAAGTTCCATCAGCAATGTCTCTACTATATCTGCTGGATTTAATGGGAGGACAATTGAACAAACATGTGTCATTGTTGAAGCCAGCTCCACAAACATTCGGGTAAAAGTCATGCAATATCAACTTTGATGGTCTTGACACCGTGTCCGGGTGGCCAAAAAGTGCTTCCTCCACCGCATCCTGTTTTCTCAACTCTCAAATGGCTGATGTTCTGAGGAGGATAAAGAAAACGCTTCAAAGACACTGAAGGAGCTTGCTACCAATTGTTCAAAATGGCTACAACTTGTCCATCAAGCTGCATCATGCTTTGAAGCACAATGGCTTAATAATGAGACAGAGCTTTGGCAAAGAAGGAAGCAAATCCTGCATTGTGGATCCCACTACCTTGTGGAGCATCCTGTTCCATGTCCCCAAAGATCTATGAGTCGAGAATTGGCCTGTTCAGTCACATTAAGACCCATGGAAGAAACTGACAATCCTGTGTAGATGTCATCCTCAAACGGAAGGACAGCTGACAGATAAGACTGTCTAACATTTTTTGAATAGGCTGGAGAGGATGAAGAAATATACATATAGGTTATGTAGCAAAGAATTAAGTTATATAACAGGGAATTCCTCTTTTCACAGAGTGATAGACCTTTGGAATAACTTGATGTCTAGTGCAATGAGTGCAGAAGAGCTGGAAATATTGAAAAGGGAGTTAGTCAAGTTCATGAAGGAGACTGATATCCCACATACAAAAAAATGGGTAGGATGTAGGGTAATATACCTTGTAGTAGCTGTTATCTCCTGGGACTTGTATCAATTGTCTTCAAAGTATTGAAGAGGAATCACACAATTATTTTTCCCTGAATTGGCCTGGTGTTAAAAACATTTTTTTGCCTCTTGCAGGTTACATGGATGTTAGTGAGTGGGGAGCATTGGAAATCATGATTCTTAATTGCATCATGACTAAAAGGGACAGCTTCAATGGACTTTTATAAATCCCGCTAAAGCTTGTCCCTCCCTCTCTCCATAACCTCTTCTAGTCCTACAAGCCTTCAAGATCTCTGTGTTCCCCTGAGTATGGCCTCTTGTGCACCCCCAAATAAAGTCATTCTACTATTGGCCATTGTGCCTTCAGTTGCCAAGGCCTAAGATCTGGAATGTCCTTCCCAAACCTCTGCCCCTTCTCAATCCTCCTTTAAGATCCTCCTTACAACCTACACCTTTAACTAGCTTTTGGTCAGCTGTCCTAATATTTCCTTATGTGGCTCTTCCTGGATTCTTGTCCCATTTCTCTTTTGTCTTCTCCCTGTTCCCTGTGTTCCTCGCACTTTGAACAGTGCAACAAAATGGTCACCAGAGCTCTGGAGTAAATGGCAGGTGCAATGGTCTGCTGCTATAATCAGGACATTTGAAAAGCTAGCAGAAGCCAGGAAAGGGAGTGAGAAATGGAGAGATACTGGGAAAAGGTGCAAAGGAGGAAGGGCTGGAAAAATGGAGAGAAATCAAGCAAGGAAATGACAAACAAAATAAAGCCAAAAGAAGCACAGAGGTCCGTTGTTCACCCCTAGCTCCTTCAGCCCACCATTGATGCCTGAGCCTTCAGCCATCTAAGCCCCTTATGCTGGCTCTTGTTTCCTAAATATGTCCGTCTCTCTCTCTCTCTCCTCCATTGAAATGTTCCTTAAAACCTACCAATTTGACCAAGCTTTTAGTCACCTGTGCTCCCTTCTTTGGCTCAGTGCCAATTTTTGCCTGATCGTACTCTTGTACCTTGGGATGTTTTACTATGTTAATGCATCTATATAAACACAAGTTGTTGTGATGAGATGGTGAAGATTAAACCTATTGACAGTCATTTGTGGCAGAGCTGACAGAAAATGAGTTTTTACTAAATACAAGAATGTAATACTTGGTGATTTGAATCAAATATTGTTGTAGCTAGCTGGAGGAAAATATCACAAATTTTGAACTGAATGTTTTTGGGGAATGATGTTTTGAGACAATTCTCAATGCCTGTGCAAAGGATGTGCACTGCTCACCATTCTTTCTTCCACCTGCCTGTACTGACCCATTACAAATGCATATAAGTGAATCATCACCGCAGCAGGACTTCATTAGAGTCGCCACAAATCCCATGATGACTGGCTGGGATGCTGTGTGCCTTGCTATTTTAAACAGACTGGGTCAGTTGCTGCTCTTTATCTCCACGGAGCACCACTTATGAGCCTTTCAAGTCCGAAAACAGCTGAAATCACGCCACCTGAGTTCTTGTCTGTCATATTACTTCAAAGTACAGTGACTACCATGATACACATTAGTTGCTATGAACATGTTTACACCATAACCTCAGGGTTTTAAGAATGATTGCCTTTTTAGACATGCAGGTGAACCAGTGTTTATCCAAATGTTCATCAGGATGTGCAGTCGAAGAGTGTTGATGTGTGAGAGTGTGTTGATGTGTATGCACATGCCGTTACATGGAAGTGGGGGGGGTGGGAGGGGCGGTGGTGGGTGTTGGTTATCAGGATATAGGATTGTACCTGCTTAATAGGTCTTTTATGTACATTTTCCGCTGTGTTCTTATGCACATGCATCTATTATCAGGGTATTTATAAGGTCTTTTTGCCTAACTTCTGGCTTGTCCTCAGTTGATGACTTTTTTCCCTCCAATGCTGGTGATCGAGTTGGCAATCTTCAGAACCTTGTTCCACAGAGCCATCTAGAGGTCAGGTCAGGTAATTACATGGCGCCGGTTGAAATAGCAAAATTGAATGGGAAACGTTCACATAGTAATTTGCAATAGTAAATGTGGACAGAAAAATATGGCCAGGAATTATGACTAAAGGAAGTAAGGACTGTGAAAAGGAAGTGCATTCCTCACAAAAGATTTTTACTATTTTATATAGATACTGCTTGCAAAACTGTGATACCAAAATGACCTCTGTGTGTTGATCTTTGACGTCCATATTATCTTTTGCCTCTTCTTCATATGTACTAGAACTCAATTTTGAGAATGGAGATCTTATCTTCTGCATATCTGTTTTTCGAGTTCACCTATAAAGGAACCACAGTAGACTGATGGCAAGCCTGAAACAACACTCTGAGCCAGCCTAGTTCATCAAGCGTACTTACATTAACATGCAATTGTACATCACGGAGTAAATAATTCAGCAAGCTCAGCTCAATAAACTGCATGATCACTGGGTTCTTTCAATGGCAGAAGGCAAAAACTATGAATAGTGAGTAAGCCATGGGTGATCCTTATTTTGGAAGTCTTCTCTTCTTAGATAGTCCCTCGGGATTGAGGATGACTTGCTTCCTCTTCTGAAGTGGCTGGTAAGCCCAATGTGCAATCCGCAGACTCTGCCACATGTGGGGCAGGTGGAGCTTGGATGGTAGGGTAGATGAGTTGTTGGGAGTGTTGTGAGCTCTTTCCAATGCCTCAACTTTGCCTCTGCGTATTCCTAATGAAGTCTCTTGCTGTGTTCAGTGCCTTCCTGAATAAATTTTAGTTGATCACAAGCTAGGGACTCCTATGAATCAGCAGGGATGTTTGACCTCTTTGAGGATCGTGATAAAGCATTTCTGCTGTCCTCCTGGCGGAGGAGACCTGCCACAACTGAGTTCCGAGAAGAACAGTTGCTTTGGGAGTCTGACGAATGAAATGTCCTGGGCAGTGGAGCTGGTTTTAAGTGATTAATGGTTTGATGCTGGGTAAATTGGCTTGGGAAAGGGCACTGCCATTGCCTTTCTTGCCACCGGATTTGGAGAATCTGGCGAATGAACCACTGGTGGTACTTCTATAGTGCTGTAGATTGTCCAAGTCTCTGAAGCATATAGGAGTGTGGGGATCACTGCTGCCTGGCCCTCAAATACAATTTCCCAGAATGCTCAGCAAATGAATGATGAAAGCGTTGGAAAAAGGCCATTTTGTTTTATGTTCTGACCAGTGAGATTGTTGAAGCTGCCTGAGTCAGAAGTAGCTACTAAAATGAGTATTATTGTTTTTTTTGTGGGGATGGGGAGTCAAGTGAAAATAGTTATTTTATTATTGTGAGGGATACAGTGCTGAGGAATAGAACACTTGTACACTTGACAGCCAGTGCCAGCATCAATTACTCTGAGGTTAGGTACCGCATTGAGTAAATGCATAATAAATCTCTCACCGATTGTTGGTGCACATTGGCTTCATGCTCAGAACTGTACTCACTTTTGCAGCAGAGTTATATTTACATTTTTCACAGCAATCTATTCAAGTACCAATTTATGCTGAATAATGACTGTTCTTATGCTATAAACCTCTGGTTTGGAACTCATTTTAGACTATGCTTCAACTAATTTCATTTAGCTTTTGCAGTTGGCAAAGAGATCAGCTTTCCATCTTTAGCAACCTGGATGGATTGGAATCTAAGACACAGATACACAAGGACAGGGTGCTGACTGACAACATCATGCATTTCCAATATTTCGCACATTTGATGTCCAAGTGAAATTGTTGATTGGAGCTGGTAAATAATAAAGTAATTCCCTACTATGAATTTATAATTTCTTGAGTCATTCTACTTGTTGAATTACATTATTTTGGATTTGCTTCACTATAAACCTGTCTGGGGAGACTAAATCCTAGCCACAAGCCTAAACCAAATCCAAAGCTGACTCAATGCAGAACATGAATTTGTCCCTGAACCCTTATCCTGACTCTGAATTCTTTGGCTGTAGCATTGACTTTAGATTTCTCTTCAAACTTTCAGTAGTATGTTCTGAGGTATGCACAGCTGCTACAGTTACACATTTCTAGCTTTGTTGACATCAAATTACAATTCAAACTAGAAATTGAGTAAATCCTCATTGCTCTTGGAAACAACTTAGTCTTCTTGATTACCACCCCTTCCCCTGAAAAAGAGAATCAGTTGGCCTTAATCAGTCCTTTAGAGAGGAGGCCTCTCTTGTCTTCGTCTGGAATTGGTCACATCAAGATGCCAGTGCCAACAAGTCAATTTGTTAACCAGGAATATATAATCTAACTCAAAAAACTCAAAATTGTATGCATTTGTTTCTATGAAGGGGTGTAATGAAGAGAATGGCAGCTGGGCACATTAATTGCAGCCAAGGTGAGCACCTCACCCTATATCATCCCTCCTTCAAGGTCCTATTGTCTGCCACCATCCCAAGTGCCCTGGCAAATTTGTTATCATAATCTCTTTCTTCCTTGCATTTAGCCTTGGCACTGGGTAATGACTCATCCTCAGTGAGTTCAATTGTCACTTTAATTTTTTTATTCATTCACAGGATATGGGCATTGCTGACATTTATTTCCCATCCCTAATTGCTCAAGAAAGTGGTGTGAACTGCCATTTTTGAACCAGTGCAGTTCGACGGCACTTCCACAGTGCTTTTAGGGAGGCAGCTCCAGGATTTTGATCCAGTGACAGAGATGGAATGGCAATTCCATCCGCAAGTCAGGTTTGTGTACAACTTGGAGATGGTGGTTCTCTTTTCATGATGCCCTTGTCTTTCTAAGTGGTAGAGGTTGCTGATTTGGGAGGTGATGTTGACGGAACCTTGGCAAGTGGCTGCAATGCATCTTGTAGCACAGTGTGCTGCTGAAGGGAATGTATGTTTAAGGCAGTGGATGGTGTGCCATTAAGTGGGCTGCTTTATTCTGGATGGTGTTGAGCTTCTCGAGTGCTGTTGGAGCTACATGTGTCCAGACAAGTGTAGAGTATTCCATCACACTCCTTACTTATGCCTTGTAGATGGTGGAAAGGCTTTGAAGAGTCATGTGATCAGTTACCACAGAATTCCCAGCCTCTGACTTTGTCTTGTAGCCAGAGTATGTGTGTGATGGTCCAATTAAGTTTCTGACCTCCAGAATGTTGATGCTGGGGTACAGGTTTTTCAATGATTATATCCCATTGAAGGACAAAGGAATTGGCTAGATGCACATTTAACTCTGGAGCATAAGTATTCAGCACTGCAACTGCAATGTTATTGGGCACCATAGCCTTTGCTCAGTTGTTTTTGATATTGCGTGTAGTGATACAAACTGGCTGAAGGCTGGCATCTATGATGGAGGAGGAGGAGGTTGAGATGGATCATCTACTTGGCACTTCTGGCTGAAGGTGGTTTCAAATGCTTCAGCCTTGTCTTTTGCACTAAGGTGCTGTGCCCTGCCATCATTGAGGATGGAAATGTTCATGGAGCTGTCTCCTCCTATTATTTGTTTGATTATCCACCACTATTCAAAGTCAGATGTGGCAGAGCTTTGATCTGATCCACTGGTTGGGCATTGGCTTAGCTTTCTATAGCATGCTGTTTAAGATGTATGCAGTCCTGTGTTGTAGCTTCACCAGGTTAGCACCTAACTTTTAGGTTGTGATGGACAGAATTTGTGTATTCCTTTTTACTGCCCGTGATCATTATGTTGATATCTAAACGGTGTGTTTTCTTACCTCAATTAAATAATTCCAGCAGCAAGTGTCTTGCGGTTTTTAAAATAAAGGTTATTTATTATCACACGCTTGCCCTAGATTTTAAAGCATGACTTCACACATACACAAACATTAGATACAGATGAAGGTGAAATATGGTTGCAACTTATAATTCTCAGAGTCTTTTTTGTGGCAGGCCTATTGTTTCTTACTTAGATGGAGGTGATGCTTTAAAGTTGAAGCGGAGTCTTTCTAGGAGGTTGGTTCTCAGGTTAATTCTAAATTGCAACAGTTGGGGGGAATCCTTCTCTCACTTTCAAGATATTGCTGTTAATTACCTTGGTTGCTTGGATGACTTGCAGCTAGTTTGATGGTTTTGGTGGAATTCTCCATCTGCAAGAAGCTTCTTGCTGGTTTTAAAAGTAGACAACAAAATGGTTCCCTCATCATGTGACTTCCACAAGTTCAAAGTCCTTTTCCAAACAAAATGTAATGTTACATTGAGCACACTTCCTGTGTTGTGCATTTAACACCTTGAGACAGCCAGTGTCTTTGTGTTTGAATGACCCCTTCAATTGTTAATACCCTTTTGAATTAGTTTCAGGAAAAGGCATTGATTCAACATCAATCTGGAATGTACCTTTTGTTCCCTCGAGACAGGGGAGTGGTTTGAATCCACAAAAGAAGTTGGTGATTCTCGGGTGGCCAATTTTGCAGCCTTTTGTGTCGGTTTTAAAATATAAAAATTAGCTTGAACCTCAGAATATACTGGGCATAACAAGGTACATCTGGTGTTACTCCTTGCCTATAGTCCTCATCGAACCAGGGTTAGCCTCCTGGCTTGATGGCAATGGTGGAATGAGGAACATGCCAAGCCAGGAGGTTACAGATGTGGTTGAATACAAATCTGCTGATAGCCCACAGTGTCTCATGAATGCTCATTTTTGAGCTGCTAGAATCTATATCCCATTTAGCATGCTGGTAGTGCCACATAACACAATGGATGGTGTCCTCAGTGTGAAGACGGGACTTTGTCTCCATAAGGACTGTGGGTTGGTCAGTCCTACAAATACGGTCATAGGAAGAATGTGATTACACTGGAGGGGGTACAGAGGAGATTCACCAGGATGTTGCCTAGGATGAAACATTTAAGTTATGAAGAGAGGTTGGATAGACTTGGGTTATTTTTGTTGGAGCAGAGAAGACTGAGGGTGACCTGATCAAGGTGTACAAGATTATGAGGGGCATGGACAGGGTGGATAGGGAGCAGCTGTTCTCGTTAGTTGAAGGGTCAGTCACAAGGGGACATAAGTTCAAGGTGAGGGGCAGGAGGTTTAGGGGGTATGTGAGGAAAAACATTTTTACCCAGAGGGTGGTGATGGTCTGGAATGCACTGCCTGGGAGGGTGGTGGAGGCGGGTTGCCTCACATCCTTTAAAAAGTACCTGGAAGAGCACTTGGCACATCATAACATTCAAGGCTATGGGTCAAGTGCTGGTAAATGGGATTAGGTAGGTAGGTCAGGTGTTTCTCACGTGTTGGTGCCGACTCAATGGGCCGAAGGACCTCTTCTGCACTTTGTGATTCTGTGACAGAAGTATCTGAGATAGGTAGATTGGTAAGGACAAAGTCAAGTTTCTCCCTTGTGTTGGTTCTCACACCAAGCCCAGTATGGTAGCTATCTCCTTCAAGTCAATTCCCCAGTTATCCTCTCCTGTGATTTTTCTGCATTCAGCCTCACCCCCAATGTCAATTTTGTCACCCACACCCATCGTTTTACTTTCAATTTATCTGATAAATTTATGGTCTCTATCATTTCCTCAATATCCGTATCTCCCTGCCAAATCTCCATTCTAATCCCTTGCTCAGGCTGAATGTGCATTCTTAACGTCCTGTGCGTGGTACTCGGCTGAGCTTGAAACTCTGCATTCTAGTCCCCAGCAGGGCAATCATTCTACCTACATAGCACTGCCTACGTCTGCTTCATCTAAACCTGAGCACTACCAAAACCTTCATTCACACCCTCTATGCTCAAATATTCTAATGCTTTTGCCATAGCTGAGTTTCATTCTGCATAAAACACAACTAATCCAAAATTCTGCTGCCCCCATTAAATCCCATGCTATGTGCTTCTCTGTTATCTCTCCATCCTTGCCAAACTCCACTTCCTCAAATTCAAAATCTTTATAGCTGCCTAAAAGACAATCTGTGGCCTTACCCCCATTTGAATCTCTGCAACCTATTTCAACATCACATGTGTGCATTCTGCTCTTTTAACACTGGCCTCCTTTGTATGCATGTTTTCTGCTCCAGTCGCTGTTGTGGAGCCATCAGCTGTCTTGGTTTCACACTCTGGAAGCTTCTCCTTCAAAAGCTTCCTCAAAATCCACATATTTGACCTTTAGTTGCATCCCCAATACCACTCAACATTTATACTTGGCTCTGTGAAACGTTGCAATATTTTATAACATTACAGGCACGGTATAAATGCAAGTAGTAGCTTTTTTTGCTGATGTATTAAAGGTTTGCTGTGCTTTACTGATACAGATTACAGCACAATTCAGTCCCCTGACCAACAAATCAGCCAAATGAGAGTAAAACTGAATTTGTATTTCTGCACCATTGCAGAGTCTATAGTAGGTGTACTAGGTTATCACTGATTAGACTTTATGGAATTTAGCAACTACACCCAGTGCTGAACAGCATTCAGGAAGGTCACATTGGTTTTCATGGCCTGGCTGTACAAGTAATCATTTGTTTGTCTACAAAACAGTGATGCACTGCAAAGTACTTCACTGCCTATAGGGTGCTTTGGGACAGTTAAGTGATGTGATAAGACGCTATATAAATCCTAGTTCTTTCTATCTTTAGAAATGTCTCTATTTCAAGGCTGGTATGTGACTGGTAAGCTCTTGGAATCATCTAATTTAAGGTCAACCAGAAATAGAAGTTCCCTAGTTTAATTCCAGATCTTAGAGTGTTGAAATTTTCCTCACTACTAAAAGTATAAATGAATTCATTCCTTAAGCTGGAGTTTCCTGCAATACTTTAAGTAGGTGAACCAATTCCCTAGATTTCCCCTCAACATCCTCATATTGGTTTGAATCTGTAAGCGATTCAAATTAATTTTATCATGCTTGGGAATACTATCGAACAGATCAGCAGTATAACAATTAAAATGCAAAGACTAGAAAAGGATCAAATTTTCCTCTCCCTGGCAAAGTAAGCATCAACTTCTCTGGGTGATTTATGAGACTATTAGCATTCTTATGAATAAATGGATGCACCAAATTTATTTGAAAGACAGATTTATAAGGGGCTCATTAAAATAAATAAATTGGAAATTTAAATCACGCTAAAATCTTGGTAGACTGGACCACTAAATTAAGGCTAGCTTCATTTAAATGATCACACAGGAAGAATTATTGATTTGAAACAAATACTGATGTGTTTAAAAAAGACAAACAAAAACGTTATCACCTCTAAACTACATGGCTCAGTAATTCTTTCATCTCTGAATCAGAAAGTTGTACGTTCAAAGAACGTTCCAAGATTTGGAGCACACAAACTAGGCTAACACCTGCATTGTTGGAGGTGAAGTCTTGTGGATGATATATTAAACTGAGGCCTGTCTGCTCATTCAGGTAGATGTAAAAGATCCCATGGTGCTTTTTCCTTTAAACAGTAGGCGGTTCTCCAGGGGTCCTGGCTAACCCCTTTCCTAACCCAAACCACCATCAGATTCCTGGGCCAAAATTTTCCTTTTGGCGGGCAGGTGGGGCAGGAAGCCATTTTGCGTGGGTGGGCCAATTAAGGCCCACCCAGTGCATTTCCAACTCCCGTGGATAGCGGGAGTGTGCGGGCTGCGGCGGGCGTGCACAGGCTGCCGGGTCCAATGGAGACCTGACAGTCTGTTTAAAAGAAGGCCTGGCAGCCTCCTGTAGGCTGCTCACAATGGCCACGTCGAGATCAAACTGCAGGGGGTCTGCGGAGCAGGGCACTCTGGAGGGAAGGGCAGAGGAGCAGGTTAGGCTTCAGAGTCTGCCACAGGAGCAGGGCAGGCTGCAGAGTAGGCTAATAGGGGGCCAATGTGCCCTCGCTTTTCTGATGATTGCCTTGCTGCCCTCCTCGAGGTGGTGGCAGCTCAGTGGGAGGTGCTGGTCCCCCAGGATGGGAGGAGGAGGAGGAGGAGGAGGAGGAGGAGGAGGAGGAGGCCCCCCCCCCCCCCTCCAACATGACCAAACGTGCATGGGAGGAGGTGGCGAGCTCCCGCCACGTGGTGCGGTGCACCTGAATCCAGTGCCATAAGCGCTTCAACGATTTGTTGTGCTCTGGAAGGGTGAGTACCATGTTGGCATTGGGCATTTAACCCAGCAGGTAGCCTTAGCCTTTGAGGCCCCCCCCCCCCACCAAATCTTACTGTTGTGACTGCATTGAATTATGTTGGGCATTTCTCATATGCTGGGTGGGCAAGCAGATAGTGCCCATGCTTACATCAGTCTGAGTGGTTCCTGAGGAGATGAGTTCTCACCTGCACCATGTGTTGCTCTTAGTCGCACATGACTAGTCTGGTGGCAACCTGCAGGAGATGCAGCTAGGCACATACTCAGAACTCCAACACATGTCCTATTCAGGGTGATGAGATGGTGGAAGGGTAGCCTCAAGGTCTTGCGGCCAAGAGCCATCTGCTGCCCTTGATGCTGCACGTAGTTGCTCCTCCTTGCTATGGGAGCTAAGACCGTGTGTTTCTTACAGTGATGGATGCAGAATGTGTCCAAGGTGGCCATTGGGGGGTGGGGGGTGTTGGGAGCATGCGTACTATCTTTGTGTGACCAATCAGCAGTAGCGGGGAGAGGAGAGAGGAGGCCTGACATGGGCCACTGTGGCTGGGGTGCGGCGTGCGCGTGCAGAGTTCATGTGCGATTAGCCACAATGAATGGTCTTCTCTGTTTTTCAGGAGAATGCTCACAATGCCTGCGAGCATTCGCAGACTGGAGGCGGCCAGGCCCAGTTGATGATTTTAAGCCGTTTCGGCAGGAGGCCCTGGAGCTTGAGAGGTGCCATTCGCCCAGGTTCACTGGTGTTGGTGAGGCTGGGATGGAGCGGCCAGGTATTTGAGGACAACAGTGAGATCCACAATGTCCTCCCAACATCTATAGCACTGACGATTGTTTGAATCGTTATTGTTGCAACATTGCTCATTCACAGACTGATAGAGTCAGAGGTGTAGGTCATAGATAAAGGTCCCTCAGCCCTTCGAAGATGCGCGTGTCAAGCACCTTCCAAAGTCACCTTATCCTATTTCTGACCACTATCCCCATGGCCTTGTATGCCATGGCATCGCAACTGCACATCAAAATACTTATTACATGTTAGGGTTTCTGTGTCCACCACCCTTTCAGGCAGTGCGTTCCACATTACTGTGTGCAAAAGTTGCTCTTCACCTCATCTGTCAACCTCATGCCCCTTACCTTAAATCAATGCCACCAGGTTACTCATCCCTCCACCAAGGGGAAAAGTTCCTTTCTGTCGACCCTATCTATGCCCCTCATAATGTTATAAACCTCAATAATGTCACCCCTCAATCTCCTCTGCTCCAGGGGAAATAACCCCAATCGATGCCTTGTCTCCTCATAAGTCAACCCCACCCCCCCAGCCCAGCCAGCATCCTGGTCAATGACCTCTGCACTCTCTCCCCTCCAATCACATACCTCCCGTGAAGCGCTGATCACAACTGCACGCAGAACTATAGCTCTGGCCTAGGCAGCGTTTTCCACACTTGCAACATGACCTCCCTGTTCCTATAGTCTATTCCTCGGCTAATAAAGACAAATATGGCATTTACCTTCTTAAACGCCTTATGTACCTGTCCCGCTACCTTAACGGGCCTGTCAACATGTCCAGCGTCCAGCAAGGTCCCTCTGATCCTCCTTACTTTCCACAGTCCTACCATTCCTCATGTATTCCTGTACCTTGTTTCTCCTCCCTGGAGTAGAGGAGATTGAGGGGTGACATTATTGTGCATCACCTCACACTTATCCACATAACATTCCATTTGGCATTCCTTAGGCCATCTGACCAGCCCGTCTGTATCCGCCTGTAATGTTAGGGTCTCCTTCTGACTATTTGCCACCCCACCAATATTCGTCTCCATAGGTTCTGGAAGGTTGAATGCATAATGAGCCAGGGGGAAAGGGATGAAGTGTGTCACTGTGTGCACGCTAACTGATCCACTGTCCTTGTTGTTAATTTGAGCATCATCAGAGCCTGTCCACCAGGAGCAATTCCAGATGCCCCCTCTCTCACCTGAAGGCCCTCAACTGTCACCTGCGTCACACCATTTCTGCAAGGCAGGCACCAGCACAGATACTAGCACATCGATGGGCATTGCAACATCGGCTAGTGTCCCAGGGCACAGTGGAGAGGGCACTTCACAATCGCTGGAGGAGCTGGCAGAGACAGAGAGTGCTGATGGCGCCAGCGGTCAGAGGACTGCAGGGGACCAGGCATATGCTGAGTCAGGGGCGTGATGATATGCCTCTGGAATCGTCTGCGATGCAGCAGCTGCAGGAAATACGGCCAGGTGTGCGGGAGCATCTGGGAGTGTTGCACGAGACTATGCTTTGCTTGGTGTCTGTGGTGGAGGAGTCCATGCGGAGCATCAGTGATGCAATGAGCCTCATGGCAGAGCGTCATGCTTCCTCCATGGAGAGTGGTGACTCTCGTGGAGAGGGGCTTCCAGGAGAACAAGCAGTTTCTCCTGGGGTTATGTTCAGACCTGCAAGCCCTCACACCACCAGTGGCCACAGCTGGTCATTGCCAATGTGGACTTCAAGCTTCCCAGCTTGTTGCCCATCCATCCACGGTGAGCAGAGAGGTCCGGGGCTCCTCTCACAGCGCTTCGGATGAAGGCAACAGCTGCTCTGCCCCTCTCCCAGTGACCGCTTCATCGGGTGAGGCTGTGACGACTGGGGAGATGCCAGCTGTGAACCTGGCAGATCCCTCCCAGGCGGGCCAGGCACAGGCTCCATGGGCCAGAGGACGGCTGCCAAGGTCATAGAGGCCAACAGGACAGCAGAGTCAGCAGGCTGTCTCAGATGCCACTCCGAGCGATGGGGTGGCACCAAGACTTAGCACCCTTAAACATAAGCGTAAGGCACCTTAGGCACATGACGGGTTTCTCACTGGTGCTTTTGTGTTGGCCCGAGATTAGGGAATTATTATTTGTTTATGCTTGAAAAACGTTTTGGTTTGATTTTGTGTGACCTTATGATGGTGAAAAATAAAACCAGATGTGTTACCATGGCTGAGGGTGGCTCCTTTGTTCTATATTTATATGTTTTACATACATGTCATGAGTGTTTGAGTGGACATTGAGGTTTATGTCCAAAGCCCTTAGTTGCAGCTGATGAAGTGGCAGATTTAGCATTTAAGTGCTGAGTATGGAAACACCAGGCAAGGCTGGTCCTCCTGATCCATTTGTGTGGAGCTAGCTGAAGGTTCATTGGATTAAAGTGTCCCGGGTGTCCCTGCCTCCTTGGTGTAGTCCCGGGTCAGCGTTTAGCTCCTCATCATGCTTTCTCATCCTCAGAACCAGTGCTGGACTCATCGTGTACAGCCGCATCCATTGCGTCAATGTCTTCATCATCCACTGCGTCCCCCCCTTTCTAGCGCAAGACTGTGGAGAGCAGCAGCATGCAACCACTATCACTGAGACACGATCTGGGGGGTACTGGAGTGCACCCCCTGAGCGGTCCAGGCATTGGAAGCGCATCTTGAGAAGACCGATGGCTCTCTCCACCACAGCCCTTGTGGAGGCCTGGCTCCTATTGTAGTGCTGCTCAGCTTCTGATATTAGATGGCGGAGAGGAGTCATGAGCCACCTTCTGAGTGGATAGCCCTTGTCACCCAGCAGCCATTCATCAAGTCGAGCCGGAGCACTGAAGAGTCCCAGCACCTGGGAGTGTCTGAGGATGTAGGTGTTGTGGGAGCTGCCTGGGTACCTTGCAGACTTGTAGAATCAGCATCCTGTGATCACACACTATCTGCATGTTCATGGAGTGGAATCCCTTCCTGTTGACGCAGGCACCGGGCTCACCTACTGGCGCCTTGATGGCCACATGTGTGCAGTTGATTGCACCCTGGACGCGGGGGAAGCCAGCAATGGCCGTGAAGCCTCTGGCTTGCTGTGCCTGACTTGCTTGGTCGCAGCGGAAGTGGATGAAGGTCAATGCATGCCTGAACAGAGCGTCTGTAACCTGCTTGACACAAGTGTGCACAGCTGATTGGGAGACACTGCAAAGATCACCCACCAAGCCCTGGAAGGAGTCAGAGGCATAGAAGTTGAAGGCAACTGTGACCTTCAGAGCTTCTGGCATGGGGTGTCTTCCCACACAGTTAGGAGAGATCTCAGGGCCAATCATCTGACAGATGTAGTTGACTGTCTCCCTTGACAGTTGGAGCCTCCTTTGGCACTGCATCTCAGTCATATTGAGGTAGCTGCTTCGCCGCCTGTACCCTGGCAGCAGGATAGTGGCATCTTCTGCGGCCCCTTCCACCTTGGACTACGTCGTGGCCCTGCGCCCCTTGTGCCTGCGCCTGTACTCCCAAAGGTGGCTCACCTGGAGGCTGATTGTGCACTCCTGGCCTCCTCCTTATTCTAGCCCTCCCTTCCTCCTCAGAGGAGCTGCCTCCAGTGGACATGTCAGAACCCATACCCAGGCTAAAGGGAGGCCTCCGGAAAGCTACAGGCCCAATAAAGATCACTGACTGCAGAGTGTTGACCTGAAGGTTAAAAGTGCACAGAAAGCTGCTGGAATTCATTCTGAACTGCTACAGATCACACAGGCAAGTTTAAAAAAACTTTCTGCAATAAATACTCTCAGGCCAGATTGACAACCCCACTGAGCCGTCTTATCCCGCCTGTAGATGAGTTTTATTAAAAAGTCTCTTACCCGCCTGCCCGTTGTGCCCGTGCACCGACCCGAAGAGCGCACGGGTGCCTGAAAATTGGCGTCGATTGCCAATTTAAGGGCCTTAACTAGCCCGTTAATTAATGGCGGGCATGCGTTGAACTTCATCACGCGCCTGCCCAGCGAAATATCACAATGGCGCGCGGTGATGGGACGCTCGTCCGACGTCACCGCGCATCATTTTATGTGCTGACGTGCGGGGCCCGCCCCCCGCATGTCAAGCAGAAAATTCTGCCCCTGATCATTTACTGTTTGTGTCACCTTGCTGCGCACATCATGCTTGTTACATCTGCCTCCAAGACCAATAACTGCAGTTCACAATTAACTCATGGCTACAAAACATTTTTGGATGGCCTGAGAACGTGGCAGGTGATATATAAACGCTAGTTCCTTCTTTCTAAACAGATACTGTGGCATCTAATTTTCAAGATAAAAGCAAAAAACTGCGGATGCTGGAAATCCAAAACAAAAACAAAAATACCTGGAAATACTCAGCAGGTCTGGCAGCATCTGCGGAGAGGAGCACAGTTAAAGTTTTGAGTCCGAATGACCCTTCAACAGAACTAAGTAAAAATAGAAGAGAGGTGAAATATAAGCTGGTTTAAGGGGGGGGGTGGGACAAGTAGAGCTGGATAGAAGGCCAGTGATAGGTGGAGATAACCAAAAGATGTCACAGACAAAAGGACAAAGAGGTGTTGAGGGTGGTGATATTATCGAAGGAATGTGCTAATTAAGGGTAGAAAGCAGGACAAGCAAGGTACAGATAGCCCTAGTGGGGGTGGGGTGGGGTGAAGGAATCAAAAAAGGCTAAAAGGTAGAGATAAAACAATGGATGAAAATACATTTAAAAATAATGGAAGTAGGTGGGAAAAGAAAAATCTATATAAATTATTGGAAAAAATAGGGGGGGATCGGAAAGGGGGTGGGGATGGAGGAGAGAGTTCATGATCTAAAATTGTTGAACTCAATATTCAGTCCGGAAGGCTGTAAAGTGCCTAGTCGGAAGATGAGGTGCTGTTCCTCCAGTTTGCGTTGAGCTTCATTGGAACAATGCAGCAAGCCAAGGACGGACATGTGGGCATGAGAGCAGGGTGGAGTGTTGAAATGGCAAGCGACAGGGAGGTCTGGGTAATGCTTGAAATATTTTCAAGATACCTTATCTTTAAGCAAGCCCTAAGACCGGACCAACATCTAATGTAGTCAACTGTGCATTATCAGCCTGTCCATCAGGAATGTTGTATTAATTTTACAGTGTATTTTTCCCCCTTCCAGGCTCAAGTGAAGAGTTGAGTAACAGAAGTAAGTCATGGTTAGAGCCAGTTGCAGGTATAGCCCCATACCCAGCACTAAAGAACTCAACACCTTCAGGGTACAGGCTACAGGTAAGGTAATCTTTACCTACACTGCACAGGAACCTGATACCTAGTTCTGGAACAGCTTTTACTCTCAACATGCAGAATCCAGACACAATTAAGGTGTTAGCCGCAGGTACAGTAACAGAGCAAAGTGTGTAATGGATACATGCTGTGTTTGTACTGAGTTTACCTCTGTGTACTCAAAACAGAGCTACAATGTGCTGCAGACACAACTGCTGATAAAAATTTGAAACTGCTTTGCCAGCCTTGTCATTGTCCACCATTGAGAAAGGCTGCTAATGTCATCAATCTCTGGTGTCAATATTTTTAGAATTGGATCCCAGCTCTCCCACCAGTAGTGCCAGACTGGCAGTGTTTCTCCTGTACACAAGTGAAGCCCTCAAACCCCTTCCAGCCAACTTCTGTCATGTGGTTTAGGTTACTTCCCTTCTACCAATTACAATTCCCTGTCAGTGTGGCCAAATTGTTCCAGGATTACAAGGCAGCACTGCTCAGCCCAATGAGCCTACATTCCTTCCTGTGATAGGGTAAAAGTGAAGTATCACAAAAGTGACATCAGAAACTAGACTGAACATCAAAAGGCTAAGCTTGGAACCAAACAACTTGCCAAGCAACCTTCCAAACCACGACCTCTACCACAAATGGACAAGGGTAGCAAACGCATGGAAACAACCATCACCTTGCAAGTTCCACTCCAAACCATATACCATCCTGACTTGGAACTATATTGCAGTTCCTTCACTATTGTTGTGTCTAAAACCTGGAACTTCCTTCTAACAGCACTCTAGGTGTATCCATACCACATGGACTGCAGCTGTTTTAGGAGGTGGCTCACTAACACCTTCTCAAGGGCAACTAGGGATGGGCAACAAATTCTGGCCCTATCAGCAATGCTCACATCCCAAGCATGATTTAAAAAACCTTTCTCCCTCTTGTGTACATCCTGAATTAACGGTCTTTATAATGTGGAAAATGTCCGGGAGAAAGCTCAGAAATTGAAATTCTGTTCCATAAATGACTACTTCGACAATTTACATACAACAAAATTACGATCAGTCTTATAAATAGATTATGATTCACATTTTACAACTTGTGTGACTATTATAACATTACATTTATTCATGTAACTTTTAAATTTAGTTTTTAAAAAATGAATTTTTGTCTTCATTAAATTGACAAGAATGCAATTTTGGGGTACCACCTCCATCTTGTGATCCCAGGTCGGGTATAGTTAGTGAATAATCAATCTAGTCCAAATTTTGTAGTTTTGTGACATGGAGTGTTGTTCATTACATATCAGATTCAGGATGTTCCAAACTGATTTCTTTGAGTTATTATTAGTATTATTAACAAGGAGAAAACGTATATATATAAATATCCTTGCACATGAGCTTGACAGTCACTTTAAGTGTTGGTTACTGCTAGCTGCTTCTTCACACTGTAGGGAATCCATATAATAGTATGGTGGGCAAAGGCCCATTTTAGTCTAAGAAGCAGTTCCTGACCACCTGCTTAGGGTTCATTCTATTTAATTTGGTTGGCTTGTCAGGTGGAAATATGTCTTTGAATCCTACTGTAAATAGCGGCTGTATTTGTGTGAATTCTCAGAATAGCTGTCTCCCTAATGTAGCTATCAAAGGTTTGACTTACTGTGCGCATATGTGCATTGAGTAAAGGTTCAAAATCCAGTCCATTTCTGAGTTTGTATTGCATTATAGCATGAATATATTTGGCGAATATAAATAATTAACTCGCTGAATTAAATGAATTAACCTCTGCGTTAATAATCCAGTGTGATAAACCATGAGCATTTGCAATCATTTGCAGCCCAGCACGTGAACGAATATAGAAGGGTAAGGTGCCTGTGAGTGGACAATACTGCTCAGCCTCCTCCGGAAACTCCCACCATCATAAATGCCAATGCTCAACTAATTTGGCACACCCCTCATGATATTAAGAAGTGGCCGAGTGCATTGGACACAGCCAAGACTGTGGACCTTGACAACATTCTGTAGTGTTGAATACCTATTCACCATTCAAGCTACTTCGGTGCTATGACATTGCCATCTATGTGACAATGTGCAAGATTGTCCAGGCACAATCCTGTCCAGAAAAAGCAGGGCAAAGTCTACACAGCTAACTGTTGGCCTATTAGCTGCCACCAAACAGTGATGGAAGTAGTTCTCAAGAGCACCATTAAGTGACACCAATAACCTGTTAACTGAAATCCAAGCGTCACATGGATCCAGACATGAAAGCAAATGTTGTTTGGTAGAGGAGAGATAAGAGTAGTTGTTCTCAGCATCAAGGTAGAATTCGACTGGGTGTGGCACCAAGGAGCCCTAACCAAGCCGATGTCAATGGGAGTCAGAGGGAAAATATCTACTTTCTCCATTAATGGTAACACTATGGCTGTATTATAAATGATCTACAGAATTCACAGTAACTCACCAAGGTTTATTTGACAGCAGCTCTCTCCTCTGCGACCTCAACAGCTAAAGAGCAGCAACGTTGATGAAACTACACCGCTGCTAATTTATACCCTCAAGACACAGCATTCTGACTTCGACAAATACCATAATCTCTTTACTATCACTGGTTTAATGTCCTGGAATGACCTACCTAACAGCATTGTGGGAGCACCATCACCTTGAGGGATGCAATGGTTCATGAAACAGTCCCGCCACCATTTCTAGGTGACTAGGCCTAGACAATAAATGTGGCATTTAAAAAAAATTAAAAAGCTTATCCTCAGTTTTTAAACCAGGCCAAAGGGTTTATTGTTCTGAAGAAATTGAATGCTGCAGCAACAATCAGACAAGGTGCATCAATGAAAATGTGCATACCAGTCATCATACCACATATTGAAAATATGAGGGTGATTCAGGATTTGCGTCCTTCCCCAAGTAATCTAGTAGGGGTTCCATAGAGCCTGAGGTTTCTTGAGGAAAATAAACCTTCTGACTGGTGGTTAAGCATACAATGTTATCTGTGTCCCAGTAGGAGGTGAGGGGAAAAGAAATATTAGTTCTTAAATTTCTGTCCCCCTCAAACGTATATGCAACCCTGCACCACTGTGTATTTCTGGCTGAAATTCGGCATTGGGGTGGTGAAGCAGAAGAGCAGAGTGTAGATTCAAATTAATGCAAGTGGGCAACTTTCTGTCTCAACACATTGTGAATCTGAACCATTTTGATGTGTTATGCATATGAAGACTTATTATTGTAGCCACAATACTCACTTTGAGATCTGCAATGTTTTCAGCAAAGTGGCTGAAGTCACTGGAACAGGAAGAGCTCTCTGTAATTTTTCAACAATTTAATAAAAGCAAAGAAAGCTGCTTCTGAGATGTGTGGCCTGAGCCAATGCCATAGTTACTCACTTTAGTGGAACAAACCCACGAGCAATGTTCTTTTACACCTGCTAGGTTTCCTTATGAGGAAGTCTGAACTCTATGGAATTGCACACCAAACAGCAGGATGAATCATCTCAGCTAGGAATCCAACTGAGTTTAATTAAAGCAGCACAGGGAAAATTTATATTTTTTAAAAAAGACAAATGATAGCTGATATCATCATCTGCAGCCAAGGCTTCAAAAAAGCCCAGAATCTGGTCCGTCATCAAGGAAACAAAACGCAACAATTACATTCTCATGTGCACTAGAAATAGAAACTTAGACATAACAAAGATACTCAAGGATATGCTTCCCCATCACTACTTTTAGTTATAAGAGAAAGAGTACTTTTCATAGAAATTCAGTCACTTATTTGACAACCTCTGGATCTTTTAGATCATTTGAATACAAATGAGATCTTGTGGGGCTGGGGAGACAACATTACTGCTTGCTGCTGGTCTTTTCACTTGCTCATTCGCTGCTTGGTGTCAGTTCTACCACGAGCTGAAGTTGCCAAAGCCGGTGATTCCTTTGATTTTTTTGCTGTTGCTGGTGGAGGGGCTACTGTCCTGATCCTCTGCCACTCGTTTTCTGACACAGAAAAGAGAAAAGATGTGAAAATAGAGGGGGTTGTGGGGTGGTAGTGGTGGGGGGGTTGGTTGGCAAGCAAAAAAGATCATCAAAATATAAACTGGACAGCTACAACAGAACCTCCGGGCCTCAATTTTAAAATTCTCACCCTTATTTTAAAATTAATCCCCTTTTTTCAAATATTTATTTTTAAAATTTTTATATATATATTTTTCCCACCTATTTCTATTATTATTTTTAAAATTTATTTCCAGTCATTGTTTTATCCCCACCTTTTAGCCTATTTCAATCTTTTCTCCCACACCGTCCCCTCCCCCCACCCCACCCCCACTAGGGCCATCTGTCATTTGCTCCTCCTGTTTTCTACTCTTAATGTCACCATTTAGCCAGTATCACCACTATCAACACCCCTTTAACTTTTTTTTATGACATCATTCGCAATCTCTCCTTTGCCTCCACCCATTGCTGGCCTTCTATCCAGCTTCACCTGTCCCACCCCCTTTAAACAGTATATATTTCACCACATTTTTACTTCTCTTTAGTTCTGAAGAAGAGTCATACGGACTCAAAATGTTAACTCTGTCTTTCTCTCCACAGATGCTGTCAGACCTGCTGAGTTTTTCCAGCAACTTTTGTTTTTGTTTCAGATTTCCAGCATCCGCGATATTTTGCTTTAAAAATTAATTCATGGCCTTAATCCTCCCTATCTCTTTAACCTCCTTCAGCCAGACAAGCCTCATAAATCTTCACTTCTCCAATTCTGGCTTTATGTGGCACCCCAATTTTCATTGTTCCCCTATTGGTGGCTGTGCCTTCAGCTGCCTGGGCCCTAAGCTCTAGAATCACTGCCCTAAACCACGCTGGCTTCTCTACACCTGTAAAATGCTCCTTAAAACCTAACTTCTTGACCGAGCTTTTGATCATCTTTCCTTGTATCTCGCTTAAGTGGCTTGCAATGATCCCTCAATGTTTTCTTTGTTGTGTGTTGCCCATTTATTGCACTGCGTGGTATATTCAAGATTGTCGTACACCATGTGGCCATGCGCATGAGCTTCTTAGAGCAAACACTGGTTGCACACAGCCTATTTATTATACTGTGGCTGTGCATCTGTGTAGTTTAGAGGGAACATTGGAGGCTCGGTGCCAAATTTTGATTGATTCACCCATGAAATGCCTTGGGATATTTTACTCCGTTAAAAATGCTAGATAAATAGCACTTGTTATCGTTGTTGATCAGGGCATATTATTATCAGGAGTCTGTGGATATAATATGTCATGAATAGTGTTTCTGGGACTTTTTTTTTTATGCAAAAAGTACTGTATCTAAGGAGACTGAGGCTCCAACTCAAGTGGAAGGGTTGTGTTTTGCAACTTGGGCAGTGTATGGTGATGGGAATGCCATGAAAACACTTCCCAGTGGCCTGTCAAAGTAACAAAACGAGTAGGTATTAGCACACTAAGCCCGTGCTTCTGGCTGAAGGAGGGAGAAGTATGTAGAATCTAGTGGTGGGCAAACTGGCACAACAAAGTTGTGAAACTAAAATGAAATAAAAGTGTTTGCAGTATCAAGAAAAAATGTGCCAACATAGAGTCCTTAACAGCAAAGATGAAAGAGCTCTTGCTGTGCAATTCTGAGGCGACATATGTGGTCTCAGAGCTACAGATACTCAAATCTGGGAGAGTCTACCTGAAAGGTTGCATATTATCTTAGGTCATCCCATCTCTTATCCTATCATAAAATGATGGAAACACACGCAGTCAGTCAACATCATGTCATAGCTTTTTGGTTTGCACTTTTCATCATTACCATTTTAACGATGGATACACACCCAGGATGTCATAACTTGTCTTTTCTTTTTATTGATATTGACAGACCTGCTGTCTATTTCTGGCATTTACAAATTTCTAACATATGCAGTTTTTCTTTATATTTGCATCTCTCATAATTTATTGTGGAGGAACATTAGAGGCTATGGAGTAGAAGGCATCCAAAATCGCTCTCCTTGTCCCGTCTCATGTTGACAAAATCTCCACTGAAGAGCAGGAAAAAAAATCTATTGAGAAGACAGGTGCACAAAAACACCCGCAGAAATGGCAAAGCAAAGTAGCTGGAAGAATCTTAAACTGCTAGGTGACCTCGATGACACTTGCTTGCCCTGTTGCTAAAATGATTGCTTTGTTTCCCTGAACCCTGTACATTTGATGTGAAGGTTTTAGAGTTTTTAAGTGTTTTGAGAATGGAAAACTTCACTTACCTAGCTCCCATGTTGATGTATTTTCCAACACCTTGTCGGTAGGTTTTTGGGGCATCGTTTGAACTGCTTTTAGGCACAATTGGCTTTGCTTTGGCTTTTTCCTCTTCTTCCTGGTTCCGAGCTCTCTCCCTTTCTTTTGCAATCTGATGACAAAGAAACAACTGTAATGTAACTTCCACACTTTGCATAACGCTTTCACCCTGCATACATCCAACTTCACAGGCTGATACTTTCACCCTGTAATATCCAACTCCACAGGACAATACTTTCGCCCTGTAATTTCCAACTGTTCAGAGTGATAAATATATCCTGAAGTCACAATAGTTACACCGGTTAATGCCCTCAACCTGCAAACCCTGACAACAACCCAGACTAATACACTGGACTCTCGGTATTCTGTTCTGGAATCAATGGAAATTCATTGGGCTAGTTCTGGTTGCCAATTTGGATTCATCTGGATTCACTACACTGATTTAGCTAGAAAGTGAGATGGACCTTTTGTGTGTCTTCTATGCCAGTAGTTGGTCACTTCTGACCAAACCAGTTCCAGGGTAGAAAAGCCTTATAGGATTGTGATCAATCAATTGTGATTGATTGCGATTAATCCTTCTGATTGATGTATTTTGAAAAGGGTAGTCCTCATTATAAAATATTTGGCAAACCATTTTTCTGTGGTTTATAAACATACAATGAAACAACCTGAATTTCATTGGAATACATCACTGAATCACAGCTGTGTGATGCACTGATGAGGAAAAATAACAATAGAGATAAAAACAAAAAACTGCGGATGCTGGAGAAGAACAAAGTTGACGTTTTGAATCCTCATGACCCTTCAAAATATAAGCTGGTTTAAGGTGGGGGGGAGGTGGGGTTGTAGGGACAAGCAAGCAGTGATAGGAGCAGATAATCAAAAGATGTCACAGACAAAAGAACAAAGCGGTGTTGAAGGTGGTGATATTATCTAAAAGAATGTGCTAATTAAGAATGGATGGCAGGACAGGCAAGGTACAGATAGCTCTAGTGGGGGTGGGGTGAAATAAGACTAAAAGGGCATAAAAGGTATAGATTTAAAAATAATGGAAATAGGTGGGAAAAGAAAAATCTATATAAATTATTGGAAAAAACAAAAGGGAGGGGGAAGAAACAGAAAGGGGGTGGGAAGTTCCTCCAGTTTGCGTTGAGCTTCACTGGAAGTATGCAGCAGGCCAAGGATGGACATGTGGGCATGAGAGCAGGGTGGAGTGTTGAAATGGCAAGCGACAGGGAGGTCTGGGTCATTCTTGCGGACAGACCGAAGGTGTTCTGCAAAGTGGTCGCCCAGTCTGCGTTTGGTCTCTCTAATGTAGAGGAGACCGCATTGGGAGCAACGAATGCAGTAGACTAAGTTGGGGCAAATGCAAGTGAAATGCTGCTTCACTTGAAAGGAGTGTTTGGGCCCTTGGACGGTGAGGAGAGAGGAAGTGAAGGGGCAGGTGTTGCATATTTTGCGTATGCATGGGGAGGTGCCGTAGGTGGGGGTTGAGGAGTAGGGGGTGATGGAGGAGTGGTCCAGGGTGTCACGGAGGGAATGATCCCTACGAAATGCCGCCGGGGGGGGGTGAAGGGAAGATGTGTTTGGTGGTGGCATCATGCTGGAGTTGGCAGAAATGGCGGAGGATGATCCTTTGAATGCGGAGGCTGGTAGGGTGATAAGTGAGGACAAGGGGGACCCTATCATGATTCTGGGAGGGAGGAGAAAGCATGAGGGCAGATGCGCGGGAGATGGGCCGGACACTGTTGAGGGCCCTGTCAACGACCGTGGGTGGAAAACCTCGGTTAAGGAAGAAGGAAGACATGTCAGAGGAACTGTTTTTGAAGGTAGCATCATCAGAACAGATGCGACGGAGGCGAAGGAACTGAGAGAATGGGATGGAGTCCTTACAGGAAGCGGGGTGTGAGGAGCTGTAGTCGAGGTAGCTGTGGGAGTCGGTAGGCTTGTAATGGATATTGGTGGACAGTCTATCACCAGAAATTGAGACAGAGAGGTCAAGGAAGGGAAGGGAAGTGTCAGAGATGGACCATGTGAAAATGATGGAGGGGTGGAGATTGGAAGCAAAATTAATAAATTTTTCCAGGTCCCGACGAGAACATGAAGCAGCACCGAAGTAATCATCGACGTACCGGAGAAAGAGTTGTGGGAGGGGGCCGGAGTAGGACTGGAACAAGGAATGTTCCACATACCCCATAAAGAGACAGGCATAGCTGGGGACCATGCGGGTACCCATAGCCACACCTTTTATTTGGAGGAAGTGAGAGGAGTTAAAGGAGAAATTGTTCAGTGTGAGAACAAGTTCAGCCAGACGGAGGAGAGTAGTAGTGGATGGGGATTGTTCAGGCCTCTGTTCGAGGAAGAAGCTGAGAGCCCTCAGACCATCCTGGTGGGGGATGGAGGTGTAGAGGGATTGGACGTCCATGGTGAAGAGGAGGCGGCTGGGGCCAGGGAACTGGAAATTGTTGATGTGATGTAAGGTGTCAGAGGAATCACGGATGTAGGTGGGAAGGGACTGGACAAGGGGAGAGAGAAGGGAGTCAAGATAACGAGAAATGAGTTCCGTGGGGCAGGAACAGGCTGACATGATCGGTCTGCCGGGACAGTCCTGTTTGTGGATTTTGGGTAGGAGGTAGAAGCGGGCCATCCGAGGTTGGGTGACTATCAGGTTGGAAGCTGTGGGAGGATGATCTCCAGAGGAGATGAGGTCAGTGATAGTACTGGAAACAATGGCTTGATGTTCAGTGGTGGGGTCATGGTCCAGGGAGAGGTAGGAGGAAGTGTCTGTGAGTTGACGCTCAGCCTCCGTGAAGTAGAGGTCAGTGCGCCAGACAACAACAGCACCACCCTTGTCAGCGGGTTTGATGACAATGTTAGGGTTGGACCTGAGAGAACGGAGTGCAGTAAGTTCAGAGAGAGACAGGTTAGAATGGGTGAGAGGAGCAGAGAAATTGAGAAGACTAATGTCACGCCAACAGTTCTCAATGAAAAGATCAAGAGAAGGTAAGAATTTAGAGGGAGGGGTCCAGGTGGAGGTAGAATATTGGAGGTGGGTAAAAGGAACCGTTGAATGGGGAGAGGACTCCTGCCCAAAGAAGTGAGCACGGAGACGAAGGCGGCGGAAGAAGAGTTCAGCATCGTACCAAGCCCGAAATTCATTGAGATGAGGGCATAAGGGTATGAAACTAAGTCCTTTGCTGAGCACTGAACGTTCAGCGTCGGAAAGGGGAAGGTCAGGGGGTGTAGTGAATACACGGCCGGGGCTGGGATTGGAAGATGGGGTGGGGACGGAGGGACAGGCAGGGGTGGAGGGTCCTAGATTGGTGTTGGTGTCGATGAGTTGTTGGAGACCTCATCTTCCGACTAGGCACTTTACAGCCTTCCGGACTGAATATTGAGTTCAACAACTATAGATCTTGAACTCCCTCCTCCATCCCCACCCCCTTTCCGGTTCTTCCCCCTCCCTTTTGTTTTTTCCAATAATTTATATAGATTTTTCTGTTCCCACCTATTTCCATTATTTTTAAATCTATATCTTTTATGCCCTTTTAGTCTTATTTCACCCCATCCCCACTAGAGCTATCTGTACCTTGCCTGTCCTGCCATCCATTCTTAATTAGCACATTCTTTTAGATAATATCACCACCTTCAACACCTCTTTGTTCTTTTGTCTGTGACATCTTTTGATTATCTGCTCCTATCACTGCTTGCTTGTCCCTACAACCACCACCCCCCCACCTCCCCCCCGACTCCCCCACCTTAAACCAGCTTATATTTCACCCCTCTCCTATTTTTACTTAGTTCTGTTGAAGGGTCATGAGGACTCGAAACGTCAACTTTGTTCTTCTCCGCCGATGCTACCAGACCTGCTGAGTTTTTCCAGGTATTTCTGTTTTTGTTTAGGAAAAATAACAATGCTTTTCTCCTTCTTGGTAGGAAAAGGTCTGCTAAACTCTTCTATAATACCACGCTCATCATGTAGTAGGTGCTGATGACACCACTGGCGCTAAATGTCCATTACCAGTTACCAAGTCCGACAATGAAAAGGAACTAAAGTGCAGGTATTGCCATTAACTCAGGATGCTTCAACTGTGCAGGCCAATTTGACTCTCTACACTTTCAGCCTCAGAAACACTTGGGCAACTCTCCCAATAAGCTCACTAGCATACTGTTTAGTTGGAAGCACAATTAAAATCCAAATATGTTCAACTATATCATAATTCTTATAAACATCTGATTTTGAAGATGAGGTCTCATGGGATGCCTCTTTAAAACAATTTTTAGTACACAACAAAAATCCAGCTAGTTACTCAGAAGGAAGAAGGGAATGGGATTTAACTATGCTGAGTTCACAACAGATTTGAACGGATACGGTGGACAACTAGTTTAAACATTCACAACCAGATCTGGCTGGCCGACATACAGCATTATTGGGTCCTGCTCTCATCTGCCAAAACTGCTAATTAGTCCAGGATTATCCTGAAATGCAAAGATAACCCCCGGCTTCTTATCTATACTGCAAACATTATTAAACTCCTCTCTTCCATCCCCCCACCCTGACCTCCATAATGTCACTAAGATTGAGACCATCCTATCAGCTATTACTATTCTTCCCCTCTGAGATTCTACCTCTCCAACTCTAGCCCTAAACATGCCCTCTCCAAGCTCATCTTGTCCATGAGACCTACCTCCTTTTCCCCTGACTCTACTAAATTGTTGACCATCCAACTTCCCTTTGACTCCCATGTTAGCTGATCATTCTCTCTCCTCATCTACTATTCTCCTTTCCTTCAAAGTTATCACACCTCCGCTCAAAAAAGATTTACTCTTGACCCCTCAGTCCTAGCAAACTATTGCCCCATCCCCAATTTTCTTTTCCTCGCCAAAGTCCTTAAATATGCTGTCGCCTCCCAAAATCCATGCCTGTCTATTCTAGAACTCCTTGTTTGAATCCCAGCATTTAGGTTCTCCCTCTGCCACAGTACTGAGACTATCAGAGTCATAAACAACATTCTTTGTGATTGTGACAAAGGTCCTTCCTTATTCTTCTCGTCTGCTGTCTTTGTCATGGTTAACCTCTCCATCCTCCTCCAAAGCCTCTCCACTATTGTCTAGCTGGGTGGGGCTGCACTCACCTGGTTCCATTCTTTTTTATCCAGCTACAGACAGATGCAAAGGCTTCTCTACCCATGCCTACACCGTTACCTCTGGTGTCCCCCAAGGATCTATCCTTGGCTCCCTCCTTTTCCTTTTCTACGTTCCACCTCTCAGTAACATCATTTGAGAACTCAGTGTCAGTTTCCACATGCGCACGACAACACCCAGCTCTACCTCACAATCACCTCTCTCAACCCCTCCACTGTCTCTAAATTGTCACACACTGCTTGTCTGATGGATGAACAGAAATTTCCTCCAGCTAAATATTGGCAAGATTGTCTTTGGAGCCCACGATAAACTCTGTTCCCTAACCAATGACTCCATCCTTCTCCCTGGCAATTGTCTGAGCCTGAATCAGATATAATTGACTCTGAATGAGCTTAGACACATTTCTGTATCATTAAAACTGCCTACTTTTACCTTCATGTTTGCTGCTGAAAGCTTCATTCATGCCTTTGTTGTCTCTAGTCCAACCCACTCCTGGCTGCCCTGCTACATCCTATCCTCCATAAATAGTCATCCAAAGCTCTATGCCTGCATCTTGTACCAAGTTCCATTCACTTATCACCCCTGCATTGTTTCCATTTAAGCAACACCGATTTTAAAATGCTCATCCTTATTTTCAAATTCCACCATGGCCTTGCCTGTTCCTATGTCTGTAATCTCCTCCAGCCCTACAACCCTTTGGCATATATATGTTCCTCCAATTCTGGCCTTAAGTGTTCAAATTTGAATTACTTCACCCTTGGCAGCTGTACCTTTGGCTGGCAAGGCATAAGGTCTGGAATTTTCTCTCTAAAATCTTCATTTCTCATTCTTCCTTTAAGATGGACATCTTTGACTATGCTTTTGATCACTTGCCTTAATATCTCATGTGGTTCAGTACCAAATTTTGTTTGATAACACTCGCGTGCAGCACCTTGGGATGTGTTACCATGTTAAAGGTACTATATAAATTTAAGTTGAGTTGATGTAAACTGATTGAGGGCATTCAATAAAGTCACATGTCCTGCCAATGAAACGTTTCACCTGGACATCATTTAGGTTCCAGCACACAATGCCTTCTAGATATGTGTAGGGATCCGAAACATCCACTAAGCGTACTTATAATTTGTTAAGGGAATCAGCTATAATGGGTGGAGGAAGAGGTGGGAAGCTCTTTGATGCCACATGTTGTCCCCTTTTCATCCCTGCCATCTAAACCATTCTTCTTATTAGTTGCAATTTATGGTACTCCAAAACAGTGCTGTGTTTGACTCCACAACAGTGACTATACTTGAAAAATATCCACTCATATATCAGTTGCTTTGGGATGTCCTGAGGATGTGATAGGGTGTTGAAAGTATAATTAGAGGTCCTTTCTTTACTGTATCATGGCCTCAACAATGCTGACATTTCAGATCATCCTGAGGTGCGATCAGCTGTATCCTGCTGTGGGCTCAGTCAGTGCCACCACTGATACAGCAGGATTAGAAATTATCAGTCTTTTCCTCACCCAGTTCTACTGTGCAAAAGTAAAAGAGGAACTTCAAATGTTTGCTCTGCTACATCTCTACTGATGCATTAAGGAATACAAAGCTCAATCCAGAGAAATAAAAACAGAAAGACTTGCTTTTACTGTATATAGGCCCTTTCATAACCTCAGGACACCCCAAAGTGTTTACAGCCAATGAAGCATTTTTGGAGTAGAGGCACTATTGTAATCTAGAAATGCGGTAGTCAATTTGCACACAGTAATATTGATTGAAGGATAAATATTGGCCAGGATACCAGGGATGACTCTCCTACACTTCTTCAGAACACTTTTATGTTCACCAGAGAACACAGATAGGCCCTTGGTTTGATGTCTCAACGGCCCTCTGACAGGGCAGAACTGCACTGGAGTGTCAGCCAAGATTTTTGAGATCAAATCTCTGAAGTGGGACTTGAATCTGTAATCTCTGATTCTGAGACAAGAGTGCTATCAACTGAGCCACGACTGACATTCCCTAGACTAACTGATTAAAGGAGGTGTTTCCATTACAATATAAGCTTTATGGACAGAGATCAATGTTCCATTAAAGGCAGGCAACTCTCATGGGGTTCAATGTCCTATTACTCATACAGGTTTAAATAATGTGCTTGTTCTACTTGATTTACCACTGTTAGGAGTGAGCTGTGGCAGGGTTAAAGCAGAAGATGTCCGTGTCTGAGCTTGTGATTATCTCTTTCTATGAACTTACCAAAACATCTGCTTCTTCAAAAGGATCCACAAACACTACTGTCCTCTCAATTTTGATCTCTTCCTGTGGGCAGAGAGAGAAAACAAGTTCAGCTGTTGCCAATATGGACGTTAAATGAACTATGTTGTAGTTTGACACACACAGCCTCTGGGAATTAGCAGACGTATAAAGAGGCACGTATGCAGCCATGAAACTCCTGACCCAAATTCTCAGCAGCCCATGAATTCAACGAGTATTAAAGCATGGTGTACAAAAGCAGTTGATAATATATTTAAATTATATCTATTTATAGTTACGTATCAGAATTAAAAATTCAATCTCTACTTCTTTCACCAATGAATAATGTCATATTTGGAGCTGAGATATCCTGAGTGAATTTAATATTGGATCAATGCTTAGGACGTTTTGTAGAAGATAGCTGGGCCTTTTTGGGAAAAGCATGAGATGGTTTAGAATGGAAGTGCTGACATGTCTGCTGTATTTATTATACGTGTATTTTTAAAAATTAATAATGGAAGTTTATTTTTCAGTGCTGTTGATCATTTGAGTGTTAAGTATAATGATGCATAAGGAGAACTACACTGCACAAGTTTTCTTTCATTTTATGAACTGACAGGAATCCTAACAGTTATCCTATGTTAACCCAACTCCTTAAGGATTCAGCTACTCACAATAGGTATGGGTGACCATCACACTTCCAAACATCTGCGACACACGAGACTGTTGACAGGAAATATCACAAAATCCATGTGCAATAAAACGAGATCATAATACTCTTGCTGACAAATAATTCAGGCTAGATATACAGGGTTCAAGCCTCCCATTAAGGTGAGTTGCACCCAAGTAGCTCAATGCAATAACACAGGGGTGAGCTGCATTCACAAAGACTTAGTGCTTAAATGTGTTTTCATAAATATGTTGTGCTGCAGTCTGCAATTCTTAGAAATGAATTCTGATGGACTTAGAGCTCCAGATATATGACTTTTGTTTCCGATAATATATATGTGAAATGCCTTGGAGCATTTTCTGACGTGAAAGAAACTACAAAATAAGCTCATGGGATGGAGGTAACATATTGGCATGGAGAGAAGGTTGGCTGGCTAACAGGAAGCAGAGAGTAGGCATAAATTAGTCTTTTTCAGGTTGGCAAGATGTAACGAGTGGTGTGCCACAGGGATCAGTGCTGGGACCTCATATGTTTACAATTTATATAAATGACTTGGATGAAGGGATGGATGGGATGGTTGCCAAATTTGCTGATGACACAAAGATAGGTAGGAAAGTAAGTTGTGAAGAGGACATAAAGAGGCCACAAAAAGATATAGATAGGTTAAGTGAGTGGGCAAAGATCTGGCAAATGGAGTACAATGTGGGAAAATGTGAAATTGTCCCATTTTGGCAGGAAGAATAAAAGAGAGGCACATTATCTAAATGGTGAGATATTGCAAAGCTCTGAGATGCAGAGGGATTTGGGTGCCTTAGTGTATGAATCGCAAAAGGCTAGTATGCAGGTACAGCAAGTAATTAGGAAAGCAAATAGAATGTTATCATTTATTGTGAGGGAAAACTGAATACAAAGATAGGGAGGTTGTGCATCAATTATACAGAGCACCAGTGAGGCCACATCTGGAGTACTGTGTACAGTACTGGTCACCTCATTTAAGGAAGGATGCATGTGCGTTGGAAGCAGTTCAGAGAAAGTTTACCAGACTAATACCTGAAATAGGAGGGTTGTCTTATGAGTAAAGGTTGGACAGGCTGGGTTTGTATCCACTGGGGTTTAGAAGAGTAAGAGGCGACTTGATTCAAACATATAAGATCCTGAGGGGACTGACAGGGTCGATGTGGAGAGGATGTTTCCTCTTATAGGAAAATCTAGAACTAGGGGTCACTGTTTAAAAATAAGGGGTCGCCCATTTAAAACAGAAATTAGGTGAAACTTTTTCTCTGAGGGTCATGAGTCTTTGGAACTCTCTTTCTGAAAAGGCAGGGGAAGCAGAGACTTTGAATGTTTTTGAGGCAGAGGTGGACAGATTCTTGGTAAGCAAGGGGGTGATAGGTTATCAGGGGTAAGCGGGAAGCAGATTTGAGGTTACTACCAGACCAGCCATGATCTTATTAAATGGTGGAGCAGGGTCAAGGGGGCCAAATGGCCTACTCCTGCTTCTTGTTCATAAAAATGCAAATTGTTGCTGATGTTGGCTTCTAAAAGGTGCTTCTAATCAGGTCACAATCAGACCTTCAATTTCAGAAAGGAAAGAAAAAAATAAAAGTTACCAAGCCCCCATACAGTCAAAATAGGTGAGAGGATTAACCAGGAGGGTGAAGGGACAGGAGACAATTACATCTGTGGACGCATTAACCATGGATGAGGTTATCTTTTTACACGATGGCATTGGCAGAGCAGTGCTGCATGATACAGGAAATAGAAGGGTGAATAATTATAAAAAAAGTTGGTATTATAGTAGCTTGGAAGGAAATTCCAGACACAGCTACATCAATTGAAATATTGTAGTTCAATCTTTGGCTGTTCATTATAATGTGATAGAAAAGGTAAAAACAGAAATATGGGCCTGGATTTTTCCCCTTGGAGATGGGAAACAGGAGTTGGGTCTGTTTTTGTGTCAGAAACCTGCAACTGACTGAGTTTGGGATTTTCCTGGGGCTGAGCCTTTAATTGGTATAGAAGTGGGTTTCCTGCCATATTAAAGCTGTGGAGACAGGAATGGAAGTGCATTACAGATGCCCAAGGCAGCCATCACTGAGGTTACTGGTTATTCTGAGAGAGTTTGAGCCAAAGCCTACTACAGCACCACAGAAAAGCAAAGTCTCACAGGGGAGGCCTGGCATTCATGAGGGAGAGTAGCAAGGTCCTCTTCCTGGAGGGTGATAGAAGGCGGCCACCTTGTCATGCAGTAGGGGCACCCGTGTGCAGCATCATCGCCCTCTGCCTCTAATTCCTCCTCCTCTCTCCCCTCCTGTGATGAGTTGTGCCCTTTCAGGGATCACCATTCTTCAAGATCCAAGGGCCAAGTTATGGAGATCGTGACAATCATCACAACAACCAAGACCAATTCATGGCATCACCTGACTGGTCTAAGTACTGGAGCCAGTGACCTAAGCCTGCGATACCCCATCAATTATGAATCTGGTGTGTTGTCCAGCATTGTTAACGAGAGCATCTGTCACCTTGGCACTGTACCAGTGTGCAAGATGCTGCAGAGGTATGCTACTGTCAAGGGTACAGATGTCTGTGACCATTTGCCTAGAGAATCACAGTCTCCTTTACCACTGGTTCTCAGTCACCTAGGGGTCTCTGTGCCTCTGCCCATAGATCATGTGCTCCTTGTTCCTCTCCTTAGGCCTCCTGATGGCTGGTGCTTTGTACTTCTTGTGCAGGCTACTGCTCCTCATCTCCAATGGCCTTGATGTCTGAAGGTGCAGCACCAATTTTCATTTGCAGCCTTCATGCTCAGATGGAGTCCAAACAGCCGTGCCCATTGCTCTGATGCCCAAATGATGCCAGGAGGCTGAAGATTACCTGAGCTGGCAAGGTTCTTAATCTGACTCTCCCCCTGACTTGTAATGGGCTTCTGTAACTTTAAACTTTGAAAAGCATTCTCACTTACCTTTTTAAACTCTTCCCACCTCCATAACTTGCCCTTGGGAAGACTGGGGAGAGCAGAAATGGAGGTGGGATTTCTGGCCGTGCGAGGTCACGGCCACTTCTTTTTTTACCTGCCTGCCTCTGTTCCAGCCTGGGAAAATCTGTGCTGTGCTGTTTTTAGAATAGGTTTACCTTTGGCATGTCAGTCTTCACATCACTCTCTACATTCTCCATGGCCGTCAAGGTCTCAAAACCACCAACCACCCTGAAATTCAAACACAAGAAAATTAACACCAATTGTCCTGAATTTGGTGCACACACAGTTGACATGTACTTGGGGAAAAACAAAGCTGCAAGAAAATATAACAGGCACCAGATATTCAGGTAAATATGGTTACACATGAAGACTTTTCACTTCTGCTTTCTTATTCTGTGAGCATCAATCTGCAAGCTGACATCAACCTAAAACTCTGATAATTTAATGAACCTCCAGTTCTGGCTAGCAGTATGATTGGGTCCTCGAACAGTACTTCATCCATGAAGCTTACAGCACCTCATAATCATTAGACTGCGTAAGAAGCTATCAATGCCACTAGATCATGAGTCAGAACCATCCTGTCACAGGAATTCAATGTATTCAAATTCTGAACAGGAGTAATACAGGAGTGATCACTGGGACTGTGCAATTTCCTGAGAGGATGTTACCCAGTCTGCCTTCCTTCATCATCTCACTGCTGGATGATACTAGATTCTGTGAATTACTGTGTTTGCTGTTGGTGAGAGCCAACCTGTTGAGAATTTAATCTGCTTCATACGCAAAAAAACTCAGAGGTTTTGATGCTCTTTGATGCGTTTTGCAGACAGTCTCATCAGGGATCAACTACAATTTTGTACATTTACATTATTTCTTAAAATATAAACTTGGTTCAAGTGTGGATTTTGTTGTGATGTCCCTCTGATCAGAAACTCAATTGGACCAGCCACAAAAATGCTGTGGCTACCAAAACAGGTCAGAGACAAGTGGCTCACCTCTTGACGCTTCACCACCTACAAGGCACAAGTCAGAAGTATAATGGAATACTCTCCACTTGCCTGGATGGCTCCATCTGCAACCATGTAAGAAGCTCAACACCACTCAGGGGATGGCAGTCCACTAGAACGACACACCATCCAAAACCTTCCAACATCCAATTACTTCATCACCACCATTGGCGTCACCATGACTGCAGTATCTACTATTTACATGATGCACTGCAGCAATTCGCGAAGGCTTCTTTGAAAGCTCCCCTCAAACCCCTAATCAGTCCAAAGGCAGCAGGCACTGTAAATTCCAAATTCTCCTTTCAAGTCACACACCAGGCTGTTAGATTTGTATCTTGTCCCCTCATGGACATTGAATTAACATCCTGGAACTCCCTTTATAACAGCACTGTGGAGGCACCTTCATCATGTTGTGATGAAAGTATAATAATTTTCCTAATATTTTTCTGGTTTATTGTGAAGTAAGTTTAAGGGGGTAAGTATAGGTGGTTCTGTCTGTTTGATTTAATTATGTTTGGAGTCAAATAGACTGTAAGCTTGAAATCATGGTAAATGGGATTAGGTAGGTAGGTCAGGTGTTTCTCACGTGTCGGTGCAGACTCGATGGGCCAAAGAGCCTCTTCTGCACTGTGAGATTCTGTGATCATCAAAAGAAGCTAGGTGTAGAAATGTGCTTGAAATGCTAATGAGTAAACATGGATGCTGGCTTAGCATGTAAGGTGTGAAGGGAATTTGCATTTTAGGTAAATGAAGGGATTGTTTGGATTTCAAAGGGATCTTAGTCTGGTTACAAGTAGCGAGATAAGCAAAGCTAAGGAGTATGTTTATTTTTCTCCAAAGGTTACTGACAATATTGGCAACATGAAAGTTTTTATATTATGAGGAAGATACAGTTTCAAAGATATATGGAGCAATAGAATTTACATGTTGGAGAGAGAGAGAGAAACATATATAAAGGAGAATGAAAGGTCATGTGAGGAGAAGGCCATGTAAGATGTAACAGGAAGGTGTTAAACAGACTTCAAAAAGCCTCCAGCCATTTGTGCATAAGTCTGCTATGTAAAGCAACTGAAGTTGGAGATTTGGAATTCCACTGTCAAGTGGGTACTGTGTTAACTTGCTGTGTTAAATCTCAAATCTATTTTGAACTGTTGCCTTAAAGGGGGTGTGTAACTGGGAGTAGGGTCAATTAGGAATTTTAGGATTTGTTATAGTAGTAAGTAATTGAAGTCTTATGCATATGCTTGAAATCTTAGTGGACTCATTACTTCCGAATTCGGTGCACACACCTCATAATAAATACAAATTGCAAAATTGTTGTGATAGCACGATTAAGTTTCCCTTGTAGATTTGGTCCGCCCGGCACATATCATATGCCACGTCATAACAATGTGGATTACAGAGGTGCACTGTCACCTTCTCGGGACAATTAGAGGTGGGCAATAAATACCAGTGCTGATGGTGATGCTCATATCCTGAGAATAAAAAAAACTATTCGTTTCCTTTATGTTTCAACTGACCCAACCACCACGGCTCAATTAGGCAGTTTCATAATAAGTAGTAGCACTTTCATAATTTTAAAAAATGTATTCACATTAAGGAAAGATAACCTCTAGTATATAGTAATATCATTTTGACATTGATATCAACTCAAGGTATCTTTTTAATGCCCAGTTATGTTTTTCCATAAGGCTTAAAGATTACTTATGTAGAGAAACAGTTGACATACTTTGAAAGATGCGTGACATGAATTAAAGATGAAGGTCAAAAATAAATAAAAGATGTAACATCTGTTGAGACTGTGCTAACCATTTTTCTGCAGACACTAAATCTTATCCTCAGCACTGACAATGCTGTTTCTCCTGATGGTGAAGGGCCTGACCACACAAATCTGTAGATGCACAATTAAAGCTAGATTGCGGATCTTTGAGGAGTAAATTCTTTGATTGGTATGCTAATATTTGGCTCTCCCTTCATCACAATTCATTCAAGGGGAGGCGATGGCGTAGTGGTATTGTCACTGGACTAGTAATCCAGGAACCCGGGTTCAATTCCTGCCACGGTAGGTCAATAAAAAATCTGGAATTAAAAGTCTAATGATGACCATGAAACTATTGTCGATTGTTGTAAAAACCCATCTGGTTCACTAATGCCCCTTTAGGGAAAGAAATCTGCTGTCCTTACCTGGTCTGACCTACATGTGACTCCAGACCCACAGCTCTTAAATGATCTCTGAACAAGGTCAAATTGGGATGGGAAATTATGCCCACAACCAATGAATGAAAAAAAAAGATTACCAACTGTGTGTGAGACACTCTGCAGGTAACGGCCTGGCTTTCATCAGTTTCAATGACCCAATGAGTTGAACACTGTGGTTGTAATAGTACCTGGCTGTTCTCTGTCAGTCTTTCACACTGTACTGGCGTAGTTGTCATATGCACCCTTCCCCAAACTCATTCAACCTATGCTCCTTCCTCAAAAAAACTACATTTCTTTGAACATTATTTGAAACTCATCACCCTGTCTAGTTCTCTTTCTGGTGGCTTCCTTCAGTGTCATTGACTCTTCCATAGGAAAACTAGGTAAATGGGACACAACATAGATGTCACTATGTACCTCAACAACTCATTTAACAGTGATAATGGCCTGCATTTTGTCACAGGAATAAAGTTGAGGCCATCAGCATTCACCATTATTGAGTAAATTGGACAGCAGCTTCCAGCATTTGCGCACACGCAGGTAAATGTGTAAAATCAGGAAATTGCTGTATTGACCCTCTAGTTACCACTAAACATACCAGAAAAGGTTTGGCTTATCCTACTGTAAATGAGCTTTTAATGGCATAATTACTGCCAACCAACCTCTCCGGCACAGAAATTTACTTTTATAAGTGGGGAGTGTCACATCTTCAGATCTTAATTATGGTTGGAGATCTTTTAAAAAAAACTTTTTTTGTCTTTTTTATCTCTCTCAATCTCATCTTTGTTTCCCTTTCTTTATTTTGCTTTCTTTATATGATTTTATACCAAATAAACGAGTCTAACTTAAATTTAGACATTGAATAAGGCTAAGGGGCTTAGGCTCAGTAAGATTAGAGAGTTAAATGAGTGGCTCAAAGATTGACATGGGAGAAATGGGTTTTGATTCATGGGGCACTGGCATTAGTACTGGAGAAATTGGAGGCTGTACTATTAGGATGGTCTTCACCTAAGCCATGTTCTCAGATCAGATCAGTGTTCCTGCAAGTCGTATAATGAAGGCGGTAGACAGGGCTTTAAACTAAATATTGGGGGTGACGGATCAAGTGAGGGAAGATGTGATACATTAAAGAGAGAGGACAAGGCAAAAGAGCAAGGTAGCAATAAGGGAATTGATAATCTGAGTGTGGCAGGAAGGGACAGAGTGCACAAACTTAAGGGTGCGCAAGCAGATAAGACTAGAGATTTCAAAAGTAATAAAGAGAGAGAATTAAAAGAATACTATCTGAATGCACAGAGCACTTATTGCCCATCCCCGATTGCCCTTGAGAAGGTGGTGCTGAGCTGCCTTCTTCAACCGCTGCCGTCCCTGTGGTGTAGGTACACCCATACTGCCATTAAGGAGGGAGTTCCAGGATTTTGACCCAGCGACAGTGAAGGAACGGTGATATATTTCCAAGCCAGGATGGTGAGTGGCTTGGAGGGGAACTTCCAGATGGTGGTGTTCCCATGTATCTTCTGCTCTTGTCCTTCTAGATGGCAGTGGCCATGAGTTTGGAAGATGCTGTCTAAGGAGCGTTAGTGTGTTTCTGCAATGCATCTTGTAGATGGTGCATACTGTTGCCACTGTGCTTCGGTGGTGGAGGGAGTGAATGTTTGTGGATGGGGTGTCAATCAAGCGGGCTGCTTTGTCCTGGATGGTGTGAAACTTCTTGAGTGTTGTTGGAGCTGTACACACCCAGGCAAGGGGAGGGTATTCCATTACACTCCTGACTTGTACCTTGTAGATTGTGGACAGGCTTTGGGGAGTCAGGAGGTGACTTACTCGCCACAGGATTCCTAGCTTCTGACCTGCTCTTGTAGCCACAGTATTTATATGGCTAGTCCAGTTCAGTTTCTGGTCAATGGTAACCCCCAAGATGTTGGTAGTGGGGGATTCAGCAATGGTAATGCCATTGAATATCAAGGGGTGATGGTTAGATTCTCTCCTGTTGGAGATGGTCATTGCCTGGCACTTGTGTGGCACGAATGTTACTTGCTACTTGTCAGCACAAGCCTGGATGTTGTCCAGGTCTTGCTGCATTTGGACATGGACTGCTTCAGTATCTGAAGAGTTGCAAATGGTGCTGAACCTTGTGCAATCATCAGTGAACATTCCCACTTCTGACCTTATGATGGAAGGAAGGTCATTGATGAAGCAGCTGAAGATGGTTAGGCCTAGGACACTGCCCTGAGGAACTCCTGCACTGATGTCCTGGAGTCGAGATGACTGACCTCCAACAATCACAACCATCTTCCTTTCTGCTAGGTATGACTCCAACCAGCGGAGAGTTTTCCCCCTGATTTCCATTGACACCAGGTTCTTTGATGCCACCCTCGGTCAAATGTGGTCTTGATGTCAAAGGCAGTCACTCTCACCTCACCTCGGGAGTTCAGATCTTTTGTCCATGTTTAAACCAAGATTTGCAACAAGAACGATGAATTGGCAGCACAAATGCAATTAAACAGGTATGATTCAATTACCATTACAGAGACTTGGCTGCAGGGTGGCCAGGGCTGAGAACTGAATGTTCAAGGGTATTCAACATTTAGGAAGAAAAGGCAAAAAGGTAAAGGAGATGGATTGATGCTGTTACTAAAGGATGAGATCAACAGATTAGTAAGAGAGGATCTTAGATCAGAAGATCAAGATGTAAAATCAGTTTGGATGGAGCTAAGAAACAGCAAGGGGCAGCAAACATCAGGAGGAGGTGCTTAATAGGCCACCAAAGAGTAGTGCTAACATAGGACATAGTATAAATCGGGAAATTAGAGATGTATGTAACAAGGGTAATACAATAATAGTGGGGGGCATCAATTTATATATAGACTGAGTAAATCTAACTAACACTAATGCTGTGGAGGACGAATTCCTGGAATGTATATGAGATGGTATTCTAGAACAGTGTGTTGAGGAACCAACAGGCTATGTTAGATCGAGTATTGTGCAATGAGAAAGGGTGAATTAATAATCTCGTTGTAAAGGAGCCTCTAGGGAAGAGTGACAATAGTATGATAGAATTTTGCATTAAGTTTGAAAGTGGTATAGTTTTCAATCCAAAACTAGGGTCATAAATCTAAAGAAAGGAAATTACGACGGTATGAGAGGCAAATTGGCTGTGTAGTTTGGAAAGTGACATCGAAAGGTATGACGGTAGATGGCTAACATTTAAAGAATTAGTACATGATAACAAATTTATATTCCTTAGAGGCACAAAACTCAACAGGAAAAATGATCCAACCATGGCTAACAAAGGGAAGTTAAAGATTGTATTAGATCAAAGGAAGAGATTTATAAAATTGCCAAAAAAAGTAGTAAGCCTGAGGATTGGGAGCATTTTAGAATTCAGTGAAGGAGGACCAGGAAACTGATAAAGAAAGAGAAAACAGGGTATGAAAGTAAACTAGCGAGAAATATGAAAATGGACTGTAAAAGCTTCTTTAGTTATGTAAAAAGGAAAAGATTAACAAAGACAAATGTGCAATGTGGGCCCACTACAGGCAGGGACAGGAGAATTTATAATGGGGAATAAGGAGAAACTAAACAAATCTGTAAAATTTACAAATTAGTAAAAAAAAAGTAGAACTGGAGAAATTAATGGGACTGAAAGTTGATAAATCCCTTGGACCTAATGATCCACATCCCAGAGTGTTGAAAGAGGTGGCTGTAGAGATAGTGGATGCATTGGTGGTCACCTTCCAATATTCCATAGGTTCTGGAATGACTCCTGTAGATTGGAAAGTAGTAAATGTAACTCCACTATTCTTAGAAAGGAGGGAGTGAGAGAGAAACAGGGAACTACAGACTTGTTAGCCTGACATCAGTAGTAGAAAAATGCTAGAATCTATTATAAAGGATGTGATAATTGGACACTTAGAAAATAGTGGTAGGGTTGGGCAGAGTCGACATGGATTTAACTGTTAGCTGTTTAAGGATGTAACTAGCAGAATAGGTAAGGGGGAACCAGTGGATGTCCTGTAATTGCACTTTCAGAAGGTTTTTGATAAGGTCCCATGTCAGGGGTTAGTAAGCAAAATTAGAGCACATAGGATTGGGGGTAACATACTGGCATGGACCGAAAATCGGTTAACAGACAAAAAACAGAGAGTAAGAATAAATAGGTAATTCTCAAGTTAGCAGGCTGTGACTAGTGGGGTTCCACAAGGATCAGTGCTTGGGCCCCAGCTATTTACAATCTATATCAATGATTTGAATGTGGGGACCAAATGTAATATTTCCAAGTTTGCTGGTGACAAAAAACTAGGCGAGAATAAGAGTTGTGAGGAGGATGCAAAGAGGGTTCAAGGGGGTTTAGACAAGCTAAGTGAGCGGGCAAGAACATGGCAGATGGAATATAATGTGGAAAAATGTGAAGTTATCCACTTTGGTAGGAAAAACAGAAATGCAGAGTATTTCATAAATGGTGAAAGATTGTGTTGATATCCAAAGGGACTTGCGTGTCCTTGTTCATAAGTCTATTACGGAAAGGATGGGGTATAATTTTTAACAGCTCTGGTCATGGCTGATCCTCTATCTCAATGCCATATTCCTGCTTTCTCTCCATACCCCTTAATGCCCCTAATACCCAAAAAATTATCAATTTCTTTCTTGAATATACTCAGTGACCCGGCCTCCACAGCCTTCTGCGGTAGAGAATTCCACAGGTTGACCACCCTCAATGAAGAAATTTTTCCTCATCTCAGTCCTAAATGGCCTGCCCCGTATCCTGAGACTGTGGCCCCTGGTTCTAGACTTTCCACCCAGGGGAAATATCTTCCCTGCATCTAGTCTGTCTAGCCCTGTTAGAATTTTCAATCAGATCCCCTCTCATTCTTCTGAACTCTAGTGAATACAGGCCCAGTCGAACCAATCTCTCCTCATACAACAGTCCTGCCATCCCCGGTATCAGCCTAGTGAGCTGCACTCCCTCTATGGCAAGTACATACTTTCTTAGGTAAGGGGACCAAAACTGCATGCAATACTCCAGGTGTGGTCACACCAAGGCCTTGTATAACTGCAGTAAGACATCCTAGCTTCTGAACTCAAATCCTTTTGCAATGAAGGCCAACATACCATTTGCCTTCCTAATTGTTTGCTGCACCTGCCTGTTTACTTTCACTGACTGGTGTACAAGGACACCCACATTTCCCAATATATCACCATTTAAATAATACTCTGCCTTTGTGTTTTCCACACCGAAGTGTATAACAACATTCTGCCATGTGTTTGCCCACACATACAACTTGTCTAAATTGCCCTGAAGCCTCCTTGCATCCTCCTCACAACCCCGCCCAGTTTTGTGTCGTCAGCAAACTTGGAAATATTGCATTTGGTTTCCTCATCCAAGTCATTTATATATATCATGAATAGCTGGGGCCCAAGCACTGATCCCTGCGGTACATCACTAATCACCGCCTGCCATCAGGAAAATGACCCCCATTTATTCCCCCACACTGTTTCCGGTCTGTCAACCAATTCTCAATCCATATCAGAGTATTACCCCTGATCCCATGTGCTTTAATTTTGCCCACCAGCCTCTTATGTGGGACCTTATCAAAAGCCTTCTTGAAATCCAAGTACACCACATCACTGGTTCTCCCTTATCTATTCTACGAGTTACATCCTCAAAAAAACTCCAGTAGATTGGTTAAGCATGATTTCCATTTCATATACCCATGCTGACTTTGTCTAATTCCGTTAATGCTTTCCAAGTGTTCCGTTACCATGTCTTTTATAATAGACTCCAGCATTTTCCCCACTACTGATGTTAGGCTAACTGGTCTGTAATTGTTTTTTCTCTCCCTCCTTTTTTAAATAGTGGGGTTACATTTGCCACTCTCCAATCTGTAGGAACTGTTCCAGAGTCTATAGAATTTTGGAAGATGACCGCCAAATGCATCCAATATTTCCAGGGCCACTTCCTTTAGTACTCTGGGATATAGATTATCAGGCCCTGGGGATTTTTCAGCCTTTAACCCCATTAATTTCTCTAGCACCATTTTTTTACTAATACTGATTTTCTTCAATTCCTCCTTCTCACTAGACCCTTGGTTCCCTAACATTTCTGGGAAATTATTTGTGTCCTCTTTTGTGAAGACGGAACCAAAATCCCAGGAGATTTCATGGCAGGCGTTGAGCAGGGGGGTGAGTTTAGTTATGATACACCAGCCAGCCTGGCATTGGACAGGTTTAATGGACCAGATGATCTTTTATTGTTCATCAATAGGGCCCATGAGGGAAAAACACACTGAAAAATTCCTCTCTAGCCACCTAAAATTCTCCAATCAAAACTAATCCAGCAGATCACATGGAATGCTAAATATCAGCAAATGGATCAAAGGTTACACCAGAATCTTTGTTCTTAAGGGAAGTGGAAAATGTTGGATATTTCTGGAGGTTTGAATAAGTGCATCTATTCAGAGAGTGATTGGTCCAACAAAAGCCAGCACTGCGCTTCTAGTCGCTTGTCCTCTCAACTAGTAGTTACCTACTAGATTATGATCAGAAATCAGATTTGGGGAAATCAAACTAGTGAGTTGATTAAAACTGAATATAATTTGAATCAGTGCAAGTTAAGATCAAAGGCTGTGCTTAGGGTGAGGTTTTGAATGTTATTAACCATAAACCTAGCTGGGCAAGGGTTTAGGATGCCGCAGCTTATCTTTTACAAATAGGAATTGCTTCACAACCCTAAACAGTGCCTAGCAAGTCATCTATGTGGCTCACTCCATGCTGTTCCATTTTTTCTGCTTCTAAAAGGATCAGTTGAAGACAGTCTGCTTAGTAGAGACTGGGTAAGTTCAGTAGGAGTCATATTTATTAGGGAATGGGGGCTATTTGCTGAGTGAATTCTACCTCCTACATGTGACATCATAGCATGGTCAATTTGACATAAAATGTCCGTTTTCTTGCTGCCTCTAGTCTGTAATTTTAAAGCATAAAAATAAAGCATATCATAAGAACATAAGAAACAGGAGTAGGAGTAGGCTGCATGGCTGCTTGGACCTGCTCCACCATTTCAATACAATCATGGCTGACCTTCTGCCTCAACCCCATTTTTCTGCCTGCTCTCCATATCCCTCAATTCCCGAGAGATGAAAACTTTCAGCTTTGAAAATACTCAATAATGGAGCTTCCACAATCTTCTGGAGTATAGAATTCCAAAGATTCACAATCCTTTGAGTTTTTTCTAAATTCGCTCATGGGATATGTGCGTCACTGGCTAGGCTAGCATATATTACCCATCCCCGATTGCCTTCTTCAACCGCGGCAGCCCATGTGCTGTAGATACACCCACAGTGTTGTTAGGGAGGGAGTTCCAGGATTTTGACCTAGCAACAATGAAGGAACGGCGATATAGTTCCAAGTCAGGATGGTGAGTGGCTTTGAGGATGTCTGCTGCCCTTGTCTCAATCTAGATGGTAGTGGGTTTGGAAGGTGATGTCTAAGGAGGCTTAGTGAGTTGCTGCAGTGCATCTTGTACATGGTACACACTGCTCCCACTGTGTGTCAGTGGTAGAGGGAATGAATGTTTGTGGATGGGGTGCCAGTCAAGCAGCTGCTTTGTCCTGGATGGTGTCAAACTTTTTGGGCGTTGTTGGAGCTGCACTCATCCAGGCAAGTGGGGAGTATTCCATCACACTCCTGACTTGTGTCTTGTAGATGCTGGACAGGCTTTGGGGAGTGAGTTACTTGCGGCAGGTTTCCTAGCCTCTGACCTGCTCTTGTAGCCACGGTATTTATATGGCTGGTTCAGCTCAGTTTCTGGTCAATGGTATCCCTTAGGATGTTGATAGTGGGGGATTCATCGATGGTAATGCCACTGAATATCAACAGGTGATGGTTAGATTCTCTCTTATTGGAGATGGTCATTGCCTGTAACTTGTGTGATACGAAGGTTGCTCGTGGCGAAATTTCTCCTCATTGCCATCCTAAATGATCAGCTCCTTATTCTGAAATTGTGTCCTTGTATTCTAGATTCTCCATCCACAGGAAATAGCCTCTCAGTCTCTACCCTGTCAAGCCCTTGAGAATCTTGAATGTTTTAATGAGATCACCTCTCATTCTTCTAAACACCTGAGAGTATGAACTCAATTTACTCAGTCTCTCATCATGTCCAAGGTCAGCAAATGTACCAATATGAGCTGTCAGAACATTCAGGGTTATGTGTAATTCAGATAAATATGATTTCTCTTTAGACTCAATATCACTGATCATAGGAATGGTGTAAAAATGTTAAGATGTCATGAGTGTTGAATGCGTACAACTGGCATCACAACAAAACAAATGACTATGAAAAACAGCTCTTCAAAGTAGAGGAGAGGGTTCTCACAGTGTTCTAACCCTTAACCAACGTCAGTGAAAGCAAATTAACTGGCCATTTCGTTACTATTGTAGGGTCTTGCTATGTTTAATTTGTTTTTTTTTCTACTCGCGTAACAGTTGTGATCTCACTTCAAAAGTAATTTTCGGTACATACATACATATATATAATATAGATATTATATACAAAAATATCACATACACAAAAACATAAACACACGCACATAAGTATAGAGGTGTTATGTCTTATGTATCCCTGGTCATAGTGCTGATTATAGTAGTATAATCATCTGAGGTTTTTCTTATTTAGGTAGTAGCTTAGAACCCTAAATTTAGTACTGTAAGAGCTCCCATGTCTTTTTTTGGAGTAGAAGTCCTGCTCTCTCCTGTTCAGAGTGAACTCTATCAACCACTTTTTGGTATTCTGTCTTTTTAGTCAAGAACACTGCATCTATGTTAAGATCCTATAAATGATTCGATCCAATTACCGTGTGAAAGTCTGGTGGCGTTCTTATGGAATGTTAAATGTCATAGATCTTGTTCTTGAGCCCAAGATGTGAAACACTTACTTTTGCTGCACAGCAACAGCCTGAATTTATCTTCACCAAGAGATAGCGACTGACTGAAAAAAAATCCAACTTGTTGATAACTGAAGGTTAAAGTGGATAAACAACTTAAGCAGAGGAAAATACAGCACTAGGAAAATATTAGGATTATTTCAGATTGCTCTAGAAAAGAGCCAGTACAAACATAAAGGTCTGAATTGTCTCCTTCTGTAAAATTTGCTTCTCAAAAAAAAAACAAATGCTGCACCCTTCAATGATATTAACATACTTTCTCTCCTCCTCACAAGTGACCCAGTCTTGTCCTCACCAAACATCCACACAGATGCATTTTCCAGTAGGGAATGGGACAGTAATCAGGAATGGCAACATAGCCTCATTTTCTGTTTAGCTCAAGGACTAATTAGGTAGCTCTTGCAAAGGGCTGACACAGTCATCCTTGGCTGAATGGCCTCTTTCTGTGCTGCAAGATTTTATGAATCTAAGGCACAGTTATTTCAATATACATGGTGCAAGTCAAAGGATGCTTTGCTACTAAAACTATAGTCTTAATAGCGCCTTTCTGGTTGTGTCATGTAAACTGCTCCCTCAGTTTATTTTCTTTCACTGGAGAGCAAGAGAAGGCAAGAGAAGTCCCAGTCAGCAAAGCCCACATCCCGTGAATGAATAAAATAAAAGAGAAGGCAAGAGAACCATTAGACTGATGCAGACAAATACTGGCATGGTTTAACAGTGCATAAGGTGGGATGGCAGAAAGATCGATTTGATGTGGTGGGACTTTATTGAATAGTAAGTGTTAGTGAACCTGAAGGTCATTTAAGTTTGACAGTTTCAAAGCCAGGACACCACATTGGAAAAACCACATACAATGGAACCATCATTCTCATTGAAGCCGAATTTGGAGTCATTTTCTGATGTCAAATTATTTTGCAAAAGGAAGGTTCATACAGGGATGAACGTGGGGAGTTTTGAAATACATATTTGAACATCACAGTATTTAAATTTATGGCTGAGACTAGGAAGCAGGCTCACTGAAACTTTCCAATGTGGTGCATTTATGTAATCATAGAATCACAAAATCACAGAATTGTCACAGGTGCAGGAGGCTGCCATTCGGCCTATCATGTTTGTGTCAGCTCTCTCAATGAGCAATTCACCTAGTGCCATTCCCCCCTTCTCCCTGCACATTCTCCCTTTTCAAACAACACTTTAATTCCCTTTTGAATGCCTCAATTGAACCTGCCTCCACCACACTCTCAGCCAGTGCATTCCAGAACCAAACCGCTTGCTGCGTGAAAAAGCTTTTCCTCACGCTGCTTTTACTGTATATGGGACATAAAGAAAAACAACTTCCATTCAAACAGCAGGACCTTGGTTTAACATCACATCTGAAAGATGGCACCTCTAAAGGCATCAGACTGGTTAACACCCAATGCAGTGCAGCCCTCAGTCACCTAAGTAAAGCAGTGTTTATTTGTGAAGATTAGACAGCTTATTTAGCTAGTGGCTCAGCCATCAATCCCTCTGGGTAACTGAAAACAAACTGCACAGTAATTTTGTTAAAGAACTGACAGGCAAAATATGCTGTCCACATGACAGGGTAGTCACGGAGCCCCAAATGGGGTTGCAGTCTCCATTTGTGTCCAGAATTTACTCACTCAAATCTGCAGCAGAACTATTTATCACTGCCTGAGAGCTACGCAAAAAGCAAGCTTTTAGGTCCATGATCCTTGCTACCTGCTTTTGCCCATTTGCTGCCATAGGTGGGTGTGGAAGGGGGGGGAAGAGAGAGGGTTGGGGGGGTGGGGGGGGGGGGGGGGGAAGGGTAAGAGTACAACTGGAAGAAAAAGAACTGAGGATGTGTGGCACTGTTGGTGGTGGCATCCTTTGTTAAACTGAAGCCCACCTAGCTCCCGGATGTTCATAAATGATTCCATGCCATTATTTTGAAGAAGAGCTGGGGCGTATTCCCTGGTGTACTGGCCAATATTTATCCCTCAACCAATCACTAAAACAGGTGATATAGTCCTTATTACATTGTTGTATATGGGATCTTGCTGTGCATAAATTGGCTGCCACGTTTCTCATGTTACAACAATAACTACTTCGAAAGCATTTCACTGACTGTAAAGTGCTTTGGAACTTCCTGAAGTTGTGAAAGGTGCTATATAAATGCAAGTCTGTCTGTCTTTCTTATCTGACTTGGTCCCCTTGGCATAAAGCTCACCTGGCTAGCCATGGCAATTGTATCTATTGAAGAGAATATAACATTCAGACTTTAATAGCATTGTGGTTTAGCTTTAGAGGTTTCTGTTTAGTTCTGATGAAACCAGGCTCTATGTTCAATTCTTTTAATGGTGGTGCCTCCTTAAAATGGGGCATGCAGACATTTCTATCTCTGTTGATACTGAGGCCACCCGTTGTCATCTTTATGGATTCAATTAGGTTTATGGGTCCACTATAGCTCCTCCCTCTCTGCAAATGCCATGTTTAAATAACAACACAGGTAACATCATCAGACAAGGTTAAACCTCAAAAGGACATTCCTACAGTCGTTACTCTAGTGCTCCTGTGTCTCTATGCCCATGCTGTAACAGGGAGGGTAAATAATGCAGAGTACCCCAGTTTCTTTGCTTAGGACCATGACACAGAATAACCATGTTTGTATATGCAATAACATGAGGGTGAGAGAATCAGAGCTGACCTAGATTCGATGCACACTGCTGCCTTTACACCCCAATTCAAGCTCGTATATAATTCAGAGATAAAAACAAAAAACTGCGGACGCTGGAAATTCAAAACAAAAACAGAATTACCTGGAAAAACTCAGCAGGTCTGGCAGCATCGGCGGAGAAGAATAAAGTTGACGTTTCGAGTCCTCATGACCCTTCGAAACGTCAACTTTATTCTTCTCCGCCGATGCTGCCAGACCTGCTGAATTTTTCCAGGTAATTCTGTTTTTGTTTCATATATAATTCTCCTGTTTAACTTCCAGGGAAAACAGTTAGATGATTCAATGGGATATTTGATCAAATTAAGAGAAAGATGCTAAATAACAATGAGTAAAGAATTTGCAAGATACTTTTACAACTGAATATTAACTCATATTCAGTGGGCTGAACCACACCAACATATTTGCTCTTTTAAAATTCAAATTTCCAAAACAGAACGAGGATTTATTTTCCTCTTCTGTTGATTCATTATTTATTCCCCAGGCTCCATACAATCCTGTGTGTGGACCTTGGTTAGCCAGGACCATTATGAAACAGAACTTTCAAGAAAGTAAAATCCAGGGTCAGATATACTAGAAGTAACTTTTCATAAAAATCAGATTGGTAAATCCGCACTGGCTCAGCTGTGTTCAGCCGTACAGCTCCAGGTTATTCCAGATTTAATTCCGGTTCTATGTCGTGTTAGTTATCTCAGCTGGGATAGCTACAACTGCGTTTTGTGCCTTAAAGAAGGTGGAAAGAAAACCTAGAGTTTCTGCTTCTAAAATTTACCAGGGATCTCTGCTGCAAGAAGATACAATTTGAATTCTGTGATTCTCTATTTAAATAACCTGCATCACTCACTTTTTGAGCAATTGGATGACGAATTAGATGACCCCGCACTCCCTCCCAAAATATTGCCATCATTAAAAAAAATCTTTCCAGTGTAGATGGTCATAAACAATAGGAGGAGTAGGTCATTTGGCCCCTTAAGTCTGCTCTGCCATTCAGTAAGATCATGGCTGATCTGACTGTGGCCTTAACTCCACTTTCCTGCCTGTCCCCCATAACCCTTGACTCCCCTGTTGATCAAAAATCTGCCTAACTCAGCTTTGAATATATTCAATGACCCAGCCTCCACTGCTCTCTGGGAAGAGAGCTCCAAAGATTAACAACCCTCAGAGAAGAAATTTCTTCTCATCTTTGTCTTAAATGGGAGACACCTTATTTTGCCCCCTACTCCTAGATGCCCCCGTGAGGGGAAACATTTTCTCAGCATCTACCCTGGCAAGCCCCTCAGAATCTTATATGTTTCAATAAGATCACCTCTCATTCTTCTAAAGTCCAATGAGTACAGGCCCAACCTGCTCAATGTTTCCTCATAAACAACCCATTCATCCCAGGAATCAGCTTAGCGAACCTTCTCTGAACAGCTTTCAATGCAAATATATCCCCTATTAATTAAGGAGACCTAAATTGTACACAGTACTCTAGGTGCAGTCTGACCAATACGCTTTACAGTTGTAGCATGACTTCCATACTTTTATACTCCATCCGCCTTACAATATAGGCCAATAATTCACTTGCTTTCCTATTTATTGGCTGTACCTGCTTGCCTACCTTTTGTGAATCATAGACAAGGACACCCAGATCCCCCTGTACCACAGCATTCTGCAGTCTCTTACCATTTAAATAATATGCTTTTCTATTCAAAGTGGACAACCTCACAATTTCCCATGTTATACTCCATCTGCCAAATTTTTGCCCACTCACCTAATCTATCTATATACCTTTGCAGACTCTTTGTGTCTTCCTCACAAGCTGCTTTCTTACTTATTTTTGTATTGTCAGCAAATTTGGTTACAATAGTCTTCCAGGTCATTAATATGGATCGTAAGTTGTTGAAGCCTCAATAGTGATCCCTGTGACACTCCACTAGTTGTATTTTGCCAACCTGAAAATGGCCCATTTATTCCTACCAAGTTTCCTGTTAGTCAGCCAATCCTCTATCCATGCTAATATATATACCTCCTACGCCATGAGCTCTTAATCTTGTATGGCAGTTTTTATGTGGCACCTTATTTAATATCTTTTGGAAATCCAAATACACTACATCCACTGGTTCCCCTTTATCCACCCTACTTGTTACATATAAAAGAACTAACAGGTTTCTCAAACATGATTTCTCTTTCACAAATCCATGCTGACCCTGCCTGATTGTATTCTGATTTTTTAAATGTCCTGGTACTACTTCCTTAAAATGGATTCTAGCATATTCCCAATGACATGTGTTGGAATAACTGGCCCATGGTTTCCTGCTTTTGCCTCCCTCCTTTCCTGAATAGAGGTGTTACATTTGTGGTTTTCCAATCCACTGGGACCTTTCCAGAATCTAGTGAATTTTGAAAGATTACAACCAATGTATCCACTTCCTTTAAGACTCTTAGATCCAGACCATCAAGTCCAGGGGGCTTATCACCCTTTGGTCCCATTAGTTTCCTAGTTTTTTTTCCAGTGGCTATTTTTTGACAGGCGATATACAACATACAGTGTCAAGGAATATGCCCAGTTTGTTTAATTTCTTTCAGGGCTGTAAACTCTGCTGGATTCAGTGAGATTCTCACACATGACATTGTAATCTCCTGTCCTTTACCCACTTGCCAATAAATTCCAACAATGTTTTTTTCTTGCTTTCTCTTTTTGAGGAGCAAGAAAACTATTGAGGCATGGCTATACCAGCACTAATAGCAGCAGTCAATCTCCTTTAGTAGAACCACAATTTATCCTTTAACCCTGTTTATGTTCCTCCCGTCTCTCTACATGACTGACTGGCAACTCAAAGTTTTACATCTAAGATTCGCCCAATAGTGATAGAATGTTTAGGAATTTTTCAAATTCTGCAAAAACTTCAGGACATGCTCCTAATATACAGCCCTGTGAGCCAGTCAATACCTGTTCCTGTTAAACTTCAATTATTTTCACCATTATTGTCTGCATTTTGATATTAATATTTATTTTTGATGATGTAAGTGCTGCATTTCTTTCATCAATTTTCTCCCCTCTTTGTTGGAAGTGCTGATGTCAGTTAGTGTGGGATTCCACTCGTTCCAAGAGCCAACTCTGTTTTCAATTAAACCTAACACAAGTTCTTTCCTGCAGATGCTGATCAGGAACCCTGGCTGGTTTTTCCCTCCCTTACCCTGTGACAGTGAGGTCAATTGTATAAATCCTACTCTAACCTGTGGCTCAGTTTGCTTTCTCAGGTGGACATAAAAGAACCCATAACATCATGTGCAGGGGAAGTCTGACCAGTATCCTGGCAATATATATCCCTCAATCACCATCAAGAAAACAGGTTATCTGGTCATTGGGGAGATGGTAGCATAGTGGTAATGTCACTGTATTAGTAATCAGAGACCCAGGCTAACAAAAAACCTTCTTAGTTCTGAAGAAGTCATATGGATTCGAAACATTAACTCTGTTTCTCTCTCCACAGATGCTGCCAGATCTGCTGAATTTTACCAGCATTTTCTGTTTTTATTTACCCAGGCTAATGCTTTGGGGGCATGGGTTCAAATCCCACCATGGCAGCTTGTGGAATATGAATTCAATAAATAAATCTGGAATTGAAAGCTAGCCTCAGTAATGGTGACCACAAAACTATCATTGAATGTCACAGAACCCATCTGGTTCACTAATGTCCTTTAGGGAAGGAAATCTGCTGTCCTTACCCGGTCTAGCCTCCAGACCCACAGCAATGTGGTTGACTCTTAATTGCCCCCTGAAATGGCCTGGTAAGCCACTCAGTTCAAGGGCAATGAGGGATGGGCAACAAATGCTGCTTTGTCAGTGATGCCCACATCTCACCAAAGAATGAAAATAAAATACCATGCTGTTTCTGAGACCTCACTGTGCACAAATTGGCTGCCAAATTTCCTATGCTATATTAGTGACTACACTTAATTGTTTATGAGGCACTTTGGGACCGTCTAAGGTTGTGAAAGGCACTATATAAATTCGAGTCGTTGTTTCTTCTGACATGGTCTGCTGAACTCAGGAGAGTTGAATCCAGGACCTACTGATTGGCGCTGCTGCACGTTGCTGTGACAAACTGAGCCGCTGGTGCAGCCTTGCAAAGTCCTTTTAATTTGACTCATTAATTGGTTTGTATGGGAGTCAAATCCACAAATATATGCAAGGGAAAAAAAAGAAATCACACCTCTCCAACCTGATCAATATTCACTAGTTTTCCTCAAGTCTTCCAGTTTTCTGATCATAGCAGAAGTTAAATAACTGTTTCTGCTAAATGTGCCTTCAAGTAATCTAAAAACTTAAATTGAGAAGGGCACAATTTCCATTTCTCCAACAGAAAAGCACTCAATTCTGTCAGCACCTGCTCATAATCATTTAATATTGTGTCCTTTGGAACCATCCTACGCTCTTCCTTTAATCTGCTCTAACAAATGTCCTTTTGAAGATAAGGTATCCAAAACTGCCCACAAAATAGTATTGCAAAGTGGCTTTACTGTGGGATTGAAACACCTAATCTGATTGGTAATGAAGTGCCTCTGAGGGATATTTTGGGACACAAATAGAATCATTGGCAATCACTTCACATTGACTGGATACTTTCAGTGAATGTTGGTAATCGCACATATATTCTATTCCTTTGCCTCTGGATGTCCATTGACAATAAGTATTCCAGTCTTGTTGAGCTGTGTGCACTTGCACAGTGGAGTTCTGCTCCTGAATTTGCTACAAACCAAATTCTCTTTCTTCACTTTACCTCCTAACACATGAATGTGTCAAAACAATATCAACTGTCCCCACTCTTTTTGTGGTGTGCTGTGTTCATATACAAAAATAAAATGATAAAATGTTTCAATATAATAATTGTAAAATTGCTGTGGACAGTGGGGGGGGTTAAATTTAAACAGCACTAATTTCTCCTCTCACCACCTGTCTGAAAACTGAAAGATGTTTTGATTTGTTTTCCTCTTTATAAGCAGTGTCGTGTTTCCCAACCCCTCAGTTTTGGTGCGATCCAATTTTCTATTAACAACCCCACAGTAAACTGTTGATAGGATGAACTCAAACAGCTTGTTTATTTGCACACATTCAAAACACGAAAGAGGTTCGCAATAACCCCCTTGTGTTCAGATAGTAAAGAGAGGGATAGAGAAAAGAAAGATTTACAGTACAGAGACCACGGAGAAAAGAAATATTGTTTTACGTGGATTTCAGAGCCCAGAATCAAAGTCCAATAAGGTATTCCTTCATGGAGGTTGGTGGGTTGAAAAGCAATGCTGAATAATTCACTTTTTTGGCAGTGTTGACTTCACATGATGAGATATGGATGCAGAGATGAATTAGTCTTGTAGGTGATGGTGCAGACTTCCAGCAGAAGCAGGGTAGATGGGGCCAGGTATCAAACCTGGTCCAGAGCTCCTTCAGTGTGGCCTGCTTGCCAGGTGTTAAACAGCAGACTGAGCTTTTCAGTTCAGCAAGGCAACATTATTTGTTCCACAAACCAGAGGCCCATTTCACATGACTTCCGCCTCTCCACCATCTTTGACAAAGGAGATGTATCCATCGTTTGGATTCCAAAGAGTCTTAGCCATTAGAAATTGAAAGGAAAGTTGTGGGGCCTTTGTCTTAGCAGACGATCCAACTCCTTCTGGCCAGCCTGGGTTATTAAATGCCAGGTGGCCTTTGTATAGCTCTCTCTGAAGTTGGGCTGTACAGTCCCACAGGGGGTCTTTAGTGGCTTCTCAGAGATATCGAGGTGTGAGGTTTTCCTAAAACTGCCAAGTAGCTTCTTTTGTTCAGGGGTCACTGACACTCTCAGTTTCAGCCATTCACCAAATAAGTTTTTGTTCAGTTTTAAAAGTGTTAGAAATAGTGATGAGGATATCTGTATATATATTTTATAAAAATATACAGTGTGAGGTCTTAATCCCTCACAATATACACACTCCAAAGGATCCCAGCCTATCACAAGTTCTAAAATATAATTTTAACTGTCCAAAGAGAAACCATAAGCTATTAAGAAAACAAAACAGAAAAATAATTAAAGAGGTCGGCTTGGGGAAAACATACAGATAATGGCTAGGTGGGGCCACTATTATTGCCTATGTAATGTTAGACAGCATCCTGCTGACTTGCACATAGTTTATAAGGTGCACAGACTCCATTTTGAAAGCTTTGACGTCGTTTTCAGGATTGCAGAGGAACTGATTGTGCTTTTTTTCTATGTCAATGTCCAACCTTGGTTCATCTACTCTAGATTCCTTTGAATGTAATTAATTTCCTTTTGGTCTCCTGCCACAAGACTTGGTGCCTTCAGCAAATCTGATGTAATTAAAAGAGGTCTCCATTGTACTGTCTTATTCATGAACAGCAGGGAGCCTAGAACATACCCTTGCAGAAATCCAGTTGCTGATCTTTTGAGGCACAGTTGTGTTCATTTGTTAACTTTCAATTTGGCTAGCTGATCTGTCATTAATTCCATAAGCCCTAACTTTCTGTGAATCTTTAGCAATGGAAGCTTATCAAATGTTTCCAAAACTCCAGGTACATTGTATCCACTAGATAGCTTTTATCCTTTACTTTCATTGGCTCCTGAAAGAATTCTAAAAGAACCTCAAGGGCGGTTTGGTACATGCGGGTAGAAGTGCTTGACATTGCTACTCAAGTTGAAGCATGAACAGATGCTGCTTTGTTTGCATGTGAGGATGTATCTCATATATTCTGATATACTGACAGAAAATCCAAGATGTAATTCAATCTCAGATCCAAGGCCTGTACTAACCCCCTAACCGAACGCATACAGGTTAACAAGCAATTTAATCAAGGGGTTCCACTTAATGGCACAAAAGCAAAGCTGAAAACAATTACTAACTGTCAGCCAAATCCTGAGATAAGATGACAGCCTTCAAATTCCTCTTCTGGTATCTCATTTCAAGTAGATATTGGGGCGGATAACTTTCTGTTTTTGTCATTTTTGCCTGCAGCCAGCAGCTGCTATGCACTCAATGCCCTGGATGCATGTTGTCATTCATGTAAGGCTATTAATGCCTATGACCCTCAGTGCAGATTGACCCAGACAATTAGCAGGAATTTGTATGTGGAGAATGGGCATATCATGGGTTTACAAGTCTAGCCCAGGTGACTTACTACATAGCTGCAGTGCCATCTGGTGCACTAGCAAGAGAGGACTGTGGGGCATGGGAAGAGCAGGGAATTTTCTGTAAGGGTTACAAAATCTTAAATAAGAGCATTGTGATATTGTTGTGGTGTGACTGGGTGCTTGAGAAATAATAGCCAACTTTACATGAGCTGCAGGCGGCTTCTCAGATTTCAGACGCCTGTCCTTTTTTGTTAGGTTTAAAGAAAAGCTTATCAATCATTTCTTAGTGTTCCATTGTTTTTACTCAGCCATTGTAATAAGTTTCTTTATAAATATAGGCCAAGCTAGTTAAGACTTAAATGAGTCATTCTTAATGACCTTGCAAATCAAATTGAACAAAACTTCAATGTTATTCTTTCAATGGACATCTGTCAGGGAAATGTAGGGTGTCAGCCGTGGTAAATTGGCTGCTGTGTTTCCTACATTACAACAGTGATTGCACTTCAAAAATATGTAATTGGTTGTAAAACACTTTAATGCATTCTCTACCATGAAAAGCGCTACATAAATGCATGTGTTTGTTTTTAATTCTTATTATAAATGCACAGTGCAGTAACATAAACCACATTGAAACTATTATTTGCATAAGATGTCATCGTGATGGAAAAGAAATGACATTATTCCCTTTGCAACTAACAAAAGGTTCGCCAACATATACATAAGACAGTGCCCTTTGAAGTACCAGTGATAACATCAGTTGAGATATGAAGTTCTGTCCATATGATCACCATTAGCTACTCCTTGTCTCACTGAATAAACAGAAATTTCACAATTATCTCTTATTTTTGCTGAATGAGCAAAAGCTCAATCTATTGCTTGCTCTGAATAAACAGGAAGTTCATGCTGAGTATTGTGGAAACAAGACAAATGTACAACAAACAAAACAGTGGGCGCACAATGCATTTGCCTGTGCATGTGGCTATAAATAAATATGCAGCTTAACCGTGCACAATTGGCAATATGATTTTTCTGCCTGTGCACATGTAGAAAGCAGAATCCATCTTCAGTGACTAAGTGCTGCGATTACTGTAAATGGGATAGCAACTAAAAGCAACAAAGACCAGAAGACAGTGCAAGGCACATTAAAAGGAATGATTACAGAAACATACTGATCTCTTGAATGTGATCAAATTTTAGGGATACACTAGCGTACGAAAATGAATCCAGTTACATTTTAAACTTCTGACTAAATTCTTTGGCATTTATCACAGAGGGCAACATTTACCCCCTGTTGTCACATGAGTTGGAACATGTCCATAACATTTATTTTAAAATATTCTGAAATTTTAAAATCCCTCATGAAACCTATACTGCCTGTGGATGAGGCTTCATATTTTTTCAGAAGCCTGCCTGGGCTCCCGGTCTGCACGCCAACCTTAAGGTTGGATGGGCAGGTCCATTAATTGGCTTAATTAGTTTTTCAAAGGCCTTAAGTGGCTGTTGACAGTTCGGCGGGCGCACAGCCGACTCGGCTGCGCACCCGGCGAACTGAAAATCTAAATGATGCAGGGTGACATCGGGACGCACGCCTGACATCACCCCGTGTTATTTTACGTGTCGGCGAGCGGGCCTCGCCACCCACCCCCCCCAAACTGGAAGATGCAGCCCAGAGCTCTGTGAAATACTTTGATAAATTTAACAGGAATAGATTTAATATTGGCTCATCTGACAGCCCCTGAAGAATGTGCTAACCTCAGAGCTAAAGAGCCTTAGTTAAACACACGCTGTGTTTTCAGTGCACAAGTTCTGGAAATGGATTCATGCCACTCAGCTTTGGGAGAACTCCTGGAACAGAGCTTTGTGTCTTAGACACCACGACATAACATACAAGCACTGAAATCATTCTGATGTCTCAGGTTAACCTTGCTCGGTAATGGATGTGGAGTAACTTAATTTTCAACTGGCCTAGCCTCAACCAGCTCAGATGAGGTAAACAGTTGACAATCAGTTGAGGTATACGGTGTGTTTATTTGACAGGAAATTACATTGTAGCTGAAGGCATTTACTTTCTTCATTCTCCAAGGGTTTGACTCCATATTATGCAATCACACTGGAAAAATATGCACCAAGAGGGTTACCAATGGCAACAAAACAAAAACTAAAACGGAGCACTAGCCAAATGCACAGGGTGTGCAGATTACAGCAGAGTCTGCTGGATACAGCAATCAGCACCATATATCACCGATCATGTTTCTGGGCTTAGCAGGGAGCTGGCCCTGGTAAAGAAGGGCATCTAAAATATCTATTAACGCCACCTCTAGCACCCCCCTCCTCCATCACTTCCCAGGGGCTTTTGCAATCATTTATATTAATATTAAACAATTTATAAAGAAAGAACACACAAACAAAAGAACTCGCATTTAGCTTTGCATGCTCTCAGGGCATCCCAAAGCACAGACAGGAAGCTAAAAGGTAAATTAAAAATGTATTTTTTCCAGTACTGTGAGAGCAATTTTACTGCCCACATTCCACCACCCCAGTGGAGCCACTTGTTCCACTTTCAAATCTTGAAATGGCGGCGGAACAAAATCCAGCATGAGGATTGGAGGAAAGGAAATGGTGTCCCTTGCTGAATTAAATAATTACGAGAATTGCTAGAAACAGTTGACCAGTCTAAAACACAGAAATCAAATTGGGCTGACTTGAATTACTTCAGAAGAATAAGTGGCTTCAATGTTAGACTGTCAAAAAAAAGTAAAATGCCAACAGAAACAGAATTCCAAGTGGAGAAAATGCTGTTTTTTGATCTCTTGTCTGGAAAAGCCTGCGGCTACATAGATAATGATGGGAAATGTATACATGCCGCTGTCTGTAGTTTAAGGATTTTATTTGCTATTTTCTCTTTTTGGGAGGAAGGGGCTGCACCCAAAAGACAGTAGTAAAGACAGTAACTCACAGCTAAAACACCATATTTCTTATCTGAAGGGCCTGAACAGTCGCCATCTACATAACAATGCTGTTTCTGTGGTCTTGTTGTGCGCAAATTGTCTGTTGCACTTCCTAAATTACACTGTTGGCTACATTTCAACAGTGTTTAATTGCCAAGAAGGGCCTTGGAAAGTCCTGGAAGGTGCTATATAAATGCAAGTCTTTTATAATCAGAATGGTCAGCTATTGCAACACTAAGTTAGCAACAATTGAGAATAGTTATGAAACATGAATTTCACTATCTGAACTCCAGACTTTAAGCTGCTGAATAAAGAGATCAGCGTTACAGCTTTGTTCTTTTTAGCTTACTAAACAGCAGGATATAAGATGTGGACAAGTCATGGTTCAAGTTTGTTAAGAAGTCTGGTGCAGGGTAATGAGCTGCACTGAATGAAACTCAGGGTCACACACTGAATGCAAATGATGCCATACAACCAGTGAAGTTGGACTCAAGGTACTGCAGAGTTTTTAACGATTAAACTGGTTAATTCCACACTATAATGAATGATTATCTAGACCACAGACTCTCAAAACTCACTTTCCAAACATACAGAGTGGAAGAGTGTTTAAGGGTTTTAGTTCCAATACTCTGCACGTAGCACATAAGCTAACAAACTAATCATTAGCACAATCCCATTTGGATCCAGGATTAGCTGATTTGGCATTGGAGTTGTATCTGAAGGGGCCCTCTCTTATGAAGGTTTCCGATTACCTCTTGGTAATCCACAGATGATGCAAGGTGATGACCTCACTGAGCTCTACACTCCTTGGCCCTGGTTAAGCTTACTGAAATAACCTACTGAACTTCTTGAACCCAATCAGTTTCAAGCAATTAGTCCCCTGCCTCCTTTTTCTCCTCCTATTTTCTCAGAGCACTGACTCTTGCAATTCCACAGTGCAAGCAATCCTCCAGCATCTCACTCAAATGGCCATTGCTCACACACAGGCTTCAAGTGTTTGCAGGCTACTATGAAAGGGGTCTCCTGTCCTCGACGAACATCCACGTGCACACTTTCTATTAGAAGGCACTAGACAGAAGTCAGGAGAGGGAATTTGGGCTGATTTTTCCCTTTCCAATTCAGGAAGCACCAAAGTTAACTGTATTGTTGCAGCCACTGCATGGTTAAGTGAATTATTTGATCTTCACACTCACACCATTCACTAAAAAGAACAAGGGATAAATATGGGGAGAGGGTGGGAAAGAGGAGTTGAAGTAGACATAACCTTACTGAATAACTGAGAAGTTTGGAGGGAATGTACGGCCTAAGCCTGCTCCTATTTATGATGTTCTCATAGTCATCATACACCAAAACTGTATTGGGCAGAGGCTTTATAAATTAAAATAAAAGCCAAATTATCTGATCACTAGCATGGAGATTTTGAAGCAAAAGGATTTTCTAATGCAACACTCCACAACAGTATTAATAAAATAAAGAAGCATAAGGAAGGCTGGAAAAAAGGGTTTGGCTCATTCAACTGCAAATATATCTGTGAGTTGGGATCTAATGTCTCAGGATTTAGTATTAAATGAGTCCAAATTCTTTGGCAATTTGTGTCAGTGTTTTGCCATTCAATGGGGCACTGCTGCTCCAGTGCAATTCAGACAACAGCTTTCCAAACTTACACCCTGATCAGCTGAAACTATATTCAGTCTATCCAAAAAAATAGCACCTGTGGGTTACATTACAGCACATTTTGGAGTGTGAAAGGACAGTGACAGGACAAGCTGGGTTACTTAATGGTGGCTAATCATTGCAAAGCTCTCACATATATACAAGATCCAGGGTGTCAATAAAATCACAGGAATCAGGTAGAGATAGAGAGCTTAATGTCATCATATTCCAGGAATTATTTGAGAATTAGTGCCATGTTACAGGTTAAGCTACAGCAGTCACCTTGTTTCATACCCAGACACTCTGGCCACTGTTGGAATTTATATGGCTTCTCTGAAGTCCAGGTAAAACCAAATTTAAAAACTACTTTATCCCTTCATTGTTGGATCTCAGTGGTCTCGGTCAGGCCCCCACGCCCCGTTCCTAGACACCGTTCCTCGGGCGGGCTCCCGTGTGCCCTTCCTCGGGCAGGCTCCCGCGCGCCCTTCCTCGGGCGGGCTCCTGCGCACCGCTCCTCGGGCAGGTTCCTACGCATGATTCCTTGGTCACATCCCAACAGGCCGTTCTGAGCCCAAGGACGGGTGTGCGACTTGCTTTCAATCCTCCTCATTGTTGATGAGTATCAACCCAGTGATCCCAGCTGGAAGTGCATTTTTGTGGAAATCAGGTAAAAACAGAATGTGTCTAGGCTGTGATGCTCACTGAATATAAGGAAAAACAGATACTTGGCAGAGATCTTGAATGGCAGAGTCCACAATTACAAGATTGAAGGAACTTCATTCTAAAGGTTCACATTTATCACAGTTGCAGGACTTCCTGAGCCAATCAAATCTGTGAAATTATAAAATCATTACAATTTTAGTTCTGTGTGGGTTTTGTTAGCAGGCTGCCAATATATATAGCTGTTTTTGGAAATCTTTGAGCTCTTTTCAACACAGGATAGGCTGATACGCTTGTGCAGAGTTTTCTCATTCCCAATAATTTGCGATAGATTCAAATAGGCTGCTCTTCAGGTAATCTAATCTTTTCTTTCCAGAGTAACAGCCCTGCTGTACTCACATTACAGCATCCAGCTTTTTTATGTGCTGCCTTCAACCATTGTTCCAGTCTTTGAAAGCAAAAACATCTCATTCAACCTCAATTAAAGTTTAAAATTTGAAGGGCATTTATCAACAATGCTTAAGTGAATAATTTAAAAGCAATAGTTATATATTTATAATGAACTGTCTTTCGTGTAACTTTTAGATAAAATATTGCAATTCTAAATACAATATTTCTGAATAAACTTTGTTTTTTGCTTACAGGGACATCAGTCTGTTCGCTCTTCTCAAACTGTCTTCAGGCTGTTTTTCTAAGAGTTCTAATTCTCTCTCTCTCTCGATTATCAAACTGCCTTCTTTATTGACCAGGAGTAATTACATCCTGGAAAAATTACCAAAGCTTCATAGGTTTTTAAAAACTAGCCACTCAATTTCAAGAAGGAACTGCTAGTCAATTACAAACTGAACTAGTCACGATGTGTGTATATACTTGAAGATTGTGTTAGACTGTCCCTTGAGTCCACTAGCAGAGAAACTATAAACAACAAAATTCAAGATGTTGGCTTCAGCTGATTATGTAACTTCCTAAGTGCAATGACAGCTAGGCAGCCATTAAATCAAAATTTAGAAAAAAAATATAATTTTCATTTAGCCAGTCACGTTGAAGAAATCGGTATCATAAAAATTTAACACCCATGTCAAGGTGAAGCAATCCCATTTTATAATTAACATTATCCAGTTGTACTCCCATCGATTGTACTCAAAATCCTTATTTTTGGAATCTGTCAACTCGCCCTGTTTACAGGACTAGTTCTTAACTGACACCTCCACAATTAAAATGTAAACATTTTTCCACATGTGCAAATGATACTGAATATCCGCTGTGGGCAAACAAACAAAATGACTGTTGCAATGAAAGCTGATCTGTGACAATGATAATGATGATGATAGTAAAAGAGAAACAATGATATTTGAGGCATAAATGTGCATCAATTCAGATCATTATTTTTCTGGTATGAAACCTACGTCTAAGGATGTTTTGCTCAAACCCAGGGCCAATTTAGAATAGATGCCACATTAACCACATTGTCACTGCTAGCCATAATTTAGTGGAAGCCTGGTCTGGTAGACAACTCAGAAAGAATCTTCCGTTTTCCCCCTCGAAGTAGCTTAGGCTCAGATATTTATTCTACCACAAGTGCATCGGTATTCAGACCAGGATAGTCCCAGATTTAATGCCGGATCTAAATTAGTTGATTTCAGTCAGTGTGATGGTACAATTGGCCTCAGCATCCTGCAACTGTGTATACTGATTGTGGGGAAGGGTGCTAGTATGGGACAAGGCCACCAAGCAATGAAAGCTCGCTAGCCTTTTCACTTGCTGATGGGGATCAACCCAGTGATCGCAGCTGGAAATGTATTTTTGTGAAAATCAGGTAAAAACACATGTCTAGGTTGTGATGCTCACTGAATATAAAGGAAAACAGCTGCTAGGCAGAGATCTTGAAGACTAAGGAGGAGAGGAGAGAAAGAGGGGGACAAAAATGCACCTGACGATCTAAGATAGCCAGCTGCTTATGGACGTGAGTTAAAGTTGTTGGGAGCCAATTTTATGCAGATGTCTGATTTTTTGTTTGATTGATAAGCGAAGAGGGATTATGAGAAAAGACTGGCAGCCAACATAAAAGGGAATCCCAAAGTATTCTACAGGCATATAACCAGTAAAAGGGCGGTAAAAGGAGGAGTAGGACCGATTAAGGACTTAAAACGGAATGAATGGGTGAAGGGGCCATGGCTGAGGTATTAAATGAATACTTTGCATCCGTCTTTACCAAGGAGGTAGGTGTTACCCAGGCCATGGTGAGAGACGAGGAAACTCTGTCACTAGAAGGGTTCAAAATTGCTGAGGAGGAAGTGTTGAATAGACTGTTGGTACTTAAAGTTGACAAGGCATCAGAACCAGATGAGATGCATCCAAGGATATTGAAGGAAGTGAGAGTAGAAATTGCAGGGACACTGGCCATAATCTTTCAGTCTTCCCAAGACTCAGGGGTGGTGCCAGAGGATGGGAGGATTGCAAACATTATGCCCTTGTCCAGAAAAGGTTGTAAGGATAAGTCCAGCAATTACAGAACAGTCAGTTTAATTTCAGTGGTGGGCAAGATTCTAGAAATAATTATTTGGGATAGAATTAGTAGTCACATGGAAAAATATGGGTTGATAAGGAAGAGCCAGCATGGATTTCTAAAGGGGAGGTTGTGTTTAACTAACTTGCTAGAGTTTTTTGAAGAGGTAACAGAAAAGATCGATGAGGATAATGCTGTTGATGTGGTGCATATGGACTTTGAAAAGGCATTTGACACTGTGCGACACAACCGGCTTGTGAGAAAAGTTATTGCTCATGGAATAAGAGGGGCAATAGCAACATGGATACAAAATTGGCTGAAAAATAGGAAGCAGAGAGTAATGGTCAATGGATATTTTTCAGGCTGGAGGAAGGTTTGTAGTGGAGTTCCCCAGGTGTCGGTATTGGGACCCTTGCTTTTCCGGATATATATTAATGATCTAGATCTTGGGGTGCAGGGGACAATTTCAAAGTTTGCGGATGATATAAAGCTTGGGAGTGTTGTGGACTCCGAGGATGATGGTGTGGAACCTCAAGAGGACAAAGACAAGTTGGTGGAGTGGGCAGATAGGTAGCAGATGAAGTTCAATGTGGAGAAGTGTGAGGTTGATGCATTTTGGTCGGAAGAACATGGACAGACAATATAAAATAAGGGGTGAAATTTTGAAGGGGGTGCAGGAGCAGAAAGACTTGGGTGTATATGTGCATAGATCATTGAAGGCGGCAGGACAGGTGGAGAGAGCAGTTAGTAAAGCATATAATATATGGGCTTTATTAATAGAGGCATAGAGTACAAGAGCAGGGAGTTATACAGAATTTATAAAAGATGCTCGTTAGACCTCAGCTGGAATATTGTGTACAATTCTGGGCACCATATTACAGGAAGGATGTGAACACATTGGAGAGAGTGCAGAAGAGGTTTACAAGAATGGTTCCAAGGATGAGAAACTTCAGCTATGAGAATAGATTGGAGAGGTTGGGATCGTTCTCCTTGGAGAGAAGAAGGCTGAGAGGAGATTTGATAGAGATGTTCAAAATCATGAGGGGGTTGGACAGAGTAGATAGGGAGAAGCCGTTCCCACTCGTAAAAGAATCAAGAACGAGAGGGCATAGATTTAAAGTGACTTGCAAAAGAAGCAAGTGTGATGAGAGGAAAAACTTTTTCACACGAGTGGTTTGGGTCTGGAATGCACTGCCTGGAAATGTGGTGGAGGGAGGTTCAATCAAGGCATTCAAGAGGACATTAGATGATTATTTGAACAGAAACCTTCCCTGTGCAAAGGTACGGGGAAAAGGCAGGGCAATGGCACTAAGTCATAATGCTCATTTGGAGAGCCAGTACAGACATGATGGGCTAAGTGGCCTCCTTCTGAGCTGTTAAGATTCTGTGATATGTGCTGTATTTATAGTTAGCTTGGTGAGAAACTGTTCTGGCAGCTGTATCTCCCAATGTGTTTTGTTGGAATGTGTTAAGGGAACAATATTATAATGAGAAACAAGAGTAGAAAACAGCCAATGAAGGAGTATCAAACATCCAACCAGTAAAAAGGAAGCCTGGTCACAACTCAAAGCCAATCACTTGGATGACAGAGTCCACAATTACAAGATTGAAGGAACTTCATTCTTAAGATTCACATTTATCACAGTTGCAGGACTTTGAGCCAATCAGATCTGTGAAATTATAAAATCATTACAATTTTAATTCAATTTTTTACTGAATGTGGCTCCTCAAATTTATTGCTTAGAAGCTCCAATGTTCGTTGTTGCAAGTAAAAAATAGTTAAGTTCTAATGTTCATGGCTAAACACATTCTGAAATCTGTATGCACTTTTTAAATCTTTTTGCGGGGTTGGGGGATCACTATTTAAAAAAATCAAAAGTGCTTACTGGGTACCAGGATTGCCATTTTGTATTAGGCATAGTCAGTCCCACAAGTTGACCTCGTATCACATATTAAAGACTGTGCACCTTCTGATCCTGAGCCTCCCGCTAATGTCAGTTACAGTCTCAGGTAGTGGCACACTGACCCATCTACACTCAAGTGGGCATCTCACACATGTTTTATTTTTAAGAACAAAGTGTGTTTGAACTAATTCATCTGATCAGGGTCAGCTTGACTCTTGCCTTGGAATCAGAAAGTTGAATACATGACACAATGAGTACAAAATCCATAACAAAAATAAAAATACCTGGAAAAACTCAGCAGGTCTGGCAGCATCTACGGAGAGGAGCACAGTTAACGTTTTGAGTCCGAATGACCCTTCAACAGAACTAAGTAAAAATAGAAGAGAGGTGAAATATAAGCTAGTTTAAGGGGGGGTGGGACAAGTAGAGCTGGATAAAGAGCCAGTGAGAGGTGGAGATAACCAAAAGATATCACAGACAAAAGGACAAAGAGGTGTTGAAGGTGGTGATATTATCTGAGGAATGTGCTAATTAAGGGTAGAAAGCAGGACAAGCAAGGTACAGATAGCCCTAGTGGGGGTGGGGTGGGGTGAAGGAATCAAAAAAGGCTAAAAGGTAGAGATAAAACAATGGATGGAAATACATTTAAAAATAATGGAAGTAGGTGGGAAAATAAAAATCTATATAAATTATTGGAAAAAAAAGTGGGGTGGGGGGGGGAAATCGGAAAGGGGGTGGGGATGGAGGAGAGAGGTCATGATCTAAAATTGTTGAACTCAATATTCAGTCCGGAAGGCTGTAAAGTGCCTAGTTGGAAGATGAGGTGTTGTTCCTCCAGTTTGCTTTGAGCTTCACTGGAACAATGCAACAAGCCAAGGACGGACATGTGGGCATGAGAGCAGGGTGGAGTGTTGAAATGGCAAGCGACAGGGAGGTCTGGGTAATGCTTGCGGACAGACATAATCCATGCTACAGTCAATGCCGCAATGGGGGAGTGCTGCATTGTTGTAAATGCCTTCGTTTGGATAAGGTATTAAACAGTCTCCTTGGTTGCCTGCCTGTTCAGGTGGAAGAAAAGAGATTTGAAGTGGAGCAGGGCATTCTCTAGATGTTGTGGCCGTTAATCTTTCCTGAGCCAACACCACCAAACAATTAAAGGGAAGAGAGATTAATCTTTCAGCTATAGCCTTAGCCTTTCCTCCTCTATAGAACGCTGATAAAACTGCCGTGCATTTTCAGCATTTTCCATTTTGGATTTTTATTTCGGCTAATCCATTCTGCAAGAAATCTTGAACTGTCAAATTCAGAAAAACTTGGTGTAGTGAATTTATGTCGAGTTAGAGGGTAACTGATGCGCTATTTTCAAACCTTCTCAGGGTGGATTCAATCCAGCTCCCCCTTTCCCTGTCCCTTCATAGGCAATGTGGAGGCAGGCAGCCGGTCCAACAGGTATCCTGACCTACAAAAAAATTGCCTTTTAAACTCAATTTCTAGGTGATCTAAAAATCCAATTCTGTTCATGGAACTGCGCAATGCACAATTAATTACTGGCCACACGTTAGTCACACACACTCATCTATTAAGAGTTATAAGGCTTGACCTGACTTTTGTATAATTCAACACAATAATGGTTTTGAGTACTTCCAAAGCGATGATGTCACATCCAGCCACAGAGACACAACAGGAACATTTCTAGGCTCCTTATCCTATAAATAGGTAGAATAGCAGCAGGGCCTCATTGGAGGGGGCGGGGGTAGGGGGGAGAAAGAGGAAGAGGCCACAGGTTGTTGCAGACTACAATAGATGTTTTTCCCCCCAGGCAACTATTTGTTATTTGTGCAGGACCCTGACAGAAATAGGCCAGAGTCAAAAATGTTCATTACTCAGCACTGTGCAAAAGCAGCCAAAATATTTGGTTTCCTGTTGAGAAATGCTAGCTAAAGTAAAGTGGGAAAAACATTAATCATATCTCAGCATGTGATACAATGGAAATTTGAATTGTCAACTGTATAGTGAAATATTTACACTGTTTAAACATATAGAATAGACAGAAGCAATAGTATTACCCTGAACTGTCCCATCAATCAGTAAGACTAACATGCAACAAGGTCAAACATTGCTGGCTTTTTATACAGTTTTGGAGTGTCATACAAGACAGGAACAAGTTGATGCAAGCAATGGCTGTCTCTCAACCATGTGATATGATACTGTCTTATAACACATTCCAGGATGCACTCTATTCTGTTATCAATGAAAACTCAGTCTATGCTTTATCCCTGCTACATGCAATGGTCACAAACTTGCACTCTGTCCTGCATGAATTGAACACCAGCATATGAACGGTGGATAAATGGAGTTGTGGTACAGATTAACCGTGATGTGCAACTTCCCAATTGAGCACCAGACTGCATACAATGCATTCCAGCTTCTGCATTATCCTGTAGGCAATGCACCTCCAATCTGAGTAGTATGTCATATAAAACTGGACAGCACAACCGGATTAAACATACTTTCTGGGGAGGAAAGAGAGAGACTGAACTAAACTGTTACATCCAATAGATTGATACTCAATTACTGATTATATGAATCTTGAGAATAGAATGCATTGACTGTAAACATCTTACAATCATCTTTGATAGAGAAGCTGGCGACCATGAACAGATTATATGAATTTTACAAAGAACAGATTAAACACTTTTCAGGCAGGAAAGAAAAACTCAATTTCCAGCTAAGACAACTGCATGAAGTAAGAGCAAATGCCTGCAACTTCTCATCTGATTCGCAAATAAACATGTCTATATTTCCTGACAAAAATGTGATTGAATAACTAATATCCCCACTATCTGCAGTTATTGAGAAAGATTAATGAAATATATCACATGAAATAGATATGTTGTAAGCAGAAACAAAGCTGAAGCTAACATCTCTGAAATAACAAAATTGCAATCTGTGCTATCTGGCAAATAGAGTCTAAGCTTTCCGAGAATGATCTGCCCTTGTCTCATAACTCATTATGCACAACCAAAGGGAGCTGGTTGTATGCCAAACCAGGCCCTGCCAGAACATTCAAAAGCTGACACCATCACCTGCTCTCCTTGCAAATCTGCAATAGTGCTATCTATCATTGCTTTGGAGTAGGGTGGTGTGATGTCCAAAGCTATTAAATTAAGTTTTGGTGCTGCTCAGCCTATTCACATTCATAAAGTCAAATCTTTGAGGAATTAAGTCAGAAAGCACCCTTTTTTCAAATGAAGGGCAGTAGGAATCTAGAACGTGTTACTCCAAAAGGCTGTGGGTCAATCTTGGATCGATTGAAATTTGAGAGACTGAGATAGATTTTTGTTAGTAAGGGTTTCAATGGAAACAGAACAGCGTTGGTTAAATGGAATTGAGGTACAGATCAGCCATGATCAAACCGAATTGTTGAACAGGTTCGATGGGCTGAATGGCCTACACTTGCTCCTATGTTCTTACTGAAACAAATGGGTTAATGCGGGTGCTGTAGTGGGTTAGCGTGTTGCAGTGGGTTATTTTTTTTCTCTATGGAGCCCGGATGCAGATCTAGTCTAGACTGATGGAAGAAAAGTCTATTTCTCTCTCTCTAAGCAGTAATGGTCCTAAGTGTAATGGGCTGGAGGCAGTCCCACCAAAATTCAAGTCCACAGCCATTGGCTATACAGAGCTAAATGGCCAAGATGAGGCCCTGTTGGTGCAGCAGAGAATGCTTCTTTTCAGGTTGATTTTAATCCAGATAGGTACAATTCTTTGGCTTGGCTGTCATTTTTGTTTGACGATGTTTCTGTGAAGTACTCTGGGATTTTTTTCTTTTTTTTTGGATGCCATATAAATGCAGGTTGTTGAAGTAGGGTAGAGCAAGTGCTATGTTTCAACTAGAAGTGCTCGAGAAAAAATATTCCATTCCTTCACATTGACATCTTTCAGATGAGCATAAAAATAGAAGCCTTCCTCAGGGTACTTTGAGAAACACTTTGATATAACAATTGGTCCGAAGCGATTAAGTTTATTTGTGCGCCAATACTAGCTTCTGCACACAGGGTGAGGATATTTCCCAAGACATTGAAGAAAACTTCAAAGGTTAAACTGATTCTAGTTATCATGAACATCAGAGATGAAGAGGGGAAAATAAATAAATAAACAATTTCCAGGCTGCAGTGCATGGTCTATGCCATAGGGATTTCATTCACTGGATGTGGAGCACAATTCATAAAATCAGAAACAAAAACATTCACTTTCCATTATGGTGAACTTCAAAGCATTCCTCATTAAACTTATAACAAAGGTCCAAGCTACAACAGAAAAAGGACCCAAAATAAATCCATTCTATCACAGAATAACTCAACTAATGATTTGACCCCAACGATGTTTCAATTCTTTGCAGAATATACAGCAAATTGGCATGACGATAAACTGAAGGATTGATAACTGAGCAGTGCCAAACACAAGCCAGTTGGGTAGGAAACCGGTCACCAAAAATATGGTCTGTAACAGAGGATTGCATGAAACACTGCACAACGAAAGGACATCTTTTGCTCCTAGAACCTAGAGCAGTGTCAATCCTTTCTCCCTTGTGTTTCTTTATTTACCTGAACTCACTAAGCTCCCCAAATTAATGGCAGCATGTGAAAATGTTGGACGTGGCACCTAAAATTATTTGTATATGGAAAATAATCACTGAAGGTTTGATTCATCAGCAAAGGAAGAGTCAACTCTATTGTTCAGGGCTCACTGTCAAGATAGAGTGACAGTGAGATCAACCTCAAGCCAATCCTACTGCATCAATTCTTCCTGCTCGACCACACATGCACCAGGATTGATATAATTTTTGTTTTATTCATTCAGTCATGGGATGTGGACTTCGCTGGCTGGGCCAGCATTTATTGCCCATCCCTAGTTGACCTTGTGAAGGTGGTGGCAAGCTGCCTTTTTGAACTGCTGCAGTCCATGTGGTGTAGGTACACCCACAGTGCTGTTGGGAAGGAAGTTCTAGGATTTTGACCCAGCTACAGCGAAGGAACGGTGGCGATATATTTCCAAGTCAGGATGGTGAGTGACTTGGTGGGGAATTTCCAGGTGATGGGTGTTCCCATCCATCTGCTGCCCTTGTCCTTCTAGATGGTAGTGGTCGTGGGTTTGGAAGGTGCTGTCGAAGGAACCTTGGTGAATTCCTGCAGTGCGTCTTGTAGGTGGTACACATTGCTGCTACTGTGCGTCAGTGGTGGAGAGAGTGAATGTTTGTGGATGTGGTGCCAATCAAGCGGGCTGCTTTGTCCTGGACGGTGTCAAGCTTCTTGTGGGAGCTGCACTCATCCAGGCAACTGGGGAGTAATCCATCACACTCCTGACTTGTGCTTTGCAGATGGTGGACAGGCTTTGGTGAGTCAGGAGGTGAGTTACTTGTGGCACGATTCCTAGCCTCTGATCTGCTCTTGTAGCCACAGTTCAGTTTCTGATCAATGGTAACCCCCAGAATGTTGATTGTGGCGGATTCAGTGATGGCAATGCCATTGAACATCAAGGGATGATGGTTGGATCCTCTGTTGTTGGAGATGGTCATGGCCTGACACTTGTGTGGCGCAATGTTACTTGCCACTTGTCAGCCTAAGCCTGGATATTGTCCAGGTCTTACTGCACGTGGACATGGACTGCTTCAGTATCCGAGTCGCTGAAAATGGTGCTGAACATTATGCAATCATCAGTGAACATCCCCACTTCTGACCTTATGATGGAAGGAAGATCATTGATGAAGCAGCTGAAGATGGTTGGGCCTAGGATGCTACCCTGAGGAACTCCTGCAGTGATGTCCTGGAGCTGAGATGACTGACCTCCAACAGCCACAACCACCATCCTTTGTGCAAGGTATGACTCCAACCAGTGGAGGGTTTTCCATTGATTCCAGTTTTGCTAGGGCTTCTTGATGTCACACTCAGTCAAATGCGGCCTTGATGTCAAGGGTAGTCACTCTCACCTCACCTCGGGAGTTCAGCTCTTTTGTCCATGTTTGAACCAAGGCTGTAATGAGGTCAGGAGCCGAGCGGCCTTGGCGGAACCCAAACTGGGCATCAGTGAGCAGGTTATTGCTAAGCAAGTGCCGCTTGATAGCACTGTTGATGACCCTTTCCACTACTTTACTGATGATTGAGAGTCGGTTGATGGGGTGGTAATTGGCCGGGTTTGATTGGTCCTGCTTTTTTTGTACAGGACATACCTGGACAATTTTCCACATAGTCGGAATATTGTAAGGGCCCATAAATTTTGCACTATCACTGCCTTCAACCATTTCTTGATATCATGTGGAGAGAATCCAGTTGGCTGAAGACTAGCATCTATGATGCTGGGGACCTCTGGAGGAGGCCGAGATGGATCATCCACTTGGCACTTCTGGCTGAAGATTGTAGCAATGCTTCAGCCTTATCTTTTGCACTGATGTGCTGGGCTCCTCCATCATTGAGGATGGGGATATTTATGGAGCCTCCTTCTCCAGTTTAATTGTCCACCACCATTCTTGATTGGATGTGGCAGGACTGCAGAGCTTAGTTCTGATCCATTGGTTGTGGGATCACTTAGCTCTGTTTATCACTTGCTGCTTATGCTGTTTGGCATGCAAGTAGCCCTGTGTTATAGCTTCACCAGGTTGATACCTCATTTTTAGATATGCCTGGTGCTGTTCCTGGCATGCGTTCTTCATTGAAACAGGGTTGCTCCCCTGGCTTGTTGATAATGGTAGAGTGGGGGATATGCTGGGCCATGAGGTTACAGATTGTCTCCAAGGACAATCCTGCTGTTGCTGATGGCTCACAGCGTCTCATGAATGCTGAGTCTTGAGTTGCTAGATCCCAACGTGGACTCTGCAGTACCTGCACCACTAATTAATAGCAATACCACCAAGCCCTTACTTGGTGAAGTTCTATCACAGTGAAGGATTGTATTAATTTTAAAATACAGTTGCCTTGTATTGAATGATATATACCAGCACACTCTTCTTTTGCATATTATCCTTTCCTAAGTAAATTGAATATAATTGGCTCAGCCTGTAGAACTCTGGTTTAGTCTGTCATGTATCCATTCTTAAGAAAACTGCCTGAATAATTTTCATTTTCTCGTTGCATAAAATTGCAGCTTTGTTTTCACCAGCCCTTTCTTAACTGGGTTTCTAAGAAATCTTTTGAACATCTGATGAAAAAATAGTTAAAAACTGCCTTAGCAGGCTACAGACAACCAACATAAAGGCATTCAGTAATGAAGTTGCAGCTTTTCAGTATACTGGCTGGATTTGTGGTGGTAATGGCGGCGAAACAGGCAGCATTTGTCGTCACCACTTCACTGAAATGGACAGTAGAAACGTTGCAAGTCCACAAATGCACAAAATAACATGGAAATCCAGCGGTCAGTGATTCTATGCTCTTTCAGAAGGTGTGCTGTTGATGTTCCCCCAGGCAATCAATTAATTGATGGAAACTCCCACTTTTATTTGTCAGTCTCATGATAAAAACCCTTCAAAAATGTACGACTTGTTGCATGAGATGTAACTAGGTTTATAACAGCATACTTGGCTTAAAATTACTGCTAAATTCACTCACTGGTCCTGAAAAGTTAATTTTATATTTCTGCAATGTTACTTTTCCCCATTATGTTAAAAATATTCCACATACTTTGAATCTTTGAAACCTATTAATGATATTTTAACATCAATCTTAATCCATTCGTCATGATTTGTTTTGTTTCTTGAAAATGTAAATTAAACTGTAGGATTATCAGTGCTTTTAATTTCCTGGTTTGCTGGGCGTGAGAATACTTCAATGTGTTTGGCTGTTTACCGATATGCTGCTGGATGCCTGGAGTTCCCTTTGACTTGACGTCAAATTTAAACTTCTATTGGGAAAGTGGAAATCCACACCACCAAGATAACTAGATCTTTGGCAGCAGCTTTCTTTAAGGATAGTGGCAAAATCCAGCCCAATAATTTCTTTTACCATTGGGAGAAGTACCTACAAAGAACGAGTCTCGAACTGCATTTGAGAAAACAGGTCAAAATTAACTCTGCCTCAGGCGCATTATTGTCAGGTAAGTATATCTCTCACACTCAGATGTCCAAAACAACTGAAGTTCCCATTTTAATTAATATAGTTCCTACCCTCCATTTGTAGCTGGAAAGTCACTTTTGATTACATAATAGGACAGCTAGTGTGGTCTCATGGGAATGAAGCTTTCAGAGAATTTGAGACCCATAGATCAGTGCAGCAATGCTAAACAAAAAGAGATTTTTGTCTAGAATCATGGCATGGGCCAGCTCTGGGGCTTCAGTGGAGTTCCTGAAAGCAATAACCCATTGAGATCTACCAAAAAAAATGGTACAGATACAAAAGACCAGGGCAACAAAAGTCCTACATAAAAGAGAGTACCCACATGATTTCCTCAATTTTGTGATTTGGTTGGTCCAGCAAGTTACAGAAGACGACAAATGAAGAAATCCAATTGCTGTGATTAATGGAGACAATTCCTAGATCAAACAAAACAATTATTCCTTACTTGAAGCAGCACCATGTAAATTAGGTCATGGATTTACCAACATCAGATGATCCATGTCACCCCTTCGTATGTCTGAACAGAATTCCTTGGAACAGATCCCAGTAGCTAAGTGGAAATAGAAAGTTGTTTTGGAAAGTTCAACCTTCTTTGCTGGGCACAGGACGTTAATTGGGAAGAAGGCAATGAAAGAACAATGAAAGGAACGTCAGAATTTGATTTAGATTTAAAACAGGCCAATAATCTCTCAAATATCCAGTAAAGTTTACAGAGTGAACCCTTAAAACCTTTTAGTTTGGAATGTACCATGAAACTTTCAAAATGCAGTGACAGTTTGGTGTGCATATCAGCCAGAATGAGGTCTGGTAGATATCTATTAGAAAGTGAAGCTAATAAAATGGATAGGATAGCCTTCTCTTAGCTGGATAATCTCAGCAGATTATTTGCTTTTTTAAAAAAAATGCACAGCAAAAGCCCACTTCCTGAGCACATACCCTGAATAATTTGGTTTTCAAGGCTTGAACCAGTCACCATTTTCATTTCTACTTGACACTACCCCATGATACACTAACTTTTCAATTCCTTAGCCTACCTTTGGATTCAAATCTTTTGTGCTTTGGTTCACAAATGCCAGAAATAAAAGAGGTTACATTCCTGGCTGTCTAGAGCTCACTCTAGATACTGTACGTCATACCCAATGCAATATTTTCAACTTGCTGCCTGAGAATAAGACTGGCTTTGCAAATTGGCTGCACTTTATAGAAATTATCCAAATTTCCCATCCACTGAAATCAGTTTTATGCTTGAGAAGCAAGTTGAAAATATACTCCCAAATGTGCACTTCTGAATTACATGACTTAATCCTGTGGATCAATACGCAAATTTATGTTTAAAGTACCATAATGTTCCACTGGGCAAGTGATTAATTTTGTTTTCTGTAGGTATGAACACCAGAAAATAGTGTAAATCTTGCAAAACACTTGTGGTCTCTTTGACAGACATCAGATTGTACAACTCAGACTGAAAATAAAAAATCACATTTGTTGCTAAGTAAAGTAAGCAGATTTAGCTAGATTACAATATTAACTACCATAATGAAACAATACAAATCCTGAAGCTGGAATAACATGGGTGACATATTTACCAGGAAAAGCTTTTATACAAGAAGATATTTTCCCCAAGGTATATAGCTGTATAGCAAGAAGCGAACAGAGGAACATAAGGCACCGATTATATGCTCTCTCTTCTTTGATTCAGGTTAATACAAAAGGAAGATATGCAGATATCATTTACAATAATCAAAGCTGGCCCATTGAAAAACATTTTCAGCGACAGACATCTGCCAATTAAAGACCACATGATGCATGTATGAAAGGGAGAACAGTCCTTTTTCAGCAATCAGTAGCAGAAGCTTTTTTTGAGTTCGTATTGTACAGGCATAACTAACATCTTGATAAAAGCAAAATACTGCGGATGCTGGAAATCCAGAACAAAAACAAAAATACCTGGAAAAACTCCGCAGGTCTGATAGCATCAGTGGCGAGGGATACAGCTGACGTTTCGAGTCCGTATGACCCTTCATCAGAACTAAGAAATATAGAATTGAGATGAAATATAAGCTGGTGGAGGGGGGTGAGACAGGAGGAGCTTGATAGGGGGCCAGTGATAGGTGGAGGCCAGGAAGAGACTGCCATAGATGTCATAGATAAAAGGACAAAGGGGTGTTGACGGACCGTCAACACCCCTTTGTCCTTCTGTCTATGGCATCTTTGGCAGTCTCTTCCTGGCCTCCACCTATCACTGGCCCCCTATCAAGCTCCTCCTGTCTCACCTCCCTCCACCAACTTATATTTCATCTCATTTCTATATTTTTTAGTTCTGATGAAGGGTCATACTAACATCTTGATGTTGAGAGTGAAAGATGCATCTTGATCTAAAACCAGATGGGCCCTCAGTGGTTCAAACAGCAGGAACTTTTGCTTTGATGTTCCAATTGTGTGATCTATCGCCATGCCTGTTTTGGTGTGGCCCTTATTGTATTTAGGAATTATTGCTATTTGGGATTTCTCAGCATGACCTGCTCTCCCAGTAGCTGTCCATGCAGTCTAAGTCTTCAAATAATCCAGGCAGTGGATTGTTCCACAGTAAAGGAGCATGGATCTTTCCTGGATGACTAGCAATTCTGTAATTTGATGCTTTTGTGACCAGATACCACTTGAACATTATTTGAATGGCAAAACTTTGGCCCCATGTAAACAATGGGCTTGTTGTGAAGTGTACTGATGGCATTTACCAGATCTAGGCTCTTGGTAATCTTGCAACCCAGTGAAAGTTCTGTGCTCTGTCCAGCTGATGTTTCTTTTGCAAAGAGAAACGATGAGGGAGTACTGCCTCTTGAAAACATGGAATCTATCACTTGCTTGATGTATTCATCGGCTGCAGACTGGTTGATTTTGCAGATATCCCTTACGATAAAGATCTGATCATATAAAAGCTCAATGCTGTCTGTAATCTTTACAGCTATGGGCATGGTGGCCACTGGCAAAAGCTAGGAATACTGGACACAGACCACAACCCCTGGCCTGCCAATGACCGTGCATGCGCACATGCAAAAATAACTATGAGTTTAAGGCCTGCTGATATTAAAACGAGCAAGGAACGGAGCACTGCTGCAATTTCATTATTCACTTTTTTGATTGCGTTTATGTAATAATGATCAATCACTGTAATAACAACTAATATATGTAGTATGATAGAATTAAAAACAATGTCGACAATTTAAAGTCAATGTGCCCACCATGGGAATGACTTGTAGTATTAATACATTTGTCCATCACTGGCAACATTCAGGGCCCTTTTTTGTTCCCCAAAAACTCAGAGTAGATGTTGTTGCATTCTTTTGAGAAGCTGATGAAGATCTGGAGCTCTGTTTCACACTGTCCACTTCCAGCCTGTTCTGCTCGCTTCTCCAAGCAGTGGCCAATTTGGAGAAAACACGTTCTGTGTGAGCATTGCTGCACAGTATGGAGAATACAAAGGATCTTCTTCGGTGTTTGTGAATTTTCTCCCCAGGGCTTTGGTTAAAAGTTTTAGGCACCTCTCCTCACTGGTCTAGCTATGCTTCATCTCAGAGAAGTGCTTTCCATAATGCCAAATTCTTTGTATAGTGCTTTCATGTCAATCTCTTTAAGATTGCATGCTGGAACACCATCGAAAACTTCTTCAAAGGACACAGCATTTCCAAGGACTAACCTGGACATTCTGTTGTGAAAGCTGTTTTCAGACAAGTCAGATCCATTACTCAAATACTTCTTGACTCTTTTGTAGAATGTCTCTCTCATAGTTTCCTGCCACACCTGGTGTTAGTTGTTTCAGTTTGGCTTGTACTGCAAACCTAAAAATCTTGTCTGGAATCCTTCCCTTCAGGTTTCTGTTCATACATTTATCAGCTCATACAGTGAGAGGACACTGAACGACTTGGCCTCTAAAACTTCAACAGTCCTTGAAAAGTTTCAGCGCACTGCTGAGAAAGAGAGAGCAAAGCTCAGCCACTTCACTGAAAATCCCATTGTCCCTGCAGCATCTCCATAGTATTTTTAGGCATGCTTTCTCATCTACACTCAAAGTAGCTTGTCACAGCTTTCCAGCACTTAAACAATCTGTTAATAGCCGGTGGTAGAGAAAGCCACCTGGTCACAATGTGCCTCAATAGATTGCACTTCACTTCAACAACGTCACAGAGCTCCCTTAATTGCTGCGTTTTGCAGTATGCTGTTTTCTGATCAACATTAAGGTTTCCAAAAGCTTAGCTTGTTGCGTTGTGCAAAGTATGAACCAACAATGCAACAATGTCCTTTGAGCACCTTTCAGGTTTCGGTAAACATCGTTGTACTTTCTGTAATTAACACTTGTGCTGTCAGCTGAATATGCATAAAATCTCCCTAGGTTGAGATTGAAGGCATGGAATTTGGATAATATTTCTGCTGCAACTGCTTCTGGGAATTCCTGGCTATGACCATAGCAATTCAACAGTAAATGCTGGACCCCCATCTCAAAATTGAAATATCTCAAAACTAAGAGGAAATACTTTGTTGCATCCTTGTTTGAAGCATCAGGTGCCAAAAAATTGCTTTAATGTAATCCAAGTGCTCCTGTACAAAATATGGCACTAGAACATTCACGCTCAGTGTTTTCACCTTTGTTTTCCCACATGTCAGGTCTCTTGCCATGGAGCAATCATTGTAAATTTCTTTATCAACTTTTATGCTGCAGTCGATATTCCAATAAGACTGGCGGCAAGTTAGATTTTACACAGTTTAGCAGCAGTCCCTTCATCATTTTGACACAACTCAGATGATTTAAATCTCAATGATGATGGACCTGCAATTTGAGTGTTAAATTTGTGCTTTGCTAACAAAACGTGCTGATTCACATCTTCCTTTCCTTGGTAGCTGACACCAGTGTGCAAGTTTTTTCAATTCTTTGATGAAATTTGTCAAATTCCAAACAGTCTTAATTCTCATGTTGTAACTCTTTCGAGTACATTCACAGTTCTTGGCTTTTTTTTTCCGGGAGTGGGACATGAACCCACAACCTTCTGACTCAAAGGCGAGGGTGCTATGAACTGAGCCACAGCTGACACCTCACTCTCATGTTGTAGTTGACCTGGAATCAACTTGCCTTGTATGTAGCTGATTCTGTTCCCACAGGAGTCATGCTAGCCATTCGTTAAGAAACAAATAGATCTGGAAACACTGCACAATTGAGCTGAGTGAAGTACTGGACAATGTAAGATCTGGGTTGTATGTCACACCTTTGTAGGTGTACTTTTATGCCTTTCAACTCCAAGTGTATGAATTCTACCCGAATGTGCAAATTGCGCAGTTTTCATCAAAATGCACACCATAAAACTTGTATAGTGATTTATCCATCAGACAGTACCACACTTTATGAACTATCCAATCAGAAAATAGATTGATAGCAGTTATGCCATTGATTTGGACATCTGTGGGCAAAAGACACATGTAACAGTAATTAAAATCTGGAGGGCTGCTTTCAGGGATATCAGAGGTGTAGACATCTTTTAATGCTCCAGAGTTTAATTACTACCAGTTATTATCAGCTCTCTTCAGGGGCTGCATCAGAGATCAGGTTGCAGGTTTTAGTAAGCAAGGCTAATACTTTACAACCCACTTTCAGTGTGAAACATTTTATATCAAGAATCACTATCTGCTTTATAGTCAATCTCCTAATACATATTCACTAACATTCTTTGAGAATATTAGCCTATCCATCATGCAGACAACTCCAGTGAACCAATTCCTAGAAAACTGAGGTGTGATTGAATAGCAGAGTCAAATGCGGGGCACAATTAGCTTCAATGCAGTACGTCACAAATACCAGAGACAGAAAATAGAGTAGTGGATACAATCAAAGAGAGTGATCATGACTCTGTATAGTTGCAGAGTCCCAGAATATCAGTCAATGCTTATTGTTTTCTGCATCTCAGGACTCTGTACAGAAAACTCTTCTAAGATGCTGGGTCTAGAATCCAAAGGATTGGATAATTTACAGGAACTTGCAGGTTTGCTGTGTACCGTGTTTCCTGCAAATCATAGGTTTATGTGACTGGAGGACAACAAATGTATTGTACCCAAATCTGAATACCACATTGCAACATTGCAACTCATGACCCAACCCTTCATAATGTGAACTAACATGTAGACAGTGATATACTTCAAGAGGATATAGACAGGCTGGTGGAATGGGTGGACAAATGGCAGATTTTATAGAAATTTAATGCAGAGAAGTGTGAAGCTATTCATTTTAGTAGGAAGAATGAGGAGAGGTAAGGTACAATTCTAAAGAGGGTGCCAAAGCAGAGGGATCAGGGGATGTGTGCACAAATTATTGAAAGTGACAGGGCAGGTTGAGAAAGCGGTTAATAAAGCAAATGAAGCCTTGGCCTTATAAATATGGGCATAGAGTACAAAAGCATGGAATTTATGGTAAATCAATATAAACACTGGTTCAGCCTCAAGTGATGTACTGTGTCCAGATATGGAAACTGCACTTTAAGAAGGATGTGAAAGCATTAGAGAGGGTGCAGAAAAGATTTAAGGGAATGGTTCCAGGGATGAGGAAATTCAATTACGTGGATCGAAACATAGAAAATAGGAGAAAGAACTGTTCTTATATAGGACTGGTACCATCCATTTCTCTCATAGAAAGGAGTAGGTCATTCGACCCTTCGAGCCTGCTCCATCATTCAATATGATCTTGGCTGATCCTCTATCTCAACGCCATACTCTTGTGCTCTCTCCATACCCCTTGACGCTTTTGGAGTCTAGAAATCTATTTCCTTTTTAAATATATTCAGGGACTTGACCTCCACAGTCTTCTGTGGTAGAGAATTCCATAGGTTCACCACCCTCTGAGTGAAGAAGCTTCTTTTCATCTCAGTCCTAAATGGGCTACCCCATATCCTGAGCCTGTGACCCCTTGTCCTAGATCCCCCAGCCAGAAGAAATATCATCCCTGCATCCAGTCTGTCCATCCATGTCAGAATTTTATATGTTTCAATGAGATCTCCTCTCATTCTTCTAAACTCCAGTGAATACAGGCCTAGTCAGCCCAACCTCTCCTTATATGACAACCCTGCCATCCCAGGAATCATCCCAGGAGCGCCTTCACTACATTCCTTATATGGGCAAGTATATCCTTTCTTAGGTAAAGAGACCAAAACTGCACATAGTACTCCAGGTGTGGCCTCACCAAGGCCCTGAACAGCTGCAGTAAGACATCCTTACTCCTGTACTCAAGTCCTCTCGCAATGAGCGCCAACATACCAGCTAACTTCTTAACTGCTTGCTGTATCTGCATGATTGCTTTCAGTGACTGTTGTACAAGGACACCCAGGTCCCTTTGTACGTCAACATTTCCCAATCTATCAACATTTAAATGATATTCTGCCATTCTGTTTTTCCTACCGAAGTGGATAACTTCACACTTATGCACGTTACACTGCATCTGCCATGTCTTTGCCCACTCACTCAATCTGTCTAAATTGTTTTGAAGCCTCTTAACACCCTCCTCATCGCTCACATTCCCAAGTTTCGGGTCGTCAGCAAACTTGGAAATATTACATTTGGTTTCCTCATCCAAATCATTGATACATATCGCGAATAGCTGGGCCCAAGCACTGATCCTTGCAGTACCCCACTAATCATCGCTTGCCACTCTGAAAAAGACCCATTTATTCCTACTCTGTTTTCTGTCTGCTAACCAATTCTCAAGCCATGCCAGTATATTACCCCCAATTCCATGTGCTTTCATTGTACACACTAACATCTAACGTTAGGCTAACCCGTCTGTAATTTGCTGTTTTCTTCCTCCCTCCTTTTTCAAATAGTAGGTTTACATTTGTCACCCTCCAATCTGCCGGGACTGTTCCAGAATCTATAGAATGTTGGAATATGACAACCAACACATCTACTATTTCAATGGCCACCTCCTTTAGTATCCTGGGATGCAGGTTATGAGGCCCAGGGGATTTATTGGCTTTCAGTCCTATTATTTTCTCCAGCACTATTGTTCTAGTAATACTAATTTCTTTCAACTCCTCCTTCTCACTAGACCCTTGGTTCCCTAGTATTTCTGGGAAGTTAATTTGCGTCTTCCTCCATGAAGACAGAACTAAAATAGTTGTTTAATTGCTCTGCCATTTCCTTGTTCTCTATTATAAATTCTCCCGTTTCAGATTGTAAGGGACCTACATTTGTCTTCACTAATCTTTTTCTGTTTACAAACTTATAGAAACTTTTACAATCCACTTTTATGTTCTTTGCAAGTTTACTCTCATACTCTATTTTTCCCCCCTTAATCAATCTCTTGGTCCTTCCCTACTGAATTCTCAACCCTCAGGCTTGCTACTTTTTCTAGCAACTTTATATGACTCCTCTGGATAGGTTTGAGAAACTGTGACTGTTCTCCTTGGAGAAGATTAAGAGGAGATCTGATAGAGGTGCTTAAAATTATGAAGTCTCTGGACAGAGTAGATAGGAAGAATCTGCTCCCATTGGCAGAAGGATGGAGAACTAGAGGACACTGATTTAAGGTGATTGGCAAAAGAAGCAATGGCGACATGAGGAAAAACCTTTTTATGCAGAGAGTGGTTAAGATCTAGAATGCACTGTCTGAGTGTGGTGGAAGCAAATCAATTGAAGGCTTCAAAAGAGAATTGGATAATTATCTAGAGAGAGAAAGGGGCTACAGGGAAAAGGCGTAGGAGTGGGATGGGGAGCTGCTCTTTCAGAGAACTGGCATGGACATGATGGGACAAGTGGTCTCCTTCATTGCTGTTACCCTTCAATGATTTCATGTATTTGAGGGGGTTTTTTTTGCTTGTGAATTGTGAAGGAGAGCCATTCACACTTGTCCCTACTCAAATTCAGTGCTGCGCAGAGAATGTAAGATGCAGGTCAGTGGTTTAACAATCATAATAGATGTTCTTGGCATTACAATAGCCATGTGCCAAGCAATGAATCCATTCACATCGATGCAAATGGAAACATTGCCAGTTTGCAAATAGGCTGATGGTTACTACAAACAAAAATTTTCACTTGCAGAGCTTTTACACAAAGTAAATATGGATCAGGAAGGCCATTTGGCCTCTACTATCCATAGGGCAATGTCAATTTTGTGTCAATCGTATATTAATTGTGCATAATTGTATGAAGATGGTGGGCATTAACAGGGGATTTACTTGTGCTCCTGTAAATAGACTCTTCAAAAGATGTAGACAGTATGTTTGAAATGTGTATCTCTGTAATAAAAAGCTTATGAAAGGGTATAAAGGTTGGCTCCAGTTCTATATTTCACCTCCTGGTTTTATAGAACAGAACACGGTAGTAGAGAATGGTTGCCTGAAAGTAAAGGTTGGAAACTAAGAATCAAATTTTCAGACATAAAACTAAAATCCTAGTGGCCAATGTGGATGGATGAATGAATGGCAGAAAGCATGTTTAAAGTGTTGGTCTATGATTATCCTCCAATGTTCATGAAGTCTGAACCACATGACCAGTGGAAGATTGAAGCATACACATAGACAAACGTTAGAACCCTACAAAAGAGAAAACAAGGCATGGCCCTTGGGGTTGTCGCTTGCTAGAAAAAGTAAAATCAGAAAGAAGTATTTTTTGCGATGGATACCCATCAGTTGAATAGTAATGAAGGTTTGGGCCATCTATGAGAGTTCTTGGATGAAATCTGAAGAAAGTCGATCTATTAAATATCCATGAAGCATGGTCAGAATTTGATAGATTTTGGAAAACAGAAGGTCATTCCATGGAAGGATATATCATGGACTTCAACAGATGACATAAAAGATTGATGAAATCCAAATTTAGGGATCTCTATTTAAATTACTGAATTGTGCTAAGATGTCTTATGCGGACAGGCAACTGGTTCCAACTAGTGTTCAGTTCTCAGAAGGAAAGGCTGTTTTATCAGATGTCTGCTGCCTTAACATAAAATTGGGGAGCCATTCATTTCCTTTAGCCTTCATGGAATAAATGAGACATTCGGCTGACACCCAAGAATATGGACAGATTTCGAAATAGTCTAGATACAAAATGAAATCAATACACTAGGGGGATTAAAGACAGGCAGAAAGAGGATGAAATCGCCTTTAGCAGATCAAGCTATTCTCACAGAAGACAAAATTGGAAAAATAATGGGTGAATTAATCCAAGGAATACCCAAGGAACAGTTAATGGGTGCTTCAGGTGTGAATTGAAGTATTATTATGTGGTGAACTGCCCAGTGCAAAGAGGCCAGGTCCTTGAAAAGACACATAATAAAGACAATTATGTGAAAGATGAATATAATGATGAATCTGAACAAATTATACCAGTCGGGAGTCCTGTGTTGAGTGTGTTAGCCATAGACTTTTATTACTTTTTACGATTTACATCAATGACTTAGATGAGGGGTGTGAAGACATAGCTAAATTTGCAGGTGGCACAAAGGTAGGTAGGAAAGTATGTTGCAAAGAGGACATGAGGAGGCTGCAGATGGATATAGATAGGTTGAGTAAGTGGGCAAAGATCTGATAAATGGAGTTTAATGTGGGAAAATGTGAAGTTGTTTACTTTGGCAGGAAGAACAAAAAAGCAGAGTACTACTTACATGGAGAACAGCTGCATAATTCTGAGGTCAGAGGGATCTAGGTGTTCTAGTACATGAGTCACAAAAAGTTAGTATCCAGGTGCAGCGAGTAATTAAGAAGGCTAATGGAATGCTATCCTTTGTTATGCGAGGAATTGAACATAAAAGTAAGGATGCTATGCTTCTGTTATACAAGGCATTGGTGAGACCGCACCTCGAGTACTACGTGCAGTTATGGTCTCCTTATTTAAGGAAGGATGTAAATGCAATGGAGGTGGTTCAAAGGAGGTTTACTAGATTCATACTTGGAATGAGTGGGTTGTCTTATGAGGAAAGGTTGGACAGACTGGGCTTGTTTCCACTGGAGTATAAAAAGGTGAGGGGTGATTTGATTGAAGTATAAAAGATCCTGAACGGCCTTGACAAGGTGGACGTCGAAAGGATGTTTCCTCTTGTGGGTGAGTCCAGAACTAGGGGGCACTGTTTTAAAATTAGGGGTCGCACTTTTAGGACAGAAATGAGGAGAAATTTTTTCTCTCAGAGGGTTGTGTGACTTTGGAATTCTCTGCCTGATAATGTGGTGGAAGCGGGGTCGTTGAATATTTTTAAGGCAGAGGTAGATAGGTTCTTGTTAGGCAAGGGAATCGAAGGTTATCGGGGTTAGATGGGAATGTGGAAATCGTAATACAAGATGATCAGCCATCGCCTTATTGAATGGCGGAGCAGGCTTGAGGGGCCGAATGGTCTACTCCTGTTCCTATTTCTTATGTTCTTATCTTGAGTTGCAAAGTAGCAATGATTGAGGCAAGATGAAGGAACAGGAAAGTACTACTAACTTTAGGTTTGGTTATGACAACACATTGAGGTCACTAAAGACAGTTGTAATTCTATGTAAAATAGCAGGGGTAAAGCATTTTATAAGCACTGTTGTAGTTTCTGGGAAGATACCCAAGCTGTTGAGTAAATCTCCTTTGAGAAGGCAGAACTGAAACTTGACATGGAGCATAATAAGGCAGTTATTTTTTAAGTCAGTTTATCCTTTCAAGGCATTATTGTATCTTTTTAAGAAAACATTATGTTGCCCTTGGATCTAAAGGTATAGGACAAAGAAATATTTTCATTCTACATGTTATAGTCCTGGTGATGAGTTTTAATCCTTTTCTAAAATACATAGCAAGGACAAAATGGTATTATTATGCATAAAATCATGGTGAAATGGATGGGACCAGACTTGGGACACCAGTGAAGTTCCTGACCGGAACTGGAATTTGCCAATGACAAGTTCACAGTCATGTCTGAATATGAACATCATGGTCATGAATACCACAGTTGAAAATCCTTTCAGCAATGGATTTTGTGAATGGAATCATGCTGTGATTTTTGAAATGCTGCATAAAATTTTAGCTAATCAACCAGGCTGCAGGTTGTCAACCACCTAGCATGGGTGGCTCATGAAAAAATTCACTCCAGATGGTTGTAAGATACAGTCTCTATGTAGGCGAAATCCAAAATTACCTTCTGTTCTGCACGCTAGTGCTCCTGTTTGAAAAGGTACTACAATTAGTTCAATTTTTTCGGCACACTCGGCTTTACATGCAGGAGATCAAGCTTTCACCAAAGCTGAGGTCTTGGACAAAATTCAGAAACCACTGAGGTACTGCATAAGACTATCTGAGTTAAAGTTCAATTCAGGAGATTTAGTATACTATAAAAGAGAGATTATAGGGAGTGGAAAGGCCCTGGTAAGGTCGTAATGGTAAGACAGTGCTTATCAAACACAGCAGCCAAACTGCTAAGATTCATTCCTCACAATTAATTGGAATTAATTACAAAATCTCAGACCCTGAGCAGCTGATTAAAATAAATGAGGAACCTTGTACCTCAAATGTTTATGTGTTTTGTGACGAGGGTCCTCAGGAACAGAATGCAGTAGATCAAGGGCTGGGTAATGGTAATGTGAATAGTCATGACACACAGACAGATCTATCAGATCCACAAGCCAATTGCCCAGAGTGGGTACTTGGTGACCCATACCCAGTGCGGTCTAGTTACTGGAGAGATGTGACAATTGTCGGATGTACAGGAAAAGTTACTAGCAAGTTTAAATATTTGTTGAATTTCAGGATGATGGCAAGAAGTGAGGTTTGTGAACTGTCAGGATGGGGTGACAGTGGAAAGAAAGTACAGTGCAAGTGCTGATAGTGAGTGCAGAAATGACTCTTACATTAGAAAACAATATACGAAAGAAAAGAGCTTCCAATAGTGCAAGAGCTTGCTGTGGTAGTCCCAACAGACATGAAAGTGGAAGGAGAGGCTGTAGCTTGAATAGATTAGACAATGAAATAAAGGCCACAGGACAGCCTCATAATGGAACTAGAAGCAGAATTCCTCATGATTGAAGTGAAGTTTTGGTGGCTGCTAATAAAACTAATAAGAGAATAAACCAGAGATACAAAACCAAGGGAGTTAGACAGTTTGAGAGAATCTGGAGTTTATTCTTAGCTACCAGATAAGGATCAACCAGCTTTGTCACATTGGTAAATTTGTAATATTGTAAACATCCTTAATGAATGGAAAATACAAGGCTAAAGTGAGGCTAATTGCTAGGTGTTTTGAAGAGCAACTGGTGATACAAATGTCAGAATGGAGTCTCCCACAGTGGGAAAAGTGATCTTAAAAAAATCATTTCAGCTCTTTTGGTCACATATTCATGGGTGTGTAGGTCAGATGACATAAAATCCGCATTTCTGCCAGGCATTACTTTCTGGAGGGAAGTGTTTTTTGAAACTGCTTAAAGAGGCAGCAGATGTAGAAGGAAAACTATGGAAACTACACAGATTTGTCTGTTGCCTGAATGATGCTTCCAGGAAATTATATTTTTCAGCGGGATCTATTTTGCTGAAAGTAGATTGTTCACTTAAGAGCAGATTCTGCAATGTTTATTGGTCCCTTAAAGGAAAACTTTCAGGCATCTTCATGATGCATGATTATTTATTGGGTGGTACTGCAGAATTTTAGAAATGTGTCATTATTTCAATTAGAGTGGAATTTCAAATTCAGAGTCAGGATTCTGGGGCTTTTAACTAAATTGGTTTAGACGTTAAGCAAAGTAGATCTGGAATAAAAGAAAAATACTGCAGATGCTGGAGATCTGAAATAAAAACAGAAAATGCTGGAAAAACTCAGCAGGTCTGGCAGCATCTGTGGAGAGAGAAATAGAGTTAACGTTTTGAGTCTTGTAATGCTCTACTTCAGAGCTGAGCTCTGTTTCCTCAGCTCTGAAGAAAAGTCATATGGACTCAAAACGTTAACTCTGTTTCTCTCTCCACCGATGCTACCAGGCCTGCTGAGTTTTTCCAGCATTTTCTGTTTTTATATCTGGAAAAACTTATAATCAACAATCCTATTTAGAGTGTTACTCCCATCGCAGTTGATCATACCAGGTCATCACAGAAAGGTGATACATTTAAAGAAGCAACAGAGCAATTGCAAAGCTTGACTGGTCAACTAAATTGGTTATGCACTCAGACCTAGATCAAATGTTAGTTTTAATGTGTTGGAGTTAATGGTAAAACAACCTAAAGTCGAGAATGCTTTAACAGCAAATAAACATTAAGAAAATTAAATCTAGATAAATGCATACTTAAGTATCTTGTTTTGGGTGCCTCTTCAGATTTGATTGTCCCCTTTAGGTTGATATCATTTACGAATCTGATCACTTTGCATTTAGCTCTTGAATGCAAGTCATTTAGGAAAGACTTGTACTAATCGAGCACCATTCACGACTTCAGGGTGTCACAAAGCGCTTTAAAACCAATGGAATACTTTTGAAGTGCTATCGTCGTAGTCATTGCTGTAATTCAAGAAATGTGGCAGCCAATTCGCAGACAAAGTCCCACAAACAGCAATGTGATAATGACCAGATAATCTGCTTCAGTGGTACTGGTTGAAGGATACATATTGGTTTGGACACAGCGGAGAAGTCCCTTGTTCTTCTTTGAAATAGTGTCACAGGATTTGATTTTAACATCTCAAGTGCCCCATTTTATTCCAATAATAACTAGCTGCTGCTTTGCATTCTTCAGCCTATTTCCCATACATTCTCAGTTTCAACATGAACCTGTGGCAAGTTTCAACCATCACTTACTGAACCCAACTCTCTGGGGAATACACTATATTGTGAGCTATTTATTACCCACTGATAACTCTAGCATAACTTTGTGGAGCCTATGTACGTTCTACCAACATCAGTGTGTCACAAGACATCTGGCCCTGCTCCAGCTCTCCTGCCATACCCGGTTATATCATTGAACAAAATAAAATGAACTTGCTTTGTCAATTCACAATGTGACGCAACTTTAGATCCATATCTGGGCACTCCACCAGCTGAGTCGTGTGCCTGATATCAATCATCTGTTAGGGACATGTATGTGCCTTTTGTTCAGAAACAGATAAAAATCTAATTTCAAGCACAACTTTATACTCGTATGAACCTGGTGCTCAAAAAACATTTAATCAGTGGTTTAATCAAATTAGATTAAAGGACCTCCTCTGCCCCAGGCTAGTTGTGATTTTATTAGTCTCTGCTGCAATTTATGATCTACATTCTGGCTATATCAGTTTACAGACAACTAAACAGTGAGGAATGTTGATTGATACTGACTAATAAGGTTATTGTGCCTTTCATGCAGAACACCCATCAATAGCACTGAAGCTTAAACAAAGCATACAAAGAGATCGGGGTCAAGTCTTAGTGGTGTCAAAACCTAGGCGCAATTGAATTTCCAGCTGGCAAAGCTAAAGACCAGCGGAAAGAAAAACACACTATTCAGTCTTTTGCGATATGTGTCACAAACCTACTGCTCAATTTTTTTTTAAGAGTCAGCATTTTTGCCCTCCCCTAATTGCCCTTGAAAAGGCATAGGTAAGCCACCTTCCTGAACTTTTGAAGCCCACGTGGTGAAGGTCCTCCCACAGTGCTGTAAAGTTGCGAGTTTCAGGATTTTGACTCACTGACCATGAAAGAATGGTGATATATGCCTAAATTGGAATGGCAAATGACATGGAAGGGAGCTTGTATTGATGTTCCTATGCACTTGCTGCTGTTGTCCTTCTAGGTGGTGGAGATTGCAGGTTTGGGAGGTGCTGTTGGAGATGCCTTGGCAGGTTGCTGCAATGCATCTTGTAGATAGTACATATTGGAACCACAGTGAGCCAGTGATGGAGGCAGTGGCTGCTTAAGGTGAATGGGCTGTCGATTAACTGGATTGCTTTGTCCTGGGTGGTGCTGAATTTGATGAATCTTATATGTATCCATGTAGCTAGAGAATATTCCATTAAGTATATAACTTGTGTCTTGGAGGTGGTGGTGAGCCATTGGGGAGTCAGGAGGTGAGCCACTGACTGCAGGATACCAGCCTCTGACCAGCTCTATTAATCATTGCATTTATGTGAGTGGTCCAATTGGGTTATTAATCAATGCCGACCCCTACAATGTTGATGGTGGGGAATTCAACAACAGTATTTGACACTCAACCATTCTACGTGACCATTTTAGGTTTGTGCATTTAAGAAAGGGGTCTAAGGGCTTGTGAAGTAAAATAAACATTTGTCGGGCACTTTACTAATATCATGCTATGAAAATGCACATTGTTTTTAATCACTCTAATTCTTGATGCTGCTTGGCCAGGCACTAGGAACAGTGGCATGCGCACTTGGCTCACACTGCGTTCCCCAGCCTTTGTGCGGTTTCACCCACAGCTGAGATTATTGGTGTGGTACTGGTTTGTGTCTGCACGATTAGTGACGTTGTTTGCTCAGCTACTCTCTCTGGCATGCCCTGTCCTCTGCTAGCTTGCTCCCTCTGCCACCGAGCCTTTGCCGACCCTCTCCCAAGCGCGCTCTGCCCCCTCCAGAGCCCTTGTGTGGTTCTCCAGTCCACAGCAAACTGCAGCCTATCGAGCTCTGTCTCACTCCCCCAGTTGTTGTTATTTATACTGCTCTATGAGCATCTCATACACACCATCCTACCTAGTTACTATTCCTTCTAAGCGCCACAATATGTGTCATTGCTCCCATCCATATACTGGTTCCCCAGCCCATGCTTAATGGCCACAGAATGAACTGAATCAGCCTCCCTGGCAATGATAATATCCAGTTATTTCAGGGTGCTAAAGATTTTTATAATGCTGGGATGTTCATGAATTCTGAGGCTTTTCCATCACCAAAATAACACTGCATCTCACTAAATGCATGGCAAACTAGATATTCTTCACACCACAATTAGCTTTTGCAAAATTTGAATATGGGAAATTATGTAGCATAGACTAGAAAATAATGCACAGCAAAGTGTGACTTTGTTTGCAGAGTTTACAGAGTGCCATTTGGGTTGTTTCTACCAGGGCTAACATGATTCTAATCCAGAGAGAATTCCATAAACCTACTTCAGCTTTTCTACAGATCTGCTGAATTTTATTAATCAGAGCTCTTCAGTCACTGGCTTTGATGTCATAGGCAGTCCAACTCATGTGGGAAGTGCACTCGATGCAGTTGTGGCTTCAACAAACTCAGTCTTTTTTTATTCATTCATGGGATGCGGGCAATGCCGGCAAGGACAACATTTATTGCTAATCCCTACTTGCTCTTGGGAAGGTGGTGGTGAGCAGCCTTCTTGAATCACTGCAATCCATGTGGTGTAGGTCCACCCACATTGCTGTTAGGTAGGGAGTTCATGGATTTTAACCCAGTGATAGTGAAGGAATGATGATATCCAAGTCAGGATGGTGTGTGACTCAGAGGGGGACCTGCAGGTGGTGGTGTTCCTACGAGTCTGCTGCCCTTCTCCTTCTAGGTGCAAGAGGTCACAGGTTTGGAAGGTGCTGTCGAAAGGAGGCTTGGCAGCAATGCATCTTGTACATGGGTAAACGTGGATTGATTCAGAAGAGTCAGCATGGATTTGTTAAAGGAAAATCGTGTCTAACTAACTTGCTGGAGTTTATTGAAGAGGTAACAGAGATGGTTGATGAGGGCAAGGCCATTGATGTGGTGTACATGGAATTCCAAAAGGCGTTCAATACAGTGCCACTGTGAGGAATACAGACATGTAAGGAAAGTTGGAATAAAAGGAGCAGTAGCAACGTGGATACAAAATTAGCTGAGGGATAGGAAACAGTATTGGTTAATGGGTGTTTTTCGGGTTGGAAGAAGGTTTGTAGTGGAGTTCCCGAGGGGTCGGTATTGGGACCCTTGCTCTTCCTGATATATATAAATTATCTAGATCTTGGTGTGCAGGGGACAATTTTAAAGTTTGTGGATGACACAAAACTTGGGAGAATTTTAAACTGTGAAGAGGACAGTGTAGAACTTCAAAAGGACATTGACATTTTTGAGGGATGGGCAGATAGGTGGCAGATGAAGTTCAATGTGGAGAAGTGTGAGTTGATATAATTTGGTACAAAGAACATGGGAGAAACAGTATAAAATAAAGGATACTGTTCTAAAGGATCTGCAGGAGCAGAGAGACCTGGGTGCATAAGTCATTAAAGGTGGCAGGACAGGTAGAGAGAGTTGTTTCTAAAGCAAACAGTATTCTATGCTTCATTAATAACGGCATAGAGTACAAGAGCAGGGAGATTATGCTGAACTTATAGAAGACACTGGTTAGACCTCAGCTGGAGTATTGTGTACAGTTCTGGGTGTCACACCAAAGGAAGGATGTGAACGCATTGGAGAGAGTGCAGAAGAGGTTTATGAGAATGGTTCCAGGGATGAGAAACTTCAGTTATGAGGAAAGATTGGAGAAGTTGGGACTGTTTTCCTTGGAGAAGTGAAGGCTGAGAGGAGACTTGATAGAAGTTTTCAAGATCACGAGGGGTCTGGACAGAGTAGATAGGGAGAAACTGTTCCCGTTCGTAAATGGATCGAGAACCAGAGGGCCCAGTTTTAAAGTGTTTTGCAAAAGAAGCAAATGCGAGGTGAGAAATTTGTTCACACAGCGAGTAGTTAGGGTTTGGAATGCACTGTCTGGAAGTTTGGTGGAGGCAGGTTCAATTGAGGCATTCAAGAGGGCATTGGATGATTGTTTCTATCTAGATAATGTGCAGGGTTACGGTGAAAAGGCATGGAGATTGGCGCTAAGTTAAAATGCTCAGGGCTGATGCAGACACGATGGGCTGAATGGCCTCCTTCTACACCGTAATGATTCTGTGATTCTGAGTCGTGAATGTTACTAAATGCTGTGCAATCAACAGTGAACATTCCTACTTCTGACTTTGTGATGAAGGGAAGGTCATTGATCAAACAACTGAAGATGGTTGGGCCTAAGACACTATCCTGAGGAACCTCAGCAGTGATGTGCTGTGGCTGAGATGATTGGCCTCCAACAACCACAGCAATCTTTTTTGTGAGATATGACTCCAACCAATGGAGAGTTTTGCCCCCTATGCCCATTGATTTAAATTTTGACCAAAAATGTTGTTACATTGCATGCAAAGTTTAATTGTGATTCCTGACTAAATATTTTTGCTTAAGGAGTAATTTTTTGGCAATTTGTTCAACTGGAATCGAGTTCCACTTCTAATGAAAGCTGTAGTGCCTCAAGCCAGACAGGACTGTAAAGATGCTTAGGCTTATGAATCCGAACATCGCAGGTGTTTTAATACCAATATCATAATGGCAGAGGCTTGATTCATTTTAAGTTTTGAAAACAATCCTTAAGTACCATAGATTAAACCCTGAACATGAGAGAACTGCATGTAATTCTGGACAAACTATAAACTCAAAAACACATAAAACATCTTTTGTAAAAGGAGAATTCAGCATCTGGCACCATCAGCAGAAAGCTCATTTCATACCATTGTACACAGAGAGTTTTTCCCTTTTGAACTACTGGCTTTCAAGTTTGAAGGCTAGTTCTACAACACAGTGCTGCTGCTCTGATCCTGCACTCACATCCATTATGTTTGCAAAGAGAACAAAAATTCCAAAGCAATCACTAAACTCAAAATACAAAGAAACAATGAAATGAAATGGAAATATGCTATAAAATAGCCCAACAGAACAATTGGCTCATAAGGATGTGAGAAAATCAAATGTTTTAATCTATACTAAAAATTGGTTAACACTTCATTGCTTAGAATGGAGTATCATTGAGATCTGCTCTGTATCTTTAATCCAGAAACTTTACTCATACAAAACACACCTCAAGAACTTTCATTTAATTTCTATACTTTCTAATAAATCACTGCAAGAAATCAAGGTTGAAGAACAGGGGCAAGAACTATCGGCTAAGATAGCAGATTTATACAGATAACTTCAGTGTTACACACAAATGCTGAATATATGATTTTTCTGGGTCTGGTTGGGCTTGCTGACAGTACATAGATTTCTCACACTCTTGGTCACTGGATTGTGGACACTTTTTACATAATATGTGCTGGGAAATGTCAACTCTCCCAATCATTAACAGCAGGGTTTTTAAAATCGTCAATTGTTTATCCCCCATTGTGTTCAAAGACTCTTCTATATGTTTCTAATATTTTCTCACTCTAATTTTCCTGCCTCTCTTCCACTCTGCCTCTTTCTTGCTTTCTCTCTTTGTGCCTAGCTCTCTCATTTTGTTTTGCTAGTTCTAATTTTGCCCCTTATTCTCCTATATTTCTATAATAAAAATAAGAACATATTCTCTTTAAATCTGTGACCTTGCAATAATGCCATTAGCATTGCTTTGGCGATGGCTGTGAATGTTGCGGTGAACTATTTTTTGGAAATATGCAGACATCCACAAAAGTTGCTTTACTGCTGTGTTTCCTGGCTATTTCCCACACCCATCTTATTGCTGAGTTTTCTACCAACACAGCCAGTGGTGAAAATGGGCTTTCTTTCATTGGGAAATGTTCTTATATGGGCTAGAGATTCACACTTGGTTAGGTAACTGAATAAGATAGAATGCCTGAACTACCACTATACCCTCCAAACCCTTTTCTATCACCCGTTTGAAGTATCGTTCTTGCTAGAGGTTAAAAACTTGTATAGTTTGTTTCTGATTGTGTTTCAAATTGCATTTTGTGTTAAGGTATTTTAGTTGACCACAAATACCAGTCACAGCCTCTCCCCTCTTTATTTGTTACTATGTCTATGATTACAACATATCTGATATAATTGCTTAATGTTGTAATTCAAGAGTGCACAGTAAGTGGGGTAAGTCATGGCAAACTAAAACCAATAATGCAGATTTTAAAGGTCTGAAAACTGAAAACCCACCAGAGTGAAAATGTGTGAAACCAACCAATCCAGGATCATGGACTAAATCGTCCATAGATTAATTGGCTCCTTCAAGATACACTCTCTTTGCAATAAATAGCTCAATTAAAATGTTTAGTGTGAATACATCTAACTTTATACACACACACATACAGCATTTAATAGAAAACAATCCGCACAACAATTCCTGGCAACAGCTGCTTAGCTCAATGGAATGTGTCCAATCACTTTTCTCAATCTTTGTAAATTACAGAAAGCAAAGGGCTAACGCAATGTTTGCTTCAGTTCTGCTGAAGGGCCATGAGGGCTCGAAACGTTGACTGATTTCTTCTCCGCCGATGCTGCCAGACTTGCTGAGTTTTTCCAGGTAATTCTGTTTTTATTTTGTTTTAGAAAAGTCAATGTTTGTTCAATGAAAGCATGGAATCAGAAAACTACAATGAGCATTGTCCCAGGTGCAATGACTTGCATTCTTTTGTAGCCCTGGTTAAACATTTGTGTAAATAATGTAATTCATCAATAAATGGTGTCAAGTTATTCAGACTCAGAATACAGGCAGTCTTCACTACAACAACTTGCGCAGATGTAGTAGTATAAATTAAATGAGAATGTTAGATGTGAGAGACTCGAGTTCTCTGAACCAAACACCATAGTCTCAATTTCGCAACATCTAGTTCAGTCTACACTTGCTAGTTTACTAAGGTTGTATGCAAAAACATAGGATTACCTTGTATAGTGTCATAACTATGTGATGTGTGCATGTGGAATATTAATCTTTAATTTCATAGGCTGGTCAAATATATATTGAATTTCTTAACAGACTTTTAACGCAAGCAAAGACACTGACTTAAGATGGCTGCCATAGGTCACTTGACATGTCTGGTATTTCAAGTAGGTCAGTTTCTGGAAGTTTCCAATGTGGATTACAATTAGAACATGCAAGGCAAACCTCCTATGAATTTCACACCAGTGGATGTCAAGAATTACCTCAAAGATAAACTGGCTCTCACAGTTTGCATTTCTATAAAGTTACCTTTCAGGCAGAGACAGGAAGTCTACTGAAACAATGGCTATATAGAAGGTGTTGATGTGTTCCTCCTAGCTCATCACAGGGAAGAATGGTCCATTCAGAAGTGATGGCTGGGACATTTTAAAAAAAACTAATCACCTAGGTCATGACACAATAGTCAAGGTCTGTCCAGGCATGAGCTAATCAATTTCATTCTGTGGAATTCTCAATTCATTATGGAGAGAGGTCATGTGGCCAGAATTAACTATGGAGAGAGAAGTCATGTGACTAGAATTAACATTTTGAAATGTCCTTTATTACAACACCCTGGTTGCTTTTAACTGTTTGAAGTAGTAGTCTGCAAATGCAGCAATAACACCATCTCTCTCCCTGCTGTTTTCAAGTTCAGAGCCCTATCTCTGTTACCGTTTGGAATACATCACAGAGACAGAGAATTTCAATCAAAAGGAACTCTGCCTGCTTATATCATACAGGGGTCAACAGACAGAGAAGTTTGAAGGACACTTCAAAATCACAAAGTAGCGTTTCCAGGGGAAAAACCAGGACCATTTAAAAAAAACTGCTTCAGTCATGAACAAAAGCAAAGGAATCAAACCGTGAACTCTCTATTTTTCGACTTTTATCACTGAACCAAATTTGCCCAAAAGTTAACCACCTCAACTATATAATTTGTAATTTTGCATGCTTGCAAAATGCTTGTGCACAAAGGTTGGGATGTGGGTTTGCCTTTAAGTATCTTTACCTGGGTGGGTTTTTAGCACAATAAAAACTAACCCCTTTGTGTTTAAACTCAAAGCCTGGCGGTCTGAGTTATTTGCAATCAGCAGTAAATAGTCAAGTACAGACACTGAATTAATATCTTCAACCCTACAAATCACAAACCCTGTTATGATCAATTGAGGTGTGGAAAAGAAAGGCAGAATCCTGACATGTCCTCACTGGTCATAACAATAGGATATTCAGCACACAAACAAGTCAATTGTCCACCCTAGCCCATGCTAGTGGTCATACTCCATTTGAACCTTCTCCCATATTTCCACACCTAAATCCATTATAATAACCCTCTATTCCCTTCTCTCGCATATGCTTGTCTAGCTTCCCCTTAAGTGCATTTATACTATTCGCTTTAACTACTCCCTGTGATAGTGGGTTCCATATTCTCACCACTCTTTGAGTAAATACGTTTCTTCTGAATTCCCTATTGGATTTCTTAGTGCCTATTTTATACTGATGGCCTCTGCTTTTTAAAAAATCCGACGCCTTAACAAAACTTCTTAAAAAAAGTTTCATTTTATTCTTCATCTCATCCAACGCCTTTACAAGAAACTTTTTTGAAAACCCCAACCCACCCACAGGGCCATCTGTCACTTGATTCTATGTTGGGATTTCACAGAGGGCTGACCCTTGTCCTACTATTAATATTCTGCTATCTTACCTTTATGCCACTATCAGCTCCTTCTTTAGTCTTTAACACTACCATTAACACTCCCTTTGTTTTGTGTCCATGACATCTTTGTTAATCTCTCCTTAGCTCCCACCTATACCTGACCTTCTATCTTGCTCCACCGTCTGTTAAACAGTATAAAATCCATCACATTTCTACATCTCTTTAGAAGAGGAGTCATACGGACTCGAAACGTTAACTCTGTTTCTCTCTCCATAGATGCTGCCAGACCTGCTAAGTTTTTCTAGCATTTTCTGTTTTCATTGGCTCTGCTTATGCCCGTCACCATGAAAGGAGACATTCTTTCTGTATCCACTTTAATAAAACATTTCATAATTATAAGGACCTCTACCAGGTCACCCCTCTGCCTTCTTTTTTCAAGAGAAAGAAGAGCCAGCCTGTCAATTCTTTCCTGATATATATACCTATGCATTCCTGGTATTATGCTTGTAAATCATCTTTGCTCCCTCTACAGTGCCTCTATATCCTTTTCCTATGCAGTACTCAAAGTGTGATCTAACCAAGGTTTCGCATATTTTCCTGCTTTTCAATTCTATCCTTCAAGTAATAAAGCCTAGTGCTTGGTTTACTTTTTTCGTGACCTTGCTGCAGTGCAACATTTAGTGATGGTGTGTTTGTATACCGAGATCTCTTTGTTCTTCTACCCCACCTAGACTTGCACGTTCCAATAAGTGACCGAATAAACTAAATTTTCACCAGTGCATCTACCTAGAAAATGCCCTAAGGTGCTTTACAGGGGAGGAAATGGACAAAGAACAGTAATACAAGTGTGGGCAGGGGTGAGCAAAATCATGATTAAAAAGCAGATTGTGAGGGGATTTTTGCTTAGGGCTTAGGGAGGAGATTTTAAACATTTGGCCTAGGTGACAGTCATGGAACAGAAGGAGGCGACAAAATTAGAGGGTTAAAGAGCACAGCTAGGGGAAGGTACTGAGGCTGTAGAAGGACTTATAGATGACAGCATGGATTTTGAACTCTGTTTTGGGGACAGTAAGCGAAGGGGGAAGTTTGTGAAATTGAGCATATTGGAAATCACAACAAAGGCTAGCTTTCATAATGGCCCGCCCCCCCCACCTGCCATAATGCGCTGCAGGCAGGCTAAACTAGCTGGGAGTGGGACTTTCGACCCTCAGTGGGAGGAGGTCCCACCCTCAAGAGCTGTCGCCCAATATGATTTGCCAGAAGCTCCAGAGCTCAGTAGTTTCTGCTGCCAGGAGTGAAAGGAGGATCGGTGGCAAGGATGACAAATGCTTGAGACAAGCAAGTTCTGGGCCTTTTGGGCGGGGAGGGATCCAAGAGCCCAGGGAGGGGGAAGAGAGAGGGTGGAGGATTAAGAGTGGGGTTGAGACATCTTGATGGTGTGGGGGTGGGTGGGTGCCCCCGATGTGCACAGGGTACCCCCAAATGATGTGCCCCACCTCCTTCCCATCCTTTTTCAAGCTGGCTTTAAATATGTATTGCCCACTCAAGCCCACCTGCTCATGCCAACTGTATTATAGCATAGGCAACATAATATTCTGGCCAACTGGCTTGGTAATAAGCTCGACTGTCATTTAATTATTTATTTAAATATGGCAGGCAGGTTGCTGATTTCAGCATCACACACCTAGCTATTATAGGGGACAGCGCAGGGGTGGGCGGAAAGTTGGTGGGTTGGGCAGTTCCCATATTTTGGGTGCTCCCCCCACCGAAAATACATCCAGCAGGTGCGGGGAGTGGGGGCACAAAATCCAGCTCTATGTTTGTGAGGGTGACGAAAAGCACTGACTTATTTCCTTTTTCTTCCCTGTCCCCGTATTATAGAATGGAGAATGCAGTTTGCTTTCTGCTGATCCTTACATGGCTGCATTACAGTAATAGGAAAAGGAAAACAAAAAGTTGATCAAAGAGACAGGGGGAAGAGGAAAAAACAATATTTCTGCATACACCTGGAAAAGGAGAACTACTCCGATCTCAATTGTACTCAAAAAAAATGCTAGAAATACTCAGATTTGTAAAGATCTACTGACAAAGGCGTACCCCCAAAATATTAGCTTGTCCTTTCTCTTTACAGATACTGACTGACCTGCTGCCTATTTCCAACATAGGGAGCTTTTCTTTCCTTTTCATGGACCCACTACAATGTGCTGATAGTATCAAGTATCTCTTACCTTCCAAAGATTGTGTGCTTCTTGTCCAGATAGACACATGAGCGGAATGTGATGAAGCTGAGAAGACAGAAGAGGCCATTATGAAAACATGCTCTTCAGCTGTGGTTTTCATTTTTTGGTACCTTGTTCAATTTATAAACAGCAGAGCTTCTTTAAGCTGGGTGTACATGGAAACAGTGAATGGTTGCTGCCTGTGAGCAGCAGCAAGGAACAAATTAAAGAAAAAAAAGTCACAATTTAAAAAAAAGTCTCCAGGTTTAAAGGATCCTAAAAAGGAACACTGACATAAATAAGCCAGAAACTAACATTTTTTGTAAATAGAAAGATAAACAGGCTTTATGTTTAACACACATTAAACAAACTCTTACTTTATGGCAATTACTGGTTGATATTTAAAGAGGCTTCCATTTATGGTGTCATAGGCTTCAACACAAAACTCATTATCTGCTCTTCTGAAGTGAATGTGTTTGAGTTTAGACAATTGGTGGAAGAAGTGGCACTAAAAAACATAGCTATTAGTTTTGAATGTAAATGTTGAACATTTGGATGTGATCCTTTGAAATTTAATAACATTATAACAACTTCCAAATTGGTTGCTTTGAGGGGGATGTGGAGTCCAACAGTGAACTCATTTCTTTCATTACATTTCCCACTATTCCATTATTTAATGAAACAAAATCTTCACTATTTCTCATTGCACTGCAGTTATTTATTAAGATCATAAAGATGTTTTTTTACTAAACATTGTGCACAAAGGATGTGACCACATTACAAACTAGATTCAGATTCCCTACAGTCCTACAACATAGTTCCCCTGCTAAACTCAGTAACCATAAAGGATAGGACAGTTCTATTTAAACATTAGAATATAACTGCATCCTAGCTATGCACAATACATGTCTCATTTACCAAGAAATGATTCTCTGTCTTTATTTTTGCTCTTCTGACTGTTCCTTTGCTCAGCGGACATGCACTGATCTCTTCCCAAGCCTCTGCCAAAGATTCCTGGAAGTGGATGATTTTTATGACTTAGATTTACCTTTGGGAAACTAATAACTTTACTTACATAATAAAATTATATAAATTATATAATACCTTTGCCTGAATTGAAGAACTTGCCATGTAAAGAAAAACTAATGAACTAACAGAATTCAGTGCAGTGATCAACAGATATCAAGGTGACTGGTATAAATTTCATGCCTGCATTATGTAGAATTCTCATTCAATGTCGTACGTTTTGGGAACCAGGGCGTAAGACAGTAAATGAAAATCCTACATAATGAAATGAAAGTGGAGTGGTTTCTTCCACTAGCACTCTTAATGTTTCAGCTTCCATGAAGGACTAGAATTTAAACATATTCATGCACTTTTTCCCTTTGAGGTAAAATAGTCAAAATGTTTGAAATAATACATTTCTGAAAGGGAATTTTATGAGCATGCCGCTTTCAAAAAACCTAAAAAAAAAGTTTGCAATTATCTTGGCTCACTTGAAGGATTGGAACAAAAAAATGGAGGCCACTGGACAGTTACTTACAACTGCGACTTGTTGGTGTTGGGTCCAGAGTTGGCCATGCTGAGGATGCCTCGACCTGCATGTGAGAGGTTGTGTTTGAACTCATCCTTGAAAGGTTTTTCCCAGTACGATTCTCCACCTAGAGGCATAGAGGGAGAAACATATTGATATAAAGGTCTAATGAAACGTCATCAACCTGAAATATTAACTCTGTTTCTCTTTACACAGATGCTGCCAAAATTGATGAGGGCTTTTAGCATTTTCTATTTTTATTTCAGATTTCCAGCACCTGCAGTACTTTGCTCTTGATATCTCCCATGTTTACCATCAAGGCTTTCAATAACAAGCAGTTCATGTTTTACACAGTGGTCATAAAAATGTCATGGGAGGTTTTAGAATAGAAGAGAAATTATTTAAGGGAAAGTGGAGTGCTTCAGTCCCACAATTCTGTACTGCTGCTCTCCTGAACATGCAAGTGGTAGCAAGTGGAGGTAGAACATCATCACTTCCGGAGCACAGAAATGTTTTGAAGTGACATATATCCTTATTTCAACTAACTAATGATTATAATCGATATGGCATGTTAACAGAATCCAAGTCAGTTGGTGAAGTTGAAATCAAGGCACAGAGCTTTTCTTTATTGAGTGTTTATTGACTTTGTTGTCTCATAGCTCTCCCCCAATACACCCAGTGTCCCAGCTATCCCCTGCTTACATGTGCTTAAAGTACTTAATTAAACAATGCCTTTCACCTGGGAATCCTAACAAAATAATTAACATGTCATTAACATGGCATGTCAGAGCATGAGAGTAATCACTAACTCCATGATTAATGTGTTTTTGCACTTTTAAATAAAGTGTTTTGTTTTAGAATGCGTTGTGGAAAAATGTAGGCAGATCATCAATATCACAAATATCAATGTTATCCAACAATGCCAAACAGGGGCAGAGTTTGTGGCTGCTGCAGTGCTCAAATGCAATTTCTGGAGACTGCATTTTGGTTTGATGTCATTAATGAGAACAATTCTGAAAATTCATTTGTTCCTCGTAAATTATGGGTGCCATTTGATCAATCAAAATTATGGTAATAAGCAGTGAGGACTGTAAGACTCTAATTGTCAGTTGCATTTCACTTCTTAGTGAGGCTATAATAGGCCATGCAATGTTGAGCTTTACCATCAAATTATGTTAATTGTACCATAAGATTTAGATTAGCCATGGAAAAAGACAGGAGCAATCCACAGTAAAAATAATTAAATGGATGAGGATTAATTTCATTGGTTTGAGAATGGATCTGTCCTGTCCTGGGTAAATTGGAATTGAAGATTGGCAAGGCAATACTGTAACGAAACACTGGGCTACTTTAAAGAGATAATTCAGGTACAGTCGAGGTAAATTTCTACAAGGGGGAAAGGTAGAGCTCCCCGGATGACGAAAGAGAGAGTAAGAGGAAGAAGTAAAAAGCTGCGTATGCCAGCTGTCAGGTTGTTAATGCAAGTTAGAAGCAGGCTGACTAGAGATAATTTAGAGAAGCAGGGAAAAAGGAAATCAGCAAGACAAAGAGAGAATATAAGAGACTGGCAGTTAACATAAAGGGGAATCCAAAAGTCTTTTTATAAGCATCTAAATAGTAAAAGAGTAGCAAGAGGGCAGGTGGAGCTGATTAGGGACCAAAAAGGGGATCTACGCATGGAGGCGGAGGACATGGCTGTGCTACTAAATAAGCATTTTACATGTGTCTTTATCAGGAAAGATGATACTGCCAAAGTCATAGTGAAGGGGGGGATAATTAAGACATTGGATGGGCTAGACATTGAAAAAGAGGTGGTATTAGAAAGTTTGGCTGCACTTAATCTGATAAATTACCAGGATTGAATGGGATGTATCCAAGGATGCTGAGAGGAGTAAATGTGGAAGTTGCAGAGGTAGTGACCATAATCTTTCAATCCCCCTTGGGTGTGGTGCTACAGGACTGCTGAACTGCAAATGTTACACCCTTGTTCAAAAAGTGGTGTAAGGGTAAACTCAGTAACTATAAGACCAGTCAGTCTAACCTTGGTGGTGGAAAAGCTTTAGAAATGATGATCCGGGACAAAATTAACAGTAATTTGGACAAATGTGGGTTAACTAAGGACAGTGTTGATTTGTTAAAGGCTAAATATGTTTAACTTGATTGAGTTTTTTTGGTGAAGTAACAGAGAAGGCTGATGAGGGTAATGTTGTTGATATGGTGTATATGGATTTCCAAATGGTGTTTGATAAAGTGCCAGCAAAGTTAAGGCCCATGGAATAAAAGGGACAGTGGCGGCATTGATACATGGTTGGCTGAGTGACAGGAAACAGAGGGCAGTGGTAAATGTTTGTTTTTCAAACTGGGGGGAAGGTATACAGTGGTGTTCCCAGGGGTCGGTACTAGGACGTATGCTTTTCTTGATGTATATTAATAATTTAGATTTGGGATTTCAGGACATAATTTCAAACTTTGCAGATGACACAAAACTTGGCAAGTCTGTGAATTGTGAGGACAGTGATAGATTTCAAGAGCACATGGACAGGCACAAGGCAGATGAAAGTTAGTGCAGGGAGATGTGAATTAATACATTTTAGGAGGAAGAATGAAGAAAGCCAATATAAACCAAACAAGATAATTCTAAGGGGGATGCAGGAATAGAGACACCATGGGGTAAATTGCACAAATCATTGAAGGTGGTAAGGCAGGTTGAGAAAGTGATTTAAAAAGCATAAGGAGGGGTTCCTGAGCTTTACAAATAGGAGGCATAAAGTGCAAAAGCAAGCAAATTATAATGATCCTTCATTAGACACTGGTTTGTCCTCAATTGGAGTATTGTGCCCAATTCTGGGCACCGTAATTTAGGAAAGAAGTGAAAGCTTTAGAGAAGATGAAGAAAAATATGAGAATGATTCCAGGGATGAGGGACTTCAGTTACACAGATAGATTGGAGAAGCAGGGATTGTTCTCCTTAGACAAGAGAATGTTGAGAAGAGATTTGATAGGGGTGTTCAAAGCCATGAGTGGTTTATGCTGAGTAGATAGAGAGAAATTGCTCACTTTGGCTGAGGAGTTGAGAACCAGAGGACACAGATTTAAGATCACAGAATCACAGAGTGCAGAAGAGGCCCTTCGGCCCATCGAGTCTGCACCAACACGTGAGAAACGCCTGACCTACCTACCATATCCCATTTACCAGCACTTGGCCCATAGCCTTGAATGTTATGACGTGCCAATTCTGAAGAAGAGTCATACGGGCTCGAAACATTAACTCTGTCTTTCTCTCCACAGATGCTGTCAGACCTGCTGAGTTTTTCTGGCAATTTTTGTTTTTGTTGTCTGTGATTCTACTGGACTTTTATGCTTACCATTAACATTGCACTATATTTGCACTGCAAGTTACTCAAATGTCAATCTTATAATGGTGCAGGGATGTCAACGATACATTTGGAATCTTGTGAAAGATGAGCTCATGGTTTATCTCCTTAACGAAAGAAAAGAACACAAAGTAAAAGAGTGAAAGACAGAAGAAAAAAGGTAAATTGGAGTAAAACAAACATAGGGACAGAAAAGGGAATAAAGAGAGGGGATAGCTGTTTGGTAGTACAGGACTTGAGTGTTGCTGAGAAAGAAGAGAGACATGCTGTAGAAGCTTTTCATCTTGCACTCATCAGGACAGATTTGCAAAAGAAGGGAAAAGAGTGGATTAAGAGAGAAAAAAGAGACAGAATAGAAAAGTAAAGAAAACAAGTAGAAGAGGAGATTGTAACACAGTTGCATTTGGGAATTGTTGAATTGGTCCGTAAAAAAATTAATGAGTTAATGACAGTGTAGATGTGCAAATGCTTTTAAATGATGAACTATAGAATACACTGTGCCATTCATCAAGATCAGGAGCAATTTAAGCTCCTGATTAAAGATACTGTACTGTCTTCAAAGGAACTTAGGAATAACCCGGTAAAAGTAATATTATGGTCCATCTAGTTCATCTTCTGCTATCCTGGTAGCTGCATGGTACATGGTAATTGAGTTGCAACTAATGGTAACAATTAATCTCTACCAATTAGTCTACAAAAGACTCAGACACAAAAACATCTCAGTAGGGAAAGCTATGGGAGCCTTAGGTTCAAGAGCACCTTTTTCCTCTCTAGGCTGCTACATTAATGTATATCGATGATTTAGATGAAGGGACCAAATATAATCAAAAAGCAGAATCTTTTGTAAACGGTAAGAGACTGGGAAATTTTGGTATTCAGAGAGACTTGGGTGTTTTGGTGCATAAGTCACAGAAAGTTAACACGCAGATGCAGCAAGCAGCTTGAAAAGCAAATGATATGTTCTTCTTTATTACAATGGGATTTGAGTAATTTTATTCGTTCAAGAGTTGAGTGTTGCTGGCAGGGCCAGAAGTGATGAAGTTTTACTGTAATTCTATATGGTTTTGGTGAGACCTCACCTTAAGTAGTGTCCATTTGGCCTCCTTACCAAGGAAGAACATACCAGCCTTGTGGGGAGCATAAAAAAGATTCACTAGGCTGATTCCTAGGATGAGGGGATTGTCTCATGATGAAAGATCAAGTTGACTGGGACTATATTCTATGAAATTTAGAAGAGTGAATGATGATCATATTCAGCTATATAAAATTCTTGAAGGGCTTAATTACATGGATGCCAGAAGGATGAGGAATCTAGAATTAGGGGTAATAGAATAAGGGATTGGCCATTTACAATTGAAATGAGGAGAAATTTCTTCACTCAAAGGGTTGTGAATATTTGGAATTCTCTACCCCAACTATTGTGGATGCTCAGTCATTGAGTATATTCAAGATTAATAATGTTTTGGATACTAAGGGAATTAAGGCTTATGGCAATAGTGTGGGAAGGTGGAATTGAGGGATCATCCACGATCATATTGAATGGTGAAGCAGGCTTGCTGGGCCCAATGCCCTACTCCAGATCTGATTTCATATGGTCTCATGTTCTTATTAACCTCATAAAATATTCATATATTATATCCCAAAATGTGATTTTCTAAAAGAAATTAATCTAATTTAATTTGATGGAGTCATCATCTTCTGAGTGTCAAAACAGACACTGAAAATTACTGCCACCCAGCAATAACAGAGAACAAAGACTGGTGTAACATTATCAAGACAAATAAAAATATTTTTAAAAGCTTCTTGAAAGAATTCTGGAGTAAGACTCTCCAGCTTCATCGGTCTCTAAAATTATGTCATCATTGGGATCCTCTATGACATCTCAAGCTCTAAACATTGCAAATCCAGCAATTTTGAGAGCACTATTAAGTTCAATAGGGAGCCTCAGAGCAAGGAGGGACTTTAACAGCTTTGGCAAGGCTAACAGTGGAACAGCAAAAATTGTCCAGCAATTTACTCTGCAAATTCCTGGATTTTTAATAATGACGAGCCTTGTTAATTCATTATAACGATGCTATATGCCCAGAAATTTCTGTCCCAATAAAGATTAACCATTGAAATTTGTCAAAGAAAGGCATAAGGATTAAAAACTTGCATGTTTGCAGCAATAACAAGTACAGCTGAATTAAAAAAAATATTCTCTATATAAATATAGAGAATAAATTAGAGAAACTTTAGAGAATACATTTTGTTTACTATCATTGAAGATAGGTGTGTGCCTAGGTGAGTGGGCATGTGTCTGTCTGTGAGCTGGTGTGTGTGTTTATGCTTATGTTTATTAATAGGTACTCTGCAGTGTGTTGATAATAAATTGGAAAATACTTTTTTTTAAAAAACAATAGAATGTTTTATTATATATCAGTAAATCTCCCAAAGGGTTGCTTGTGGTGATCAAAGGATATGAAAACTCCTAGGGCGTGACCTTTTTATAAGCAGGATTGGTGCAAATGAACATTTCCAGATATGAAACAGGAGCACTCTTAGATTGGTCCCTAGGCAATTTGAGTCCAATGGAAAAGCATGACATTTTTGAACTCATTGTGTTTCAACATTTCTGATCATATTTCTACAGAAAAGATTCAGGATTTAGAATCTTTAGTGCTGGGTTTTTATTCTCAATAACGTTTTTTAAAAAGACCTCTAGACGAAGGACAATTAATATGCCAAACAGAAGTTGTTTTTCTCCAGAGACTAAACATGTTAGCTTGACTGGATAATTGGAGTAACACCCCTCAATTATTGTGCTGGATAATGCTTTGAAATTAGTTTGTCTGGGAAGGGTAGGGGTTATGGAGAGAGAAGCAATTATCAAAAGTCAGTCTATTTTGTTGGGGAAAAGGACACTGCACAGGCAGTCAGGTTACAAAAGACAGGAAACTGGAGGGGGAGAAGGCTCTGTCTTGGAATATTTGATAGAATGCTGAAGTTTTATTTAAGTTAAGTAAGATGACCTACAGAAATGGAAGTAGCATAGCCAGTTCTTTAATTTCAAGTGACCATGTGATGATGACCTGTATTGACTGAAGTAAGTGAATCTGATCATACCTGCTTCTCTGTACATCTGCCTAACTGTGGAACTACACAGCTTAATGATTCAAACAAGGTCATGCTTCATCAAACATTAAGTTGGTCTGCAGCTAGATAATCACTAGATCACCCTTCTGCTCTGTTAATTTGATTAGTGCTCTTCTGAGCTCTCCTGGCCTGCTTTTCCAAACAACCAAATATACTCTCCTACATGCTTTTCCTACCCCCAACATCTTCACTGTATTGAAATTTATCTCAATATTTACCAAAACCTAAAAATTTTGCAACTCCTTACATCCTTCATTCATTCTTTCTACAATCTTCAGACTTTTCAAGTTCAAACTCTAAATCACCTCACAACTTTATAATTTAATTCAACTTCTTTCTTATTTCTTCATTGGTTCTGTCTTTCACTGTGGGGTCTTGGCCCTTCATTTTGGTTTCCCAATTTGGGGAGCAAAATATTTCAATAGTGGAGGAGGGAATGATTAAAACAGAGAGCAAGGAATCCCATATAACACCTGGCTCAGCCATTGGGCAATAGATAATACAAGAGGGATGTAGAGGGAGAAATAAACTTTTAAAATGGGGAAATTAATGTGACTGTAGAATTGAAGCTCCTTGCCAGAGCTTCAGATCTAATCACAAGTTTGAAAGATTGTGGTATACAGCAGTAATATTCCTAAAATTAAGTCTAGCAACTGCCAATATGTTAGCAAATGTCATGGCCATGCTATTTTGAATTATACTAGTATGACTTTCACATTGTCCTGGTTTCATTCCAAGAATCCTAAGTTGATAAGAGTACACCAGGATAAACACCCATACATTGGGATAATACCTAAGGGGAATACTGCTGCATAGAACAGTCAGGACCTACAAATTACAAATTGCTTATTAATTTGTATAAACAGGACTGAGTATAGCAACTGAAGTGAGAAATAAAGTGTACAAAAAGAGATTTTGGTCATATTTACATCCATCTGAACTTTACTATACTAAAAAAACCTACACAACACGATACCTAAACCTGTTGAAAATTGCTACACATGTTCCAATAGAAGGAAGCTTATGCCTGCAACTATTAAATAGCACTATCTTTTAAAATTTTAAATTCTACCAAGAATTACTGTAATTTCAGGATTTTTTGATTTTGCTTTCTTCACAGAATGGTTATGAGAATGATTGAAATTGTGCCTTAAAACAGTGCAGAATGTCATGATGTGTTTTTTTTCAGGGGCAAGCGTGAATGCAGACCCCCACTACCACAAATTTTGCAGTTGAGTATCCCGCATTTGGGGACATCGCAGGCATCAGCACACCTGGAATGCAATGGGATAGCCTCATCCTAGGAGCACAATCTTTGGTGTATCTCTTTCAAAAGAAGACAATGAGAATCAATTGCAGACTCGCTATGCCAAGAAGGTCTCTATTCATTGAGAATGACAGGTGATATTTTCCTTAAACCCACACCACAAAGGGGAAGGAGAGGTAGCCAGTTGCATTGACACACATAATGGCAAATCACTTAATGAGGAAGAAGTCAGAGGGACAGCTAACTGGGAAGTGAAAGAGAAAAGGATAAAGGTACATGGAGAATCAGCCAGTTAGCTCTGTGAAGGAAGCCGAGTGAGTGGAAACTCATCCACCTCAAGCCCAAAACCATTCAGATGGCTGACCACAAAAAGTTAAGTGAATGTAGATGGTGTGGCACATTTTTTATTATTTTTCACGTTCCTGATAAGGGTACTAGAGTTAGTGAGTTAAGGACAAATCTGATGCCATCTGTGTAGAGTAAAGGGTTAACATCAGAAGTACCTGATACTGATGCAACTGTGATGCAATGTCACATGATTAAATAACTGAGATATGGTGAGAAGCAGAAGTACAACCTCACGTAGAGTACTGAGATGTACATAGATCTGAAAATAAACAAGAATGATTTTTACGAATAACAGTCTGAGGTTGCATTCTTAGGGTAACAGACAAACCTTAAAAGAAACCCCATCTAGAACCTGAACACAAGATGAAGCAAGCTGTTACTCTGCATTTTACTTGCGACTTCTAAAAGAAAGCAGCTGAATGATCTGATTTGTATTTGACATATCTTACTAGGTGCTTCAATTCGCCTTTGGAAAATTTAGGGAAAAGCATTGAGGGCAGGTGTAAAAGACAGGATATCCACTTTGGGTAGCAAGGGAATTTTATTGTTATACCTTGAATTGTGTAACTATAAAACTGGATATTAAGCAATCAGGCATACTCTTGAATGCAAGATTTTCAGGCATTTATGGGTGTGACCAGCACCAGTGGATCCAAGAGAATATTCAAAGCTGACCTGAAAAGTGTTGTGATAATCCAGGTTACTCACTTTCTAAATACAAAAGATTCTCGGTCTAAGGCCCCATCAACCTTAATTTCCTCAATACCTCAGACTCCTCTCTTGATGCTTTCTGACTTTGCACACCCTTAACCCACCCCTCTGTTCACTCAACAATTCTGACTCCAACCCACCCACCCAACCCAGACTTACCGACACTTGCATTGTACTCCTCAAATCCCCAATGCTCAGTAATTGTGCATACTAAACTGCCTCAGATTCCACCGATACAGATTATCCATGGGGGACAGTTAGCATCTTCATCAACTGCAGTGAAGAGCCCTCCTAATAACTCTACAGAGCGGCAGATTGCCACTTAAATTCAAAGCAGGAATGCTGGAAGTTGTAGAACAGTATCATGAGTTTTCGTGTATCCTAAGATATGATACCACATGGAGTAGTTGAGGTAAATAGCATAGATGCATTTTAGATGAAACTAGATGAATACATGAGAGAGCAAGGAATAAAAGGATATGCTGATAGGGTGGGATGAAGAGAGGTGGGAGGAAGCTTTGGATGCAGAGTAACAGAAATGAAACGTCTATTGCACTCTGCATTTTCATTAAATTCTCAATCATTTACATACACAAAAACTCATGGGCCTGAATCTTTTGACTGTGCGTCATTCTGATCCTCAGTTCAGCGGGCGCAAAGCAGAGTCGGCTGCGCACCCACCGAACTGTCAAAGGCCTATTAAGGCCATTATTAAACTAATTGAGGTACTTGTCTGGGCTGCCCGTCCAACCTTAAGGTTGGCAGGCAAGCAAAGAGCCCAGGCGGCCTTTCCGTTTTTCATGGAACCTCATCCACGAGCGGGATGAGGTTTCATGAAGGGTTTATAGGTTCAATAAAATTTTTTATTAACATTAATTGACATGTCCCAGCTCATGTGACACTGTCACATGAAGGGGCATGTCTGAAAATTTTCTAAAATTCTTTTATTCCATTTTTCATAATCAAGGTAATCTCTGAGATTTCTGTGCTCATCTCGGTTCTAAATTATAGGCCCCTTATCCTGAGACCCAGTGTTTTAGATTTGTCATTAAGCTATTAGTGTATATATTATTATTAGAAAATATTTTTCTTTTAAAATAGAGGTTTAGTCTGTTGGTGTGTCTTAATTGGATTAAATCCAGCTAGTCTGGGTGTTTTGATGTGTACTAGTTTTGAGATGTAAACAGAGAGGTAGAGTGCATTTGCATTTTTTGAATACAGCATTCAAGAAGTGGAGTCAAAACTAACACCTATCTAGCAGGTACCAAGCAATATGTTTATACTACTAATAAAATTGGTACTATAAAAAGGTGTTTTATTGTTAGAGAAGTTTAGTTCAGAGGTTGGTGATGCAATGAGAATTTACATTCAATGGGCATTGCTAGGTATAACTTCAGCAGTTTTGTGTGTGTAGAGCAGAGGCAATGTGAGATCAAAAGTAGCTGTAAGTCTCCAACTGTCTCCACAGGAACCAAAGTGAAAAGAGCCTCATTTTGAATTCGTAAGATAAAAAGGCTTTGCGTGGTGTCTGGTTGAGTCAATGGGTTGCTATTGCCTTAATGGAGATTAGTTTGGGAATTTGTTAAAAGATATGATAGTAGTACTTTGTAGCCATGTATCCATGTTCAATGTATTGTAACTTAATAAAACGTTTCATCTAGTTTAATATAAAACCTCTCGAGAATTGGTGGTCTGATTCCTGAATTTAGAGTTGCATCTCAAACATAACACTTAAAATTATAGGTCACGACAGTTGTTTAAAGTTTCCCTCTGGGATTTTTAAATAACTCAGCTTTACCAACTGCTCGGTCATAACAGATTCCTTGATCAGCGGAAATAATCTCTCAGTGCCTACCGTATCAAGCCCCTTCAGAGTTTTGTAGGTTTTAATGAGATTGCTTCTTATTCTAAACTGCAGAGAATACAAGCCCAATTTACTCAGTCTCTCATCATAGGACAACCCTGTCATCCCAGGGACTAATTTAGTGAACCTTTGTACCACCTTCAATGCATGTATATCCTTTCTTAAATGTGGAGACCAAAACTGCACAAAATATTCCAGATGTGGTGTCTCAAAAGCCCTGTACAACTGCAGCAAGATTTCTTTATTCTTGTACTCCAAACTCTTGCAATAAAGGCCAACATGCCATTTGCCTTCTTAATTGCTAGCTGCATGCTAACTTTGTGTTCTTTGTATGAGCACACCCAAGTCTCTGAACATCAACACTTAAAGTTTCACACCTTTAAAAAATATTCTGCTTTTCTATTCTTACAACCAAATTTAATAAATTTATACTTCCCTACATTATACTCCATCTACCATCTTGCTGCCTATTCACTTAACCTGTCTATATCTTGCAACCTCTTTGCATCCTCCCCACAGCTTACCTTTCTGCTTTTTTTGGTATCGTCAGCAAACTTAGATAGATTACTCTCTGCCTATCCATCTAAGCCAGGCTTGCCCAACCTTATTGCATGTGGGGCCACATTTCAATTTTTTTCTCACTCAAGGGGCCGATGAGCAAATTTCGTAAAAATAAGGTTTAGCACAACATCAAGCATGAATTTAAAAAATCTCACTTAGAAAAGAAACAACTTGGTGAGCAAAAAAACGACAAACAGGAAATTGATTATTTATTACTCTTTTTAAAAGTTAAGATGACAATTAGAGTGTGAAAGGGTGAGTGTGTGTGTGCCCGAATCACTTCCACTCTCACACATTCACTCTCACCCATTGAGAGACTGGGTGAGAGTGCGTGTTGGTGTGTGGTGGTGAGGGTGAGGGTGAATGAGAACCCTGAGGCTGGGAATGAACCAGGCACACACGCTCTTTGCCCTCACCTCCCTCTCTCTCCCTTACACACACACACAACCCCACATCCCTCTCACACACACTCACACTCACCCCCTCATGCACTCACTCACACCTCTCTCACTCACACACATACCCTCTCTCGCGCACGCGCATACCCCTCTCTCTCGCGCACGCGCACACCCCTCTCTCTCACGCACGCACATACCCCTCTCTTTCTCGCGCATGCACACTTACCTCTCTCTCTCACGCACTCACCCCCTCTCTCTCATGCGCACTCACCTCTCTCTCTCACGCGCACTCACCTCTCTCTCTCACGCGCACTCACCCCTCTCTCTCTCACGCGCACTCACCCCTCTCTCGCTCACGCGCAATCACCCCTCTCTCTCTCACGCGCAATCACCCCTCTCTCTCTCACGCGCAATCATCCCTCTCTCTCTCACGCGCAATCACCCCTCTCTCTCTCACGCGCAATCACCCCTCTCTCTCTCACGCGTAATCACCCCTCTCTCTCTCACGCGCAATCAACCCTCTCTCTCTCACGCGCAATCACCCCTCTCTCTCTCACGCGCAATCACCCCTCTCTCTCTCACGCGCAATCACCCCTCTCTCTCTCACGCGCAATCACCCCTCTCTCTCTCACGCGCAATCACCCCTCTCTCTCTCACGCGCAATCACCCCTCTCTCTCTCACGCGCAATCACCCCTCTCTCTCTCACGCGCAATCACCCCTCTCTCTCTCACGCACACTCACTCCTCTCTCTCTCACGCACACTAGCCCTCTCTCTCACGCACACTCAGCCCTCTCTCTCTCACGCACACGCACCCTCTCTCTCTCACGCACACGCACCCCTCTCTCTCGCGCGCACCCCTCTCTCTCGCGCGCACACACACTCGCCCCCCTCTCTCTCTCACACACACTCGCCCCCCCCTCTCTCTCACACACTTGCCCCTCTCTCTCTCTCACACACACTCGCCCCTCTCTCACACACACACTCAGCCCCTCTCTCTCTCAAACACACACTCGCCCCTCTCTCTTACGCACACACTCACCTGCCCTCACTCACGCACTCTCACCCGCCCTCACTCACGCACACACTCACCCACACTCACACACACACTCACCCATCCTCAATCACGCACACACTCACTTGCCCTCACTCATGCACAAACTCACCCGCCCTCACTCATGCACACACCCTCACATGCTCACCCACTCACCCTCACTCAGCCACCCACCCTCACTCACCCAACCTCACACTTACCCACCTGCCCTCACTCACACAAATACCTGCCATCACTCACTCTCACTCACCCACCCAAACCCAGCCTCACTCACACTTATCCACCCGCCCTCACTCACACAATTACCCATCACTCACTCTCACTCACCCACCCTCACACTTATCCACCCGCCCTCACTCACACAATTACTCATCACTCACTCTCACTCATCCAAACTCACCCTCACTCACTCAGCCACCCACTCACCCTCACTTATCCACTCCCCCTTACTCAGCCACCCACCTTCACTTCCCTACCCACCCTCACTCACACACTTAACCACGCTCGCTCACTTTCACTCACCCACCCGCACACCTTCAATCAGACACCCTCACTCACTCACACCCTCTTTCACTGACTCAGCCACCAATCCATCCTCCCTCCATCATTAAATGAGGGGTGGGATGGGGGTGTGCAAGGAGAGGATAAGAGAGGCCTGCAGTGGGGCCTGAGGCCTAGCGGTGCCTGGTAGCAGGTGCGTGTCAAGAGCAGGGCGGATGTCAGTGAGAGAGCTGGGGGTGGGGGTGTGGGTGGTATGACGGCGAGAGAGCCGGGGGAACAGCAAAGGGAGCCAGGGAAAGGTGGCAGGAGCAGAGGCCTTATGTGTCCCACAGTCTCTCTCCCTATATCCACAAACTCGCACCTGCCTGTGTTCGCTGCTCCTCCAATCATAGCCTGTTTTTCTCCCATGTGTGCTGTAACAAACGTGGCAGCAGAACGGCCTTTGATTGTAGCAGCAGCCCTAAGAAATCTTCAAGCCTCAAGGACCCATCTTAACAACATTTTAAACAATGGCTCTGGGAGCCACTACAGGGGCTTTGTGAGCCACAATGCAGCCTGCGGGCCGCGGGCTGGTCAAGCCTGATCTAAATCTTTAATATAGATTACAAATAGCTGAGGCCCCAACAGCGATCCTTCCAGCACTCTGCTCTTCAGTTCCTGCCAAGTTGAAAAAGTCCTATTTAGGCCCACTCTCTGCTTTCTATTCCTTTAACCAATCCTCTATCCATGCTAATATAAAAGCAAAATACTGCGGATGCTGGAAATCTGAAACAAAAACAAAAATAGCTGGAAAAACTCAGCAGGTCTGACAGCATCTGTGGAGAGGAATACAGTTAACGTTTTGAATCCATGCTATTGTATTACCCCCTATGGCAGGAGCCCTTATTTTGCCTATTAACCTTTTGTGTGGCATCTTATCAAATGCCTTTTGGAAATCCAGGTATACTACATCTACTAGTTTCCCTTTATCTACCCTACTAGTTACATACTCAAAAAATTCTAATAAATTTGTCAAACAGGTTTTCCCTTTAGTAAAACCATGATGACTTGTTCTAATCATACTATGCAAGTGCATACTGTCCAAGTGCATTGTTAAGACTTCCTCATTCATAGATTCCAGCAATTTCCGAACAATTGATGTCAGACTAACTGGGCTCTTGTTCACTGTTTTCTCTCTCCCTCCTTTCTTAAAAAATGGTGTAACATTTGCCAATTTCCAATCTAATGGGACCTTTCCTGAATCTAGGGAATTTTGGAAAATCATAGCTTGCACAGCCACTATCTCTGCAGCTATCTTTTAGAACCCTAGTATGTTGGCCATCAGGTCCTGGAGATTTGTTGGATTTTTGTCCTTTAAGTTTCTCCAAAACTTTCTCTCTGCTGAAATAATTTCCTTAATTTTCGTACCTTTTTTTAGCCCCTAGTTTACTGTCTATTTTTGATATGAAACTTGTGTCTTTTACTGTGAAGACAGACACAAAATATTTATTCAATGCCTCTGATATTTCCCCATGATAATTTCTCCTGTCTCTGTTTCTAAGGGACCAAACTTTACTTTAGCTACTTTCTTCCTTCTTATATATTTCTTACAATCTGTTTTTATATTTCTGACTAGTTTATTCTCACATTCTACTTTTCCCCTTTTAATCAAATTTTCGGTGGTTTTTTGTTAGTTTCTAAAACGCTCCCAGTTCTCAGACTTGCTACTGTTTTTTGCAACATCACGAGCCTCTTCTTTAAACCTAATACTTTCCTTAACTTTGTGAGTGAGCCACAGATGGGTCTTTCTTGATGAGTTTCTGCTTTTCAATGGAATGTATTTTTGCTGAACATTTTGAATTGTTCTTTAAATGTTTCCCACTGTTCATTTACCTCCATACCTTTTAATTTATGCAATTAACCTTAGCCAGTTCTCCCCTCATACCTATGTAATTGGCTTTGTTTAAGTTTAAGATTCTTGTTTGTGATTGGAGTATGTCACTTTCAAACTTAACATGGAATTCATTTGTATTATGATCACTATTTCCCAGTGCATCTTTTACCAACACCTTACTAATTAGCCCTGCTTCATTAAACAATACTGGATTTAAGATAGCTTTATCCCTAGTCAGTTGCACAGTGTGTTGCTCTAACAGACCGTCACAAAAACATTCTACAATCTCATCTTCTAGATCATTCTTGCCAATTTGATTGTCCCAGTCTATATGAAGATTAATGTCTCCCCACAATTATTACATTTCCTTTGTTACAAACTCCAATAAATTACTTATGAGTTTTATATAGTAGGGGAGCCAACGTAGATTAGCAAACACAGGGTGATAGGTGAACACGTCTCTTGTATGCCTGACACCAGACTCCCAAAGCAACTGCTCTACTTGAAACTCAGTGGTGGTAGGAGACTCCCAAAATGACAGCCGAAATGCTTTAGGGATGTCCTCAAAGCATCCTTGAAGAGGTAAATTGACCCACCGATTCATGGTCAGACCTGGCTTGTGACTGGCCAAAATGGAGAAGGCTCATTTCAGAAGGTACCGAACACATCAAGAGACTTCATTGGGGACATGCAGAGGTGAAGTTGGTGCATCAGAGGGAGCGCACAAACCTCCAGACAACTCATCTACCCAACCCTTCAAGTACCACCTGCCTTGCAGGTGGCAGAGTCTGCAGTTTGTACATTGAACTTATCAGCCATCTCAGGACTACAGTGGAAGCAAGTCATCCTTGATCCCGAGGGACTGCCTAAGACGGAGGATAGGTGAAAGGGACTTGGTGCGAGTTAAGACACGGGCAGCAGGGTTTTGGACAACAAGTTTTGGTAAGAATATATCACACAAAATTTTGGAAACCCGATCTGCATAAGGACACGACTCATTGGGACCAAAAGCAGCTAAGATGACTTAGGCTCTCATTTGATTGGAACATAGTGTAAAACAAATAACATTTTTATAAAAATTATGCAAGAATTAATTCTTAATGGTCTCTGGTGAATTAGAATCTGATATGGAAACATGTATAGGAAGAAAATGCTCTGCACGGATTGTGGTCTACAGCTATGATAATATGCAGCACTGCACCAATTGTGAATTCATTCAATCAGTGTGTCATTTTCCTCAGTCTGCACAAAAAGTAAATGCAGTAAGAAGTGTGCATTTTACATGTTTGTCTGTAAACATTGCAGTTACTATTGCTGATTGCATGTCTCCTAATTTAATAAGATATATAAATAATGATGAAAACAGAGCTGTTCTGGTGGACGCAATCCTGGCTTGTATTCAAAACCCGGGCATTTACTCAAGGATTACATGGCTCAGGCTGTGGTAAAGGTTAGCAGGCCACTCAGCGATAAAATAACCACCACTATTGCTCTTCATTGCAGTGCGTTCTTAAAAGCTTACAGAGTGACATTTAATCTTTGACATCAAGCCAGAAACACTGCTTAGGGCCACTCAACTTCTTCTAACCAGCACTTCTGTGTACCACTGCTGTAATTACTGTTACAAAGCTGGCATGCATGCCAATTATAAACCAGCCAATAATTGCTCCATGTTCTTCCTATAGCATTCTCTCTCAATTTGTCCCTTTCCTGAATGCTTTGTTCTCATTCTGATTTCATATGGATTTCCGCTTGATCTGCTGTTCTATAGAAGTCCCTAATATATATAAACCTATAAATGCAGCGTGGGAGGGTTGAAAAAGTAGCACAGAAATTTGGAAAGTTGAACCAATTTTAATGGTTGAAGAAGAGCAAATGTGACTCAGGGCCTGTGTTGCACAAAACTTATGAACATACGTATATGAACATGTGTACTGGGAGCAGGAGTAGGCCACTCAGTCCCTTGAACCTGCTTTGCTATTCAATAAGATCATGGCTGATCTGATAGTAACTTCAACTTCACATTCCTGACTACCCCAATAACCTTTCACCCCCTTGCTTATCAAGAATTTATCTGCCTCTGCCTTAAAAATATTTGAAGACTCTGCTTCCACTGCCTTTTGAAGAAGAGTTCCAAAGACTTTTGATACTCAAGAGAAATAATGTGAACCCTTGTCTTTAAATCATGACCACTAGTTCTAGATTCTCCCACAAGAGGAACCATCCTCTCCACATCCACCCTGTTAAAACCCCTCAGGATCTTATATGTTTCGATCAAGTCACCTCTAAATCCTCTAAACTCCAGCAGATACAAGCCTAGCCCTTCCAAACTTCAACTGGATAGCATCAATGCCTTTGTCTAGAAAGATGAATAGTTATACAGGAACAATGAAACAAGAAGTGGATGAGTTAAGTACCTAGCCTGCATGAAAACAATGAAAGCAGGAAGTACAGTGGCCATTTTGATCCACTCGTCTTTCAGATATTTCCCAGCTTTTATTGCAAATTTCAAGTGACCTTACACTGGAACAGCAAGATGAAACTGTCGGGAGAATTCCTCTAATGTTGTGTGTCAGTTGTGGCTCAGTTGGTAGCACTCTTGTCTCTGAGTCAGAAGGTTGTGGGTTCAAGTTGCCCCTCAAAGACTCAGCAAAAAATTCAAGTCAGACACTGCAGTGCAGTACAAAGGAAATGCTGCCCTGTTGAAGGTGCTGTCTTTTGAACGAGATTTTAAACCAAGGCCTCATCTGTCCTCTAAGGTGAATGTAAAAGATCCTTTGGTGCTACTTCTAAGAGCAGGGGAGTTATCCCTGGTAGACTAGTCAAGATTTACCTCTCACAAAAATGCTGTTTGTGGGAGCTTGCTGTGTGCAAATTGCCTGCTGCGTTTCCTACATTAAAACAGTGACTACACTAAAAAAAAGTACTTCATTGGCTTTGGAACATCCTGTGGTCATGAAAGATGCTGTACAAATGAAAGTCTTTTCCTTTTATAAAGGCATCTAGAGTCAGAAGTTGGACACCAGGTCAAATTTTCCAATCGCTCCTACCAGTGACAAAAAAATTTCAACTACACCCTCATTCCAATAGTAATGACCTAACAAATGCAACCATTTGTCTTGTTAAGTTGGTTAAGAAACTGGAGCCATAACTGGAGGTGGCTAGAGTAACTCTTTCGAGTACATTCACAGTTCTTGGTTTCCGGGAGTGGGACATGAACCCACAACCTTCTGATTCAAAGGCGAGGGTGCTATGAACTGAGCCACAGCTGACACCTCCGTTAAGATGTAACTCTTTCGAGTACATTCACAGTTCTTGGTTTCCGGGAGTGGGACATGAACCCACAACCTTCTGATTCAAAGGCGAGGGTGCTATGAACTGAGCCACAGCTGACACCTAGAGTAGTTGTACAGGTTATTTCACCTTGATTAATCACCAATCTAGATACAGTGGTTATGAAGTGCGGGTTTATTCAAAGATGACGAGTAAAAGCAATGGCTATATAAATTTAAGGTCACTTCCATATAAGCGTGGTCAGAAACTGGGACACTTGACTCAGAACTCATATAATGTCTGGTATGAAGAAATACAAATTTGACGAAAGACTTGAAAGGTTTAGCTTTTTCATGGAGGGCGATATAATAGAGGCATTTAAAAGTATGACAGCATGGGACAGAAACAGACTGCTTCCAGTTGTTGAATGTCCACATTCAAGATTAGATTGCAAAAATGGATGAGGGAAAAGGGATATAGGAACTATTTGCTCAAGTGAAGGGAAAATTCTGAGACGAACTGCTTGATTTGAATGACCTGTTTCCATGTTTTAATTTTTATGTACTTTGAACAGCCGAGGATTTTGGTAAACTGGCATGTATGAAATACACCAGACTCCAGTGAATGCTTTTTTAAATATTTGTTCATGGACTGTGGGCATCACTGGCTAGGCTAGAATTTACTGCCCATCCCTATTTGTCCTCGAGAAGGTGGTAGTGAGCTGCCTTCTTGAACAGCTGCAGTCCATGTATTGTAGGAACACCCACAGTACTGTTAGGAAGGGAGTTCCATGACTTAGATCCAGTGACAGTAAAGGTATGACAATATTGTTCCAAGTCAGGATGGCGTGAAACTTGGAGGGGAACTTGCAGGTGGTGGTGTTCCCAAGCATTTGCTGCCCTTGTCCTTCTAGGTGGTAGAAGTCACAGGTTTCAAAGGTGCTGTCGAAGGAGCCTTGGTGAGTTACTGCAGTGCATCTTGTAGATGGTACACACTGCTGCCACTGTTCATCGGTGGTGGACAGTGAGAATGTTTATTGTGGTGGATGGGGTGCCAATCAAGCAGGCTACTTTGTCCTGGATGGTGTTGAGCTTCTTGAGTGTTGTTGGAGCTGCACTCATCCAGGAAAGTGGACAGTATTCCATTATACTCCTGACTTATGCCTTGTAGATGGTGGACAGGCTTTGGGGAGTCAGGTGTTACTATCTGCAGAATTCCCAGCCTCCGACTTGCTCTTGTAGCCACAGTATTTACATGGCTGGTCCAGTTCATTTTCTAGTCAATGGTAACCCCCAGCATGTTGATAATGGGGGATTCAGTGATAGTAATGCCATTGAATGTCAAGGGGAGGTGGTTAGATTCTCTCTTGTTGGAGATGGTCATTGCCTGGCACTTGTGTGGTGTGAAAGTTACTTGCCACTTATCAGCCCAAGTCTGAATGTCATCCAGGTCTTGCTGCATATGAACATGGACTATTTCAGTATCTGAGGAGTCGTCAATGGTGCTGAACATTGTGCAATCATCAGCGAACATCCCCACTTCTGACCTTATGACGGAGGGAAGGTCATTGATAAAGCAGCTGAAGATGGTTGGGCCTAGGACACTACCCTGAGGAACTCCTACAGCCAGGTGCCAGGATTGAGATGATTGACCTCCAACAACCACAACCACCTTCCTTTGTGCTAGGTATGACTCCAACCAGCAGATAGTTTTCCCCCGATTCCCCTCGACTCCAGTTTTGCTGGGGTTCCTTGATGCCACACTCAGTCAAATGCTGCCTTGACGTCAAGGGAAGTCACTCTCAACTCACCTCTCGAGTTCAGCTCTTTTGTCCATGTTTGGACTAAGGCTGCAATGAGGTCAGGAGCTGAATGATCCTGGCGGAACCCAAACTGAGCATCAGTGAGCAGGTTATTGCTGATTAAGTGCCGCTTGACTATTGGCGACATTTTCTATCACTTTACTGATGATCGAGAGTAGACTGGTGGGCTGGCAATTGGCCTGGGTTGGATTTGTCCTGTTTTTTATGGACAGGACTTACCCTAGGCAATTTTCCACATCGCTAGGTAGATGCCAGTCTTGTAGCTGTACTGGAAAAGCTTGGCTTATGGCGTGGCTAGTTCTTGAGCGCAAGCCTCGAGTCATATTTCTGGAATGTTGTCAGGGCCCATTGTCTTTGCAGTATCCAGTGTCTTCAGCCACTTCTTGATATCACGTTGTGTGAATTGAATTGGCTGAAGACTGGCATCTGTGATGCTGGGAACCTCAGCAGGAGGCCGAGATGGGTCATCCACCCGGAACTTCTGGCTGAAGATGGCTGCAAATGCTTCAGCCTTGTCTTTTGCACTGATGTGCTGGGCTCCCCCATCATTGAGGATGGGGATATGTGTGGAGCCTCTTCCTTCTGTTAGTTGTTTCATGGCTAGATGTATCTGTGACAGGTAGATTGATGAGTACGAGGTCAAGTAGGTTTTTCCCTCTTGTTCCCTCACCGCCTGCGAAGACCCAGTCTAGCAACTAAGTTCTTTAAGGCTCAGCCAGTTCGGTCAGTAGTGGTGCTACTGAGCCACTCTTGGTGATGGACATTGCCACCCTCAGTGTTTCCTCCAAGTGGTGTTCAACATGAAGGAGTACAGGTTCATCAGCTGAGGGGGGATAGTAGGTGGTAACCAGAAGGAAGTTTCCTTGCCCATGTTTGACCTGATGCCATGAGACTTCATGGAATCCAAAGTCAATATTGAGGACTCCAAGGGAAACTCCCTCCCGACTGTATACCACCTCTGGGATGGTGGTGTTTGGGACATTGGCTGTAAAGTGTGATTCGGTGAGTATGACTATCTCAGGCTGTTGCTTGACCTGCCTGTGGGGCAGCTCTCCCAATTTTGGCACAAGCACCCAAGTCTTTGTGGGGTTGATAGGGCTGGGTTTGCCGTTGTCATTTCCGGTGCCTAGGTCAATGCTGGGTAGTCCATGTGCTTTCATTGTTATTTATAATCCTTTGTAGCAATTTCATACAACTGAGTGGCTTGCTAGGCCATTTCAGAGGGCATTTAAGAGTCAACCACATTCCAGTGGATCTGGAGTCACAAGTAGGCCAGACCAGGTAGGTATGGCAGATTTCCTTCCCTAGAGGGCATTATGGTTTATTATTTTATGGTTTTGTCATCATTAAACTAGCTTCAGCTGTCATGGTGGGATCTGAACCTCTGTCCCTAGACCATTAGCCTGGGCCTCTGGCTATGTCCAGTGACATTACCACTATGCTATTGTCATGAAGAGATTAACGTCAATAATGTTATTGGAAATTATTTTTTAAAATAGAGTTTGGTGGTGTCTATGTTGTCTGTGTGTGTGTGTGTGTGTGTGTGTGTGTCTTAATTGGATTAAAGCCAGCTAGTCTGTATAGAAAGAAGTACGTTTTAAATGGTAATTAGATAAATATGGTAGAAAGTGGGCAATTTGCATTTTTAAATAAAGCATTCAAAAAAATGAGTAAAATCTTATACCTAGCTGGGGGGCGCTAAGCAATGTGTTTATCTTACTAATAAAATTAGTGGGATGAAAATGTTATTGTTAGAAGATGTGGCGTTAAAAGCCTAGGGTACTGTGGAAAATTTATATTCAAAGAAAAAGCTAGGTTTAAACTGAAAGCAGTTTGTGTGTGTAAGGCAGAGGCATTTAAGATCTAACCGGCCTCTAAGCCTACATCTAAGCAAAGGAACCAAATTGCAAGGAACTTCATTTTGAATTTGTAAGGTCAAATATGCTTTGCCTGGTGTCTGTTTAAAGTCTATGGATTATTGTTGCCTTGGTGAAGATTTACCTGGGAGTGATTATTAAAAGTTCTTATGGTAGTAATTTGTAGATATGTGTATGTGTTTAATTTGTTGTTAAATTAATAAATGTTTAATTTAGTTTCATATAAAAAACCTCGAGGCTCGGTGGTCTTACTCCTGAATTCAGAGCTGCATCTCGAACATACCAACTGAAAATATAGGTTATGACAGTTGTTCAAATTTCCCGCTACGATTTAAAACATCTCAGCCTTTACCAATTGCTGTGTCATAACGCTACTACCTCCCCCAGTCAATTACTATTACATATTCAAGTCATACACAACCTACAGCTAAGTGAACTATTAACTATTATCTCATGCCTAAGTTAAGCAAAATCTCATCATATTTCAATTAGTTCCTGTCTTAGTACTCACACAGCATTCCAGATCATGCAAATTGGTTACAAGAAATTTAATTGTTCCAACTGATTTATTGTAGCAAATTAGATCAATCCCTATTATATGTTTTGTGCACCGCAGGTAACTTCCCACCAAAACATTCATTTGGGAGCATATGGTGGTCAAGTCGACAAAAATCTTCACAAAACTCCTGGATCACACTCAACTGATGCACTTTGGTGGTCTAGGAGCATCACATCTTCCCCGAAGTCAGTAAAACCATTTCTGGAAATTCTACATTTGAATGCTAATCGAGACTAGGAATCTAATTCGCACCTTCTAGTTGAGACACAAACCTTTGTGTAATGTATCTAATTACCCCAACACCCTGATCTCTGTAGCTGCGATCCTTCAAAGATCACTATACATAAGATTATTAGGGCGACTTGAATTAGAACGTAAGGAATAAAAACTTTCCTCTGCTGGGACAGTTTAACAATAAATTCAAGGGATCTACTTCTCCTCAAATCTAGGTGAGATACAAGCATCAAGTGACTACAGAAGCTTACAAAGCTTTGGCAATATAACAAAAGCCTAACATTTATCAATGTAACAGAAGGCACAGCTGTACATGGGAGCATTAACACTACTCACCAGAATCAGGGCCAGGTCTGTCTGCAAGACACTTATTTTAAGGCTGAGTGCACTCTAGTTTATACATATTATATAGGTAAACCCATAAACTGAAGTGATAAAAGCAAAAGGTACAGTAGGTTTGTCTGATGTAGGTTGCTCTGGAGAGAGCGTTGGTTTTTCACC